>NC_142462.1:44100067-44725067 GCF_049115385.1 Moschus berezovskii
AAAAGGAGTACATCAAATCTGTATATTGTCACCCTGCTTATTTAACTTATATGCAGAATACATCATGAGAAACGCTGGGATGGAGGAAGCACAAGCTGGAATCAAGATTGCTGGGAGAAATATCAATAACCTCAGATATGCAGATGACACCACCCTTATGGCAGAAAGTGAAGAAGAACTAAAAAGCCTCTTGATGAAAGTGAAAGAGCAGAGCAAAAATGTTGTCTTAAAGCTCAACATTCAGAAAACTAAGATCATGGCATCTGGTACCATCAATTCATGGCAAATAGATGGGAAACAGTGGAAACAGTGGCTGACTTTATTTTTCTGGCCCTCAAAATCACTGCAGATGGTGATTGCAGCCATGAAATTAAAATACACTTACTCCTTGGAAGGAAAATTATAACCAAACTAGACAGCATATTGAAAAGCAGAGACATTACTTTGTCAACAAAGGTCCATCTAGTCAAGGCTATGGTTTTTTCAGTAGTCATATGGATGTGAGAGTTGGACTATAAAGAATGCTGAGTGCCGAAGAATTGATGCTTTTGAACTGTGGTGCTGGAGAAGACTCTTGAGAGTCCATTGGACTGCAAGGAGATCCAACCAGTCCATCCTAAAGGATGGGTGTTCATTGATAGGACTGGTGTTGAAGCCGAAACTCTAGTATTTTGGCCACCTGATGCAAAGGGGTGCCTCATTTGAAAAGACCCTGTAGCTGGTAAAGGTTGAGGGCAGGCAGAGAAGGGGATGATAGAGGATGAGATGGCTGGATGGCATCACTGAATCAATGGACATCAGTTTGTGTGGACTCTGGGAGCTTGTGATGGAGAGGGAGGCCTGGCGTGCTGTGGTTCATGAGGTTGCAAAGAGTCTGACATGACTGAGCCACTGAACTTGCTGACTGACTGATATTACAAACAATAATATTTTTGTCATTAATTTCCACAAAGAAATTATATTACATTTTTTTACTCATACAATTAATATTTATTAAATGTCTAACTTTTGCTTGGTGCCAGGATTTCAAAGCAAAATAAGCTAAATACTCAGTTTAAAAGTAGCTTACAATTTAGTGGGAGAGAATACTGATTCTGAAGTATGAAAAAGATATTAAAGTTTTAAATGATGTTTTAAAATTTGATAATAACTTGTCAATAGTTTCTAAGTATCAGGTTAAGGGTTTTAAGCAAAATGAAATATGTTATTCACTCAACTGAAATGAATCTATTTTTATTAAAAATTTCTTTGTGAAATATACTATCCAAAGAACATTAAATTAAAAACAAACCTGCCTAATGATTTAATCAGATGCTTAATGAAATTTGATTATGTCATAAAAATTCTCTCTGACAAAAATAAGGTTTAGCACATTATTCTCCAATGGCTTCTTATAGATTAACTATTAAAATACAAACTTTAGGATTCATTACTTAAAACTAATGAATTGCACGCCAAACTATGTTGCATAAAAATAAACATCTAGCATTATTTTAGCACAGAAGTGTAATTAGACATTTAACAATCCCCACTGCATTCCTAAACTCAGCATGTTATATATATTAGGTACTTAATATAAAAAATGTTAAATAAGTGGATAAGACAACAGAGTATTTTAATCTATTTTCTATGCTAAATAATACACAAAGTGAAAAAAAAAACTTTCTTAAGGGTTAATTACATTTTGGGAAAGGTATACCAACATAAATATTCTATTTTTAATTTTCTACTTTCTTACCTTTCTTTAGGAAAATAATAGTCATTATATCACCAACTACAAGGAAGTTAGGTAATTTAATATAAATATATAATTTTGTGCTGTGGCATATGAAACTGTTTCATGGATAACCCTGGTAAAACTTTTAGACTCAGTAAATAAAGAATAAATATGCCTTTCTCTCTCTCTCAAGCCAATTCAAATTAGAAAGACATGAGTTTTTTGCAAAGGAAAATCAAGCAAACTTATGTAGATGTACTTAATAACAAAAAAATAGTTTAAGTTATTTCAAAAGGGAAATCCTTAATTTTTCAGATCTGGAGGAGACAATCAGGGGACATAATTAAAGCTAACTACAAAGAAATTCATTACACTTTCTGTAATATATAGGTTGTTTATATGTGTGAGCAGAGAGCGAGGAAAGCATATAGATAATGGATAGTATTTCACACAGGTGAATTTAATTCATTACACTTAAATATAAAAATAAACTGACAAAGTCTACTGATAATTTCCTCAAAATTTATAAAGTTCATTGCTATTTCATAACATTTTCTGTGCTTTAATAAAATGTACTGTTTTGAAAATCATAAATATAATTCATGTTCACTGTAAATGGAACATAAGTATCCCCATATCATAATTCCATATTTTCTAACATTAGTAACTTGAACTTTTATATGAAGTGATACACTTCTCACATGCGCTTAGCATTCTTAACTTTAGTTGGGTTTGAGGTTAAATATAAAACTTTCAATCTAGAAAATAATTTAAAAGCAATTGAAATCATAACTTGAAACCTTCCAAAAAAGAGAACTTCAGACCCAGATGACTTCACTACTAAACTTTTAAGAACATTAAAGGAATAAGTCATACAATTTTTATACCAACTATTCTAGAGAATACAAAAGGAGGAACTACTTCCAGTTAAGTTTTTGAAACCAGCATAATCACTATACCAATGTGTGTTGTGACCATTGCAAGAATGGAAAATTGTAACATTTCTCATGTGTACAACCACACACAAAATATTTACAATCCTATTCATATACATATATATAGATAGATACCTATATATATGAATAGCACCATGTTTTAGGTAGCAATTATTTTGTGATTTTGAAATTATGTCCCAAGCAATTGATATAATTTATTATATTAATAATATATGACCATCTCCATAAAAAGCATTTAAAATATTCAATAACCATTCAATAATGCATTTAAATAAACATTTAAAATAATTAATTCATTTAAAAATTCAATGTTTATTAATGATAAACATTCTCCTAAAACTGGAAATTGAAGGGACCTTTGTTAATCTCATAAAGGACACCTACCAAGAAATTTATAGCTATCATTCTAAAAGGTAGATTATAATGCTTTATCATTTAAATGGAAAAAGGATAAGGATGTTTAGTCTCCCTACTTCTTTTCAATTTTGTACTGAAAGTACTTGCCAAGGAGAAGAGAAGATAATTAAACTTATAAATATTAGAGAAAAAGAGAGAAAATTATTTTTTCACAGATGGCAGAAGTGTGTTTAGAAAATTCAAAAGAATCTATAAGATACAAATATTAATAAGTAAATTTAGAAAGTATTCAATACATGATCAATATGTTTCTATATACTAGGAACAAACAACTGGAAAAATTATTAAATATCATTTACAATATCATTAAAACCAAATGTGTTAGGGCTTTTCCAAAAAAAAAAAAATGTATTAGATCTTTGATGAGAGGATTTTTAAAAGATCTAAATAAATAATGAGCTTTTCCTGCTCAAGGACTGGAAACTCGATATTGTTCTCCCGGTTTGATCTATAGCTTTAGTGAAATAACAATCCAAATCTCTGAATGCTTTATTTTTGCAATAATAGAGAAACTTCTAAAGACCGTATGGAAATACAAAGGATTTATATTGGGGCAATACAAGCTTAAAAAAAAAAATAAGTTGGAGGATGTATACAACCAGATTTCATACTTACATGACAGCTGCAGTAATGAAGACAGTTGAATGTTCTTGCAAGGATAGGCTCTGGAATTATGACATCAGTACTCTTCAATTTAGGGGAAAAGGTGAGCTTTTCAATATCATGCTAGAACAATTTCTTATCCATTTAAAAAAATAAGAAAAAAACTTGACTTTTTCTGCATACCATATTTAGAATGCGTTAAAAAAAAAAGTGAATATATCTTCTTGAAGAAAACATCTTCATGGCCTTGTGGTAGGTAAATCATCTCTTATATAGAATGCCAAAACCAAAAACTACACTTGGGAAGCCAATAACATGCAAAACAAGGAAACAGGTAAAACAAGGGAGAAAAAAGAAATTCCAGTGTCCTTATTTATCCAATTATTATTCTATCCAGTGTCCTTTTATATCAAATTATTCTACAGTCCAGCTGTAAGTATCTACATTTGAATTGATTACCAGGAATAATGAGTCTTTTTCTTAAATTTGGACACCACAGTTCAGAAGAACACATTTCACCTTTCATTGTTGATATAAAAACTGTACATTTTAAAAAATGCAGCTTAACACCATAATATAGAGAATGTGGGGAATGTAGAATGTACAGAGTTTTGTTTTTTGTTGTTTACTTGCTAAGTTGCATCTGACTCTTTGTAACCCCATGGACTGCAGCACCTCAGGCTTCCCTTTCCTTCACTATCTCCTGGAGTTTCCTCAAATTCATGCCCACTGAATCGGTGATGCTATCTAACATCTCATCCTCTGCCACCCCTTCTCCTCTTGCCCTCAATCTTTCCCAGTGTCAGGATCTTTTCTAGTGAGTCAGCTCTTCGCTTCAGCTGGCCAAAGTATTGGAGCTTCAGCTTCAGATTCAGTCGTTCTAATGAATATTCAGGGTTGATTTCCTTGAAGTTCACAGGACTCACAAAGGTCTTCTCCAGCACCATAGTTCAAAAGCACCAATTTTTTGGCACTCAGCCTTCAATGTGTACAAAGTGGTAGCCCTATGTCACGTTGCTGCTAAGCCACTTCAGTCGTGTCCACCTCTGTGCGATGCCATAGACGGTACCCACCAGGCTCCCCCGTCCCTGGGATTCTCCTGGCAAAAACACTGGAGTGGGTTGCCATTTCCTGTTTATATCCTGTTAGTTAGTTCAGTCGCTCAGTCGTGTCCGACTCTGCGATCCCATGAACCGCAGCACACCAGGCCTCCCTGTCCATCACCAACTCCCAGAGTTCACTCAAACTCATGTCCATCGAGTCGGTGATGCCATCCAGCCATCTCATTCTCTGTCGTCCCCTTCTCCTCCCATCCCCAATCCCTCCCAGCATCAGAGATTTTTTCCAGTGAGTCAACTCGTCGCATGAGGTGACCAAAGTATTCAGTTCAGTTCAGTTCAATCGCTCAGTCGTGTCCAACTCTCTGCGACCCCATGAATCACAGCACGCCAGGCTCCCTGTCTATCACCAACTCCCGGAGTTCACTCAAACTTATTAGCCTGCAGTAAAAACTGATTGCATTTGTATGCCTAACCTTGGTGTGTGCACGCGCACACACACACACACACATTCACATTGATTCTATACGATAAAAATTTTTTTTTGAATCATGCTATGTATGTAATTTATATAGAAGAGGTGAGTTAAAAATTGAATGAAATAATATAAAATTTTCAATTAAAAATTTATACATTTTCACCCTAAATCTCAGATGATTTGATCCCCAATATTGCTTCCGGTAAAAATTGATCCAAGTATTATTTTATTTTTTAAATTTGTTTTATATTGGTGTATAGTTGATTTACAATATTGTGTTAGTTTTGGTGTACAACAAAGAGAAGGGAAAAGCTGCTCACTATATAGTAGTGTGTAAATGTTAATTCCAACCTTCTAATTTATCCCTCTCCACCACCTTTCCCCTTTGGTAAATATAAATTTGTTCCCTGTGTCTGTGAGTCTGTTACTGTTTTGTAAGTAAGTTCATTTGCATCATTTATTAGGTTCCACATGTAAGTGATATCATATGATCTTTGTCTTTATCAAACTTACTTTTTTTTTTCTTGTGAAACAGAAGTCACAGTTCAGTTTATTTTGCAGTGATGTAAACTTCACAATTCTTCCTGCCAGATAAAAAATATATAAATCTACTGCTATATCTGAGAAATCTGTAAACCTCAAACATTGTAGTCCCACCCTGCCTAAAATCTAGGAGATAGAGACAGTGCCACTGGGCTCTCTGTGACTTTCTGTCTCCCTGGGGTTGGGCGCTACCTTCCCTGCATACAAGGAGAGGGTGTTAAGGAAGCAAGCTCACCAGTGAGAGGGGGAGAGCTTCCTGGAAGAAGAGGAATATGATGTGAGCCCAGGGATATAGACAGGATTGGTGACATGAAGATGCAGTCAGTGATCTCCCTTGGTGTTGGGCCAATGAGAACTAGGGATAGTTGTTGGATTCTGTCCTGTCCTAGCCCAGCCTGGATTTTTTTTAAAAAATTTATTTATTTTAATTGGAGGCTAATTACTTTACAATATTGTATTGGTTTTTGCCATACATTGACATGAACCATCCATGGGTGTACATGTGTTCCCCATCCTGACCCTCCCACCTACCTCCCTCCCCATTCCATCCCTCTGGGTCATCCCAGTGCACCAGCCCTGAGCATCCTGTATCATGCATTGAACCTAGACTGGAAATCTGTTACACGTATGATAATATACATGTTTCAGTGCTATTCTCTCAAATCATCCCACTCTCACCTTCTCCTACAGAGTCCAAAAGACTGTACTCTTTTGCTGTCTTGCATATAGTGTTATCGTTACCATCTTTCTAAATTCCATATATATTCATTAGTATGCTGCTGCTGCTAAGTCACTTCAGTCGTGTCCGACTCTGTGTGACCCCATAGACAGCAGCCGACCAGGCTCCGCTGTCCCTGGGATTCTCCAGGCAAGAACACTGGAGTGGGTTGCCATTTCCTTCTCCAATGTGTGAAAGTGAAAAGTGAAAGTGAAGTCGTTCAGTCGTGTCTGACTAGTAGCAACCCCATGGACTTCAGCCCACCAGGCTCCTCTGTCCATGCGATTTTCTAGGCAAGAGTACTGGAGTGGCTTGCCATTGCCTTCTCCGGTTAGTATGCTGGATTAGTGTTTTTCTTTCTGGCTTACTTCACTCTGAATAATAGGCTCCAGTTTCATCCACTTCATTAGAACTGATTCACATGCATTCTTTTTAATGGCTGAGAAATACTCCATTGTGTATATGTACCACAGCTTTCTTATCCATTCATCTGCTGATGGACATCTAGGTTGCTTCCATGTCCTGGCTATTGTAAGAAGTGCTGCGATGAACACTGGGGTACATGTGTCTCTTTAAATTCTGGTTTCCCCGTTGTGTGTCCAGCAGTTGGATTGCTGGGTCGTATGGCAGTTCTATTTCCAGTTTTTTAAGGAATCTCCATACTGTTCTCCATAGTGGTTGTACTAGTTTGCATTCCCACCAACAGTGTAAGAGGGTTCCCTTTTCTCCACACCCTCTCCAGCATTTATTGCTTGTAGACTTTTGGATAGCAGCCATTCTGATGGGCGTGAGATAATACCTCATTGTGGTTTTGATTTGCATTTCTCTGATAATGAGTGATGTTGAGCATCTTTTCATGTGTTTTTTAGCCATCTGTATATCTTCTTTGGAGAAATGTCTGTTTAGTTCTTTGGCCCATTTTTTGATTGGGTCGTTTATTTTTCTGGAATTGAGCTGCAGGAGTTGCTTGTATATTTTTGAGATTAATTCTTTGTCAGTTGCTTCATTTGCTACTATTTTCTCCCATTCTGAAGGCTATCTTTTCACCTTGCTTATAGTGTCCTTCGTTGTGCAAAAGCTTTTAAATTTAATTAGGTCCCATTTGTTTATTTTTGCTTTTATTTCCATTACTCTGAGAAGTGAGTCATAAAGGATCCTGCTGTGACTTATGTCAGAGAGTGTTTTGCCTATGTTTTTCTCTAGGATTTTTATAGTTTCTGGTCTTACATTTAGATCTTTAATCCATTTTGAGTTTATTTTTGTGTTTGGTGTTAGGGAGTATTCTAGTTTCATTGTTTTACAAGTGGTTGACCAGTTTTCCCAGAACCACTTGTTAAAGAGATTGTCTTTTCTCCACTGTATATTCTTGCCTCCTTTGTCAAAGATAAGGTATCCATATTGCATGGGTTTATCTCTGGGCTTTCTATTTTGTTCCATTGATCTTTATTTCTGTCTTTGTGCCAGTACCATACTGTCATGATGACCGTGGCTTTGTAGTAGAGCCTGAAGTCAGGCAGGTTGATTCCTCCAGTTCCGTTCTTCTTTCTCAAGATTGCTTTAGCTATTCAAGGCTTTTTGTATTTCCATATAAATTGTGACATTATTTGTTCTAGCTCTCTGAAAAATACCATTGGTAGCTTGACAGGAATTGCATTGAATCTATAGACTGCTTTGAGTAGTATACTCATTTTCACTATATCAATTCTTCCAATCTATGAACATAGTATATTTCTCCATCTATTGTGTCCTCTTTGATTTCTTTCATCAGTGTTTTATAGTTTTCTATATATAGGTCTTTTGTTTCTTTAGGTAGATATACTCCTAAGTATTTTATTCCTTTCGTTGCAATGGCGAATGAAATTGTTTCCTTAATTTCTCTTTCTATTTTCTCATTGTTAGTGTTTAGGAATGCAAGGGATTTCTGTGTGTTAATTTTATATCCTGCAACTTTACTGTATTCATTGATTAGCTCTAGTATATTTCTGGTGGTGTCTTTAGGGTTTTCTATATAGAGAATCATGTCATCTGCAAACAGTGAGAGTTTTACTTCTTTTCCAATCTGGATTCCTTATTTCTTTATTTCTCTGATTGCTGTGGCTAAAACTTCCAAAACTATGTTTATTGAATAGTAGTGGTGAGAGTGGGCACCCTTGTCTTGTTCCTGACTTCAAGAGAAATGCTTTCAATTTTTCACCATTGAGGATAATGTTTGCTGTGGGGTTGTCATATATAGCTTTTATTATGTTGAGGTATGTTCTTCTATTCCTGCTTTCTGAAGGCTTTTTATCTGACTTACTTCTTTTAATGTGATAATCTCTGGATCCATTCATGTTGCTGCAAATGGCAATATTTCATTCTTTTTATGGATGAGTAATGGTGATGGACAGGGAGGCCTGGCGTGCTGTGATTCATGGGGTCGCGAAGAGTCGGACACGACTGAGTGACTGAACTGAATTGAACTGAATGTTTCATTTGTGTGTGTGTGTGCTTGCATGCTCAGTTGCTAAGTTGTCTTGGACACTTTGTGACCCCATGAACTGTAGCCCGCCAGGTTCATCAGTCCATGGAATTTTCCAAGCAATAATATTAGAGTGAGTTGTAATTTCCTACTCCATGGGATCTTCCTCCAGGGATCAAAGCTGTATCTCCTGCATCTCCTGCATTGGCAGGTGGATTCTTAACCACTGAGCCACCTGGGAAGCGCTTATATTTATTGTAGCATTATTTGCAATAGCCAAGACATGGAAGTAACTTAAGTATCCATCAATGGATGAATGGATAGAGAAGTTGTGGTATATTTTCTTTATCCATTCATCTGTTGATGGACTCTTAAGTTAATTCCATGTCTTGGCTATTTTTAATAGTGCTGCAATGAATATTGAGCTGCATGTATCTTTTTGAAGTGTGGTTTCCCCTAAATATATGCCCAGGAGTGAGATTGCTCGATCATGCGGTAGTTCTACATTTATTTTTTAAGGAACTTTCATACTGTTGTCCGTGGTGGCTATAGCAGTTTACATTCTCACCATGTGTGTAGGAGGGTTCCCTTTTCTCCACATCCTTGCCAGCATTTATTGTTTGTAGATATATATATATATATAAAATGGCCATTCTGAATGGCGTGAGGTGATACCACATTGTCGTTTTGATTTGCATTTCTCTACTAGTTAGTGATAATGATTAAATATTATCTTAATAAGGCCATATTTCAGTTATTTGAAATATTTTTCTATTTGCTGAATCTCAAAATGCTACTTTTCCCACATTTGTTTTTAACAGAAATAGTATTTGAATTTACTTAGCAATAATCTCAGGCATTAACATTTGATCCATTTAATTACATGCCAGTGGTTATTAGAAATTTTGTGAGTCTGTTTTTACACCCGCACACTTGTTTCTTCCAAGTTAAAAGTGAAAAAGGCAGAGAATAATGGAACATATAGGGAATTAATTGATATTGTTTCACTCAGCAGAAGATTTGATGACTGTGAAGGAGGACTGAAATTTTTTAAACTGCAAGGTGATGGTGAGGATGCTAGATACCAGGAGGGCAGAGGTCACACAAGTAAACTAAAATGTCACTTATGTATATAAAATGTTATGTGCTCTTTGTTTAATCACTTCAGTTGTGTCTGCCTCTTTGTGACCGCATTGACTGTAGCCCACCAGGCTTCTCTGATGGTGGGGATTCTCCAGGCAAGAATACTGGAGTGGGTTGCCATTTCCTTCTCCAGGGGATCTTCCCAAACCAGGGATTGAACCCACATCTGCTGCAATGCAGGCAGATTCTTTACCATTTGAGCCACCAGGGAAGCCCATAAAATGTAATATATTATATCAAATTCATCAGTTACATTTTATCAATGAACACAGGAAATTACTGACCTTGGCCCATTTATTTCTGGGAATTCTTTTGATATTTATTATCACAAGATATGTGAATCAATGTTTAGAGATAACTTTACCTTGTTTTGTATGAATTGATTTTATTTACAAAATTTTATTCACTTTCAAAAGTAAATTTTATAAATAGATCAAATATATCCCATATCTTTATTTTATGGGCCACAAAAAATTGATGTATGGTTAAAAAACATGATATAAACTACAACTTCTAAATTTTCTAGTCATTCAATTTTTTACAGAAGTAAACTTCATTTTCCTAAGTCCTAGCATTCTGCTTTCCACACATTGTTTAAAACCCTTCTGTCTGAAGGAATGTCTTACCCTATGCCTATCCTTTTGTACTTCATTTTGTCAGTAATGCATTTCATCATTTCTGTGATATTCCTTTAAAAGTAACACCAGAGCTGGTTTGCAGGAAAACATGCATAATGATGTAGAAACATGGAATGTCAAAGTGTAGGGCATGTGATTGCTTTTAGCGTCCCCGTGAAGCCCAGTAAGGGCTTATAGCTCTTGACGGAAGGAGGTTTATTTAAATATTTTCCTTTCAGTGGGAGGTGTAAGCATATCTGTTTATTATTCTGATTATCCAGAGCCTAGTTTCTGGACCAAACACACACATGCATTACACAAATGCATATACATCTTTTCCAAGAGTAAAAAAATACTACTTTTTAGGTATAATATAATTTTAATACATGAGAAGGAAGAAAATAGATTTCCTAACATTTTCATTATTTACCCTCTGCTTCTTTACCAATAAAGTTAGTAATTTATTTTTCAGAACTGAGCTTACTGTGCTTTCTCAGACTCAAGAGAACAAGATAGTAGACGATTGTGGAAGTGAGCTTTTCTTAGTGATGTCCTCTGAGTATAGAGAGGAAGACTTGAGAAAGTCATCCTAATTATGACTAAACTGTAGTTTTAACTGAGTCTTCATTTCTAAAAATTTCTATCCTGGAAAAGTCAAAGGAATAGTTTTATTCTCCCAGGAAATATATCAGTTCAGTTCAGTTGCTCAGTCATATCCGACTCTTTGCAACCCCATGAATCACAGCACGCCAGGCCTCCCTGTCCATCACCAACTCCCGGAGTTCACTCAAACTCATGTCCATCTAGTCGGTGATGCCATCCAGCCACCTCATTCTCTGTTGTCCCCTTCTCCTCCTGCCCCCAATCCCTCCCAGCATCAGAGTCTTTTCCATTGAGTCAACTCGTCACATGAGGTGGCCAAATTATTGCAGTTTCAGCTTTAGCATCAGTCCTTCCAATGAACACCCAAGACTGATCTCCTTTAGAATGGACTGGTTGGATCTCCTTGCAGTCCAAGGGACTCTCAAGAGTCTTCTCCAACACCACAGTTCAAAAGCATCAATTCTTCGGCGATCAGCTTTCTTCACAGTCCAACTCTCACATCTATACATGACCACTGGAAAAACCATAGCCTTGACTGGACAGACCTTGGTTGGCAAAGTAATGCCTCTTCTTTTTAATATGTTATCTAGGTTGGTCATAACTTTCCTTCCAAGGAGTAAGTGTCTTTTAGTTTCATGGATGCAATCAGCATCTGCAGTGATTTTGGAGACCCCCAAAAGTAAAGTCTGACACTGTTTCTACAAGATTGATATAATTCTTAGTTGATTTTAGCAATGTTAGAAAAATGATGTTACTACTAACTGTTTTGAAAATTATAAGTAAAAGATATACTCATTCTGTATCTATTGGTAATAAATCTTGATCAGCATTTGAAATTTACAATTCTTGGAAGTAATTTTTCTATGCTACATGCTATTCATATTGTTTTATTTGTAAAATATTTATTGAACAAGTATAATGTTGGGAGATATTGATTCAAATTAAATCACAATATTTTACACAAAGCTGTTCACAATAAAATTGAAGGGATTTTGTGTACATAAATTTTTAAAATATAATACAAAATGTTTCTTAAACTATAAATGAAAGTGAAGTCATTCAGTCATGTCTGACTCTTTGCTACCCCATGGACTGTAGCCCACAGGCTCCTCTGTCCATGGGATTTTCCAGGCAAGAATACTGGAGTGGGTTGCCATTTCCTTCTCCAGGGGATCTTCCCAGCCCAGGGATCGAACCCAGGTCTCCCGCATTGCAGGCAGATGCTTTAACCTCTGAGCCACCAAGGAAGTCCTCTTAAACTATAATGTACATATAAATCTGGAAATATTGCCCAATGTGATTTTAATTTAGTATATCTGAATCATTTATATTCTAACAAGTTCATAGGTGATGCACCTATAACTGGTATAGGGACCAGTTACATGTGTATGCTTTACGGCATCAAATAGGAGTGGCACAGCTCCCAAATCTGAGCTGTGGTTCAAAGGATTGGTAAGAATTTACCACGTAGAGAACATGGAGAAAGGTGTTTTTACATGGGAAAAGAAAAAACACAGTAATTGCCTTAGAAACTCCGAAAGCCAAGGAGTTCCTAGAGCAAATATTCTAAGTGTGGTTCAACTTTATTACACAATGCAGAGTGTGGGGCAGCTGCCTTAAACTAGGGTGCCACATTGTCAGCTCTACCGAGGCAAACTTGAGAAATGGGAGCATTGTTCCAGCATTTTAACATTACCTCCTTTCTTCCTTTTCTATATCCTCTACCTGACCTTTATCCCCATTCTGTTCTTTCTTACCAACAGTTGCTGTCATCCTATCAGCAGAACTTAGGTACTTCATTAAGTTTTAAAATTTCCCCTAACCCAGTGTTTTCATAGAGGACATTCTAGAGACTGACACACTAGCTGCAATTGAAAGGAAACAGCTCTTCTGATAGAATGACACATGAGAAGTATAGAGTAGAGAAAAAACCTCAGAGATTTTCTGTATTTAAAAAGTGAATGTACCAGTACTCTTTCTGTTAAACCTTGCTTTATTTTTCAGGAAAATAAGTGACTACACAGTTTGTGGCAGACTATGTATTCTGAGGTGAAAATTGGGGAAAGGATAGGGAATAAAGAAATGTATGCATTGTTTGTTTTAAAGGTATGATCCAGACAGGAGAGAAAAAAGTTTAGGAGAATATTTCATGATGCTGAGGGGTGGGATGGGGAGGAAGGTGGGAGGGGTTTCAGGATGGGGAACACATGTACACCCATGGCTGATTCACATCAATGTATGGCAAAAACCACTACAATATTGTAAAGTAATTAGCCTCCCATTAAAATAAATAAAAATATATCATTGTGAATGAAAATTAGGTTCAGTTCAAGACTTATGGACAAGGGTGTGGGAGAAGAGGGAGAGGGTGAGGTGAATGGAGAGAGTAGCATAGACGCATACACACTAACATATGTGAATAGAGAGCCAATGGGAATTTGCTGTATGACTCACAGAACTCAAACGGGGGCCCTGTAATAACCTAGAGGGGTGGGAATGGGCTGGAAGTGGGAAGGAAATTCAAGAGAGAGGGGACATATGTACACCCATGGTTAATTCATGTTGATGTATGATGGAAATCAAACCAATATTGTAAACCAATCATCAATCAATTAAAAATAAATATTTTTAAGACTCTGATGCTTGGAGGGATTGGGGGCAGGAGGAGAAGGGGAAGACAGAATGAGATGGCTGGATGGCATCACTGACTCGATGGAGGTGAGTTTGAGTGAACTCTGGGAGTTGGTGATGGACAGAGGCCTGGCGTGCTGTGATTCATGGGGTTGCAAAGAGTTGGTCACGACTGAGCTACTGAACTGAACTGAGGTGCAGTTCAAAATTAGACTCAAATATACAGTCCATGGGGTTGCTGAGGGTCGGACACGACTGAGCGACTTCACTTTCACTTTTCATTTGCATGCATTGGAGAAGGAAATGGCAACCTACTCCAGTGTTCTTGCCTGGAGAATCCCAGGGACGGGGGAGCCTGGTGGGCTGCCGTCTGTGGGGTCTCACAGAGTCGGACATGACTGAAGTGACTTAGCAGCAGCAGCAGCAACAGTACTTTTATCTCTGTGACCAATTGTTTGATATACCAATATATATTCTCTTCCTTCTTGTAACAAAAAACTTGATTTGGGTTCACAGCTTTCCTTGAAGCTTGTTGTGACTATGGGACTAATTCTAGCCAACAAATTAGACCCTATGGATGATGGAGGATTGAGTCAAAGAGTCTTTGCTGGAGCTGTCATTCTAGTCCAGCATATCCCTTTCTGATAGATACTTTTTCAATACAAATATTTGAGTCTTTACTGTGTGTTAAGAACTGTCCTTTTGTTTTATGTTTATTATTCAGTTTAAGTCTCTCTCTTATTCTTTGAGATGAGTGCCACAATAAACTCCATTTTAACAGTGAACTGTTACGGATTTTTGAGGAGGATAACAAGTAATGAGTAGACTTGAATTTACACTGAGAGTGTAAATGTAATTACATTTAATATGTTTTAATATTCTATAATATTTTATCTGTTACACATACTAATGACATTGTCACTAGATATTTGTATATTTATTTGAGTTTTTTCAATCTGCTTACAAGAAGTTTTCAGTAATGTGTCTGCTTCTTTAATAAGTTTAGTTGCCTCTATAGTTTTCTTCCTAAGAAGATCAAATGTTCTTTTGGTTCACGTTATTCCTACTGTTTTTGCTTTTCATATGGTATGTTTCTGGATGATCACTTGAACAGATAATGCCTCATCAGTGGACAAGGTTTTGAGGTGATACCACAAAAGCATGTGTGTGATGCAAGATGGGGAGAATGGAAAAAGGAAAACAGGGCTTAACACTTATAAAATCATGGCTACTGGCAATTGCCAATGCCTTTATTATTAAAAACAGCTAAAACCTTCCACTCCTTATCAGAAAAATAAATACATTTATCCTTTCATAACATTCAATCTCATCTAGTAAATGTAATAAGCAAAATTATTTGAATTCTGAGACTGGATTTCTGGTTCATGAGTCTGTTGTCTCACTGTTCATGGCAGCACCCACTCTGTACACCAGATGGCATGGTCGGTCGGCTCTAGCTACAGAAGCCTGAATCATCAGAACTAATATTCATGAAGAAAATGGCATTCATTATTAATTTATCACATCCGAATCACATTATTTGCATGGGAAATTACCGTGAATTTAGCATTTTCTTTTGCCATTAACACATTTATTTAATAGAATATATGTGTGCTTGTGAATGCCGAATTGAAATATATTTATGCATGCATTTTGGTTGCATAACGCCCATCAAACATTTAGCATTGGAATCATTGTATTAAATACTTTTCAACCTTGTCGAGAAGCAATAATAAGGAAACTATAGACAGTTTACCAGACGAATAGCTGTATGATGCAGTGTATTGTAAAAAGAGACAGTTCGCTACTATGAATAATGTATATTTGACAACATCAAAATGTAATGTTCCTCTACCTCTGGAATTCACCAGAATGCGTAGGTGCTTCTGGTGTCTTCTTGGATAAATATTATTTATTCACTAAAAGCATGGCTAGTTTCATCCAGATCATAACTCCAACATTTAGTCTATGTATGTCACATGAAGTAAGTTATTTATCCCTGTTTTCTTATCTGGAAAATGGGGTTGATAACAGTTGTACCTCCTTGATAGAATTGTCCTAAGAAATCAGTGACCTAGCACTTACAAGTTTTAGAATATAAAAAAATTCAATAAATATTAGCTAGTAGCAGTAATAGTAATAGCCATAGTATTAATAGCAGCAATAGTGGTATAATTTCTTAGATAATAAATTTTTATCAAGAAGTTTTAGGAAACTAAATATTCAACTGATTCTCTAACGGTACATGGGGATTTCCACTTTTGCCTTCACTCTCTCTCTCTGATATACATGCAAACATACACACACACACACACACACACACACACACATATCCTTTCACACGATATCATCTGTTCATTGGTTTGGCTTGTTAATTCTTACCCCGCAACATCATATTTCCTGTTTTACTCACTGAAGTCTTACTATACACGTCCCAACAGACTGAGTCACCAGCCATTGCTGTACCTCTGCAAGATATTTCTCTTCTGCACCTTGTATTTGTGAGGATTCTTCAGTTGCAAAATAGAGAAATCAAATCAACCTGACCTAAGCAAGAAAAAAGAGATTTATTGGTGTTTTTATAAAAAAATCCCAAGTTTTAATGGTATTCTCAGGTCCCCAAGTCATCTGTCTCTCTCCTGGACTTGTCCGTGTAAGTTACCTTCATTCCTCCTGCTTCTGCAGAAAGATTTACTTCATACCCTGGGAGTCCATGGTCTCCAGCAGATCCAGGTTTGCATCAGTTCAGGTAGTCATTTTGGAGGAAAGAAAGATTGTCTCTTTCAAAATATTTTGTGTTAAAAACTGAAGATTTTATCAAGTTCTTGTGCCAATCACTGTGGCTTGAAGAATAAGGTAATTTTATTGGCTGAGCTTGAGTTAAATTCTCACTTTAAAATTTAAAAGAGAATTCAGCACTTTGGATCCCATTACCACCACATGGATGGAGGAGGCCGGTTCTCTTATTTTGAGTCTGGGTGTTATTTCCAGAGGAATAATGAAGGGAAAGTCCAGCAAAATAAAAATAGGAGATGTTATACACAGCTATAGGAGTGAATATATTTAAAATTTTCAGTCTCTAGCTTAATTTTTTTTTATTTTGTGCAAATGTTGCTATTTTAATGGAGTAAGTTTGTATTTTATGGAGTAGAAAGCTAGAATAATAATGTAGAAAATAATTTTGCATCATTTGAGCATTTATTCTTTTTGGGCTATTCTAGTGAGATTTGGTAAATTTATATACAATCATAATAACTCTAGAATAACAAAGCCAATCTCACTTTTGTTGTGCACTTTAATAAACTTTGAGTTAACTAGGTTGAAGTTCTAAACAATAATATTATCACAAAAACTGGTTAAAATAACATTGCCACAAGGCAACACACAATAAAAAGTCAAAATCTAGAGCAGTTTGTATAAAATACACTATGGCAAAATATATTGTTCCTTTCTACATAAAGACATTTGAAAATGATATCCAATTTTATCACAAGTTCCTGTGTATCTGAAAGAAAATTCAACTTCCTACAAGCTAATTTTGAATAGTCATTTTGAGAGGGGATACTATTCCAACATGACTGAAAGTGAATCTTGGCTCTCAGAATATTTTAGATATATGCCGGTATAAATTTAATTTCTATAGAACTTAGACCTGACTCTAAAATAAAGCAGATTTAAAAGCATAACGCATAGTTTTAGTTTTACCTCTGCTTAGAATTGTAAAATCCCATTCACCATAGCCTAGGTTTTACATAATACATTCTAACTTTTACATAATGGAAACCAGGATGCATGAAAGCAAAAATGTAAACTAATTTTTAAAGTAATTGCAATAACAACTTGTCTTCTTTTAAAATTTGTTTTATTAGTTTATAGACTTTCAGTTTGTTCACTACAAAAGTGGGTTCATCATTTCACCTGGTATCTATAATAACACTAAATGAAAGATTAGGTTATGATGATGGTAAGGAGGTGACCTAATTAAATCTAATTATCTGATTCCATTATTTTTAAAGCTCATCCATCTCACCTTTTTTCTTGCAATTTTCTCAGGGATTTCACCCTGGAATCCAAAAGAATTTGAAGAAGCTAAACCCCTCCTTCTTCTTTGATGCTCATAAAAATTCTTGTTTTTTAAAACAGTCAAGGATATAAAAACTCCTGCCTGCTCTCCAAACATTCTTCCTTTAGGCAAGACTTAATGAAACCCAGCCTGAATTGAAAGCCACAGTAGCGAGATATTTAATTTTAAAAGAAAGTTATATTAGTATACATTTAAATACAATTATGTGGCTAAGACATGAGGACAAGAGGCATGAGAGTTGTCTTTAATATTAAAGTGCTACCACATGGAAAAAGGATTGAAACAATTTTGAGCTGCTTCTCAGAGTATAAATTAAACCAGTGGGTGAAATGGACATAGCCTATACAATGAAGATGTTCTCTAACAATTAGAGTTATTCCCAACCCAAGCTGTTTTCTAGAGGGATGCACAGGAAAAGATCTAAGCTCACTTTAGATCTGAGATACTGGTGATTAAGCCTTTAGTCTGCGGATGCTGATTGCAGCCATGAAATTAAAAGAGCCTTACTCCTTGGAAGGAAAGTTATGACCAACCTAGATAGTATATTAAAAAGCAGAGATATCACTTTGCCAACAAAGGTCTGTCTAAAAAGTCTCTTGATGAAAGTGAAAGAGGAGAGTGAAAAGGTTGGCTTGAAGCTCAACATTCAGAAAACAAAGATCATGGCATCTGATCCCATCACTTCATGGGAAATAGATGGAAAAACAGTGGAAACAGTGTCAGACTTTATTTTTCTGGGCTCCAAAATCACTGCAGATGCTGATTGCATCCATGAAATTAAAAGACCCTTACTCCTTGGAAGGAAAGTTATGACCAACCTTGATAGTATATTAAAAAGCAGAGACATTACTTTGCCAACCAAGGTCCATCTAGTCAAGGCTATGGTTTTTCCCTTGGTCATGTGTGGATGTGAGAGTTGGACTGTGAAGAAAGCTGATCGCCAAAGAATTGATGCTTTTGAACTGTGGTGTTGGAGAAGACTCTTGAGAGTCCCTTGGACTGCAAGGAGATCCAACCAGTCCATTCTAAAGGAGATCAATCCCGGGTGTTCATTGGAAGGACTGATGCTAAAGCTGAAACTCCAATACTTTGGCCACCTCATGTGACAAGTTGACTCACTGGAAAAGACTCTGATGCTGGGAAAGGTTGGGGGCGGGAGGAGAAGGGGACGACAGAGAATGAGATGGCTGGATGGCATCACCGACTCTGTGGACCTGAGTTTGAGTGAACTCCGGGAGTTGGTGATGGACAGGGAGGCCTGGCATGCTGTGATTCATGGGGTCGCAAAGAGTCGGTCACGACTGAGCGACTGAACTGACTGACTGACTGACTGTTAGTCGCTCAGTTGTGTCTGACTCTTTGCGACCCCATGGACTTTGACCTGCCAGGTTCCCCAGGCTATGGGATTCTCCAGGCAAGAATACTGGAGTAGATTGCCATTTCCTTCTCCAAAACCTTTAGTGAGCTTAAAAAAAAAAAAAAAAAAAAGTCTTTCATTTCTTCTGAAAACCATATTATGTAGCACAGGTCCCAATATTTTATTAGTATTTACCATTTGATGATATTGAGTGTTAAGCCAAGACTCTGAGGCTATTGACACCAGAAAAAAAATGTTATATTATCCTCTAATAACATTGACTTTTGATATAGCTATTCTTAGTTTTAGCTTATGTTGCTGACTTCTTTCATTCTGTTTTCTGAAAAAAGTAAGAAGACATCAACAAGTGTGCAATCAGAAAAGCCTTCATAGGAGAGGAGATCTATTTTATGTTTTGGCGATAAATTATAAATATTTCCCTAGGATACACAAAAGGAAAGCCAACTTAATAAACATATAGCATTTATATTATTCAACAACTAAAAAATTTAGTAGAAAGATGAAAATATGGACAAAGACCATAGTTTTATAACTTCTTAGATTCAATATCACAGATATAAAAGCACCAAAATTCACCTTTTTAACTTAATTTTATCTCTTGGATTTGCTTTGTGGAAAGTTCAGTATTCTGTGTACTTACTTAAATGATAGAAAAAAAAAAATTCTGTATTTTCATGAAATTTTGATTTCAGTATTTCAGAAGCAGGCTTGGAGTCACATGGGTTAATTTAGGACTCTTGATGAGTGATTTTTATGACTCTCTTTTTGTTAACAGGTAACAAGAAATCTCATCAACAGAAACATTTTCAAGTATGTGAAAATGAGCACATCCAAAGAAGTGAGCAGTGTCTTCTGATATTCTTTCAATTAGACATTGATTCACTATTCAGACCAAGTCAGACAATTTAATTCCAACAATGACTTTATTTATTCATATACAAATCAACAGAATTTTATTTAAAAAAGAAAAGCCAAAACCCAAATAAATCATTCTTATTTATTGACCTCAAGGTCCTTTCTGACTGAGAATTTGTTAACAATTTTAAAATTTGTAAAGAAAGAAATGAAAGATTAAAACAGGGTGCAAGTCAAATTGTGATTCCTCTTCATCCTGTCATTATCTGAAGGCTTTTGTGGTGAAAGTAAAAGAAACATAATTTTCTGTATTGTAAACTGAATTCTGGAAATGCACGAAGGTACGATGCAAATAATTCTTGGTAGAAAATAGATATTTTGGTTTTAGTCTTGGTTGTAAAACATCTAACTATATGACTTTGGAATGCTATTTCAATTAGTTATTAATTTTCATAATCTATAAAATGAAGTAGTTTCTAGATATATTATTTACAAACAGTTTTTGCACATGAAATTCTATAGCAGCCATGAAGATGCACCACTCAGATCTTTCTTCAAAAGAAATTTCTCCAATGTAATTAGTTGATAATCCCCAACTGTTGTGTCTTTAAAATCTGGCACACTGTTTATGCCAAGGCCACTTTCTTCCTGGGTTTCCAGTGACTGAGAAAGATATGACTTAAGAGCTGTGTCATGTGTGCCTTTATGAAGGTAATTTCTTCTATCATGAAGTCTTTACTCAGAGTCTCTCCATCAGGCTGGTGGGAGTTTCTCAGAGTTGTACTGTAGTTTGAGGCTCTTAACCACTCAATCCTATCACCTTCCTTCTCTTTCTTCACAGGTATCAAGTCAACATAATGGTCTAGTGGTCTGGAGCTCTCCGGTATGGCAGCTGTGAGAATGAACTTCACACACTTCCAACTGCAGGGAGAATAATGGACCAAGAGCTCCGTTGGCTGTGCTCTGACATCCTTTATCAAGTTTGCAAGGATCATATGGCACTCCTGGGCATACACACCGAGGAAACCAGAATTGAAAGAGACACGTGTACTCCAATGTTCATTGCAGCACTGTTTATAATAGCCAGGACATGGAAACAACCTAGATGTCCATCTGCAGACGAATGGATAAGAAAGCTTTGGTACGTATACACAATGGAGTATTTTTCAGCCATCAAAAAGAATGCATCTGAATCAGTTTTAATGAGGTGGATGAAATTGGAGCCTATTATACAGAGTGAAGTAAGCCAGAAAGAAAAACTTCAATACAGTATACTAACGCATATATATGGAATTTAGAAAGATGGTAACCTTAACCCTGTATACGAGACTGCAAAAGAGACATAGGTATAAAGAACAGTCTTTGGGATTCTGTGGGAGAGGGTGAAGGTGGGATGATTGGGGAGAAGGGCACTGTACCATGTATATTATCATATGTGAAATGAATCACCAGTCCAGGTTCGACGCATGATACAGGATGCTTGGGGCTGGTGCACGGGGATGACCTGGAGGGAGGATATGGTGAAGAGGGAGATGGGGGATGTTCAAGAAAGGGAACACATGTACACCCGGGGCGGATTCGTGTCAATGTATGGCAAAACCAACCAATATATTAATGTAAGGTAATTTGCCTCCAATAAAATAAATTAAAAAAAAAAAATTTGCAAGGAGACTATACTTTCTGTGGGTTGTTTCCTGCCAATGACTGACAGATGTTAAGGCACGCCCATTCCTGGAAGCCACAGGATGTCTCTGCAGGCCAACTTTAGCCTGCAGACTCCATGAAGACCTTGTCAACCTTCTCTTAATTATCTCACATCTGTCTGAGATGCCTCCATTCAACTTTCCCTCTCACTTTCCCTTGCTGTGTGTGCTGTGCTCAGTCACTTCGGTTGTGTCCAACTCTTTGTTATCCTATGGACTATAGCTCACCAGGGTCCTCTGCCCATGGGACTCTCCAGGCCAGAATACTGGAGTGGGTAGCCTTTTTCTCCTCCAGGGGATTTCCCAACCCAAGGATTGAACCTGCACCTCCTGCATCTCTTGCATTGGCAGGCAGGCTCTTTACTCCTAGTGCTACTTGGGAAGCCCCTCCTTCCCTTAAGATAGAACTTTCATTATGGTCTGAAGGCTCTTCCAGCCTTCTCTAGATACTTGCCCATTTTCTTCCAGGCCACAATTTCCACTGCAAAATCCTGATATTTTTTAACTCAACATTGGCATCTGCTTCTCTGAGGATTCAGAGACCTCATGCCATCTATTCCTGCTTCTTCCACATTTATCTTTTACAGGTGTTTTGACCAATCAGTATTTTACACTCTTAGTTCCATACTGGTATATACTTTCTAGAGATACAAAACTGACAAACATTCTACTTTGAATGAAATTCAACAGGAAAGCTCAATGTTGGAAGTCATAAAAATGGGTCTTTTCTTTTGAGGCAAAAGTCAGGGTCCAGAGAGTTCCTTATGCACTGTCACTTTCACCCCTTGAGTCGCTACACACTCCAGGAATGGGGATTTAGGGGAGACTATGTCCCAGCCTCTCCTACATGCTTGAATATAATGTTTCTTGTTTGCCCAGTTTGAACTTGTCATGCTTCCAGCCTTTGGGTTTTATTTTCAGTTCAGTTCAATTCAGTCGCTCAGTCATGTCCGACTCTTTGCGACCCCATGAATCACAGCACGCCAGGCCACCCTGTCCATCACCAGCCCCCGGATTTCACTCAAACTCATGTCTATTGAGTTGGTGATACCATCCATCCATCTCATTCTCTGTCGTCCCTGTCTCCTCCCGCCCCCAATCCCTCCCAGCATCAGAGGCTTTTCCAAGTGAGTCAACTCGTCGCATGAGGTGGCCAAAGTATTGGAGTTTCAGCTTTAGCATCAGTCCTTCCAGTGAACACCCAGGATTGATCTCCTCTAGAATGGACTGGTTGGATTTCCTTACCGTCCAAGGGACTCTAAAGAGTCTTCTCCAACACCACAGTTCAAAAGCATCGATTCTTCAGCGATCAACTTTCTTCACAGTACAGCTCTCACATCCATACATGACCACGGGAAAAACCATTGCCTTGACTAGACGGACCTTGGTTGGCAAAGTAATGTCTCTGCTTTTTAATATACTATCTAGGTTGGTCATAACTTTCCTTCCAAGGAGCAAGCGTCTTTTAATTTCATGGCTGCAATCAGCATCTGCAGTGATTTTGGAGCCCCCAAAAATAAAGTCTGACACTGTTTCCACTGTTTTTCCATCTATTTCCCATGAAGTGATGGGACCAGATGCCATGATCTTTGTTTTCTGAATGTTGAGCTTCAAGCCAACCTTTTCACTCTCCTCTTTCACTTTCATCAAGAGGCTTTTGAGTTCCTCTTCACTTTCTGCCATAAGGGTAGTGTCATCTACATATCTGAGACGCCGGCCCCAGCTGTGCAGACGCGAGAGACACCGGCCCCGGTGCAAGCAACCACGCAAAGAGGTGCGGCCGTGAGGAGCTACCCCACGCCTGAGGCCAGGGCCGGCGGCCGAGAGGAGCTGCCCCACGTCCAACAGGCGGTGGCTGTGCGGACGCAGGAGGGCCGAGAGGAGCTACTCTGCGTTCAAGGTCAGTAGGGCCGGCCTTGAGGAGATACCCCTCATCCAAGGTAAGGTACAGCGGCTGCACTTTGCTGGAGCGGCTGTGAAGAGATTTTCCATGACCAAGGTAAGAGAAACCCAAATCTGATCACATGGACCAAAGCCGAATGTGGTCCACTGGAGAAGGGAATGGCAAACCACTTCAGTATACTTGCCTTGAAAACCCCATGAACAGTAACAAAGGGCAAAATGATAGGATACTAAATGAGGAATTCCCCAGGTTGGTAGGTGCCCAGTATGCTACTGGAGCTCAGTGGAGAACTAACTCTAGAAGGAATAAAGGGATGGAGCAAAAGCAAAACCAATACCCAGCTGTGAATGTGACCAGTGATAGAAGCAAGGTCCGGTGCTGTAAAGAGCAATATTGCATAGGAACCTGGAATGTTAGGTCCATGAATCAAGGCAAATTGGAAGTGGTCAAACAGGAGATGACAAGAGTGAACACAGACATTCTAGGAATCAGTGAACTAAAATGGACTGGAATGGGTGAATTTAACTCGGATGACCATTATATCTACTACTGTGGGCAGGAAACCCTTAGAAGAAATGGAGTAGCCATCATGGTAAACAAAAGAGTCCAAAATGCAGTCCTTGGATGCAATCTTAAAAACGACAGAATGATTTCTGTTCGTTTCCAAGGCAAACCATTCAATATTACAGTAATCCAGGCCTATGCCCCAAACAGTAATGCTGAAGAAGCCGAAGTTAATCGGTTCTATGAAGACCTACAAGACCTTTTAGAACTAACACCCAAAAAAGATGTCCTTTTCATTATAGGGGACTGGAATGCAAAAGCAGGAAGTCAAGAAACACCCGGAGTAACAGGCAAATTTGGCCTTGGAGCACGGAATGAAGCAGGGCAAAGGCTAATAGAGTTTTGTCAAGAGAATGCACTGGTCATAGCAAACACCCTCTTCCAACAACAGAAGAGAAGACTCTACACATGGACATCACCAGATGGTCAACACCGAAATCAGATTGATTATATTCTTTGCAGCCAAAGATGGAGAAGGTCTATACAGTTAGCAAAAACAAGACCAGGAGCTGACTGTGGCTCAGATCATGAATTCCTTATTGCCAAATTCTGACTTAAATTGAAGAAAGTAGGGAAAACCACTAGACCATTCAGATATGACCTCAATCAAATCCCTTATGATTATACAGTGGAAGTAATAAATAGATTTAAGGGACTAGATCTGATTGATAGAGTGCCTGATGAACTCTGGACGGAGGTTCGTGACATTGTACAGGAGACAGGGACCAAGACCATCCCCATGGAAAAGAAATACAAAAAAGCAAAGTGGCTGTCTGAAGAGGCCTTACAAATAGCTGTGAAAAGAAGAGAGGCGAAAAGCAAAGGAGAAAAGGAAAGATATGAGCATCTGAATGCAGAGTTCCAAAGAATAGCAAGGAGAGATAAGAAAGACTTCCTCAGTGATCAATGCAAAGAAATAGAGAAAAACAACAGAATAGGAAAAACAAGAGATCTTTTCAAGAAAATTAGAGATTCTAAGGGAACATTTCATGCAAAGATGGGCTCGATAAAGGACAGAAATGGTATGGACCTAACAGAAGCAGAAGATATTAAGAAGAGGTGGCAGGAATACACAGAAGAACTGTACAAAAAAGATCTTCATGACCCAGATAGTCATGATAATGTGATCACTGACCTAGAGCCAGACATCTTGGAATGTGAAGTCAAGTGGGCCTTAGAAAGCATCACTACAAACAAAGCTAGTGGAGGTGATGGAATTCCAATTGAGCTATTTCAAGTCTTGAAAGATGATTCTGTGAAAGTGCTGCACTCAATATGCCAGCAAATTTGGAAAACTCAGCAGTGGCCACAGGACTGGAAAAGGTCAGTTTTCGTTCCAATCCCAAAGAAAGGCAATGCCAAAGAATGCTCAAACTACGGCACAATTGCACTCATCTCACACGCTAGTAAAGTCATGCTCAAAATTCTCCAAGCCAGGCTTCAGTAGTATGTAAACCGTGAACTCCCAGATGTTCAAGCAGGTTTTAGAAAATGCAGAGCCACCAGAGATCAAATTGCCAACATCGGCTGGATCATGGAGAAAGCGAGAGAGTTTCAGAAAAACATCTATTTCTGCTTCATTGACTATGCCAAAGCCTTTGACTGTGTGGATCACAATATACTGTGGAACATTCTGAAAGAGATGCGAATCCCAGACCACCTGACCTGCCTCTTGAGAAACCTGTATGCAGGTCAGGAAGCAACAGTTAGAACTGGACATGGAACAACAGACTGGTTCCAAATAGGAAAAGGTGTACACCAAGGTTGCCTTTCTTTAGGATTGGAATAAAGACTGACCTTTTTCAGTCCTGTGGCCACTGCTGAGTTTTCCAAATTTGCTGGCATATTAAGTGCAGCACTTTCACAGCATCATCTTTCAGGATTTGAAATAGCTCCACTGGAATTCCATCACCTCCACTAGCTTTGTTCGTAGTGATGCTCTCTAAGGCCCTCTTGACTTCACATTCCAAGATGTCTGGCTCCAGGTGAGTGATCATGCCATTGTGATTATCTTGGTCTTGAAGATCTTTTTTGTACAGTTTTATTTTAGAGAAATTAAACCAGAACCGCCTCTTGTCACTAGAGAATTTTCATTTGATTTAATCTCATATTTTTTTCGTTAGACTTGTCTCTAATTCTCTGTGGTTTGGGATATCAGGCAGATTTGTTAAAAATTCTACACATGGCATAGGAGGAAAAGAGAAAAAAAAACTCATATGAATTTAGTGTAAAAATCATTTATTTGGAGTCAGCTATGGAGCAAATATTTTTTGAAACTTTAAGGGAACTGAATAGAGACCATTTCACCTTATGACTTAGTGTCTTTTTGTTCATACTTCCATGAGAAGCATTATGTTCAATATCTGAAGTGATTCTCACTGGTTGATGGGAACCTGAGGCTTACCTTAGGCTGTTAAAAGGAAATTGATATTAATTCCTATTAAAAGGAAAATGATGGTATTTTATTTGTTCGTCTGTTGCTGTGATGTACAATGGTGTGTGTTTATGTATGGGCATGTGTAGTTGAGACTGAATGGAGGTCGGAACGGAAAGGAAGAAAGAAAAGACGTAAATTAGGTGAAAAAGACAGTATAGTGTAGAAATCACCCAGCAAATAGATTTGGGTGGGACATACAATAAGCAGTTCCTAACGAGAACTGTCCTGTTTATGTAATCCATGAGATTTAATAAAAAAGATGGCAACATAATACAGCCTGAGACTAAGGAACTTTCAGATCCTTTGAATAATAAGGATCAAATTAGAAGTTATTTTGATGTCACTGATCCCTGCAGCTTTTGATTAGTTTCCTTTCTAGTTTGATCTGGGTTGCAAATTGCTCAGACCCATTCACTATTGTAAGCATTAAAAGGACTTCTTGTTCACATTATTCCAATATGTCATCACTTTTGAGGGTTCATTAGAAAGATAAACATGGTTTATACCTGTGAGTTATAGTCAACTCAGCAGGCATTTAAAACATTAAAGGTATGTGATCCTCTTCAAAAGAAAAGCTGTGCAAGCAGTAACTTTTTATGTCTAGAGTAAGTAGAAATTTATTATGCCTTTGTGGTAGTCGATTAATCACCTGGAGTTTAACATATGATCCTGACTAGGGTAGAAAGGTTTATTCATAAATATTAATTCTTTTTTCTAATTATTTCAGCCTTGTGTAGTTAAAATGCTATCTATTTATTAAGTTGGCTTTAATTTTGGATAATTGAGGAGAATATTTCTATTTTATTTCCAACATAGACACTATCCTCCCCCCTCAATGAAGCCTTTTATGACTGCAATCTGTTTTCTCTGATCAGAGTTTAACTCGCTTTCTCTACTATTAATTTGTCACGTTCTACCTTGCACTGTAATTTTCTCAGCCTCTGAATGTATTATCTCCCATATCATTTTGTATTCACCAGTTTTTCAAGAGTCTTCCATTCATTTACTCTTGGTAAAGTTCTACAGCGTAAATTTACTCAGCACATCACATGATTTTTTTTTCCTCTGTAAATATCTTTCTTTGTATTTTAACTTGTGACATATTCTGACAATGCAAATACAATACTTAATGCAACCTAAAATTGCCCATATCTTTCATGATCTTACAAGTCAAATACTACAAACATTAGAGATGAAGGTCAATTATTTGCATATTTATATATAATTTATCCAAATAAGGACATTACATGTACATCAAAAATTATTCATCATCTAGATGAAAAACCTACCTGGAAACTTACTTGGCATTCAGTCTGCCAGGTGTATAATATCACTGATCCAATTATTCAAATTCTTCAAGTAAATGACTAAAAGAATGTATTCAGAATGCCCAGAAATATGGATTCCAGAAGATCCCAAGTTTTACACCTTAAAAAGTCATTTCTAGTGATTTTTTATTGCCATACTGCTTGTGCTTCTAATCAGTATTTATTGAATATATACTATATTAATTTTATAAGTACATGGGATACCACAGTGAAAATAAAAGGTCCTTAAAGTTTACATTCTTGTGGGTGTGTGTTTGTGTGTTGGAGCATAAGTCAGTGGTGAATATGTTAGATGTCGAATTGTTACAAGTAAGAAAAGAAAAATAAGTAAGGGGGTAGAGAGTATCAGATACAGGCACTAATTCACATACTTGGGCAGAAAAGGACTCTGTGATGAGGTCACATTGAAGAGAGTGAAGTAAGCTATTTGCTATTCAAGAGAACAGAGTTCTAGGAACTATAAATAGCAAGTGTAAAAACCTTGAGCATAGACCCTGCTTGGGATGATTAAGGAATCATAGGTGACCTGATATAGTTAACACTAGATTATATTCTGAGTGTGATGATAAGCCTTTGGTATTATAAACAGACTCAACAGAGTCTGTTTGAGACTTAATCTGACTTATAAAATGCTTATAATGTTTAAAGCAGCTTTTCAGAATTACTGCACTGGTAAAACATCTTTTACACTGTGAGAGTCAACTCAGTAAGTATTTAAAACATTAAATATATCTGCTTTTTTCCAAAGTAGCATATGTATATTATCACATCTAAGACCACGAATCTTAGAGGTTAATTAAAACCTGCAAAGATTGCTGATTTGCTATTTTTTTGTCACTGTCTTCTTTAAGTGATGGCTACACTGGAGCTGAGGACTGTGGAATTTCAAAAGGCTTTAGCAACCTCCAGATCACCAAGGGGGTGGTGCTAGGAGTGACTGCTGAGTGACTCTAAGTGAGTTAAGAGTTCGTTTTGAATCATTGTCTTGGCATAAGTCAGTTATATGACCACGGGCAATCTTTTGTCTTCTGTATACAACCAAAAGCTCTGAAAACCATGCGCTGTCCGCAGTTAAGAGACATTCCTGCCAAATGAAGCTTGTACTACCAAATAATATGAACCAAAAAATTAGGGGAATTCATTTGGCTCTGTTGGACCAGTTGTTCCCTCCTCCATCAGTAAGTCATGAGGCAGAGTTCTGGTCCCGTGCATTTTGATCTTTTCCAACTGATGTGGGAGACATTTTTTATCAGGGCAGCCACTGCAAAAATCTTTTCTTTAGTTATAATGACAAAGACTGAGACACATAGCAAAAGATATGAGAAGAATAAAGAGATGAAAATCTTGTAACTCTGGCCACAAATAAGGGATTCTTAGGACCCAAGATTGGAGCCCAAGTAACCATAGTAGCTACATGCATTCATTTATCTATCCAAAATATATTTATTAACTGGCTAATATGCACAGGTGCCTGAAGCTGCTGTAGGTGCAGGGATCACCAAGACCGCACACTGTCACTCGTGCACCTACACTCTACAGTGGTTTTCATCCCCACTTTCCTCATTCAAACTGGGGTCAAGACAGTCTCAGAGGAAAAAATGTCTTTATGAGGTGGGTAGTAGCTCTTGTTTTGGAAGGAGGGATAAAAAGTCTGAGAAACAGAGAAGGCCAGCTGGTGTGTTTGTTCAAAATCAAAACATTAGGTAATCATATTAGCTCAGTAGTTGCTCATTTTTAGGTGTATGTTTCAGTCACCTGTGAAACAAAAAAAATCTCAAGTGCTGAACTTCAAATTAGTGAAATCAGCCCTCCTGGGTTGGGTGGGGCACAGCATCAATAATTTTAAGGGCAATCCAGTGATCTGAATGTGCATCCAAGACTGAAAACCGCTGCAGCAGCTTCAAATCTGTTTTGTGTTGTCCTAGGAGAAGGCAATGGCAAGCCACTCCAGTACTCTTGCCTAGAAAATCCCATGGATGGAGGAGCCTGGTGGGCTGCAGTCCGTGGGGTCGCTATGGGTCGGACACGACTGAGCGACTTCACTTTCACTTTTCACTTTCACACATTGGAGAAGGAAATGGCAACCCACTCCAGTGTTCTTGCCTGGAGAATCCCAGGGATGGGGGAGCCTGGTGGGCTTCCGTCTATGGGGTCGCACAGAGTCGGACACGACTGAAGTGACTTAGCAGCAGCAGGTATTTTCCTGGGCAAGTATATACTCCAGAACATATGTCTACATGTATATTTGTATGCACCACAGAGATATATATGTATGTGTATCTGTATGCAAATGATGCAGTTATTTGAAGGCAACAGGGATTATCTGGAAATATATTTTGTAGGATTTTCCTTTACTCTTCTGTTCAGTTCAGTTCAGTCGCTCAGTCGTGTCCGACTCTCCGCGACCCCATGAATCACAGCACGCCAGGCCTCCCTGTCCATCACCAACTCCCGGAGTTCACTCAAACTCATGTCCACAGAGTTGGTGATGCCATCCAGCCATCTCATTCTCTGTCGTCCCCTTCTCCTCCTGCCCCCAACCTTTCCCAGCATCAGAGTCTTTTCCAGTGAGTCAACTCGTCGCATGAGGTGGCCAAAGTAAGATGTGGTAACTTTTTTAATTTTTTTTTAGATTTTTTAAATTTTGGTATAAATACCATCAAATTTGATGTTACTTCAGAGAAGAATCTACCTGAAGCTACATAAACTCTACAGTAATAAAAAAGTGCCAGCATTAGTTTATAACTGCACGTGCACTCAGTCGTTCAGTCGTGTCTGACTCTTTGTGACCCCGTGGACTCTAGCCCACCAGGCTCCTCTGTTCATAGGATTTTCCAGGCAAGAATACTCTCCTCTTCTGTAGGAGATCTTCCTGACCCAGGGATTGCGCCCTCCTCTATTGCATCTCCTGCATTGGGAGGCAGATTCGTTACTACTGTGTCACCTGGGAAGGCCTAGTTTCTGACTAGAAGTTGTTATCTCTGCATTAAACCCATGATCAGATTATTTATTTTCCTATTAAAAAAAATAGCATCACTTCTCAAAAGTCAGACTTACTCTTCAAATAACATGAAATTGTTTTTGTTATTATAACTGTTTCCCATTCAATTATTAGATGTTGATGTTACAATTTCTTATCAAGCAAACATTATTTGCTATAGTACTTATCTATTGAAAGCCTCTTACTTGCCTGTGATTAATAGATGTGTAAAAATAGTGTACACAGGTATTACTAACCCCATCCATTAACCAGCACTGTTATGTCACTATTTGTCTTTTTCTAGAGTATAAGGGCTTCCCTGGTGGCTCAGATAGTAAAGGATATGCCTGCAATGCGGGAGACCTGTGTTCGATCCCTGGATTGGGAAGATCCCCTGGAGAAGGAAATTGCAATCCACTCCAGTATTCTTGCCTGAAGAATCCATGGACAGAGGAGCCTGGAGGGCTACAGTCCATGGGATCACAAAGAGTCAGACATGATTGAGCAACTAAGCACTTTAGAGTTCAGAGAGACTTCTCAAAAAATAGATCCACATTTCTCTGTTTTCTGCCAAAGTGCTGGCATGAGGACCCCTTCAGTCTCTCCCAGCTCTCACAGTAATGGCTACAAGCCCAGCCAAACAGCAGGAAGCAGCTTCTTCAGAAGCTTGAAAGAAATCAGGTCTCATTAAACAAAAAGGGAATGGGCCACACAGCTCACTTATATCCTCTGCCCTTGGAAAAATGTAGATTCTTTGGTGTAAAGTAAGGAAGCAAATCAAAACTAAATTACCTCTGTGTAAATAAACCATGTGACACCAATAATTAGAAAGCTTGAATGTAAGAACATGGCCTGATATATGAAAAGACCAAGATTTACTTCCAGATCAGCTGACATACATCTTTAAACTCTTTGATGATACAAACAAAACCATTAAACATTTTGATCCTAAGCCTTCTCTTCATCCTTCCACCAGGATTCCAGCTGTGATTTGTCAGATTTTATGGTGTTATTATCAGATCTGGACTGATGGCGCTAATTATTCCCCTAAAAGATGCCAGGATTTAATCATGCAGAAATAATATTTTACTTCTATTAAAATGATTTTTAGAAATTTGTTTCATCATACTGTCTCTATAACATTTTTTTTTATTTATTGTATTAGAAAATGCAGCTAATTTGTGTTGGTACTATTTCGCGATCATGGCAAACTTGTATTTAAATGGGGTGGTATGTATAAGCATGAATAGACCATACATGGGTTGTTGAATAAAAAAGACTGTTGCTTTTTGCTTCTTTATTTATTTATTTTTTTACATTTTTAGGCTATAAAGAACCTCCAACCAGCTTGATTTTGTTGCTGCTACTACTACCAGATATAGCAGAGCTGACATGTTGCTCTGAGTTATGTCCTAGCAATTTTTGTTCATGTTGTAACTTAGCTTCACCACATTAGCTCAGTCAAGCAGTTCTGTGGCTATCTTGATGTGTTCCATATTTACACAGCTGTAAAGACTCTGATGCTGGGAAGGATTGGGGGCGGTAGGAGAAGGGGACCACAGAGAATGAGATGGCTGGATGGCATCACCGACTCGATGGACATGAGTTTGAGTGAACTCTGGGAGTTGGTGATGGACAGGGAGGCCTGGAGTGCTGTGATTCATGGGGTCACAAAGAATCGGACATGCCTAAGCGACTGAACTGAACTGAAATATTCTGTAAAGAATTGTCGACAATAGTTATTGCTTCTGGGGTTATGACATAGGTTCATTCTATGGCTAAGTTTTTTTTTATTGGTAAACAGTTCTCAAAACTTAATTATGCATGGTTATCTTGATAAAACAATTTATAAACCAAATATGTTTAAGGCACGTGAACCAAATCAAATAAAAAAATGATGTCAAGCCTTCCCTGAAATTTCCATCAACAGGTTAACAAAGTTGGGTATTTACTAGACAATGCAGACCAGTGAATCTGGATTATAATGTGTCCATAAAATACCTGGGGATATTACTAAAATGCAGATTCTGATTCAGAAGGTTTAGAGTGGGGACTGAGATGCTGAGCGTGTTTCAGAGCTCCCCAGTGATACTCATGCTGCTTGTCTAAGAACCACACTTTGAATAGAATGGAACTAGGGAACTGACTTCATACCCAGACTTTTAGGCTCTGTACCTCACTTTGTAAATCAGAATTTCCATAGAAATCTGATTCTTCTTTAATTCTCCTATTAATTTGATGAGTCCCTATGTTATAAACTGCAAACCATGATACCTAATGTAAAGAACTCAACGGGAAAAGTCAGGGTGTAATTCCTAATTAATTTCTCTAATATCTAATTTCCTCTTAAACCTTGGAGGAAGCTCAACAAATTAAGCACTCTTGAGAATTAGGCTTTTAAAATCAAAGGCTGCTTGGGAATGCAGTGCACAGTCAGGAAACACCTTAATTTCTAAACTGTACCCCAGATCCAAGGTAGAAAACTGCTCAGAACAAGGCTCTAGGAGCACATGGACACTGTGATGCCAGGAGACTGTCTGAAAACACTCTTCCTGACTCCTTTCCATTTTTCTTCTCACAGCAGTTCAGAGCAGGCTTGGGTCTGAGGCTGAATTCCCAGGGCAACTAACTCCATCACGTACCATGTTTCTTAATGTAAGATATTAATCTATGTTCAAAGTACTATTTGAATTCCAAAACTCTTACAGTTTAGTTTCAATATTATGCCATATCATTTTTCTCAAAAACAGTGTGAATATAGAAATAAAGACATAATCCTATGGCAAATAATACTTTTCTAGGTATTCTTTTATTACTTTATATGTAAATATATCTTAAAATAAAATGTTGATAGTACCTTAAGTAATTATTTTTAAATTTTAGATCTGACAATAGCATTTAGTTCAGTTCAGTTACTCAGTCATGTCCGACTCTTTGTGACCACATGGACTGCAGCATGCCAGGCCTTCTTGTCCATTGCTGACTCCGTTTACTCAAACTCATGTCCATAGAGTTGGTGATGCCAACCAACCATCTCATCCTCTGTTGTCCCCTTCTCTTCCTGCCCTCAATCTTTCCCAGCATCAGGGTCTTTTCCAATGAGTCAGTTCTTCGCATCAGGTGACCAAAGTATTGGAGTTTCAGCTTCAGCATCAGTCCTTCCAATGAGAATTCAGAATTGATCTCTTTTAGGATGGACTGGTTGGATCTCCTTGCAGTCCAAGGGACTCTCAAGGGTCTTCTCCAAACCACAGTTCAAAAGCATCAATTCTTCGGTGCTCAGCTTTCTTTATGGTCCAACTCTCACATTCATACATGACTACTGGGAAAACCATAACTTTGGCTAGACAGACCTTTGTTGGCAAAGTAATGTCTCTGCTTTTTAATATGCTGTCTAGGTTGGTCATAATTTTTCTTCCAAGGAGCAAGCATGATAGTATTATGGTTATATTTTTAATAGAGTCCTTTCCTTTTATTTTAGAAATATATACTGAAATATAAATGGAATGATATCTGGAACTTATCTAAAAATATGGAAAATTGAGCAGTAGGAATAGAAATGAAACAAGTTTGGCCATGAATTAATAACTATTGAAGATGAATAAAGGACATGTGAGGTGTCATTATATTCTTCTATCTACCTTTGTACATGTTTAAATTTTTCTTCAATAAAATGTAGATAAAACTTAGATCACACTATACCTGCACAGCCAGAGAAATCTTTCTGAAGGGGGATCCGGTCATATTTATTCCTTTCTCATAAATGTTGGTAGTTCCATTTCTCTCAAACTTTAAACAAGTTGATTAAGCTCATACGCCCTGTAGATTCTTGCCCTTGTTCAGGTCTTCAACTTTGTGTTATACCATGTCTCCTTTCACTCTCTGAGCTTTTCTAAGTTGATTTATTTGCACACCCTGTGACATGTTTTTGGCTCTGAAGCCACATTTTAGTTTTTGTCTGATACACCTTTCTTTAAACTCTAATCCCAATTTTTAAACTTTTTTTAATTTATGGTTTCCCTTTGATTACTTTTTTTCTGTAACTTGGTGACTGTCTTTGGCTGACACATTTTTAATCTTCTCCCACATAACTTTCATCTCCCTTCCTCTACCCTTGCTTTCTTCCAAAGCTTTTTGATATTATTACTGTCACCAGTTAAGCATAAAGCAGTTGGATTTTGCTTTCAGTATTATTAATGATATAGTTAATTCTGCTATTGCTGTTTAGTAATAGCATTACTGTTACTGCAAGGAGTCATTAATGCATGACTGCATTTTTTTCTTATGTCAGTCATCCCTTTGTTCAGCTTATTGTGATATTTGGTATCGAGTCTATGTATTTTTTTTAATTTTACTGACAGTGAAAATAAGATTAAAAAATTTTTGTTTTATCTACTACATTATTTTTACATGTTTCTCTTAAGCATTTTTGGGGCAATGCTTTTCTCATCTTAATTTGCAGAATCTTTTCATTGATTCTAACTTGGATTGGGTTCCTGTAAATGGAGTCTGAGATGGGACTTTTCATTGAGTTTCACTGAAGAGCATGCTTAGGAACACCACTTCTGAGATGTGAAGAAAGCAGAATTGGGCAGAGGGAGAAAATGTTACAGTGTAGCTGCAAAACTGACTTCAGCTGTGCAACAGTTTACCTTGAGAGTAGTCTGGTATGGAGGCAAAGGTGTTGGGTCCTGTATACCCACCCCTGCACTAGTAAGAAGGACCTATTCAGGGAGTGGATGCAGCTTTGAGACCTCAGCAGCTGAAGACCTATCAGCTGGCAGATAAAGTATCTTTCACCTTAAGGATGCTGCTGCTGCTGCTAAATCACTTCAGTCGTGTCCGACTCTGTGTGACCCCATAGACGGAAGCCTACCAGGCTCCCCCGTCCCTGGGATTCTCCAGGCAAGAACACTGGAGTGGGTTGCCATTTCCTTCTCCAATGTGTGAAAGTGAAAAGTGAAAGTGAAGTCGCTCAGTCGTGTCCGACCCTTAGCGACCCCATGGACTGCAGCCTACCAGGCTCCTCCATCCATGGGATTTTCTAGGTGATAGTACTGGAGTGGCTTGCCATTGCCTTCTCCACACCTTAAGGATAGTGCCTCCAAATATCGCTACTGTCCACTCGGATCCAGTTGCTTCTTTTTGTAATTTCAGCCTTCCTGGGACAACTTTCTGAGGATTCTGGTTTGTCTTATTTTCTTGGGAAACTTACAAGTTGAAGATTAGTAGAATGGATGACCATCTTTATTGCTGCAACCGACCTAAAACCTCATCATCCCCTTCCTTTAGGTTCCCCATTCTTGTGGACAGCACCTGTGCCGCTCTCAGAGGCATACCTGGTGAAGTGACCCAGACCTAACCCCCCAGTCACCATGTCCTTATGGGGCCACGGCTACTGTATATTTTTTCATTTGTCACCATATCTGGTCAGCAGAAAACCAAAAGTGCCAACTGAGTCCCTCACTGTCCTGCAATAGAGCAGCAGCCTCTTCTTGACCCAGTTGCCTGTTCTGGCTGGAGTGTTCTTTCTTTGTACAGTTTACTTTCAGCAAGGGATCCTTAGGAGGTTGGGTGGCACCCACAGCTTAATGTTCAAGAGAACTTTTCTTCTGTCCCATGTTGGGAGCATTTTCCTCTCTGGGAGCCAGAACATGTGGATCAGCATTCCTCAGCTTTGATACTATTCACATTTGGGCCAGATAGTGAGTTCCGGGGGACTTTCTGATACAATGCAGGAAATTAAGCAGCATCCCTGTTCTCTAACCTCTAGTCACCAGTAGCATTTTCCAGTGATGATAACCGAAAATATTTGTAGACATTTGCCAAATGCACCACCAGCCCATCCCAGCAGAGGCAACAAAATCATCTCCAATTGCTCCAGGCCCTCAGAGCCTAAATTTGAGGGAATGAGGAACACAAATTGCCCAGCTGCCTTACTGGGAGTAACAACACTTGGTTGTAACTTGCTTCCAGTAGCCATGTACCCTACCATTTGAACAGAAAATAATATTCATTAATTTAAGGTGTATACTGTGTCCTCATGGAGAGTGGCACAGCGTAATGTCTCTAAACTGGCCTTGTAGCTGAACCTTCAGAAGACCACCCTTCACCCTATTTCTGAATACAGATCCTCAGGGCAGTGCAGGGACCAGTGGGAGAATTCACATGGTGGTTCTATGGACCTTATAGACACACTGTGAGCAAGACCTTGGCACAGATTTCACTTAATACCAAGTCCTGATACACCTGTCTAACAGTGGCACCATGATGACATTTTGGGACCTGGGTTACCAGTATCAATTTAGACCCTGTGTCCTAGGTCTAAAATCCCTACTCCTCTCTCCCAGTTCATAGTTTCCAAGTAGATGGTCATGAGTTTCTTTAGAAAAGCACTGGAGATGCATTGTTAAACGACCTTGACAACTGTAGAGTTCTTCTTTACGGTGGGCATGAGGTGCCTCTCCCTCTATTCCAGCAGTAGAGCTGGTTCATGTCTAGAAATGGGACCTGAGAATGTGACATTTTATTCGGGGGTGGGGGGCTGCCCTTAGCTTCCTCATCATCTGTCTTCAATTTTTTTTTTTATTGTATAGTTTAAGCAATATGCTTGTTGGCTTACCTGTTATCCTGTGCCTCAGAACATTGTGTTCTATTTTTTCAATAGCTCTCTAGGTCCAGATCATAGCTGCCACTCAGACCTTGCTACTCATCATGGTAATTGCTCCCACCTGAATTCCTGAATGCTGATAGTTAAGTGCTACCAGATGGACTCTATTATTTCAGGATACTTATTACTTTCAGGGACCTCTGTTCTGAATCAGCATTTTCTACAGGAGCCTAGCCTATTAAGGACAAACACCAGAGAGCTTCTCAGTGTTTCTGACTCACTAATAAATTCCTATCTGCTTTGCTAGAGTTATTGTTTGGAACTCCCATTCAACATACTTGCTGGTGTGTTTTTCAGCCTTATCTATTTTAGCCATTGCATTGTACACACCTGTTTGAGTGTTTGGAAACTGATATGGACAAATGTTTGTGTCCTCTCGAAATTTATATGATCAAGTTTTTAATTCTCAATGTAATAATTTGGAGGCGGGGCCTCAAAGAGGTAATTGGGTTTAGGTGAGGGTATGAGGGTTGAGTCCTCAAAATGGGATTAGTGTCCTTACAAGAAGAGGAAGAGATGTCACAGCTTCCTCCCTCTGCCCTGTGAGGATACGGCAGGAAGGCTGTCATCTGCAAGCCAAGAAGAGTGCTTCAGCAAAAATCAATCTGCCTTCACCTAGATACTGGGTTTTCCACCTTTCAAAACGGTGAGAAATGTTTGTAGATTCAGTCACTCAGCCTGTGATGTTTTCTAATAGCAGCCCTAGCAAACTAAGCCCTTTCGCTAGCGTGTAGTATAGATCACCACTTTCTCCAAACTTCCAAGGCTATCATAATAGTCTGTTAGAACTGTCATGTGGGGTCCCTGTCAAAGTACTAAATGTCACATTCTTGGAGAACATTATCCAACTTTATGCCTCTCTCATCGATCCTGCAGCCATAGATGTTCTCTTATCTTTCTCTGGTCTGTATGTTACTTAGATTCTAGATCTTTGGAGTGTGTCCCTTTTCCTCCCTTAGCAGGTGAATTCAGATAGAATTTTTTATGCAAAGAGAGAAAATCAGACATTGCTAAACATTGCTAAAGATATACCACTTACATTAAATAAGGTTGTGATACCAGACACTAATTTTAGAAAATCAGCCAGGTAGGTGAGCTGTCCTCTGAAGCACAAGTGTAGACTTCTTATCAGAAATCCCCTGGGGATGTTTTCAGTGTCCTTTTTCTCATCCTTCCAGGCTCTCTGCTAAGCTGCTTTAGCACCTTGCTGGACTCACCCAAGGTTTTCTTTTATGATTTGTTTACTGATCCAAATGCAGCTGTCTTTCTTAATGGAAACACATTGAGGAGAAAGGGGGAAAATGTCTACAGTATGGAGGACCATTCCAAATAATTTGAAAATAAGCCTACGTACAGACTTTCCCTAGTGAATTGCACCATCATTCTACACAAAACAAGTATTGCTCCATACTTGATATACTGCATTTGCACTAATTTTGGCAATAGATTATAAAAATATACTGCTTAAAAACAATGGAAGCATTCATCACAAAAATCTTGATTATTTAGATATGCGTTCTAAACACCTTAGAGATTATGATGCATATTGGGTTGAATCAAAGTCTAAAGATAAACACTCTGGAACAAAATTTCCACTCAAATCCTGTCAGGTATTTCATGTATATGATTATTTTTCCAAAGGTGCTGAAATTGGGATAAGCTCAAGAATTTTATAAAATGACAATTACTATATTTTCCATTTTAAACAAAGCAGTCTGACTCTATGTAGCTATAGTTTGAGAGAAAAAAAAAGATACACTTACTTATCTATAATCTCAAATTCAATAAGTAACAGACTGAGTCTTAGAAAGATGTTTGAGGAAATTCATCAGAGGTCTGTTAATATTTACAAAATTGGGCATTTCTATATCATGTTTACTTTTTTAAGCTTCTTACACAAGCAGGAAGACTAGTGCTAGGCCTTCTAAGGAAGAGGGAAAGTCAATTCAGAATAAAAACAGAAATTCTGTTTGAATGCCCTCTTTCTTTACTAAGATATAAATTACACCCTCTCCTCTAGCATACATTAGTGAAGTCTATACATAGAAAAATTTTTTTCTTTTGCTCTATATTAAAATTTTATTTAATGAAACATTGCTATAACTGAGATTTTTAGTTGATACATATTGTCATTTTCTTTCACAAACACATACAATGCTAATTACGATATAATCAAGGTACTGTTCTAAGTTCTTTACTAATATTATGTCATTTAATCCTCAGTACACTGAAATAGAGGCATCCCTGGTAGCTCAGCTAGTAAAGAATCCCCCTATAATGCAGGAGACCCTGGCTCAAATCCTGGGTTGAGAAGATCCCTTGGACAAGGGATAGGCTACCCATTCCAGTGTTCTTGGGCTTCCTTAGTGGCTCAGAGGGTAAAGAATACATTTGCAATGTGGGAGACCTGGGTTTGATCCCAAGGTTGGGAAGATGCCCTGGAAGAGAGCTGGCAATTCACTCCAGTATTCTTGCCTGGAGAATCCCCATGGACAGAGGAGCCTGGTGGGCCACAGTCCATGGGGTCCCAAAGAGTCAGACACAACTGAGTGACTAAGCACAGCACAGCACAGCAAACTAGAATAGGCACCATGTGATACCCGTAAATTACAGAGAAGGAAACAGGCACAGAGCAGTTAAATAATTTTCTGCAGGTCACACAGCTCGTAATTGGCAAAGTTCAGTTCAGTTCAGTCGTTCAGTCATGTCCGACTCTCCGCGACCCCATGAACTACAGCACGCCAGGCCTCCCTGTCCATCACCAACCCCCGGAGTACACTCAAACTCATGTCCACAGAGTCGGTGATGCCATCCAGCCATCTCATTCTCCGTCGTCCCCTTCTCCTCCTGCCCCCAACCTTTCCCAGCATCAGAGTCTTTTCCAGTGAGTCAACTCGTCGCATGAGGTGGCCAAAGTATTGGAGTTTCAGCTTTAGCATCAGTCCCTCCAATGAACATCCAGGATTGATCTCCTTTAGAATGGACTGGTTGGATCTCCTTGCAGTATAAGGGACTCTCCAGAGTCTTCTCCAACAGCACAGTTCAAAAGCATCGATTCTTCGGCGATCAGCTTTCTTCACAGTCCAACTCTCACATCCATACATGACCACGGGAAAAACCATTGCCTTGACTAGACGGACCTTGGTTGGCAAAGTAATGTCTCTGCTTTTTAATATACTATCAAGGTTGGTCATAACTTTCCTTCCAAGGAGTAAGGGTCTTTTAATTTCCTGGCTGCAATCAGCATCTGCAGTGATTTTGGAGCCCCCAAAAATAAAGTCTGACACTGTTTCCACTGTTTTTCCATCTATTTCCCATGAAGTGATGGGACCAGATGCCATGATCTTTGTTTTCTGAATGTTGAGCTTCAAGCCAACCTTTTCACTCTCCTCTTTCACTTTCATCAAGAGGCTTTTTAGTTCCTCTTCACTTTCTGCCATAAGGGTGGTGTCATCTGCATATCTGAGGTTATTGATATTTCTCCCAGCAATCTTGATTCCAGCTTGTGCTTCTTCCAGCCCAGCGTTCCTCATGATGTACTCTGCATATAAGTTAAATAAGCAAGGTGACAATATACAACCTTGACGTACACCTTTTCCTATTTGGAACCAGTCTGTTGTTCCATATCCAGTTCTAACTTTTGCTTCCTGACCTGCATACAGGTTTCTCAGGAGGCAGGTCAGGTGGTCTGGGATTCCCATCTTTTTCAGAATGTTCCACAGTTTATTGTGATCAACACAGTCAAAGGCTTTGGCATAGTCAATGAAGCAAAAATAGATGTTTTCCTGGAACTCTCTTGCTTTCTCCATGATCCAGCGGATGTTGGCAATTTGATCTCTGGTGCCTCTGCCTTTTCTAAAACCTGCTTGAACATCTGGGAGTTCACGGTTGACATATTGCTGAAGCCTGGCTTGGAGAATTTTGAGCATGAATTTACTAGCGTGTGAGATGAGTGCAATTGTGCGGTAGTTTGAGCATTCTTTGGCATTGCCTTTCTTTAGGATTGGAATGAAGACTGACCTCTTCCAGTCCTGTGGCCACTGCTGAGTTTTCCAAATCTGCTGGCATATTGAGTGCAGCACTTTCACAGCATCATCTTTCAAGACTTGAAATAGCTCAACCGGAATTCCATCACCTCCACTAGCTTTGTTAGTAGTGATGCTTTCTAAGGCCCACTTGACTTCACATTCCAAGATGTCTGGCTCTAGGTCAGTGATCACGTTATCGTGACTATCTTGGTCGTGAAGATCTTTTTTGTACAGTTCTTCTGTGTATTCCTGCCACCTCTTCTTAATATCTTCTGCTTCTGTTAGGTCCATACCATTTCTGTCCTTTATCAAGCCCATCTTTGCATGAAATGTTCCCTTGGAATCTCTAATTTTCTTGAAGAGGTCTCTTGTTTTTCCTAATCTGTTGTTTTCCTCTATTTCTTTGCATTGATCACTGAGGAAGTCTTTCTTATCTCTCCTTGCTATTCTTTGGAACTCTGCATTCAGATGCTTATATCTTTCCTTTTCTCCTTTGCTTTTCCACTCTCTTCTTTTCACAGCTATTTGTAAGGCCTCCTCAGACAGCCATTTCGCTCTTTTGCATTTCTTTTCCATGGGGATGGTCTTGGTCCCTGTCTCCTGTACAATGTCACGAACCTCCGTCCAGAGTTCATCAGGCACTCTATCAATCAGATCTAGTCCCTTAAATCTATTTCTCACTTCCACTGTATAATCATAAGGGATTTGATTGAGGTCATATCTGAATGGTCTAGTGGTTTTCCCTACTTTCTTCAATTTAAGTCTGAATTTGGCAATAAGGAGTTCATGATCTGAGCCACAGTCAGCTCCTGGTCTTGTTTTTGCTAACTGTATAGAGCGTCTCCATCTTTGGCTGCAAAGAATATAATCAATCTGATTTCAGTGCTGACCATCTGGTGATGTCTATGTGTAGAGTCTTCTCTTGTGTTGTTGGAAGAGGGTGTTTGCTATGACCAGTGCATTCTCTTGACAAAACTCTATTAGCCTTTGCCCTGCTTCATTCCGTGCTCCAAGGCCAAATTTGCCAGTTACTCCAGGTGTTTCTTGACTTCCTACTTTTGCATTCCAGTCCCCTATAATGAGACGCCGGCCTCGGTGGCGCAGACGCGACGCGAGAGACGCCGGCCCCGGCGCAACGAACCATGCAAAGAGGTGCGGCCATGAGGAGCTACCCCACGCCTGAGGCCAGGGCCGGCGGCCGAGAGGAGCTACCCCACGTCCAACAGGCGGTGGCTGTGCGGGCGCAGGAGGGCCGAGAGGAGCTACTCCGCGTTCAAGGTCAGGAGGGGCGGCCTTGAGGAGATACCACTCGTCCAAGGTAAGGTACAGCGGCTGCACTTTGCTGGAGCGGCTGTGAAGAGATTTTCCACGACCAAGGTAAGAGAAACCCAAATAAGACGGTAGGTATTGCTAGGGGGCATCAGAGGGCAGACACACTGAAATCATAATCACAGGAAACTAGTCAACCTGATCACATGGACCCCAGCCGAATGTGGTCCACTGGAGAAGGGAATGGCAAACCACTTCAGTATACTTGCCTTGAGAACCCCATGAACAGTAACAAAGGGCAAAATGATAGGATACTGAATGAGGAATTCCCCAGGTCAGTAGGTGCCCCGTATGCTACTGGAGCTCAGTGGAGAAATAACTATAGAAGGAATGAAGGGATGGAGCAAAAGCAAAACCAATACCCAGCTGTGGATGTGACCAGTGATAGAAGCAAGGTCCGGTGCTGTAAAGAGCAATATTGCATAGGAACCTGGAATGTTAGATCCATGAATCAAGGCAAATTGGAAGTGGTCAAACGGGAGATGGCAAGAGTGAACGTCGACATTCTAGGAATCAGTGAATTAAAATGGACTGGAATGGGTGAATTTAACTCGGATGACCATTATATCTACTACTGTGGGCAGGAATCCCTTAGAAGAAATGGAGTAGCCATCATGGTCAACAAAAGAGTCCGAAATGCAGTACTTGGATGCAATCTTAAAAATGACAGAATGATTTCTGTTCGTTTCCAAGGCAAACCATTCAATATTACAGTAATCCAGGCCTATGCCCCAACCAGCAATGCTGAAGAAGCCGAAGTTAATCGGTTCTATGAAGACCTACAAGACCTTTTAGAACTAACACCCAAAAAAGATGTCCTTTTCATTATAGGGGACTTGAATGCAAAAGTAATTGGCAAAATTAGCATTTAATCCAGGAATTCTCTCTCTGGAGTCCATACTCCTAACCATTGCACATGCTAGTGGAAGGATAAATTATAAAACTAGAAATTCTTAAAGTTTATTTTTCAAATTTATAGCAAAAATAAAAATCAATTTAAAGAAACCATACCTGGTTCACTGTTGCTCTCTCTCCACTTGTTCTATAGTCACTCAAAATGGCTCCAGCGTGTACACGCTGAACCCACATAATGCTGCATCCTGGTGCTCAGTATGTTAACCTTCTCTGTATCACACAGTAAAGCTGAGGTTTTTCAAGGAAGGAGAGTCCGGGAGCTGTGCTTTTTGAGTTCACATCCTGGTTTTGCCATTTACAAACCTCGTAACTTTATGCGAGCTTTCCCCAGTATTTTAATCAGTACTGCAGATTAGTTCTATTTCAGTCTAAATTTGAATTATACTGTATCACATATGGGGTCCATTTGTCCATGTCAAGGAGACATTTGCTGTCTTGTGTACTGTGGCCCTCACTTCCTTTTCCTGCCTCACATCCCTACTCTTTCTCCTGTACACACACTGGTCCCGTCACACCAGTGAAGTTATTTATCCAAAGACGTTCTGATACCTCTGTGCTGGTAATCATGCCTTTCTTGGTGCTTGGATGCCCTGTTGAGTAACTACTCTTGGCCTAGGCCCCATTTAAAACTTCTCTATGAAGCCTATTCAGTTCTCTGGACACAATTTATTATTCCTTCATCTGTGTTTCAGAGGCACACCACTTAAAATCTTCCAATAGTTCTAATTACCCTCCGTTGTGTTTGATAATTAGTTGTGGAAGCAGTGTCAGACTTTGTTTTTTGGGCTCCAAAATCACTGCGGGTGCTGATTGCAGGCAGGAAATTAAAAGACTCCTTGGAAGGAAAGTTATGACCAACCTAGATAGCATATTAAAAAGCAGAGACATTACTTTGCCAACCAAGGTCCAACTAGTCAAGGCTATGGTTTTTCCCGTGGTCACATATGGATGTGAGAGTTGGACTGTGAAGAAAGCTGATCGCCAAAGAATTGATGCTTTTGAACTGTGGTGCTGGAGAAGACTCTTGAGAGTCCCTTGGACTGCAAGGAGATCCAACCAGTCCATTCTAAAGGAGATCATTCCTGGGTGTTCATTGGAAGGACTGATGCTAAAGCTGAAACTGCAATACTTTGGCCACCTCATGCGACGAGTTGACTCACTGGAAAAGACCCTGATGCTAGGAGGGATTGGGGGTGGGAGGAGACGGGGACGACAGAGAATGAAATGGCTGGATGGCATCACCGACTCGATGTACATGAGTTTGAGTGAACTTCAGGAATTGATGATGGACAGGGAGGCCTGGCGTGCTGTGATTCATGGGGTTGCAAAGAGTCAGACATGACTGAGCAACTGAACTGAACTGTGTACCTATTTGTGTCACTGTGTAGGAAGTGAAGGCCTTGTACTCTCCTCTATACCAAGAACAATGCCTTGTGTGTTAAGTTCTCAATAAATATCACATGCACAAAATATGAATTGAACACGTAATGACTCCTCAAGGACAATTTGAGAAAGGTAGCTGTGTCAGAAATACAGAAGGGAAACAAAAACGTAATATTTACATTGGAAAATTGGTTGGCATTCAATTTCTAAAAACAAATCTGGAGAAAAAAATAATATGAAGCAGATACTCAGTTAATAAAAGCAAGATGGAAAATGCTATTGCCAAGCCATATTTAAGAGTAATCAAGCTCTTTAATTTGAGCAGAAGTCTGAAGCATGATCAAGTTAACAAAAAAGAAAAGACCAGTGTTATTTTGGCTGAATTGAAAACAGAGTGTGGGGAAATTTGTGTTTTTCCCTTGGAGAACCGGCTGCCTTTATTCCCTCCGTTAAGCCAATTTTGTGCCAAAACTTAGCTGATGCTTCAGATCTTTATCAGTACCTCTGTCCTCATTCAGTTTATCTATCCCTGGCATCATTACTGTCTTGCTTTATTCTTTGCAAAGTAGTTGCTTACTCACCTCAAAGTTTGTGTTGATAAATGTTGGTATAATATTTTCCCTTATATTAAATGCATGTTGCATAGAGCTTTCTGGATTTAGAGACTCAATTCAAGATAAACTAAGGGTTAGATTTCTCTTAGACTGACCATCTTGTATGGTCAGTCATCAAATTCAGTGTCTTCTCTATGTCAGCTATCATAGGGTACAGCATTGTCAAAATAAAGCCCTAATCACTATCTATCTATAATTCACAATGAAGTAAGGAAAGCAAACGTGAGTGTAGATGAGATACAAGTTATAGAATAATGCATTGTGTTTGCAATAGAGTTTATAGCCTAGTTGTAGGAATAGAGGTATAATTTTAAAAGGGATGTTTAAGTATAGTCTTAAAACACAAATTAGAATTAGCTTAAGAGTAATAATGGTGGAGGGAGGTATTTTTGGATGACAGAGTGGTTGAGGTAGAGGGAATAACAGCCTCTCTGTAAACTCTAGAAGCCTACACTTCTGTCTGAGGGACTATAGAAGAAATTAAAAGAAGTCTGCACTTTTGCAGAGGAGACACTGAAAGAAAGAATAGGATACTAAAGCTAGTGATAATGGCAAAATAATTTGAGGTCTTCTAATCGACTTCAGAATTTTGACTTGATCCTAAGAGCTCTACTTTCTTTCCTCCTACAAAAACTGGATTCTCCCTGCAGTTATCAAAAGCCATCTCATCTAGCATTTCAAAGACTTTGTTCCTGCAGTCAACACTCTCTATCCTGAATCTATTTTTTTTTTCCCCTACTGAGTCATGGGCTTCCCTGGTGACTTAGTGGTAAAATATCCACCTGCCAGTGCAGGAAATGTGGGTTCAATCCCTGGTTTAGGAAGATCCCTTGGAGAAGGAAATGGCAACCCTCTCCTATAGTCTTGTCTGGGCAATCCCATGGACAGAAGAACCTGGTGGGCTTCAGTCCATGGGGTCGCGAAAGAGTTGGTCACAACTTAGCAACTAAACAACAACTGGATCATTTCTGCAAAAATGTGAATATAACATGAGAGATCACATATTAAAAAACAAAAATTTCATCCCCACCACCATTTTCTCTGCACCCTTTATGGACATTTGTCTGTGTTCACTGTCTACATATTCTCACCAATCCATACCACTTCAGCAAAATTTTATCCAGATTTTGTCCCCATACTACACTAAAACCACTTTGAAACAGCAGTCAATGACCTTCATCACATACTCGCCTCCTAATCCAGTAGCACTTAATCAGCCTGCAACTCTGCATCATTTATACATTTCTGTTGGATGTCAGACATTGGTCCAGCACCATGTTCCTAACTTGATTGAGGCCATACCTGACTCTGCAACCAGTTTCATTTGGCCATTGTCACTAGTCGTTGTGAGGTGAAGAGAGTGATGGGGTTCATAGCACACCAACAGCTTTCTTCTTTTCTGTAGGGGGTGCGATGAATTGGAATATTGGGATTGGCATATATACACCATCGGTATTATGTACAAAGTAGATAACTAATGAGAACATACTGTATAGCACAGGGAACTCTACTCGATGCTTTTGACTTAAATGGGAAAGAAATCCAAAAAAGAGGGGATATATTTATACATATAGCTGATTCATTTTACTTAACAGTAGAAAGCAACACAACATTGTAGAGAACTTTACTCCAATAAAAATTAAATTTTTTTTTCAATACTCTTCCTGATCTTCCACTCCTAATGTCTGATACACTAAAAATAAGTTTGAATTGTCAAACAAGTTTTCACTCATGTATATTTGATGCTTTTGTATCATTTTCTCATGTTGGGATGTACAATCTCTAGTCTGAATGCCTCACATAAACTGAGATGAGAAAATTTCATTTTAATAATTGTTAGACATTTTTGTTGAGGTGGATCACGAATATTAATTTAAAACAAAGAATCAGTCTACTTTGGGACCTTCAGTTCAAAACTCCTTAGGAACTCTCCTCTTTAATCATAAAGTTGCTGGGTAGTTAGTAGTTGAGAAAATGCCAACAGGTCCTAGTGTCACAGTAAGGACGCTTATTAACAGGTGAAATCCAAATATAGGCTCACAGAGAGCAGCATGCTTGCCCTACTCCAAATCTCTTTATATAAATAGAGTAGAAACATATGGATGAAAAAATAGGGGAAAATATGGCTGTTCTGCTAATGCACATGAGAGAACCATTTCAGCCACATGGTTAAGCCCACAGTGAACTGAACTTCCTAAGTACAGACAAGTCTGCTTTCTGTCAGAGTCAGGCCGTGGTGTGTAATCTTGGGGAAAAAAAAAAGACATCCTGAAGAGTAAATGTGAAAAACTTAAAATATTGGGACTGATGCTGAAGCAGAAATTCTAATACTTTGGCCACCTGATGCGAAGAACTAACTCATTTGAAAAGACCCTGATGCTGGGAAAGATTGAAGGCAGGAGAAGAAGGGGACGACAGAGGAAGAGATGGCTAGATGGCATCACTGACTCAATGGACACGAGTTTGAGTAAACTCTGGGAGTTGACAATGGACAGGGATGCCTGGCGTGCTGCAGTTCATGGGGTCACAAAGAGTTGGACACGACTGAGCGACTGAACTGAAATGAAAATATTTGGAAGGAAAATAAATAAGGGAAAGGAAGAAAGATGGCTCAACTGAGTGATTTTTCAATTGTTTTCCTTAATAGCAAAACCCAATGTAAACTGCAATATGATTTACCATTTCTGATAGAAGAAATGAATATATATGTGAATTTATATAGTGATATATTTTACATAAAAAGCAAATTATTTTATATGTTAGAAGATAAACTTTATTTTAAAATGGACATCATTTTTGGCACAGTTATAAGGGAGGGAATAACTGGAAATAACACTGTTATTAGTACCACTCCAAACAGTTACAGACTTTGAAAGTTTGCATATCTTTTGAAATGGACTATGTGAAAATCACTTAAGAGAAATTCAGATTATAAAATGTCACATAAGAGTTCTTTAATATTCATTTATAATATTTCTCACTTATATTCATAGTTAGGCTTCCCAGTTAGCTCAGCTGGTAAAGAATCCTCCTGCAAAGTAGGAGACCCTGGTTTGCTTCCTGGGTTGGGAAGTTCCCCTGGAGAAGGGATAGGCTACCCACTCCAGTATTCTGGGATTCACTGGTGGCTCAGATGGTAAAGAATCTGCCTGCAATGCCAAAGACCTGGGTTCAATCCCTGGGTTGGGAAGATCCCCAGAGGAGGGCATGGCAACCCATTCCAGTATTGTAACCTGGAGTATCTGCATGGACAGAGGATCCTGGAGGACTAGCCACACTCAGTCCATGGGGTCCCAAAGACTTGGACACAAGTGAGAGATTAAGCACACACGTATTCATAGTTAAATGTTGCCAAATTTCATTCTAAGCCTCAGAAATACTGCATTAATAAGGATAAAAACTTATTACTGAATAAATTTTGGATATGATACATAGAGGGGTTTGATTGATACTCTCTATCCATTACATAATTTGATGCCTATTATTTAATGTTGCAAACCTACCATTACTTAAATAAAAAGTAATGAGTTTCCCTATTAATATTTCATTCTATTTTTTTAATCAGATGCACTTACCTTGAGTGTATTTTATAACTTAATTGCTCGCAATGACCACAGACATAAACAAAACAATGCAATTTAACTAGATAATTTTATTTATATCCTAACCCCATACCCATTTGGTTGAAGTGGCTGTCATACTACTGATGTTCTGACATGTTGCGGGTATGCCTATACACCAGCACATCTAACAATATTGCATATATCTATTAATCAAGAGCAATATCCATGCACGCTCTGTTCCTGCAATTACCCTTTCCTGGACTAATTTATAGAGAAAAATAATGAAAAACTTGGTGAGCTACAGGGATGGAATATGAGTAATGGATTAAATACAAGCAAAGGAAAAGTGAATGCATATATTGTATCCTGCAGTACATCTTGATTTATGCTTTGTAATTAATTAGTCAAGGATGTATGATTGTAACATGTCCTGCTTTATCTAATGGCACAACGTACTTCACCTCTGTTAGATCTTTACTACTTTCTTTTTGTTGACTGTTTCCCTACTAAACTGTATTTCCCTCTTTATACTTGACATTTAGTACTATGGGAATAGAACACAGGATAAAAATAATGGCTTTGAACTGCATTAAAATAAACAAAATTATAGCATTAAATATTCTTTTCAATTAAGATAGTATCCAAAATAAATCTTTTTATTCCAGTAGTATAAAGCATTATTGCCTATAAAATACTGCTGATAGATAAGTGAATATTGTCTTTAGCTGTGGATGAATAGAGTCAAGGAAAAAGGCCGGTTCCCCATTCCAATTGCTCTTTGTCCAATTGCTCATTTCTCCAGTTGGTACTGGAGAAAATAGATTTTGTTTAAAATTTTTAAGAACACATGGGGGGAAATATGAGAATTTGAAATTTCTAACTGGAAACCTAACCATTAGGTGTTTGTCTTTGTTTATTCGTGGCAAAATGCAATCCTAGTTTAGCAGTAAAAAGAATTCACTGGGTGATTAAAAATCTCCTTGAACTTCAAAGAGCTCTTAAATGAACATTTTCACAATTTAAATGAATAAATGAAACCATGTGGGTTCCTTTCCTTTAAATTATATATAAATTTATAAATTAAGGGAAAGCATGCACAAAAAGTAAATTATAGCTTTCAATATAATCTATTTTGAGTGGTCAATAATGCCATAATGTGTCTATAACTAGTTTAAATACATCTGAAGCAGCAAAACATTTATTTGCTAGATTAGAATTAAAAAAAAAACTTTACCATAAAACAAATCCTCAGGGTAACAAAAACTGGTTACTGACAGTGCATGACAGTGTACCATAAAATGTTACCCAGATCCAGTTTCTCCTTTCTGGGAGTTGATAATAATTCATAGACATTATAAATTCATTCATTCTTCCTAAAAAACAATGTTGATAGATATTTATAGCTTGTACAATGTACCACAAAGTGTGTTGTTTCTTTTCAAGACTGCATATGTGACTGGAGAAGAGTCCTAGACACACCAGGTTAAAATCTGTAATGAGAGGTAGGTCCTGTCACATCTGAAAGAGAAATCTGTGAGACTTATTTTTAAATGATGACATGATAGTGGATTGTAAAGCTAGAGTTTGGAGGGACATTCTAAGTACATAGTGTTCTAATCAAATCAATTCAGTCCAACTCATTGAGTCCTGGCTATTTTCTGGTGATACAAGCAAATAGTCCCTACAAAGGGAATGACTGGGGACTCTCTTTTTAAGAGTCATTTAATGAAGCACTGAATCTTGAAAAGAAACAGAATCAGTTGTATTTTTTTGCACCTGAGCCATTTTACATTCTTCAAATTAAGATAGGAGACAAAATACAATGTGAAGAAGTTTCTAAACAGCAGGAACCATGTCCCAGATAAACTTAGAGAAATGAGGCCCCCATAGACATGTGGCCAACTATAATTATTATATATGTTTATCTGTACTTCCTTCCCAGCCAGGGTTTTCTTCTGGGTTATTGGTGAAGGTTATTGATACAGGTTTCCAGGATTGTTTTGTGGACTCTGCTTTTTCTCTCATTCGGAATTATATTCACAAGCCATTTCTTTATAGCCATTGCCTTAATTCTTTTTTGAACTCACTGCCTGGCACTTGATGCATGCGTGTACATGCTTAGTTACTCAGGTGTGTCTGACTCTTTGTGACCCTGTGGGCTATAGCCCTCCAGTTTCCTCTGTCAATGGGATTCTCCAGGAAAGAACTGAAATGGGTAGCCTATCCCTTCTACAAGGGATCTTCCCAACTCAGAGATCAAACTTGGGTCTCCTGCATTATAGGCAGATTGTTTACCATCTGAGCCACCAGAGAAGCCTTGGTACCTCAATTCAAAATTCAATACCTCAGTTTCTACAGACATCATTAATATCTTTTTATTATAACTAAGTATAAATAAATTAAATTGAGAAAGCTTATTTGGTTTTGACATTTCAATACAACCAGTTTCCTATTTCTCCTACATTTGTCTAAATGGGATACACTTCCCAAGACTAAGTGTTCTAAAATGAGTTTATAGTCGTAGTTTTTGATATATGCATTCCCCTGACAGGGGAACAGGTCTGTCTTTTAGGAACTCAGAGTCAATTCACAACCCTCAACTTTATCTTCTTTTTCAGAAAAGCACAGGCAAACAATGATAGTTCTTTCTTCAAGCACATCAAATAAACTTGTTACCAGGGCCAAACCTAACTGATCTCTAAGGCTTAAAACTTGACCCAGATTCTGATCTAACTGGGAAAGATTGACATATCCAATTTAGACCCAAGCACAAAGCCTCTATTCTAAACACAAATGGCAGTATTCTTGTGTCATTTGAGGCCCTATGGGTCTCACAATTCTCGACAATGAAAAAACATGAAGTTTTGAAAAAAGAAGTTTCATTCTATGTATATTGTTTCCCAGAAGGCATCACTCATAGTTGACCGATGCTGGTATTTGGAGTGAAAGAGGTATTCATGACCTCTAGTTCTGAGTGAAATATTCTCTTCCCAAAGGAAGCCTTTCAACTCAGTACAAGTACCTGTTTATTGCACTGAGTTTTAAGGAAAGCAAAATAAATGAGACAAGCAGACCTTGGTACATATCTTTTTTGCCATCATTATCAAAGTATGTTTGATATCAAGTAACTGAAACCTGCTGGAGCAGGTCTCAACAGGATTTTCTGCAAGCTCATGTGGGGTATCTCATGAAACCCAAAAGAAAGAAGCCCAGCTGGGCTGTCTTAGGATAAGAAATGTTTGCTGGAAAGTCAACAGGGATCGAGGAAGTTATTCTTGAGTTAGTATGGGATTTTATAGTGGTTAGGAGCATAGAATCTGGAACCAGACCTCTTGAGTTCAAGTCTCAAGTTCCTCTATTTGCTTGCAATAAATATTTGAAACATATAATTCTCTAATTTCTTCAGCTATGAAGATTGTTGTAGGATTTAAGAAATGCAAAAGGTTTATAGTGCTTGGTACATATAATTGCATTCAATAAAGAGGTACTGCTACTAATAACCTATTTATTGACAATGTAATATTTATTTTATTACCTGTGAGCAATTATCCTTTCAATAATTTCTTTTAGAAAAAGCTATCCCTTAACATGGGAAAGATCCCCTGAAGGAGGGCACAGCAAACCACTCCAGGATTCTTGCCTGGAGAATCGCCATGGACAGAGTAGCCTGGCAGAATGCAGTCCATAAGGTCACACAGAGTCAGACATTACTGAAGTGACTTAGCATGCTAGCACGGACATGCCTTAATATAAAATATTAATAAACTGACTCAGTCAAAAAGATCTGAGGCAATGAGCAGCTAAGTAAATTAAAAGAGTAACATTGCAAAAAAGGCATATGGTACAGAATATCCACGAAATAACATTTGTATAAGATTGAATACATTCACATACATGGCTTATTTTATGTGGCACAAAAATTCTACATGAAGTTTTCGTTTCTGTGACTTTAATATGTGTCAGCTACAACTCAGCAAGGTATTCTCTGTCCTTTGTCCTTTCAAAAAGTTTTTAAATGTTTATATCAAATAAAAGCCTGAAATATATAAAAATAAGTAAAGTAGTAAAAAAAATCCCAATATTGGGAAATCCATTGATTTTATGTATATATGTATGTAATGAAAAGAATAGAAGCAAAAAGCAAAGGAGAAAAGGAAAGATATACCCATCTGAATGCCAAATTCCAAAGAATAGCAAGGAGAAATAAGAAAGCCTTCCTCAGTGATCAGTGCAAAGAAATAGAGGATAACAATAGAATGGGAAAGACTATAGATGTCTTCAAGAAAATTAGAGATACCAAGGGAACATTTCATGCAAAGATGGGCTCAATAAAGGACAGAAATAGCGTGGACGTAACAGGATCAGAAGATATTAAGAGGTGGCAATAATACACAGAACTGTACAAAAATGATCTTCATGACCCAGATAATCATGATGGTGTGATCACTCACCTAGAGCCAGACATCTGGAGTGTGTAGTCAAGTGGGCCTTAGAAAACATCACTACGAACAAAGCTAATGGAGGTGACGGAATTCCAGTTTAGCTATTTCAAATCCTAAAATATGATGCCGTGAAAGTGCTGCACTCAATATGCCAGCAAATTTTGAAAACTAAGCAGTGGCCACGGAACTAGAAAAGGTCAGTTTTCATTCCAATTCCAAAGAAAGGCAATGCCAAAGAATGCTCAAACTACTGCACAATTGCACCCATCTCACATGCTAGTAAAGTAATGGTCAAAATTCTCCAAGTCAGGCTTCAACAATATGTGAACCATGAACTTCCAGATGTTCAAGCTGGTTTTAGAAAAGGCAGAGGAACCAGAGATCAAACTGCCAACATCTGTTGGATCATCAAAAAAGCAAGAGAGTTCCAGAAAAACATCGATTTCTGCTTCATTGACTATGCCAAAACCTTTGACTGTGTGGATGACAATAAACTGTGGAAAACTCTGAAAGAGATGGGAATACCAAACCACCTGACCTGCCTCTTGAGAAACCTGTATGCAGGTCAGGAAGCAACAGTTAGAACTGGACATGGAACAACAGACTGGTTCCAAATAGGAAAAGGAGTCCATCAAGGCTGTATACTGTCACCCTGCTTATTTGACTTTTATGCAGAGTTCATCATGAGAAACGCTGGGCTGGAGGAAGCACAAGCTGGAATCAAGATTGCTGGGAGAAATATCAATAACCTCAAATACACAGATGACACTACCCTCATGGCAGAAAGTGAAGAAGAACTAAAAGCCTCTTGATGAAAGTGAAAGAGGAGAGTGAAAAAGTTGGCTTAAAGCTCAACTTTCAGAAAACTAAGATCATGGCATCCGGTCCCATCACTTAATGGCCAATAGATGGGCAAACAGTAGAAACAGTGGCTGACTTTTTTTTTTTTTTTGTGATCCAGAATCACTGTAGATGGTGACTGCAGCCATGAAATTAAAAGACACTTACTCCTTGGAACGAAAGTTATGACCAACCTAGACAGAATACTAAAAAACAGATACATTACTTTGCCAACAAAGGTCCATCTAGTCAAAGGTATGGTTTTTCCAGTAGTCATATATGCATTTGAGAGTTGGACTATAAAGAAAGCTGAATGCCAAAGAATTGATGCTTTTGGACTGTGTTGTTGGGGAAGACTCTTGGGAGTCCCTTGGATTGCAAGGAGATCCAACCAGTTCACCCTAAATGAAATTAATCCTGAATATTCATTGGAAGGACTGATGTTGAAGCTGAAACTCCAATACTTTGGCCACCTGATGCAAAGAGTTGACTCATCTGAAAAGACCCTGATGCTGGGAAAGATTGAAGGCTGGAGAAAAAGGGGACAACCGAGGATGAGATGGTTGCATGGCATCACTGACTCAATAGGCATGAGTTTGAGTATATTCCAGGAGTTGGTGATGGACAGGGAGGCTTGGTGTGCTGCAGTCCATGGGTTCGCAAAGAGTTGGACACGACTGAGCAACTGAACTGAACTAACTAATGTATATATATGAATCAAATATATTCCCACAAAGATGTGGCAGTATGTTAACCCTCGAACTAAAACCTAAAACTAGGGATTTGAGGGAGAAGAAATTTCCTGAGTTAACTGAGGTTCCTGACTTGACTTAGTTAGCCTGAAGTGACTGAATTTTCTCTGTGATGCAGAATGTAGACTTGGGAACAAGTTCAGTTTTTATCTTTTTTTTTGCATAAACTTCTTCATAGCAAAGAACTCAATAAAGACAAAAGGCCATAAATGCTTATTTAATTTGACTATATATAATTATCACTTCTGTACTTATACCATTAACAAAGGAAAAGTAGAAACAACACCTTTTTTCTAAAAGAAAAGGTTTTGCAATATGTTTTACAGAAAAATTAATCTCCTCAATATATAAAGAACTCATAAAAAATCAGAAAAAATAAAGATATACAACTCAAAGAAATATGATTCAAGATTAGTTACAGAAAAGAACATTGGAAAATTTACCAGTCTTATTATATAAATTTTATTCTAATGTCAAAATCATCTAACTACATGCTATGTTTATGAGTCTATGGAGAATCACAGACTATCATATATTATGGGTGGAAGTGTAGGTTTTGTTTTTTTAACAAACTCCATGGAAAATTAAGCAGTGCTTCTCAAAAATACAAATGTATATAAATTTGACCCTGCATTTCATTCAAATTTATTTATATGTATGTAAAATGAATGTGTTTTTTATTATAATACCTCATTTTTTATAATAACAAATTATTGGAAAAAATTCAAAATCTATCAACAAAGGGCTAGTTAAATAAAAAGAATGAGAAAATATTTTATGTACTTGTTCTATATTAAACTATGTAGAACAATGTACAAATATTATATGAAAAGATCTCTTTAAGTGAAAAATATTTACTACATACCTTTTTAGACATTTTGAATTTTCAACCATGTTAATTCATCACCTATTCAGAAAATTGTTTTTTTTTCTTTTTTTTAAAATTAATTTATTTTTTTATTTTACAATATTATATTGGTTGGTTTTGCCCTACGTTGACATGAATTTGCCCCAGGTGTACATGAGTTCCTCCTCCTGAACCCCTCTCTCACCTCCCTCCTCCCTTTATCCTCCCTCTGGGTCATCCCCGCACACCAGCCCCGAGTATCCTATAACATGCATTGACCCTGAACTGCTGATTCGTTTCACATATGACAACATACATGTTTCAATGTCATTCTCTCAAATCATCCCACCCTCACCCTCTCCCACAAAGTCCCAAAGACTGTTCTATACAACTGTGTCTCTTTTACTGTCTCATATACAGGGTTATATTTCCATCTTTCTAAATTCCATATATATGTGTTAGTATACTGTATTGGTGCGTTTCTTTCTGTCTTACTTCACTCTGTATAATAGGCTCCAGTTTCATCCACCTCATTAGAACTGATTCAAATGCATTCTTTTTAATGGTTGAGTAATACTCCATTGTGTATATGTACCAAAGCTTTCTTATCCATTCATCTGCAGATGGACATCTAGGTTGCTTCCATGTCCTGGCTATTATAAACAGTGCTGCGATGAACATTGGAGTACATGTGTCTCTTTCAATTCTGGTTTCCTCGGTGTGTATGCCCAGGAGTGTGATTGCTGGATCATATGGCAGTTCTATTTCCAGTTTTCTGAGGAATCTCCACACTGTTCTCCATAGTGGCTGTACTAGTTTGCATTCCCACCAACAGTGTAAGAGGGTTCCCTTTTCTCCACCCTCTCCAGCATTTATTGCATGTAGACTTTTGGATAGCAGCCATTCTGACTGGTGTGAAATGGTATCTCATTGTGGTTTTGATTTGCATCTCTCTGATTATGAGGGATGTTGAGCATTTTTTCATGTGTTTGTTAGCCATCTGTATGTCTGGAGAAATGTCTGTTTAGTTCTTTGGCCCATTTTTTGATTGGGTCATTTATTTTTCTGGAATTGAGCTGCAGGAGCTGCTTATATATTTTGGAGATTAATCCTTTATCAGTTGCTTCATTTGCTATTATTTTCTCCCATTCTGAAGGCTGTCTTTTCACCTTACTTATAGTTTCCTTTGCTGTGCAGAAGCCTTTGATTTTAATTAGGTTCCATTCCTTTATTTTTGCTTGTATTTCCAATATTCTGGGAGGTGGGTCTTGGAGGATCCTGCTGTGATTTATGTCGGAGAGTGTTTTGCCTACGTTCTCCTCTAGGAGTTTTATAGTTTCTGGTCTTACATTTAGCTCTCTAATCCATTTTGAGTTTATTTTGGTGTATGGTGTTAGGAAGTATTCTAGTTTCATTCTTTTACAAGTGGCTGACCAGTTTTCCCAGCACCACTTGTTAAAGAGACTGTCTTTTCTCCATTGTACATTCTTGCCTCCTTTGTTAAAGAGAAGGTGTCCATAGGTGCATGGATTTATCTCTGGGCTTCCTATTTTTTTCCATTGATCTATATTTCTGTCTTTGTGCCAGTACCATACTGTCTTGATGACTGTGGCTTTGTAGTAGAGCCTGAAGTCTGGCAGGTTAATTCCCCCAGTTCCATCCTTCTTCCTCAAGATTGCTTTGGCTATTCGAGGTTTTTTGTATTTCCACACAAATTGTGAGATTACTTGTTCTAGTTCTGTGAAAAATATTGTTGGTAGCTTGATAGGGATTGCATTGAATGTATAAATTACTTTGTGTAGTATACTCATTTTTACAATATTTATTCTTCCAATTCACGAACACGGTATATTTCTCCATCTATTAGTGTCCTCTTTGATTACTTTCACTAGTGTTTTATAGTTTTCTATGTACAAGTCTTTTGTTTCCTTAGGTAGATAAATTCCTAAGTATTTAATTCTTTTCATTGCAACAGTGAATGGAATAGTTTCCTTAATTTCTCTTTCTATTTTCTCATTATTAGTGTATAGGAATGCAAGGGATTTCTGTGTGTTGATTTTATATCCTGCAACTTTTCTGTAATCATTGATTAGCTCTAGCAGTTTTCTGGAAGAGTCTTTAGGGTTTTCTGTGTAGAGGATCATGTCATCAGCGAACAGTGAAAGCTTTACTTCTTCTTTTTCAATTTGTATTCCTTTTATGTCTTTTTCTGCTCTGATTGCTGTAGCCAAAACTTCCAGAACTATGTTGAATAGTAGTGGTAAGAGTGGCCACCCTTGTCTTGTTCCTGATTTTAGGGGAAATGCTTTCAGTTTTTCACCATTGAGGATAATGTTTGCTGTGGGTTTGTCATATATAGCTTTTATTATGTTGAGGTATGTCCCTTCTATTCCCACTTTCTGGAAGGTTTTTATCATAAATGGATGTTGAATTTTGTCGAAGGCTTTCTCTGCATCTATTGAGATAATCATATGATTTTTATTTTTCAGTTTGTTAATGTGGTGTATTACGTTGATTGATTTGCGGATATTGAAGAATCCTTGCATTCCTGGGATAAAGCCCAAGTCCAAGAAACCGAGAGAGTCCCCAACAGGATAAACCCAAGGCGAAATACTCCAAGACACATATTAATCAAATTAACAAAGATCAAACACAAAGAACAAATATTAAAAGCAGCAAGGGAAAAGCAGCAAATAACACACAAAGGGATTTCCATAAGGATAACAGCTGATCTTTCAACAGAAACTCTTCAGGCCAGAAGGGAGTGGCAAGACATACTTAAAGTGATGAAAGGAAATACCCTACAGCCCAAATTACTATACCCAGCAAGGATCTCATTCAAATATGAAGGAGAAATCAAAAGCTTTACAGACAAGAAAATTATGTTTTAAATATCAGAGAAATTACAATAGTACTCACATATAATGAAATCCAATTAAATAGTTTTCCCATTATTGCAGGAGCCTTGAAGCAATATGTTTGTTCAACCTTTTATTATAAGAAAGCTTCAAGTTAAAATGATACCATTTTTCATTTATCAGTCAAGGAAAATTTAAGCAATTCATAGTATTGATGAGGCTCTCTGGAAATAGACACTGTTATGCGTAGCTGGCAGACGTAGGAGTTGTCTGCCAAAGATATAGCATCATCCTCCCCTACTTCCTTTTTTCCCAGCAGAGCCTGTCTTCCACCGTAATAGCTGAATATTGGCTACTTGCTTTCCCAGCAACGTGTAGTTAAAGCATGAGCATACAAGCTAGTAGAGACAAACAGAACCTGCGAGAATGTCTGGAATTTGTTTTTGCTTTGTTCGGTTTTTTGTTTTTTTTTTTTCCTTTGTAAAAGAATGGAGCACACAGATAGTAAATATTCTCCTCTCCAAATGACACCTTTGACTGTGCTAACCATCTTGGACCACAGGGAAGAAGCCAAAAATGCCTTGCTCTCAGATTTTGTGTTAGAAGTAAAGGATATCTCTATCTTCTAGCCACTTTAAATTGGGTCTTCTTATTTATGGCTGTAAGCATTCTGATACCTGAAGTTTCTCAGAAAACAGATCAAATGCTAATCAATAGAGCAACTTCAAATTATATTTGTAATTATTCTCCATAAGTCAAAAGTGGAAATATAGAAGAAAGGGAGGAGGAGAGAGGATTAGAAGGAGCAAATCTTGCAATTGTCTATAGATATGCATTGCTTTGCTTTAGCAGCAACGTTCCTTACTTGTGTGATTTAAAAACATATGGTTTCAATCTCACCATCAAATATAGTTTGTGAGCATAACAAATGCTAATATAATTTACCAAATGAATGTGGAATTCAAGAAAATAGCTTTTCAGTGAACAATGATAACACCGAGTTTTACATCTTTGTTGATTTTATCTATTTCAGATGTCAGCACCTTTTTATCATTTAGACCCCTAAAAATAATGATTAGTCAAAACAAAATCACTTTGGTGGTCTCTCCTAAGCTACTCAATAGCTAGCAATTAACTTATGAAAATTCATCTATGGTCCTACGGAACACTTGAAAAATTACTGTTGCCTTATAGACTCAATAGATTTAAACTCTAACCAAATTTTTTAGGCTTTCAATTCTATAGGAAAAAAAATCCCAACAATTTTGTTTTTCTCTAAATCAAGTGATATTACCAACTGACAGATTGTTTAAGTATTTGTATGTAGCAGACAAATGAACTGTATAATACAAAGAGAAACTTAAGTAAAGATTTCTGTTTTAGGAATGTCTGAACAAACTGTAATCAAGTGAAAACTGATTAAAATGATTAATTTGCTAGATTATGAATTACTTCTCTAGCTCTAATTTTCTGTACTAAAAATACTCATTTGCAATGAAATCAGTAATATAAGCCTGAAAATGGAAAATTCTGTTAACCTATATCCAAATATATATATATATATATGCATACACATATTAAAATTGTGAGTGCTAAGGACTTATTGATTCTTTCATTTTGCCACTTCATATATGGTCAAATCATACTTCTCATATAAATCTATTTACATACAATTAAAGTTTGAGAGAAATTTTTCTAAAACCTTCTAAAGTCTAAGTCAAATTTGAAGCTATTATATTCGCAATGGAAATGGCATCTAAGAAATTTTGAAATTTCACAAATATTGAGGGTCTCATTTTCCAGAATTACATGAAATATTTAAAGTAGAATTTAATAAAACAATTAGATTATTTGTTAAATATTAAATTCTATATTGGTCATTCAAAATATGTCACTCTGTTGATTATAATGATATATATATATATATTTATACATAGATGCTTTAATCTCTGTGAAATCCATATTGCATCTTTAGGAGAAACAGACGTATATAAAATTATGCAGCTAATTTACTTGATTTCCTCTACCTTAAGGAAGCAAATTGTTCATTGTCTCAAGGAGGCAATTTAAGATGTAAGACATGCTGTGAGGCGAAGAGGAACAATGAGGCATAGTAAAAGCCATTTGTGATCTTTTAAGCAACCTATGGTTATGTCTGAGAAAAATAAAATCACACATTCAGCACCCAAATAATTAAAAGATATGGTTGATTTCTTGAATGAGTCATGAGAGTATGCAGGTTTGTCATCACATATCACAAACGAAACTTCTCCCAAACCCTCCTTGGGCATCCCCTGCTTCTTACAACTTCTTGTCCCTAAGGCAGATGTTACCTATTTTGTTCTCCTTCTTAGGCCCTCCCAGCAAAATTCCCTTTCTCTCCCCACTCAGTTTCTTATTTTTCTGCTATCCTATCCTACCAAGCAAAAAATTGGCCCAGTTTAGAAAGTGTTTTTCCTCTAACATGGCTCTTGAGGCACTGAATGGTTTTGGGGTTGTGGGGAAAGTCTCAGTTCTTCTGCTGCATATAACGTGTAACATTTCTCTAAGAATGTATTTCTTACACCTATCCAATGTGCCTAGAACTGTGCTCAACAACAGTGATTCACGGATAGATCTATAGATATCTATATAAACATAAGGGACTCCCTGGTGGCTCAGACAGTAAAGAATCTGCTTCAGTGAAGGAGAACTGGGTTCGATCCCTGGTTTGGGAAGATCCCCTGGAGGAGAGCATGGCAACCTACTCCAGTATTCTTGTTTGGAGAATCCCCATAGACAGAGGAGCCTGGTGGGCTATAGTCCATGGGGTCCCAAAGAGTCAGACACGACTGAGTAACTACACACAGGACAATATATAAATAGGTATATATATGCATATATATATACATATACACATTCATACATACATCTACATATAAATACACACATATACATATGTGTGTGTGTATGTTACATAATTTCCCTATTTGTTTCATATAGAACCTTTTTTACAATTAAGGCTTGCACTCAAACACATACTATATGCTTTCCTAAGTTATTTCACCTTCCTTTCGAGAATGCTTTGATATGACAATATTTTTAAAGTAATTTTATTAGTCTCACAACTTGCAGACTGATCATTATTCTCTTGCTTTCTCTGGTTTCATCTTGTTTCATCTTCCTGGACTCCCATAGTGGTTCATCCCGGAATGAGCTTCACAAAATGAATTTTGTGCAAAGGAGTAGAATTCCAGAAGGAAATGTATTAAAAATCATATCAAAACAAGCTTCCAGCTTCAACCCAAATATTCTCATTTTATTGAGCTCTTTGTTCATGTTTCATGATAAACATAATGTCTTTTCTGCTATGACAAGAACCCGAGACTGCACAACTTGATCATCATTTCATTCCAGTTGCCCAACCAGTTCAACTTTCTGCACATATAAATGAATGCTGGTTTTACAAACCAAATGGAGGAAAACAGTTAAACTTAGTTTTCTCAGACTTTCCCCATGTTTTACTTGTATCTCCCACTTTACTGTTCAGTTCAGTTCAGTTTAGTTGCTCAGTCGTTTCCGACTCTTTGCGACCACATGGACCACAGCATACCAGGCCTCCCTGTCCATCACCAACTCCCAGAGTATATTCAAACTCATCTCCATTGAGTCAGTGATGCCATCCAACCATCTCATCCTCTGTCGTCCCCTTCTCCTCCTGCCTTCAATCCTTCCCAGCATCAGGGTCTTTTCAAACAAGGCAGCTCTTCGCATCAGGTGGCCAAAGTATTGGAGTTTGAGCTTCAACATCAGTCCTTACAATGAATATTCAGGAATTATTTCATTTATTATGAACTGGTTGGATCTCCTTGCAGTCCAAGGGACTCTCAAGAGTCTTCTCCAACACCACAGTTCAACAGCATCAATTCTTGGTCGTTCAGCTTTCTTTATGGCCCAGCTCTCACATCCATACATGACTACTAGAAAAACCATAGCCTTGACTAGACAGACCTTTGTTGGCAAAGTAATGTCTCTGCTTTGCAATATGCTGCCCAGGTTGGTCATAACTTTCCTTCCAAGGAGTAAGCATCTTTTAATTTCATGGCTGCAGTCACCATCTGCAGTGGTTTTGGAGCCCCCCCAAAATAAAGTCAGCCACTGTTTCCCCATCTATTTGCCATGAAGTGATGGGACCAGATGCCATGATCTTAGTTTCTGAATGTTGAGCTTTAAGCCAACTTTTTCACTCTCCTCTTTCACTTTCATCAAGAGGCTTTTGAGTTCCTCTTCACTTTCTGCCATAAGGGTGGTGTCATCTGCATATCTGAGGTTATTGATATTTCTCTTGGAAATCTTGATTCCAGCTTGTGCTTCATCCAGCCCATAATTTCAGGATAACCCAACTCATTTTTTTCTTGTCCTATTCTTAATAAGAATAAAGAATAATTAGTCATATTTCAATCATCTCCCTTTTATTTGAAAGCTATTATATAGTCATATTTTCCATCCTATTTAATTGTATCCCAAACACTTTATCATTTTTAAGAGCATATGAAAACTAAGGAACACATGTACATTATGATTTATTGCCTTTTCTTTCAATGTTGTCTATATTTTAAAGATAAACATATAGAACTTTTGAAAATGTATCCAATTTTAAGTGACTATCTGTATTCATGGGCATTTAACCAATGTCTTCACACATTCTGAAATACCCTCAAATATCTCTAAGGAGTGTGTTTTCATGGAATGTTTTTCACTTCCATGTACAAAGCATCAGTGTGAGTATGAATAGCAGAGAACCTTAACAGAACAAAGCTTTGTTTCATTTAACCAATAAGAACAATATAGGCTTTCTTAATTTTTTAAAAATATAACTTCAATTAGATACATTAGGAAAATATTTTATTCATTCTCTTTGGGCTCTACAGTTCTAAGTAAGTCTTTGCTGCTGCTGCTAAGTCACCTCAGTCGTGCCCGACTCTGTGTGACCCCTTAGACGACGGAAGCCCACCCGGCTCCCCTGTCCCTGGGGTTCTCCAGGCAAGAACACTGGAGTGGGTTGCCATTTCCTTCTAAGTAAGTCTTTAAGCTTGCATTAATCAATGAAATAACCAGAAAGAAATATATTTTCTTTATACATCAATGGAAATATTTGTCTGAAAAGTTTTAAGTGAATTTGTGTAGAGCTACATCTAATTATGGTATTTGTGTCGCAAGGAATGGGTAATTCCACTAACAACTACTATTACTTTTAGGTCGTTTACATCATAGCCCTATCGCGCTTGAATGGTACATGCATCTTAGTGCATGAGTGCATGCTAGGTAAGAAATTCAAATGAGCATCATTTTAAAACAAAATTGCTTAGGGTAAGTGAGTTTCCTTTACCACATAATTTTATTTCAGTACTAAGGAAGAAGGAATCCATTAGAAGTCATGGAACATTCACTGTCAAGCCATTTCCATTTTTGGAAGGTAGAAAAAGGTCATTAAAAAAACATTATGAGTAAATGGTAGACAAGCAACAAAAGGATGTTGTCTCATAGCTGATGAGACATGGGAGGAAAGGAGCACCTAAACAATCAGAAATTATTTAAAGCAGCTTTCTTGTGACAAAAGAAAAAGAAAGAACAAAGGAAAGAAAAGGGAAGGAAGAATAGCCTACAACATCTTATGATATATGCCTTTACCTCTTTGGTGCTTACATTACCCTGCTCCTGCTACACACTCACCCTTCATTATATAGATCTATCCTAGTTGAAGGTTGCAAATAATCCTTGGCATGTGTTTCTTTCCTTTACTCTTCCACAGAAAGGCTTCTTATTCACAAATTTAAGAAAAAAAAAAGTTTTTGAATGCTATTGTGACACTGTACTTAGAAAATGAGTCTTTTATTTTTTCATTCATTCCCTTCCCCTTTCTTCCATCTCTGCCTTCTTTCCTTCCTGTCAGTTATCTATTGATCTATAACATAAATTCTTCATTTCACTATAGTATGTGATTCAATTCAGTTACAGAAACATATCCTGAGTATATTATGTAAAAGACATTTACCACTGTTAAGATAGAGTCTTAGAATTTTGAAGGCCAAAGATGAAAGAATCCACAGTCAAGCATAAAAGATAGCCAAAGCACATTACCTATCTGTGAAGCAGAAGTTTGCATGAGTCCTTATAAGCACACACTCTCATTTTTCCATGGTTTTCGCATGATTTAACACTTAGGGCCCTTATTTTGAATATCTCTGTGACTGTGGTTATATGTCCAAATTTTACTTATGTTGATTGCTTGATTTCCCTACTGACCCAGTTAGGACAGTGGATTTATTCTTTCTACCTCCATTAAAGTTTATTAATGCCCTTCTATTTCAAGTGATAGGATTTAAAATTCTCATTTAACTTGGATTATATTATTTCTATCCAAAAGCATTATAGTAGAGTCTTGAATTATTATATACAATAACCCAATCCAGGTAGATTAAAGCCTTAAATGTGAAAGGCAAAAACAGAAAAACTTTGGTAAGAATATGTAGAAAGATACTTTCATGGCCTTGGGATAGAATAAGATTTTTCAAACAAACAGAAAAGTGATAACCGTAAAAGAAAAGATTGATAAGCTACAAAATTAAATTAAGAACGTCTGTTCTTCAAAAGACACCATAAACAGTGAAAAGACAAGGCAGGCACTCTGAAATATACAACTGTTCAGAAAGAACCAATACCAATCAGTAGGCAAGTGCATTGAATTCATGAAGATCAGGGTGTTGATAGTAGCGGAGTCTGTCCATTTGTGGGGGCACAGAGTATATGAGAAATCTTTATACCTTCTGAGTTTTGCTGTGAACCTGAAGATGCTCTAAAAAATAGCCTGTTTTAAAAAATCATGAATAAGCATTTAACTGAGAAGGAAACATTAAATATCTTAACTATAGGAAAATTGATAATGATAAGGAATGTTCATATTCATTTATGTACATTTATTTCTCCAAATTAGAAAAAAATTAAGATATCTGACGATGCTGAGGGTATTATGCATGGGAATCAGTGGGACCTTTTTGTACAGTTGGAGGTGTATTTGTTGCACAACCACTTTGAAGGAGAGTTTAGCGTTGCCCTGTGGAGATAAACATATGCATTTTCCACAAACCTGTGTTCTACTCTCGCAAGATGTGCCAGGACACAGGTACTTAGATACTGCAAGAGATAAAACTTGAAACAACTCACTTGTCCTTGGAGAAAACAATATAGAAGCAGATTATAGTATATAAAAAATGAAGCATTATATAGCCACTATTGAAATGATTAACGAAAAAATGAAATATATATGCAGCAATAGAATAACACTAGAGATAAATATTGGAGGAAAGATTAATTTCAGTGGTAAGATAACATTTTTATTGAACTCAAAAGCAAACAAAATCTAACAAAATGTAAGTTGTCTATATACATATAAGGGCTTCTGGGGTGGTGCTAGTAGTAAAGAACCCTCTGCCAATGCAAGAGATGAAGAGGCATGGTTTTGATCCCTGGGTTAGGAAGATCGCTTGGAGAAGGGAATAGCTACCCACTCCAGTATTCTTGCCTGGAGAGTCCCATGGACTGAGGAGCCTGGCAGGCAACAGTCATAGGGTCGCAAAGAGTCAGACATGACTGAAGTGACTTAGCACTTATACACATACGTACATAAAGTGATAAGATAATTTAAACAGAATTAAAGGAAAATAAATGGCCAGCCCAAAATTCAAAATCAGGATGGAGATTGCAGGTGAGACAATGAGATGGGTTGAGAAGCATACCATACACAGGTAGATTTAAAGTACTGTCAGTAATCTAGATCCAAAGTTGGGTAGTGACAATAAAAGATGTGCACTTTGTTAATCTGTTTCCTAACTTTTGTGAATGTTGATTGCAGCCATGAAATTAAAAGACGCTTACTCCTTGGAAGGAAAGTTATGACCAACCTAGATTGCATATTAAAAAGCAGAGACATTACTTTGCCAACCAAGGTCCGTCTAGTGAAGGCTATGGTTTTTCCCGTGGTCATGTATGGATGTGAGAGTTGGACTGTGAAGAAAGCTGATCGCAGAAGAATTGATGCTTTTGAACTGTGGTGCTGGAGAAGACTCTTGAGGGTCCCTTGGACTACAAGGAGATCAAACCAGTCCATTCTAAAGGAGATCAATCCTGGGTGTTCATTGGAAGGACTGATTCTAAAGCTGAAACTCCAATACTTTGGCCACCTCATGCGACAAGTTGACTCACTGGAAAAGACTCTGATGCTGGGAGGGATTGGGGGTGGGAGGAGACGGGGACGACAGAGAATGAGATGGCTGGATGGCATCACCAACTCGATGGACATGAGTTTGAGTGAACTCCGGGAGTTGGTGATGGACAGGGAGGCCTGGTGTGCTGTGATTCATGGGGTCGCAAAGAGTCGGACATGACTGAGTGACTGAACTGAACTGAACTTCTGTGAATACTACATTTTTTTTCTTGAGGAATTACATTTAGTGTGGATACATTTTCACAATTTCCATTTATTTCAGTGATTAATTATCAGTAAAACATAGCAAGTGTTTATAAAATTTAAGGGAATGGCAGATTCAGAGAACACATTAGTTACCTTGCAGTTTTACCTCTTCTAAAGATGACAAAGATAATTGTAGCCAAGCAAATAAATAATTTATTTTTCAGAAGATTAAGTCACAGTGAACAAATTTCAACCCTAAAGCTTATTCTATCCAAATATAGAAATAAAAATCAGGATTGATTCTCAACTTTAAACTTTCTAGAAAAATACATAATAGATCAGCAGAAGCTCCTGTTCAAACATACAACGAAGCAGTGGATCTTACCTTTAGGCCTTAATGCAAACTTTGATCCATTTCATTCCAATGATGTGAGTCAATGCATGTTATTCTAGGTGATTTTATCATAGACTTGTATCTACTTTGTCATGGGTAGATGACTTGTGCAGTCTTGGAGTCTTCTGGTTCTCTGGCCCAGTTATGATAAAAGCTGGAAGATCCAACTATATTTTACTGCTTTATGAGAAAAATAGACTTTGGAAGACAGTCATAACTGTCATGCCAGCCCTGCTCTGGCTAGGTCTTCCCAGAGAATACTGCAAATTATAAAATTGCTATTTTGGAAGCTCTCTTATTGTGCTAGGAATTGAAGCTAAGACAGTTTGGTCTAAGTCAACTGAGGTATGGGTTTAGCATATAACTACTCTATATGTATTTCTAACTAGACCATTTTTCCAAGACACAGGAATACTTTTTATCATTTATTAAAAATAAAGTAAATGATTCAAAGCTGAGCTAGTTTTCACCAGTGACTCAGTGGTAAAGAGTACAGCTGTTAATTCAGGAAACACAGGAGATGTGGGTTCAATCTTTGGGTCAGGAAGATCCTCTGGAGATGGAAATGGCAACCCATTCCAGTATTCTTGACTGGATAATCCCATGGACAGAGGAGGCTCATGAACTTCAGTCCTTGAGCTTGAATCAGACATGACTGAGCATGCACGTACACACTGCAAATTTGCAATATATGTTTTTACAAAGCCAGCAGGAAAAAATAAATCCATTTTGAGATAGCTTTAAATAATGAATCAACATTTCCTTTGAAGTATAGGAAATGTAATCCTTACTTACAGAGAGAAAAAGTGCCTCTATGACTATAGCCTAAATTACTCCTTCTATAACATTTCATTTCAGGGAAAGTTCCTGCTATTTAGAGTGGGCAATCTTGAAACTCCATAGGAGGAATTGTTAGTTATTAAAATAAGTGTTTTCTACAAAAGCCACCTAACCAGAAGTGTAGAGAATGTCATAGCAGTAGGTTGAGCCACCCTCCTCCTCATCGTGGGCATGTGAACATACAGTGTTTAAGCTATAGATGAGGAAATTGGTCTGTAACCAGGTGTGGAGCTATAATGTTTACATATTCAGATAATTCTTCCTTTTCAACAGAGCCCAGTGATAGATATATAATCAAGTATTATTAGTACAGCAAGTACAATAGATTACTTAAGTAAAATAAGAACTCATTGAGTGTAATCTTGTTAATTTAGAATATGCCACATCATAGACATTATATATAAAATCAGGCAAACTCAACTTGCCCTGATGCAGTTATAAATGCAAATATCTGAAAAAGTCAGTTAAGCACTAACAACTATAAACAAGCAAAATAAAACAACCAAAAAACCCAGTAGTTTTGTCCAAACTATAAATTTTTGTGAAAAGCAAAATTCTTAAATATTTTATAATTCCAAACTATTTTTAGAGAAAAAATATTTGCTTTCTATATGTCTCAATTTTTCCTCATAGCTATTAGATTCATGCCTGAATCTAATAGAAACATGAAACCTATTTGCTTTCTCTATGATTGAGGTTAATGGTCATTTAATATTTCAACGTTACAACTAAAGTCACACTGACTCCTAAAGCAGCTCAGACCCCAGACTCTTGTCACTGCCCTTTTGGTCTTTTGTCCTTGCCAAATTTCATTCCAAAAACACAGCTGTCTTGCCTTAGGAACACTGGATAGCACTTTCAAACTATGCTTGGGGACAATTTTATAAGTAAATAAGTTTATTTATTTAAATTTTTATTTTTCATTGCAGCATGGTTGGTTAACAATATTGTTTAGTGTCAACTGCACAGCAAAGTGATTCAGTTGTTTCCCAGTTTATCTATTGTTTATCAAGTTCTTTTTCAACTTAGATTATTATAGAATATTGGGTAGAGTTTCCTTGCTATAAAACAAGCCTGTGTACATGTCAATCCCAAATTCCCAAAGTATTCTTCCCTCCAGCCCTTTCCCCCTGAATACCATGAGCTCCTTCTCTAAGTCTGTGAGTCTGTTTCTGTTTTGTAAGTAAATTAATTTATATCGTTTTTAGATTCTGCATATAAGCAATTTTATATGATATTTGTCTTTCTCTGTCTCACTTACTTCACTTAGTGTGATAATCTCCAGGCCAATCCATGTTGCTGCAAATTTTAAACAGCAAAGCTACAAAAAAAAGAAAAAAAGCACAAAAATGTGGGTGCGTTGGGGGGAAAGAAGGTAGCAACCAGAAAGTGAAAAGGACATTTTTTAATAGTATAAAAGCTGAAACAAGGCAGAGTTTTGCCTTGTTTAGCCTCAGTGGAGACTATGCACAATGGGTGACACATATTTTGCCAGTCAGAACATGTCTGCGTGTATTAAGAGGCTCATCCTAGTGTTAATTTTGAGTCTACAAATAAATTTTAGTGAGTGGGCAAATTAGCAAATACCAAGCTCTTAAACACTGAGGATTGACAGAATTTATCCGAATTCCACCTCTCAAACAGAACAAGCCTATCACTTCTTGTATTAGCCCTTCTCAGATTTGAGGATAAAGTAACAGTTATGCATTCTCTGATGGATGCCAGGCTCCTTTCACAGGACTTAACTTGTGTTTACTCCTTCTATTCTCACAACACTTTTATGAAGTAGAAATATCACGATCCCCCAAGGAGTACAGGGAGCTTTGACTGTTCAAGTTATACAGGCAATAAGTAGCACAGGTAGAATTAAATGCAAGCAGCCTGGCCCCAGGCACAAATACTGGGGGAAACAGATAAACAAATACTCAGTTGTACAGCTCACGCAACTTCCTCCACACTCCTTCCCCACCACCAAAATATCCTCAACATGCACAGTGTCTTGGTCTGAAGTCATCCATATTTTGATAGTTAGGTTTTATCTCTGAATCAAATTAATGTGCAGAAAATTCTGTGTGTATGTAACATGGTCTTGGCTCCTTGAAGGAATGGTCTCCACAGTATTCTGTCCTGGGCTTACATTATGGGATACTGTAAGTGCCATATGGAACCTGTTACTTTATTTATTGGAGAAATGTTGTTGAGGACATTGCCTTTGACATTACTCAGTGTTCCCAGTATAAAGAACCACATGAGTCATTTTTCTCAGGCCTAGTGCCAGGAAGAACCTGAGTAATACACATGCATTTTTTCCCCTTTTGAAACAATGTGAGTCAGATTAATAACCATATTTCTTAAGTGAATTTTAGGAAACTCTAGAACTCTAAAGGAGGCCATGTGTCCACAACATCCTACATGGTTTTTAAAACTTACGTTACTATGTAATCATTGCATGTTTTAGTTTTGCTCTTGCTCTTGACAATTCATTTTTTAAAAAATTTCTACCTACATATATCTGCCTCAAAACAATTGTGGAATAAAACAAGGGCGTGTGTGCTTAGTCACCCCATCGTGTCCAACTCTTTGTGACCACATGGGCTGTAGCCTGCCGGGGATTATACTGGCAGTGAGTTGCCATATCCTTCTCCAGGGGCTCTTCCTGACCCAGGAACTGAACATTAGTCTCATGTGTCTCCTGCATTACAGGCAGATTCTTTATCTACCCAGCCATTGGGGAAGCCCACAACCAGCGGAGAGTATATAAAGACTTTTAATATATAAATTCATTTGATTTGGAGTCCTCATTTTCCCTGTCACTGTCTTCTAATGCCTTCTAGCTTATAAACACAGCTTTAAAAGGAGCATCTAACACTGAGTATGAAATTCTAGATGTCCTCTGACCAACACTCCTAGTTTTATTTTCATCTGCCTTGATCAGCTTTGCTTAAAAGATAGCATGTACTTTGGGCCTAAGTTTCCTTAATTCACTATGTTACAAATTTTTAATAGTTTAGATAATTTAGATAATCTATAAGGTTCTTTCTGGTAAATTCCTATTTAGATTTGCAAGCAAATGTTTTTAAATAAAAACCTTATGCACTTTTTATACAAACATTTAAGTTATATTGAAGCACTGCAATTTATTTCTAAAACTTCTGCAGATAAATCTAAACTAAGCCAGAGTGACTACATTTCTTACAAGTGAGTAGACGAACATGCGTGGGTGACAGCAGAGTTACACCTGCATAGATGATGCATCAAAGCAAGGAAGGACTCCTAGTTTTGCAAATGTTATGTCAGCCTAGCAACATGATCACATCAACTTCAATTCTAGGAATACATCCACTGATCACAGTTATGGTGTGATCATACTCTTAGGTTGTGATCAACTTTTTCTAGAAAGGTAATGAAGCTATTTACTGTGGGTTACAGACTTTGTTTTTAACTAATGTGATGAGATTGAAAAGGTGAAAATATCCTATTAGCCTGAATATGTTAGAACTTTAAAATAATCTTTAAAGTGTCATAAAGGAGCAAGAATAAAGAGGAGACTGCTATCTCATAGGAGGGATAAGTTTAGCATGTTATAAAGTAAAAATGCTTTGGTCTTAACTTGGAGTTAACAAGTTAACTCCATTTTATTTGGGATAATTTACCCCAGAAGATAATTTATCCCAGAAGATGTAGTCCATGCAGAAACTTTTAGGAAGCTTAAAATTTTATGTTTAGGATGCTTTTATGTTAAGAGAAGTGGTTTCTGTTTATTTTCCAAGACAGAATAATCCACATTTTGCTTCCCTCTGATATGATATTGAATATAGTTAAATAGTACATTCTGGACTGATTTTTTTTTTTGCTTTAGAAAGTACCAAATATAAGTATATATAAATACACACACAAACACACACACATTAGGTAGATGTTATTAATAGATCAATAACGTACAAAGCAGAATCCTCACTTTTCCAGAGAACCAAAAGGGCAGGCTTCACTAAACATAAAATAAAAAAATATAGACTATTTTCTCCAAAATTTGTTGAATTTTAAACATTTATTTTAAGCTTTTTTCCCATACAATTCTGAATTTTAAACATCCAAATCTAAGCAGAGAAGTATAGGAGGCAACTAAACTTGATAAAAATCAATAAAGAAGAAAACACATACTATAAAAACTAATATGCATTATTCTGTAGCATAGATCATTACAGACCATCATTGAAAAGTTCTTATTTTGGTAAAAGGTACACATTTTTGTCACCTGTTAGTTCTGAAATTTGTAAGTGTATCCCTATAAAGCAGTTCTTAATGCTATCACACAGAGAAAAGAGTTTTTCCATGAATTAATTATATCAGTAAATGAAATAACAGAATCTTCCTAGGCATTTACTATTTGCTTTTCTTTCAGGCAGTCAACAAGCAAAGTTTTAAAGACAATACAAGTACTTTTTTATAATGGCTTTTATTCTGGCAGATATCCCTCAAAGTAAAATGCATCATACTTAACCAACAGAAAACTTTAGGAAACTTAGATCCTTCTAAGTACTAGAAATTAATGTACTGGCATAGTCATAGGAAGTAATAAGTTCCATTGACAGCAATATTTTTGTTAGAGAAAATGCATTTAATCTGTAATATATCCAGAGACTTAAGATCATCTAATAATATATAAAGAAACTTGGTCCCTCTCCAGTGATTAGAACACATTCTCTGTCTGATTGTGGATAATTGCAATCCCAAAAGTCAGCAGCAAATAACTTTATCACGTAAACCACATCTTAATTCATATGCAAAGGGTTGCATGTTAAGAAAATAATACGGGACATCAGTTCAGTCACTCAGTCATGTCCAACTCTTTGCTACTCCATGAATCACAGCATGCCAGGCCTCCCTGTCCATCACCAGCTTCCGGAGTTCACTCAAACTCATGTCCATCGAGTCGGTGATGCCATTCAGCCATCTCATTCTCTGTCATCCCCTTCTCCTCCTGCCTCCAATCCCTCCCAGCATCAGAGTCTTTTCCAGTGAGTCAACTGTTCGCATGAGGTGGCCAAAGTATTGGAGTTTTACCATCAGTCCTTCCAATAAGGGACATAAAACCACCTAAAACATTTTTGCGAACAATGATAAAGAATGATAGTATTTTTCTAAGTTATGACATAAAACATTAATTCTTTGGATTTGAAAATAGTAGAAACAAAAGAGAAACCACACACACAAAATATACAAAAAGCATACACAATCTTAACCTGTCTAATGGTCTACCAATTGAAGGCATAATGTATAAAACCATTAATGGCAACATTCCCTCAGTATATACTTGGTAATTATTCTGTGCCAAGCACATGCAACATATACATGAGCCTAGAACTCAAGGATCCTTTTGCATTCTCTTCGTCTTGACAGGTTTATATTCTTTCTTCTTTCCTGTCTTACTTTCTTTTATATATATTTTCTATTATTGTTAGTTATTTCCCCCCAATACTTAGACAATGTTTATAATATTAGTAGTTAGTCTAGATCTGTGCTAATATGACAGTTACCAGTCATGCTGCTGCTGCTGCTGCGTCACTTCAGTCGTGTCCGACTCTGTGTGACCCCATAGACGGAAGCCCACCAGGCTCCCCCGTCCCTGGGATTCTCCAGGCAAGAACACTGGAGTGAGTTGCCATTTCCTTCTCCAATGTGTGAAAGTGGAAAGTGAAAAGTGAAAGTGAAGTTGCTCAGTCGTGTCCGACCCTTAGCGACCCCACGGACTGCAGCCTACCAGGCTCCTCCACCCATGGGATTTTCTAGGCAATAGTACTGGAGTGGCTTGCCATACCAGTCATAGGTGACTATTAATTTAATTAAGATTAAGTAACATTTAAAGTTCAGTTTCTTAGCCACACTAAGTTTCTCACTCATTCATGTTCAGTTTCTCAGCCACATTTTAGCAGAGGTAACAGGCAGGGTCTGATGATGGGCTGAATGAGGGATGAAGAGAAAGGAAGTCTTCGAAGAGCATCCTGTCTTTGCCCTGAGCACTGCTAAGGAAAAATTTGCTAACTACCGAGAGGAGAAATTCTGTAGCTAGAGACCATGTTTGAAAATTAATGTAAGTTATCTATCTGACCTCTAAGTGCAGATGTGAAGAGAGTGTGTGTTTGGCTATAAACAAATCTAGTGTTCAACAGAGAGATTTGGCTTGAAGATTTTAATTTGGAAATTAACAGCATAGAAGTGATGTTAAAATCTGCATAAGATCACCAAAATAGAAAGTATAGATAGAGAAGAGAAGATGAAGGACTATGGGATTTACACACTCCAAAATTAAGAGATCAGGTAGAAGCTGAGGAAACAGCGAAGGAAAGCAGTGTCCTGGATGCCAAGAAAAGGTATGTATCTGTTAGGTAGTTAGAATAGGAAAAAGGATTCCAGAATGGCAGTGGCTAAAAGACAAGGAAGGGAAAAGCCTGTGAAAATAGAACAAAGGAAGGTCCGAGGACCAGAGTGAGGACCTCAGGTAGAACAAACAGCACTCCTAGCTAGCCCAATTTACATAGGGCTGGCCCAGTGGGAGGAGAAAAAAGCATATAAAAAGAGGAGCCAATGGGCTGGGGGTCTCTCTCTCTTCTCTTTGCATCTTTTGGGTCATCATGCCCTCTCACCTCAAGGATGCATTTTTCTTTATTTTCTAAATAAAACTGAGCTGTAACATGGAGCTGTAACACTGGTCCATCTGAGAGCTGTGACACTGGTCTGTCCATGAGCTGTAATGCTGATCCATCGCTTCAAATTTTTGTTGTGACGAGACAGAACTGAGGAAATTACACACTCCCTTGACACATCCAAAGGGAAAAGGTAATTGATTGTGTCACATACTTTGATAAATCAACCATAGGGAGAACTAGAAACTAACTATTGGTTTTGGCAACTGACAGAAGCAGTTTGTGAGGTGATAGGGGGGAAAGCTTGATTAGAGTATGTTTAAGAGTGAATTGAAAAGTGAATTTGGAAAAAGGGCTTATATGTGAATTTTTGAACATTTTTACTACATAAGTAGTTACGTGTAAATGGGATCAACAGAAAGAACTTAGCAGCTTGTGTTGATGGTGATGAGAATGATCCAATAAAGAAGGATATTGATGATGACAAAGGGAAAGGGAAGAATTATTGATGTAGAGGAGAGAGGATAGTGTCTGTGCTCCCACAGAACCATTGACTTTAGACAGGCTTGTGGAGTGTTCTTCCATAGTCTTCCATAGCAGCAGAGATCACATATGAATGGATAAATGCTGAAGGAGGTACAATGGCTGGTGTGAGTCTGTGGATGTTCCCTGAATGCTTGCCTTCCTCAATGAGGTTGGAGGTTGTTGATTGAGAGTGCGCATAAGGGAAGAAATTTGGGAAGTTAAGGGTTAAACTGTGGTGTTGGAGAAGACTCTTGAGAGTTTCTTGGACTGCAAGGAGATCCAACCAGTCAATGCTAAAGGAAATCAGTCCTGAATATTCATTGGAAGGACTGATGCTGAAGCTGAAACTCCAATACTTTGGCCACATGATGTGAAAAACAGACTCATTGGAAAAGACCCTGATGTTGGGAAGGATTGAAGGCAGGAGAAGAAGGGGACAACAGAGGATGAGATGATTAGATGGCATCACTGACTTGATGAACATGAGTTTGAGTAAGCTCCGTGAGTGACTGAACTGAACTGAAGGGTTAAAGGAGAAACTAGAAAATAGACATTTAAGAGTTTATGATGCATAATATTAGTAGCTGGCAATACTGAGAGTCCTTTTGAGGTTAAAGGGCATGAAATGAGATCAGTCCACATGATCAAGTGTCTTTTCCCCAGCTTTAATCTTCACAGAAGCAGCTGTGGAAAAGGGCAGAAAAGTATTTAACCATGGTTGTGGCTAAAACCAGTGTGATAAAGAAATCTAGGTAATAAAATTAATTTTGCATATAAAGGAGTATTAAACTGGCTAAAAGGGGATAGAGGACCTCATGCAGTAAGCAACAAGAAAAAGATGGTAGCATCGCAAATGGTAGTTCTCAGTGTGTGGTTTGGACACCCCTGGAGGTACTCCAAGATCTTTTCAAGGAATCCCAACTGTTTTCATTATACTACTAACATGCTACTTGCCTTTTCACTCTTATGTTCTCATAAATCTACAGTGGAGTTTTATAGAAGTTCCTGATGTATATGTCAAAACCTAATGACAGAAACATAGGAGAATCCATCTGCATTCTTTTAAAGAGATTTTCAAAATATAAAACTGGGTTACTTTCCTCTTAAAGTTTATTTTTGCTTGGGAAATACAACAGTTTTCCCAATTGATGTTAAAAGTTATATTTATATTGTTAATAAACATTTAAATTATTTTAGTTTTTACTTATGCTACAACAAAAAACAGTAGACAGTCGCATAAAAAAAGCTTTCTGGCACCCTGAGAAATTTTTTTAAAGTGTAAAGTGTTCCTGAGATTTAAAAGCTTGAAAATTGATGAATTAGAGTAACTGATAGAATAAAAATATTTTTGAAGTCATAATAAAACAGAGTGAGCTGAAAATATAGGAGGTGTTGATAAAAGTACAGTGCATGCAGTTGAGCGAGATTATAGCTATTGAATGCAATGTCTACAGCAGTACTAGCCAGTGAAATTTTCTGTGATGATAGAAATGTTATATATATGAACTGTACAATGTGATGACCATTAGGCACACATAGATATTGAACCCTTGAAATGTGTTTAGTGCAACTGAGGAATGAAATTTTAATTGTACATTGTATTCAATTTTAATTAAATATGAATATCCACATGTCTACCATGTCAAACACTGCAGTATCATCGTGATACTGTACAGCTGAAACAGGTTGGAAGATAAGATTCCTGCAGAAAAATAATTCAGCAAACTGAGAGGCCAAAGTGTGGGAGAAATTATCTTCCAAAAGTGCACTATGCACATTGAGTCCAGCTTCAGAATCCACTCAGTGAATTATACTGCTCTTCTTATTTGAAGTTACTAATCTTTTACAGTTTTCTCTAAACATTGCAGGCAGTGAATTTTAAACCAGGTAGTCCATGCTAATTACTAAGACAGAAATCCTACTCAAAAGGCTTGTGATACAACTCAATAAAACTTAAGGACATAAAATATATAGATAATTGACAGATGTGGCCTGGCAAATGTTCAATACATTTTTGAGCTAAAATTTAGTTTACAAAGGAGCTTATCAATCTTTCTGAATTTACATTTTCCAAATAAGCTAATTAGCCCTCTTGGCTATTTCCATAATGCTGATAACTATAAATGCTGAACTAGTTATTTGTGATGGTATCATGGAAACACTGAAGAGTCTTTTTATTCAGGGTACATTTAAATATCTCTAGGGCAGGAATGACAATTCTTTGACAAGAAAAGAGGTAATGTTACATTAACTTTACCAAACTCTTTTCAATACCAATGATAATAGATTTAGAAGACAGCATTTTGCTTAAAAACATAGTTGAATTAATAATTAATTATAGATAATCTTTAAACAACTCCAGCAACAGAATAAAATAAGTTTAAAAAAGACTTAAACTCCCCTTTACTAAAGTGTTACTTAAGCTAAGAAAAAAGTAGACCTATTAATTACTTTGAAGGCAATATTTTATTTACTTTAACTCCTATCTTTTATTAAGCATTTAATATCTAAAGTTTATTTAATCAGAGAAGGAGAAGGCTTGACGAAAGCATGCCAAGCACAAAACATGGCAGTCCTCTAAACAAAATGATGTAGATAGGTATTATTGCTATAAAAAAGTGCTAATATTAAAAAGTAGTATTCTTGAAAATTAAAGTCAGTGGCAGAGGACAACATGCATGAATTCATAACTATTGGTCAAGTGTTTGCAGTGTCCTGGCTTCAATCCTAACTGATGGGAATCCAGCAGTGAACAACAGACATTGTCCCTGCTTCTAAGTCCCAACAAATAGCTTTAGAAAGGTGAAGGAAACTGAAATATTCAAACCTCTATGAAAAACAAAATATTTGATCCTCAAGAACAGTTATGAAAATAAATACAAATATCATGATTACCACTATACAATATCATTGATACCCAAATTTTTTTAAAAAAAATACACTTCATTTTGGGGGAGTTCTTTCTTTTTTATTTTTTAAATTATGAAAGTATGATAACACATTTACAGGGGACTTAGAAAATACAGAACAAAGATAAATATAGTTCTACTATATATTGCAATTATTTTTAAGTAGAATAATTAAGATTTTTAGTTGGAGTTTCAATATAAAACTCTCAAAAATTAATGGAATGAATAGACAGAAAGTTAGAAGGTTATAGTAGACCTGAAAAGCACTATGAACCAATTCAGCATAATTGAGATTTATACAGTTTCACACAACAGCGGGATACAAATTCTATTCAAGTTCCCATAAACTATAAACCAGGAAATATAACTTTTAAAAATTAGAGTAGTCTGGGAGAAGTTGGTCAAAAAAACTGTGAGGTCTGTATGTATAGTAAACAGTCTGTAATCACCGACTCAATGGACATGAGTTTGAGTGAATTCCAGGAGTTGGTGATGGACAGGGAGGCCTGGCCTGCTGTGATTCATGGGGTCACAAAGAGTTGGACACGACTGAGCGACTGAACTGAACTGAACTGAACTGAATGCACTAATAAGGTGATCTGTATTTTCAGAGTCTCTAGAGTGACATCAGGAATGACTGTATCTCTGTCTTTTATGTTTCCATCTGTCAAATTTTCATAATGACTCACATCAGTTAACAATTCTCAAAGAGTGTAACAAGCCATGCATACTTTCAAAAGAGCTTTGAAAACCATTTTTATTATCATTACAATTTGATGTTGCCACATATTTGGAAAACTTTATTGCTACAATATATTTATTATAAAGAACAACATATAGAACAAGGATTATTATCTATGATTTAAATAGGTGTTTCCCGCTATAACATTTATTTAGAAGTAAGAATTCTAACCTGTTACTATATAAATATCACTAGTTTTTTAAGCTGCCTGTTTACATGGCACTCTTCTGATTATTAAAACAAATGATGCACCGTATTTGCACAATATACTTGTTTTATTTCCTATGCAATATATAGCCTGATGAAACATTGTACATATTTCATTCAATAAATATGTATTTGAAACTCCAATACTTTGGCCACCTCATGCGACGAGTTGACTCACTGGAAAAGAGTCTGATGCTAGGAGGGATTGGGGGTGGGAGGAGATGGGGACGACAGAGAATGAGATGGCTGGATGGCATCGCCGACTCGATGGACATGAGTTTGAGTGAACTCCAGGAGTTGATGATGGACAGGGAGGCCTGGCATGCTGTGATTCATGGGGTTGCAAAGAGTCAGACACGACTGAGCGACTGAACTGAGCTGAACTGATACAGCTTATGTTTAGCTCATGTGAATAATACAAAAGAATACACAAATGATTCTTGTGATCCAGCACTTAAAAATTTTAACTGAAGAAGCAAGAAAAATGAAATAAAAGACATAATATAATCATACAGTATAGTATAATAAATATATACAGTAAAATTAACATCAAAATGTTAGAAAAGATATTTAATTATTTATTTTCATAAGTAGAAGACTATATTGCTACAATTTTTAGATCTATCAATTATGTTCTAGTTATGTTCATTTTGTTGTGACTATTGTCCTGAAATATACTTAGTCCATACATTGATTAGTTCTTTATTGTTTTAGAATTCCATGATAAAAATGATATTTTGCTTTAAAAGTAGAATGTTTTCCTTTGGTCATCTAGATTTTGCCTTCTTATTTGAAAGTTTCCTAATAGTGTGTGTGTGTGTCTGTGTGTGTGTGTATGCTCATGTATGTGTACTTTATTTATTGAGTATTTGGAACTCGTGGCAATCAAATCCTGAAAGTGTTTTATTATGATGATATTTATTTACATTGCCAATCAGCCTAAAATCTTTATGTTGTTTGATTAGCTGATCTCCTCTCAATAGGAATGCTTATGTGGGATAGTAACATATTATCTTGTGATAGTAGATCAAAATAAAAGGGCTTAAGCATAATGTTTTCAAGTTATGATGCCATATAGGCACACATCTTCCTAACATCATAACATCAGTGTTGGCATTTCCCAGAGTCACATCACAATCAAGAAAAGAAAGAAAACATTCTAACTAACCTTTGCCTATGACATAAAATCTTAAGGTTCTCATTTTTTGTATTTTAATGAATGTTAAATTTTAAAAGTTACAGTGTATTTTGCCTTAGTTTTATTTTATGACAAATTCATCTTTTTAAAAGATTGTCATCAATAAGTGATCTCTTTAAAATTACAAGTGGATCATTTATTTTTGGAAAGTTCAGTTCAGTCGCTCAGTCGTGTCCGACTCTTTGCGACCTCATAAATCACAGCACGCTAGGCCTCCCTGGCCATCACCAACTCCCGGAGTTCACTCAAACTCATGTCCATCGAGTCAGTGATGTCATCCAGCCATCTCATTCTCTGTCGTCCCCTTCTCCTCCCGCCCCCAATCCCTCCTAGCATCAGACTCTTTTCCAGTGAGTCAACTCGTCGCATGAGGTGGCCAAAGTATTGCAGTTTCAGTTTTAGCATCAGTCCTTCCAATGAACACCCAGGATTGATCTCCTTTAGGATGGACTGATTGGATCTCCTTGCAGTCCAAGGAATTCTCAACAGTCTTCTCCAGCACCACAGTTCAAAAGCATCAATTCTTGGGCAATCAGCTTTCTTCACAGTCCAACTCTCACATCCATACATGACCACGGGAAAAACCATAGCCTTGACTAGATGGACCTTGGTTGGCAAAGTAATGTCTCTGCTTTTTAAAGAAAACTATAAATCTGATTTTTGTGTATTAAACTTCTTGAATCTTTCCTTTGTTTTAGAGTTTATTTAGTTTTTTATCTCTATCCTAATATTGAAGCATTTCTTTTCAATAGTCAGATAGCATACTTTTTATATATTCATTATGTTATAATATGAAATACACATTATAGTTAATACATTTTAAAGGAATATTGTGACATTCATTATAAAATAAAAATATTAACTCATATGTACTCTATTATTTTGTTATGGAATTGTACTAATTATAGCTAATCATGAGTGCATTATTTATTTAAAATACTTTTAATATCATCACATTCATATTATTGCATTAAAAACCCTATTGAGTACTTGTTATTTGCTAGCCTTTGGGTTACGCACTGTTGTTGTTATTGGTCAGTTGCCCAGTCCTGTCCAACTCTTTGTGACCCCATAGACTGCATCATGCCAGGCCTCCCTGTCCCTCACCATCTCCCAGAGTTTGCCCAAGTTCATGTTCTTTGCATCAGTGAAGCCATCCAGCCATCTCATCCTCTGATGCTCTCTTCTCCTTCTGTCCTCAATCTTTCCCAGCATCTGGGACTTTTCCCATGAATCATCTATTTGCATCAGAGGACAAAAATACTGAAGCTTCAGCTTTAACTTCAGTCCTTCCAGTGAATAATCAGGGTTGATCTCCTTTAAGATTGACTGGTTTGATCTTCTTGCCATCCAAGGGACTTGCAGGAGACTTCTCCAGCACCACAATTCAAAGACATCAGTTCTTTGGCATTTTGCCAATTCTCTGATGTTCCACTGGAGGAGGGAATGGTAAACCACCCCAGTATACTTGCCATGAGAATCTCATGAACTGTATAAAAGCGTTAAGCACTATACAGCACTTAACTGAATCCTCAAAACAACCTCTGATTTATCATTCCCATTTTACAAAGAAGGAAAATGAGACATTAATTTGCTTGCCTGGGGAGTGGAGAAACTGGAATCTAAAACTGAAGTCTGCTAATGCTAAAATGATCTCAGTGGGCACATCTCTATTTCATCTACCCAAACATTACATCCTTCTTAGAAATAACCAGCACTGTACAAATCGAATGTTAAAAGATTATATTTAGACTTCCACATGAATCCACTCAGGATGTCACCTAACACATCAAAGTTCCTATCTTCCGGCATCACCAATATAATTATTTCAGATGACACATGGAAAGTATTTCCATGCAAAAAAAGTTATGCTGTATTAATAATAATGTAACTGCTTCCAACAGCTCAGTTCACCAAGGAGAAAAACAGACGGATGCTAACATGGCTTGTTATTATTTCTCTTAAATTCCAAATTTCACTTGATATTAGAATAGGGAAAGCAAGCTAATTAAAGTAAAAAAATCAGTTGATTATTTTAATAACCAAATGACAGCACTGATGGTTTGTTACCAACTGTCACTGTAACACTTGAGAGTTTCTAAAACTATTATATTTAATGTTAGAGGATGTGAGAATGTGTAACAGGTGCTGCCAACTCTGTCCAATCTTAACGCTCATCTTTGCACTCAGATGTTTGAGCACTGAGGAATCAGAGAATATGAAGGCCTGGATCTGTCCTTCTGTTGAAAATGGAGCCCATAAATAAAGCCTGGAGGTGCATTAATTAGCTCAGTGGGAATATACAGTATCGAACACCTTGTATCTGTGCCTTCTGTTAATCTGTATGTCACCAATATTAGCTAGCTGTAATTAGTGAGTAAATTATGTCCCAACTTTTTCCAGTGCTTTTCAAAGGGACAGGAATTTATTTTTCTCTTGCCACAGTATTCTGAATGCACTGCAAATTCTCTTTTTTATTCTTTTCTGTTTCTATGATTAAAGAGCCTCACTTTTTTGGCAGAACCAGGGAAATATTACTTTCTAAGTTTGTATTTATTTCTCCTAGATAGGGATCTGATTTCCTAAATCCTTTTGTTCATCTGCGACTGTAAACACTTGCCAGATTCTGCTCTATCTGAAGGAGGCATTAAATTTTAAATTTATTTCCTATTTTCTGAATCCTCAAAATAATTTCCACCAATTATCCATTTGGATGCCAGGAAACCATAAGTATAAATATCTAATTCATGTAATTAGCTCACTGGCAGTATTCTTTCAAGAAATGACATGTAAGTTCTTTATAAAGAAGATTTAAGTAATTTAAATGTAAAAATCCCTAATATAGGTAATTAAGATTTTTAACTGTTAAAAGTTTTTTTTTAAAATTATGTGTTTAAATTTAATTTAAACTGAGATATGAAGATGAAAATTCCTAATAAGGAAAGATAAGAATCATATCCATAAGGACATTAAAGAAAGACCTGCTTAAAGGAAACTTCATTTAACTTCTGTTTTTCAGTGAGTATTGATAATCTAATGACATCCCAGAAAATAATAGAAAAATAACCTCAAGGTGTCAGACACATTTCTTTACATTCTGGAAAAATCATCAATGAACATCCTTCTATAACAAGTTGTTACCAGAGGAGAATAGATGCATTGTAACTCAAAATTTCTGGAGAATAAAAAAGCCCTTCACATAGATTAATACAAATTTAGAAAACTTATAAGAATGAAGCACTTTCCAACTTAGTTGAAAAATTTTAAATTGGTATAAAAAATGTTCAGTTCTGATTCTGATTTAGTAAGATTACCATCCTGAGGTGGTGTCAAATGTCAGTGGGTAAAGACAATAATGTATAAAATGATCAATAAGATAAATGATCACTCTATACATAGGTACTTGGTGGGACAAAATATAGGTATGATTTTAATTCTTTTTTATCTGGAATCTAAATGTTTGCAGTGAAGCTGAGTCTGTGTTCCTAAGAGTAAAGGATGGCAAACCTTTAAGGAAAGTAAAATGGAATGCACAGCAGTTTAATTCTTCCATCTAAATACATAAGCCTGCCAAGTTTTAAAGTGTGCATATACACATTCACAAAATCTAACAAAATGTAAAATAAAGGATAAATGATACTAAAAAAACTTTAATTAGGCAAATCCAAGAACTCAGAATAAGGGCTCCAAAATGGAAAATAATCCCAATACATTTCAAGATATCAAATCAACATATTTGATATTTCAATATGTCTTTTTCTGTTTGCTGTTATAAAATAAATAAAACTTCACAGTAAATAATACTCCATGCAGGACAGGGAAGTCTGGGGTTGCAAAGAGTCAGACGCAACTTAGCGATTGATCACACATACACAAAGATAAGAAGTTTGATTATGAGAAAGTATATAAATTCCAAATTATGACTCCATTTTACTGTCCTCTTATACAAAACATAGCCTATAAGGTTCTTCAATTCTACAGCAGTACTGTGGCAGAAAGGCAAGGTTTTTAGCATAAGAAAATGGAGCAAAACTTTTGTTTTACCACTGTCATAGATTTCATTAAGGAGTAAAACTAAGTTAAATTAGCAAGTAGCTCAAATTTTGTTAATAAGAGTAAAATGAGTAGCTAGAGTTCATAAAAAATTGAAAGTAAAATTTACTAAATGAGGCTTGACTCCAAAATGTATCTAAATGGTTTTATATAAATATTTTTAAAATGCTATATAATATAAACAATAAGTATTCTGTAGTGATAGTTAAGATAGTAATTTCTACTTTTGCCATGAATTTTATTTTGAAGCCACTAGATGGCTAACAAACATAGTTGTATAGATTTGTATATGTGTGTTTGTTTTCATGCATATGCATATATTTTCAAAACTATGTGCTATAGCATATTTGTATGAAAAATTGCAAATAGGATGGATAAGTTAAAACATTAGGTTGTGTGCCTTAATCTGAAAAAATATAAAAGTTGAAAAGATAGTCTGCTATTTTTTTGTTGCCAATGGGATTCTTTTGCAAAACATCTTTTCCAGAAGTATTTGAGCTGAAAATGGAAGAGGTCTAATCAAGGAGCTCAACACGAAGTAAATTAAGTATTCTTGATCCCAACTGTGATCTTAATTTTTATCATAATTTTGCTTAAATATAGCTTTCTGTAATTCAATTTCTTTAGCTTTGAAAAGGTCACACTAATTTTACCAATTGTCACTTAAAAGGATCATTTTGTCACATCAAGTCAAAAGTGTTTTGATATAAATCTTGAAAGTTCAATATAAAGCTTAATAGTATTACTGCTTGTATCCATTTCATATTTTATATAGACATTTTAGTCTAGAATTAAATTGTATTTAATAACAATAATTATATGTCCATATAATTTTTCAAAAACTTTAGGTGTTTTTGGAATTCAGGAAATGAATGGCACATATACTGTATCTTGTGCCATGTATCGTTTGGAGTCTGGGGCTACAATATGTAATTAAACTCATCAAAATGCCTACAATGAAAAATAAACTATTCATTCTGTAAGCAGCCTTAAATCAGGTTAAATATTGTTGTCAAATGAATTCCAAAAGTCTACAAAAACTTTGACAGTTTTCAAAGTATTTTTGTATTTGAAATTGTGAACCTGTGATATTTACCATCTTTGCATATTGTGTGTGTGTGTCTGTGCTTAGTTGCTCAGTCGTTTCTGACTCTTTGCAATGCTATGGACTCTAGTCCACCAGGTTTCTCTGTCCATGGGATTTTTCCAACAAAGAATACTGGAGTGCGTTGCCCATTCTTCCTCCTGGGGATCTTTCTGACCCAGGGATTGAACTCATGTCCCCTTCATTGGCAGGTGGATTCTTTACCACTGAGCCACCTGAGAAGCCTCTTTTTATATACTACTATTTGTCTAATCTGCAGTGAATATTCAATACAATCCTTAATGCTTGCATTACTCACCCCACTCTGTAGACAGTGAAATTAACTGTCTATGCGGAGAGCATAACCGCATTTGACTGACTCCAACTATGTGATGTTTCTGAAGACATATTGCCTCCTAAAAGGAAGTCAGGTGATAATGTGAGAGGAGAGATTTTTGCAACTTTTCAACCCGAGGAAAGAGACTCCCCAAGCCTCTCCCCATATTTAGAAATTTTTAGGAAGAACAGAAGCTAAATTTGTATAAAATAATGAAACTGTGATAAAAGTGCAAAATGTTTCTTGATCTTAGGCAACTGGGAGTTCAATCACTGAAAAATCTGACATCAGTTTTTCCAGTTAGGCATCTAGTCTTCTACTGTTGACGGTGTATATTCTGTTCTTTTTAAACCAAATCTTGAATTTTCTATCTCAACTTTCTTAATAAAATACTTGAAATCTTGGTAATAAAATGCATAACAAGGAAAGTTGTAATGAAAATTTGGCAATTTATCCTGAATCGTAGGATATGCTATCCAATTCAGTTGAGGGGAAAAAAAAAAGATGAGTAGAAGATAATTTGCTCCCCTAAGAATATGAATTATATCTTTTCATTTTATTTTTTCATAAAAAGCACAGAACTATGTTAATACATACCTCAGAGTCTCTCAAGAGTTTTCAGTCTCTCCAAAGCACTAAGGACATAAATGCTAATTAATAATGGTAGATCTGAGCTCTACTCCCATGTACTATATTGTAGAAATTCTAGAGAATAGATCATCCTATGTAATTCATGACTGAATAAGAGTGCCATGTCCAAATTGTGAGGATGTGTGGTTTCTAGAAAGAGTAAACTATAGACACAAACTGTATAATGAGACTTGCTACCTATACCCTGTTCAGTTGCTAAGTCATGTCTGACTCTTTGTGACCCCATGAACTGCAGCACACCAGGCTTCCCTATCCTTCACAATCTCCCAGAGTTTGCTCAAACTCATGTCAATTGAGTCAATGATTCTCCTTGCCTTCAATCTTTCCCAGCATCAGGGTCTTTTCCAATGAGTCAACTCTGGCCAAAATATTAGGACTTCAGCTTCAGCATTAGTCCTTCCAATGAATATTCAAGATGGATCTTCCTTAGGACTGACTGGTTTGATCTCCTTGCTGTCCAAGGGACTCTCAAGAGTCTTTCCCAGCACCACATTTTGAAAGCATTAATTCTTCGGTGCTCAGCCTTCTTTATGGTTCAACTATCACATCCATACATGACTACTAGAAAAACCATAGCTTTGACTATACGGACCTTTGTCAGCAAAATGATATATTTGCTTTCAGTATGTTTTCTAGGTTTGTCATAACTTTCCTTCTGAGAAGCAAGTATCTTTTAATTTCATGGCTACAGTCACAGTCCTCTGTGATTTTGGAGACCAAGAAAATAAAATCTGTCACCGCTTCCACTTTTCCCCCTTCTGCTTGCCATTAATTGATGGAACTTAATTCCATGATCTTAGTTATTTAAATGTTGCATTTTAAGCATGTTTTTTCACTCTCCTCTTTCACTGACCTCATAAAGAGGCTTTTTAGTTCCTCTTCACTTTCTGCCAGTAGAGTGGTATCATCTACTTATCTGAGGTTGTTGATATTTCTTGATTCCAGCTTGTGCTTCATCCAGCCCAGCATTTGGCATCATGTACTCTGCATATAAGTTAAATAAGCAGGCTGACAATATACAGCCTTGTCATACTGCTTTTCCAATTTTGAACCAGTCTGTTGTTCCATATAATGTTCTCACTGCTGTTTCTTGACCTGGATACAGGTTTCTCAGGAAACAGTTAAGGTAGTCTGGTATTCTCATCTCTTTAAGAATTTCCCACAGTTTTTTGTGATCCACACAGTCAAAGGTTTTCACCTGGTCAATGAAGCAGAAGTGTAATAGATGATTTTCTGAAATTCCTTTGCATTCTCTATGATCCAATGAAAGTTGGCAGTTTGATCTTTCCTCTGCCTTTTCTAAACCCAGATTGTACATCTGGAAGTTTTCAGTTCACATACTGCTGAAGACTAGCTTGAAGGATTTTTAGCATAACCTTGCTAACATGTGAAATGAGTGCAATTGTACAGTAGTTTGAACATTCTTTGCCTCTGCCCTTCTTTGGGATTGGAATGAAAACTGACCTTTTCCAGTCCTGTGTCCACTGCTGAGTTTTCCAAATTTGCTGACATACTGAGGCAGCACTTTAACAGCATCATCTTTCAGAATTTGAAATAGATCAGCTGGAATTCCATCACCCTAACTAGCTACTAGCTTTGTTTGCAGGAAGGCTTCCTAAGGCGTACCTGACTTCACACTCCCAGATATTTGACTCTAGTTGAGTGACCACACCATTGGGTTTATCTGGGTCATTAAGACTTTTTTGTATAGTTCTTCTGTGTATTCTTGCAACCTCTTCTTAATCTCTTTGCTTCTGTTAGGTCCTTACTGTTTCTGTCCTTTATTGTGCCCATCCTTGCATGTAATGTTCCCTTGATCTCTCCAATTTTCTTGAAAATATCTCTAGTCTTTCCTATTCTATTGTTTTCCTCTACTTTTTTGCATTGTTCATTGAAGAAGGCCTTCTTATCTCTCTTTGCTCTTCTCTGGAATTCCACATTCAGTTGGGTATTCCTCCTTGCCTTTTACTTCTCTTCTTTTCTCAGTTATTTGTAAGTCCTCCTCAGACAATTACTTTGCCTTTTTGCATTTCTTTTTCATGGGATTGCTTTGGTCATTGCCTCCTGTACAATGCTACAAACCTCTGTCCATAGTTCTTCAGGCACTCTATCAGACCTAATCCCCTAAACTTATTCATCACCTCCACTTTATAATCATAAGGGATATGGTCAGGTCTTACCTGAATGGCCTCGTTGTTTCCCCTACTTTCTTCAGTTTAAGTCTCAATTTCACAATAAACAGAGGATAATCCCATGGACAGAGGAATCTGTCAGGATATGGTTCATAGGATTGCAAAGAGTCAGGCCTGACTGAAGTAACTTAGCATGATCTAAGCCACAGTCAACACCAGGTCTTGTTGATGCTATAGATCTTTTTCATCTTTGGCTGCAAAGAATATAATCAAAATGATTTTGATATTTACCATCTGGTGATGTCCATGTATATAGTTTTCTTTTGTGTAGCTGGAAAATGGTGTTTGCTATGACCAGTGTGTTCTCTTGACAAAACTCCATTAGCCTTTTCCCTGCTTCACTTTGTACTCCAAGACCAAATTTGCCTGTTACTCAAGGTATCTCTTGACTTCCTACTTTTGCATTCCAATCCGCTATGATGAAAAGGACATCTTTTTTAGTGTTAGGTCTAGAAGGCCTTGTAGGTCTTCATGGAACCATTTGACTTCAGCTTCTTCGGCATCAGTAATTGAGACACAGACTTGGATTACTGTGATGTGAATGATTTCCCTTGAAAATAAACCAAGATCATTCTGTCACTTTTGAGATTGCACCCAAGTGCTGCATTTCAGGCTCTTTTGTTGACTATGAAGGCTACTCCATTTCTTCTAAGGGATTTGTTCCCACAGTAATAGATATAATGGTCATCTGAATTAAATTCATCTATTCCTGTCCATTTTATGTCACTGATTTCTAAGATGTCTATGTTCACCTTGCCATCTCCTGTTTGACCACATCCAATCTACCCTGATTCATGGACCTAATATTCCAAGTTCCTATGCAGTATTATTCTCTACAGCATTGGACTTTACTTTCACCACCAGACACATCTACAGCTAAGCGTGGTTTCTGCTTTGGTCCAGCTGCTTTATTCTTTCTGGAGCTATCAGTAATTGCCTTCTATTCATCCCCAGTAGCTTATGGGACATCTTCCAATCTGGCAGGCTCATCTTCCGGTATCATATCTTTTTGCCTCTTCATACAATTCTCAAGGCAAGATTACTGGAGTGGTTTACCATTCCCCACTCCAGCAAAATAATTAGCTTAAGTACTTATTTGAATTGGTTTTGAACAAGTGCATTGTTTAAAGTGAGTGCAATTTTCTTGTTCCTGGTAGGGAACCCAATTAAAATTTGACGGCAAAGGGGGAAAAATGCCCAATTCTGAGTAATGCTGAATGATACAATAAAATTATTTATACTCAGAGGCTTGTTTTCCTACTGCTTTTTTTTTTTTTTACTTGCTAGTCAAATTATAGGGAGAAGAAATTTACTAAGTTAGTTGACTATGTTGGGCTTTGGACATGATCCCTTATTTAATTGCAAAAACATTATGATAAGTTATGCCTATGACTACTTTATGAATAAGGAAGATTAGGCTCCAAGATATTAAGAAATTTGCCTGAGATTACATAGTAATTGAAGGAAGCCAGGTTACTCTGACTTCAAACCCCATGTTTTGAATTCATATACATGTCTATATTCCTCGTTATTTGACATTTGTTGATTATCAAAATGTATTTTGCTTGAATCCAACTCACTGTCTGATTATCATTAAGAAAATGAATTTGAAACATGTCATTGTAGTATATTCTATAAAACATTGCAAAATAATTATATATTTTAAAAATAATAATATTTACTCATTATGTTTATATTCCTGTAGAAAAATGTAGTATTTAACTAGCTGAAAGATTTTTTTCAAAGTTCACAGATTTTTCATAGCACAGGAATTCATAACTCATAAACTTGGCAATTTTCCACACTAAAAGTTTATATGCAGAAGCGAACTAATTTTATTCTTCAAGGGAATAAAAATGATTGATCAACCAAATGATCTTTCTTCTAGTAAAACATCTGGCATAGTATAAATATAATAAACATTACAAGTAGCTTGGCTGCTGTTAGCTTTGATAAATCATTCTGAAATACTTCTCTACTCTAAATATGAAATTTAACAAAATATTTCTCTTACCGAATGGTTCTGGATTAACATTACTATGTATACTGCTTATTGATCTTGTTCCCAAGTGAGAAATATTCGTCATCAAATTGTAGACTCTACTCTCCTGTGGTACATATAATTAACCTGCTGAAATTTGGATACTATAAAGAAAATGTAACTATTTCTTATGAAAGACCAAAATGATAGCCATGTAATAGAATAATGCATCTAGTAAATTTAGAGTTGGCAAACTTTTATGAGATCAGAATTGGCTACTGGATAAAATAGTCTGGGATAATTCAGAGATCAGATTTATATCACCATTTATTAATAACTTTTATTAGCATAAGTTAGATAACTATATTATATAACATTAAAATGTATTTTGATTTCTTAGAAATAAAGTTTGATCACAAATTAAGCTTCATTTATTTTAAATACTGAGTAATTGAAAAACTATATAATTTAATGACACACTGCTTTTAACAACCAAACTTTAAAAAACGTAATTTTCTTAAACTTACAAATATTATTTCACAAAGTTTAAATTATAGAATGTTATAATTTACTTTGTCAAATTCACCATTTCTCACATTATTAAGTTTTCACACCATTGTCAAATTTTTAAAATGTTTTGCACCAAGTAACAAAATTCAAAACATAAAGGCATTTTTATATGCTAAGTAAGTGTTCCAAACTTAATAGCTTAATTTTGCCCATTTTTAGTGTAACTCTTTTTTTTAGCCAAAAACATTACCTGATGTTAAGTTTAATTTTGATATCACTGAGTAAATAGAGCTGAAGAAAATATTGTCATTTTTATTGTCATCATTTCTTTCAAAATTGTTCTTTAGCACTCTTTTGTAACTGTGTGACTATGTATATATTATACACTCAAATGAACTCCACATGAAGAAAAAGGTACAATGTCATCTTTTGGAAATTCAAAGGCTATCCTCAAAAAACTACTTAAAACTTCATACTCATTAAGTATAACAATAACCAGAAGTCAAAAACATATTTTCTGATTATTAAGTCATCATAGTGAAGTAAAATCCCCTAGTATTTTGCTGGATGATTTTACTAGAAGTAGAATGTAGCTATTTACTACGTATTTTCATCTTTCAAGGTTTATTGTTGATAGTAAGAATTTTAGAAGTGAGTTAAAATCATTTAAAAATCAGTTTCGAGGGAAAAGTTTTCAGAGATTTGTTTATCTAAATATGCTGCAAGGAAAGAATCTGAGGAAAACAAATATTAGACTATGACATAGAAACTTTTAATGTTTTCTTAAATAACGCTTCTTATTTCATTGTTTAGTCTATGGTTTGGACTGATCATTTGTGTCTGCTAAAATTTATCCCCCCTCAGTGTGATATATTGGTAGGCTGCAGTCCATGGGGTCGCTGAGTCGGACACGACTGAGCGACTTCACTTTCCCTTTTCCCTTTCATGCACTGGAGAAGGAAATGGCAACCCACTCCAGTGTTCTTGCCTGGAGAATCCCAGGGACAGGGGAGCCTGGTGGGCTGCCGTCTATGGGATCAAACAGAGTCGGACACGACTGAAGTGACTTAGCAGCAGCAGCAGCAGCAGTGTGATATATTAGGAGGTGAGGTCTTTGTGAGGTAACAGGATTATATGAGATAATAAGTGTGGAGCCCTCATAAATGGGATTAGTGCCCTTATTAGGCTCACCAGAGACCTTGCTTTCTCTCTGCTCTTCCCACCATGTGAGAATAAAATAGATGTAGCCGGTCTGTAACCCAGAATGGATTGTCACCAGAACTTGACAATGCTGGCTGGTAGCTTGATTTTGGACTTCCTAGCCCCCTAAACTGTGAGAAGTAAGTGTTGATTGTTTAAGCCACATAGTCTATGGTACTTTGTTATAGCAGCCTAAGCTGACTGTGACAGTCTATCCTCTTTACGTTGCTAGAATACAAGTCAATGTGAATGTGAAAAGTATTCCTTTTAAACATTCTAAGCTTAATTATGATATCTCCAGTTCAAAAGCTGTATTTAAAGACTAATCTATATTGCTTCTTGCACTGTATACAATTTTTTATAGCTTTGCCTTACAGTGGAATATTTACACATTCACTGTTAGAGTTAAGTAAGGTTTGTGCAGAAAATGGACATTGAGTAATTACATAGCTTGCTGCCTATGTCACGGATTTTTGTTTTGTTTGTTTTGGATCCTCATCATCTGTATTAGAAATCTCCAGAGAAATATAATCACTAAGATGTATACATAGAGAGGGAAAGAAAGATTTATTTGGGGGAATTGGCCCTCATAGTGAGAGCTGGCAAAATAAAAGTTCCAAAGAAGAGTTGAAATTGCATTCTTGAGACTAAGGGCAGAATTACTTCCTTCTCAGGACTTTATTTTTTTTTTTTTGAACAGAGGAAAATTTATGCGTCGAACCTGGACTGGTCACTTATGATAATATACATGCTACAATTCCATTCTCCCCAATCATTCCACCTTCACCCTCTCCCACAGAGTCCCAAAGACTGTTCTAAATGCCTATGTCTCTTTTGCAGTCTCTTATACAGGGTTCAGGTTACCATTTAATGTCTTATTTTAAAGTCTTCAACTGATTGGATGAGGGTTATACTCACACATCAGGGAGTATAATCTGCTTTACTCAAGATCTACTGATTTTTTTAAAAACTGTTTTTTGAAAATGAGTGAAACATTCTTTTTTTTTTTTTTTCTGAAGTAGAGTTGATTAACAGTGTATTAGTTTCAGGTATACAGCAAAATGATTCAGTTATATATACACATGTATCTATTGTTTTTCAAATTATTTTCCCATTAGATTATCACAGTGTATTGAGCAAGATTCCCTGTACTATACAGTAGGCCCTTTTTAGTTATCTATTTTAAACAGAGCAAAGTGTTCCATATGGATTCCAAATGCCCAACACCCTTTACATACCCTTCCCCCTTTACATACCTTTCCTACACCACCCAGTAACAATAAGCTCATTCTCTCTAAGTCTGTGAGTCTATTTCTGTTTTGTAAATAAGTTCATTTGCATACTGATTTAAGTATTGATTACATCTAAAAAATACTCTCACAGCAACATCTAGACTGATATATGACTAAACAAGTGGGCATCATGCCCTCGTCAAGTGGATACATAAAATTAACTATTACATTATCTTTCTTAACTCCACCATTAGTTTAGTGACATTGGTTTGCCTTTCACTCTAAGAGCAAATGATTAGTTGTTCAATGGCTCTGCTTCATATGCTCTTTTAACAAGCTGGTACCAAAGTAATAACTTAGTATACTGCATTCTTTCTGATCAGAGATCAATGCATCAAATCAAAACTTTTAGAACAAATTCATAATTAGTATTTTCTATTTGCATAGATGTTATACCAATGTTTTCCTGAGATTCAAGAGAATTCAATTTTAAGCTAAATATTTACATGAGAATCATGAATTAATCATGAATTATATAAAATATGTTGGTCAAGATATTATAATTTTAGGAATGTATACAAATAGCAGTTATCTGGGATAGAGAACCTAAAAATAACAGGGTTTTAAAATAGAAAATAGTTATTTTTCTTACATAGTAATTCTTGGGCAAGAAAATATGATTACTTTTATTATATCTGAGAACTTAAATCAATTTTATTAACAAAGATTGAGATGCTTATAAAATGTAACTAACACTGAAATTATATAATCAGATTCTAGTCTTCATAGAATTCTGTCACATCTGTGATAGCAGTAATATCAGATGATTTTTCAATAATTTAAATCAAGGAAAGTATAATTTCATTAAAAATCTTTGAAGAAACAGTTTAAAAATTAATATACACATTTTCCAGGATTATTTGTTTATTGTGAAAATTTATAAGCATTTATATAAATAAAAAATATTGTTAGAGCTGTCATTGTTCAATTGCTCAGTTGTGTCCGACTCTTTGCCACCCCATGGACAGCAACACACCAGGCTTCCTTGTCCTTCACTGTTTCCCAGAGTTTGCTCAAACTCATGTCCATTGAGTTGATGATTCCATCCAGACATCTCACTGTCTGTGGCCCCCTTCTTTCTCCTGCCTTCAATCTTTCCCAGCATCAGGATCTTTTCCAATGAATCAGCTCTTCGCATCAGGTGGCCAAAGTATTGGGAGCTTCAGCATTAGTCCTTCCAATGAACCGTGAGGGCTGATCTCCCTTAGGATTGATTGCTTTGGTCTCCTTACTGTCCAAAGGACTCTCAAGAGTCTTCTCCAAGACCGCAGTTTGAGAGCATCAATTCTTTGGCACTCAGCCTTCTTTACAGTTCAGTTTTTACATCTATATAGGATTACTGGAGAAATCATAACTTTGACTATATGGACCTTTGTCAGCAAAGTGATGTCTCTGCTTTTTAATACACTGTCTTTGTTTGTCATAGCCTACCTTCCAAGAATCAAGTGTCTAATTTCATGGCTGTAGTCACCATCTGCAGTGATTTAGAAGCCCAAGAAAAAAAGCCTATCATTGTTTCCATTTTTTCCCCATCTATTTGCCATGAAGTGTTGGAACCAGGTGCCATGATCTTAGTTTTCTGAATGCTGAGTTTTAAGCAAGCTTATATTTTATATCACTTAAGTTTAAATAGGAGAAGGCAATGGCACCCCAGTCCAGTACTCTTGCCTGGAAAATCCCATGGATGGAGAAGCCTGGTGGGCTGCAGTCCATGGGGTCTCTAAGAGTCGGACACGACTGAGCGACTTCACTTTCACTTTTCACTTTCATGCACTGGAGAAGGAAATGGTAACCCACTCCAGTGTTCTTGCCTGGAGAATCCCAGGGACGGGGGAGCCTTGTAGGCTGCCGTCTGTGGGGTCGCACAGAGTCGGACACGACTGAAGCGACTTAGCAGCAGCAGCAGCAAGTTTAAATAACTCATATATATTAAATAACTCATATATATTAAATAACTCATATATATAAAATACTCATATATATATAAAAATTAATAATAATTTTTTTTATTTCTTAATATCATTTGTTAAGGGTAACACAGGAATAATATATAAACACATTATCTGTTTCTTCATTAGTTTTAATATATTCTTTAATAACATTTTCAAGCCACATTTCACCAAAAAATAAATTTTGTGACCATCATAACAGTTTATGCTCTTTTGTCTAAGGCCTCTTGGGAAATTTTTGTGCATGTATTTGTGGATATACATATTTTCTGCTGGGTTTTGGCATTTAGTAAGTATATTTTCATGATTCCCAATATATACATTATAAAAATACCATGCATTGACTTACCTAGTAATTTTGAGCATCTACAGTAGATAAAATAGAGTCTTACTTTTTAAATGTATTCAATGGTTATGTATTTGGGAGTTTGCCATTTAGTTGGAAAAAAAACTCTGATAATCATAATGCCCATTCAGTTTGATAAAGTTAAGCACAAACTGCTATCAGAGCCAAAAATATATAATTAACCTAAGGGATCATAGCTGACTACCTCTGTTGTAAAGTGTAAATAATGAATTGTTCTATTTCTTAATTAAGATTGAATAAGGGTAATATAACAAGAAAAATATATAAACACATTATTTGTTTCTTCATTAGTTTTAATAATTTCTTTAGTAATCTTTTCAAGACACACTTCACCAAAAAATAAATTTTAAGAACATCATTATTTTTAGGTAAATTTTTAAAGGATTAAAAAAAAGCAGTTGTAAATCCTACATCATTTGCACATTTTTATAAAATGAATAATTAGTTTTCCTTCCACAGGGTAAATACCTGACTCTAGTACATTTTAATCAGAGCCAAGAAATATTTTCAGAAAAGATTATATTTAAAATGATGACTAAGAAATTAATTTCCATGGTAGTCAATCTGTTACAAAGTAACAGCAGTTGCTATGATAAGGGCATATCACAGCCTCATCACATTGAGAGAGATTAGGACAATATTTATTTACAACCACAAAATAAGTAATAAGGTTCTATTTAAAGATATAACAGCTTTATGTTTTTAAAACTAATGTATGTTTGAGTCAATTATTTTTAATTTTATACCAAGTGGTAAAGGCAGAAATGGTTTGACATGTGATTTCAAGAAATCAAAACATGTACAGGACTGCAAATCACAGGGCTGACAGAACTGTCAAGCTGGAAGCAGCATGTAACAGATTGCATACATCTTTCACTTTTCTCTAAGAATTGCTAATAATTTCAGGCACAGAGAACAAGTATGTGACAAAAACAAACATCAGAAAGCTTTTGTAAAGAAAATACATATGTTGCTTAAAATGTAAAGAAAATACAAATGTTGCATAAAATGTAAATAGTATTCACATATTGAAACATTAACTATAGGAGTGAAATATCCAACAAATATTTGCTCAAAAATTAAAGAATCTTTATATAATTTAAAAAATTTCTTAGTCACTATACCTAGATTTGATCAATGCAATTCTTATGGCCTATGTAAAATCTAAAAAATACCATTCATTAATTCTTTTATTTATAAATAAGTAGCATCTACTCTAATAAGGGATCACACTGGATGCCTGAAATATATTGACAAACATACAGAACTTGCATTTATCAGGGGATAACTGATAATAAAATAAAACATCTATGAGTAAATTATATAGCATATTAAAAAGTTGTGAGGAATGTCAGGAGGGGTGTTGAGGGATCATATGCAATTTTTTTTATTATTTTATTTATTTTAATCGGAGACTAATTACAACATTGTAGTTTTTTTTTTTTTTTTAAGGGGTTGTTGTTCTCCTTGAGAAGATATCAATCGAGCAACAAGAACTCATTCACTAAACCTTTCTCTTGTTGAGAGAGCAAACCAAAAAGAAGATATTGTAGACATTGGAGCAAAGATGCTAAGGCAAGGAAATCATGGCAGCTGGGGCAATCTGAGTGGGCAAAAGAAAGGTAAGAAACACAGTAGAAACGTGAAAGAAGCCTAAATATATGCTGTATGCTGCTGCTGCTAAGTCGCTTCAGTCGTGTCCGACTCTGTGCGACCCGATAGACCGCAGCCCACCAGGTTCCGCCGTCCCTGGAATTCTCCAGGCAAGAACACTGGAGTGGGTTGCCATTTCCTTCTCCAATGTGTGAAAGTGAAAAGTGAAAGGGAAGTCGCTCAGTCGTTCTGTATAAGTCGTATTAAAGATTTTGGCTTTGACTTTGAATGAAATTGAGAAAATTGGCACAGAAGAGTGAGAATTGGAGAAGAATTGAATGGTGGCTGTTTAAGAGAAAGAAAGGAGTCACAGGTGACTCCAAGGAGGTTTTCCGTTGGTTTGTGTGCTTGTTTCTTTTAACCTGAGTATTGATGAATGGATTTCTTGGGTGGCTCTACATTCCAGATTCTTCCATCTCAATTTGTGCCTGTACTCCAATATAGTACAGCTTTTCCTTTGAAAGTACTTAGTTTGAATGATGAATTATATGGTTTTCCTCTGGTCACTGAAATACTGGCAAGAAGCAGAACTTTGAGGAAAGGTCAGTAGCTAAGTTTTGAAACTGTTCAGTTTGATTTGTCTATAGGAGATGTGCAAAGAAGGTTGAATAGGCAATTAGTTACAAGTCTTTTCTTTCTACTAGTTGTATTGAGATATAATATAATTGATATACAGAACTATATAATTTTAAGGCTTAGAGCATAATGTTGTGGCTTATATATATTGTGAAATGATGACTACAATAAGTTTGATTGCATCCATGTAGCGCTCATATAGCTCAAAAAAGAAAAACTTTTCTATTTTCCTGTGTGATGAAAACTCTTAGGATGTACTCTCATGCAGCTGTGTAAATTACAGTCATGTGGTACATCACATCCCAGTTTTTATTTATCGTATCCCTGGAAGTCTGTACCTATTGAAAAGCTGGTTTTAAAAATATTCTTGTGAAAAATGCCGTACATCTTTCCTCTCAGTCTAATTCAAGAATTCTTTGTTTTTGGACTCTGTGGTAGGGTTTGTATACTTCAATGGATTTTTGTTTAAAAATAACATAAATAAATAAAAATGATTTTGAAATTTTGTAGCATGTGCTGTGACTCTGCCTCATATTTAACATAATTTTAACTGATTTTTTTACATGCAAATCTAGAAAACTTCGGAGTTAACGTCATTAGCATCGCTGGTGGAATGTAAGACAAACTGTCAAAATATTTTGTCAAAACCTCCCAGGATCTTTCCAGTTAGAATAATATCTATGTTCCTTCCACTGCCCTGTGGGGCCCTCCAAGTTGTAACACCAGTTACCTCTCTGACCGAAGTCCTGCTGCTCTGCTCCTCACTTACTTCTGTCCAGTTTGCACAAACTCTCTCTGCTCCTTAAACACAGTCTTGAATCTTTGCACTTGATTTTCCGTTTAGTCTTAAATACTATTCTTTCGGGTGGTACAATGGTAAAGAATCTGCCTACCAATGTAGGAGACATAAGAGACAAAGGTTGGATCCCTGCATCAGGAAGACACTCTGGAGCAGGAAATGGCAACCCATTCCAGTGTTCTTGCCTGGGAAACCCCATGGACAGAGAAGCCTGCTGGACTGCAGTCCATGAGGTTGCAAAGGAGTCAGACATGGCTGAGCAAACGAGCACACCAGCTATCTGCATGGGGTAGAAGAATCACTTCTTTCCAGCCTTTTAGTGTCATCTTCTCAGTGAGTCTAATCCGATTCTATTTAAAATGCCCTCTCACTTGCCCAGCACTCCATTACCATTCCCTGATTTGTTCTTATCATTTATTATCATTTTTCAGAGAGACATTATGGCCTAGTTGTTAAGAGCAGGCACTTTACATTCAGACCATTTGAACCTAAATCAAGGCTCCTCTACGCAGAGTCTTGCCCCATGTTCTCTTCTTTCTGCTCATTAGCACATGGATGAAATTGAAAATTATCAGACTATATTAGGTTACCTAAAAAGCGGAAAAGATACAAAGGGAAGAGAGCCAAAGATGGAGTCCAAGCACAAGAATGTTAAAGAATCAGTGAACTAGCCAAGCAGTAACCAACAAAAAGAGAATAAACTGTCAGTGAGGTGGTAGGAAGACCAGCAAAATGTTGCTGTCTTGGAAGCGATGTGAGGATATTACAATAAAAAGAAGGTAACAACACTGTGTTAAGGAATTCACAGCCACAGAGGTCACGGCAACCCACTCCAGTATTCTCACCTGGAGAATCCCGAGGACAGAGGTGGACTGCAGTCCATGAGATTGCAAAGGAGTCGGACGTGACAGTGAACCAGCACACCAGCTATCTGCATGAGGTAAAGGAATCACTGGCAGGGTACAGTCCATGGGGTCGCAAAGAGTCAGACATGACTGAGCGACTAACATTTTCACTTTCAGAGAGACTAAACGTTAATTGTGGCTGCTAGACAAATAATATGAAGATTGAGAATTGACAGTTGAATTAATAACATGAAGATCACTGGTTTGCTTTATAAGAGAAGTTTCAGTGCCATGATGATGATGAAAACTTGATTAGAGTAGGATTAAAATAGAATAGGAAAGCAAGATGTTATACATAGGTTCCCTCTTGACCTAAGGTGATAAACTTGAGTGATTCTAATAACAATATTGCAACTTAAATCACTCTGAATACTTTCCTAATGCAAGAAAGTTAACTCTTTTAGATTAATAACTACTGATCTGGAGCCCACCCCCCCAAATAAGTCCCTTTAAGTATTTTTTTAAAATTCTTTTTTACCTGCCTTGTTGAAGTGGCAATGTTAAAACTATCCTGTAAAAACTAGGTAATAAGAAATTTTCTCATAAGTTAACCATAGACTTTATGTGGCTTTTCACATCCTCAGCATCTTCTACCTAAAATCAGACTTTAGGGAGTAAAAACATAAACCATCCTTTTCTAATCTAAAAAATACACATATATTTGATATTTTGTTTTATTCTTATTTATCTTAATTTTGTCATTTTAAAATATAGATTTTGATATTTAATTTACAGTTTTGGAACAAGTTCGTTTTCTGAAGAAATTTAGAGAGAAAAATGGGAACTGGGAAAGAATAGCAGTGAGTAGTGAGTAATGAGTAAGCCATTTTGTAAAAGACAAAAAGGTTTGTATGAGCTGAAGAGAAATGTGATTATTAATTAAACCTCTTGGAAGAAAAACACATGATTTTACAACCATGGTGTTATAAATCTAAGATTCCTTTTGAGTATTTTTGAGTATTTAAATTTGTTTAAACATTGTTCAAATACTTCAATAAGAAACAAATGTGTCACATATTATTCATCTAATATTGTTTCAACTTTTGTACAATAAATGTATAATACTAGTAGGCAATGGCAACCCACTCCAGTACTCTTGCCTAGAAAATCCCATGGATGGAGGAGCCTGGTAGGCTGTAGTCCGTGGGGTCGCTAAGGGTCGGACACGACTGAGCAACTTCACTTTCACTTTTCACTTTCACACATTGGAGAAGGAAAGGGCAACCCACTCCAGTGTTCTTGCCTGGAGAATCCCAGGGACGCGGGAGCCTGGTGGGCTTCCGTCTATGGGGTCGCACAGAGTCGGACACGACTGAAGTGACTTAGCAGCAGCAGCAGTATGACTATTTAATAAGTTATATTTCCAATGACAACATTGCAAGTCTAATAGATTTTAATTGAAAATACATTTTAATTGTTTGGGTTATTTCTTATAAATATTTAAAAATATAAGCTAATTTTGATACAGTGTAAAATCTGAATGATACATGATAACTAAATAAGGTGTTTTCAAGGGCCAAAGAAATATGTTCCATAAATTCAGGCACTATAGTTAATTTAGATGATGAAGAATGGAAAGATAACCATTAATTGTAGGTATGCATTTTCCCTGATTAGTATTTTCTTTAGCTCTTTATTTTTGTTACTTTTACTTAAATTATTTATGTCTTTAAACAATCACCACATGAGTTGGTGCTGCTGCACAATTCAGTTATTACTCAGTAAGTAGTGAAATATCATAAGGGAGTCCAAAAAATCATATACTTGATTTAAAAATAATTTTATAAATGCATGTTTTATAATTGAAGATTTTTATAGAAATATGTGTGCTTAAAAAATTATCTGAGAGCTACACAAAGCTGGTAAACAAGCAGAAATAACTTCCAATAATTGCTATTCTCATTAACCTACATAAAATAATTAGACTATAGAATAACATACAGAATTCATGTTCAAAAGATTTATGAATTGATATTAATATTTACTTGCAGACTGACATTGACAAAAACGTTGAAACAAACCAAGTTATTCTTGTCTTCTTTAGCTATTCCTCTTGTCATCTTTACTCCCTATCAACCCTTTTCCTACTACCAACAATTATGGCTACTGCAAAACACTTTTGCCTTCTACATTCCTTTCAGTTCATCCATTCTTAATATTCCCCTAAAAAGCAGAGACATTACTTTGCCAACAAGGTCCATCTGGTCAAGGCTATGGTTTTTCCTGTGGTCATGTATGGATGTGAGAGTTGGACTGTGAAGAAAACTGATTGCCGAAGAACTGATGCTTTTGAACTGTGGTGTTGGAAAAGACTCTTGAGAGTCCCTTGGACTGCAAGGAAATCCAACCAGTCCATTCTAAAGGAGATCAATCCTGGGTGTTCATTGGAAGGACTTTTGCTGAAGCTGAAACTCCAATACTTTGGCCACCTCATGCGACAAGTTGACTCACTGGAAAAGAGTCTGACGCTGGGAGGGATTGGGGGTAGGAGGAGACGGGGACGACAGAGAATGAGATGGCTGGATGGCATCACCGACTCGATGGACATGCGTTTGAGTGAACTCCAGGAGTTGGTGATGGACAGGGAGGCCTGGCGTGCTGTGATTCATGGGGTCGCAAAGAGTCGGACACGACTAAGCGACTGAACTGAACTGAACTGAACTGAAATCTGTAGAACCTCCATTCATGTAAAATGTCTAACTGTCTGTCTGATTTTTCACATGTCCTCCTTTTAGTTGGTAATGAAATTGAAAAGGGATAGGTAATCTTATTTACACAAAAATGTTAGTTGCTTAGAAAATATTTATAGCTTAATAGCTGCTGCTGCTGCATCGCTTCAGTCATGTCCGACTCTGTGCGACCCCATAGACGGCAGCCCACCAGACTCCCCCATCCCTGGGATTCTCCAGGCAAGAGTACTGGAGTGGGGTGCCATTGCCTTCTCCGAGCTTAATAGATACCATCAGTATTACCAACTATATATTGTAGCTTGAAAATGATGATGCTGTACAATATAAGAAGCAAATTTGTTTCTTTAGTTTTGTGTTTACCTTATTAGTGTCCAGGAAACAGAGAGATGTCCATGGAAAAGCTGTTTTCAGGGAATGGGAAATCTTTATAGTCTAAGCAGACTGTTTTAGTCAGGGTTCTCTGGAGAATGAAAACCAAAATTTTATACACACACACACACATATACACAAAACTGTGTATATGGGCTTCCCAAGTGGCATTAGTGGTAAAGAACCTGTCTGCCAATGCAGGAGACAAACACAGGTTTGATCCCTGGGTCAGGAAGATCCCCTGGTGGAGGGCAGAGAAAACCACTCCAGTATTCCTGCCAGGAGAATCCCATGGACAGAGGAGTTTGGTTGGCTATGGTCAAATAGTCACAAAGAGTCAGACACAACTGAAGCAATGAGGAGATTTATTGTGGAAACTGGTTCATAGATTTTAAAGTCCTTGAGGTCGGACAGTACACTTTCTGTAAGCTGGAGAACCAGGAAAGCTGGTGGTGTAACAGAGTCCAGGTTCAGAGGCTAGGAGCTCTAATGTCAAAGGACAGGAGATGATAGACAACCCAGTTTAAGAAGAGATAGTAAATGCATGGTTCCTCCACCCTTTTGTTCTATTTGGGCCTTCAGCAGATTGTATGATGCCTGCCCACACTGGTAAGTGTAGGTCTTCTTATCTCACTCTATTGATTCAAGTGCTGATCTTTTCCAGAAATACCCTCATAGATACACCCAGAAATAATGTTTTACCAGTTATCTGAACTCTCCTAAGTCCAATCAAGTTGACACATAAAATAGTCATCATGCACACATATGTTCAAAACTATTATTTGTAGTCATGAGTTTCACCATATCAGAAAATCACATGTACTATTATTTAGTTATCTTTAAAATTTTAAGACAACTCATTTTTGACTCTAGTAAATTTATTTAGCATCAGTCAGTTAGTCAGTCAGTCAGTTCAGTCGCTCAGTCGTGTCCTACTTTTTGCGAACCCATGAATCACAGCACGCCAGGCCTCCCTGTCTATCACCAACTCCCGGAGTTCACTCAAACTCATGTCCACAGAGTTGGTGTTGCCATCCATCCATCTCATTCTCTGTCGTCCCTGTCTCCTCCTGCCCCCAATCCCTCCCAGCATCAGAGTCTTTTCCAGTGAGTCAACTCGTCGCATGGGGATTTTCCAGGCAAGAGTACTGGAGTGGGTTGCCCTTGCCTTCTCCGCAACTCATCGCATGAGGTGGCCAAAGTATCGGAGTTTCAGTTTTAGCATCAGTCCTTCCAATGAACACCCAGGATTTATCTCCTCTAGAATGGACTGGTTGAAACATGGTAAATGAAAATAAGTCACTTGCCAAGTAGTAGATAAAGATTAAAATCCGTTAAAATAAGGTAGTAAATATGAAAATTGAAAATATTATTCATGAACTACCTAAAATATGATGGACACTGAAAAAATTAAATAGGAATTAATCTACCCTCTCTCATTTAAAATATAGGCAGTCTTATGACAGTCTAAAAGAGCAAATTAAAAGATCCTTTGAAATGAATACTTTTTAAAAACTTGACTTATCTCTCTATCTCTGTAAATCTTACAGAAAAAAATGATAGTAAATTAAAAATTAACCAGAAGAGTTATTGGAGAGAGGGATAATGACAGATACCAATGAAGTTTGTAATATTAAAACAAATCATTGAGTGAAAATCCTTATAATCTACTACAGAAAGAATTCAAATATGAACAAAAGTCTGCAAAGAAGCAAATGGTTTGTATTGATTTGTACTTTATAAATTTCAGGAGTTGAAAGCCTTGAATGAATTATTCTTGCTCCTGTCTAAAGCTAATGCTTCCCCACATGGATTGGGTGTTATCACTTTTCTGCTCAAGAATAGCAATCCAGGATTTTTCTCCTAAATCATCAATGCCTTCTAATATACTGAACCCTTTTCATCAACATTCCGATATATTGTGATAACTACTATCTGAAAATGTAACAAAACAAAATTTAAAATCTCTTGTTCTAATTCTTTATTACCATCTATCATTCAATTTCTTTGTTTTTAGAATAGTTGTCCAATCTTCCCATTCTCTTAAACTCACTTCAGTGACAGTTTTGTTCTCTTTGCAAAAGAATGTTCAAACTACTGCACAATTGAACTCATCTCACACACTAGTAAAGTAATGCTCAAAATTCTCCAAGCCAGGCTTCAACAATACATGAACTGTGAACTTCCACATGTTCAAGCTGGTTTTAGAAAAGGCAGAGGAACCAGAGATCAAATTGCCAACATCCACTGGATCATTGAAAGAGGAAGAGATTTCCCAAAATACATCTACTTCTGCTTTATTAACTCCACCAAAGTCTTTGACTATGTGGATCACAACAAACTCTGGGAAATTCTTAAAGAGATGGGAATACCAGACTTCCTGACCTGCCTCTTGAGAAATCTGTATGCAGGTCAAGAAGAAACAGAACCGGACATGGAACAACAGACTAGTTCCAAATCATGAAAGGAGTACGTCATAGCTATATATTTTCACTCTACTTATTAAACATATATGCAGAGTACATCCTTGTACCGCAAGGAGATCCAACTAGTCCATTCTAAGGGAGATTGATCCTGGGTGTTCATTGGAAGGACTGATGCTAAAGCTGAAACTGCAATACTTTGGCCACCTCATGCGACGAGTTGACTCACTGGAAAAGACTCTGATGCTGGGAAAGGTTGGGGGCGGGAGGAGAAGGGGACGACCGAGAATGAGATGGCTGGATGGCATCACCGACTCTGTGGACATGAGTTTGAGTGAACTCCAGGTGTTGGTGATGGACAGGGAGGCCTGGCTTGCTGTGATTCATGGGGTGGCAGAGAGTCAGACGTGACTGAGCGACTGAATTGAACTGAACTGAACATCATGCGAAATGCTGGGCTGGATGAGGCACAAGTTGGAATCAAGATTGCCAGGAGAAATATCAATAACCTCAGATACACAGATGACACCAACCTTATGGCAGAAAGCAAAGAACTATAGAGCCTCTTGATGAAAGTGAAAGAGGAGAGTGAAAAAGTTGGCTTAAAGTTCACCATTCAGAAAACTAAGATCATGGCATCTGGTTCCATCACTTCATGGCAAATAGATGGGGTAACAGTGGAAACAGTGAGAGACTTTATTTTTTTGAGCTCCAATTTCACTGCAGATGGTGACTGCAGCCATGAAATTAAAAGATACTTGCTCTTTGGAAGAAATGCTCTGACTAACCTAGATAGCATATTAAAAAGCAGAGACATTACTTTGCCAACAAAGATCCTTCTAATCAAAGCTACAGTTTTTCCAGTAGTCATGTATGGATGTGAGAGTTGAACTATATAAAAAGCTGAGTGCTGAAGAATTGATGCTTTTGAACTGTGGTGTTGGAGAAGACTCTTGAGAGTCGCTTGGACTGCAAGGAGATCCAACCCATCAGTCCTAAAGGAAATCAGTCCTGAATATTCCTTGGAAGGACTGATGCTGAAGCTGAAATTCCAATACTTTGACCACCTGATGTGAAGGACTGACTCACGGAAAAAGACCCTGACGTTCGGAAAGATCTAAGGTAGAAGAAGAAGAGGATGAGATGGTTGGATGGCGTCACCATTTTGATGGACATTAGTTTGAGTAAGCTCCAGTAGCTGGTGACCAACAGGGAAGCCTGGTGTGCTGCATGCAGTCCATGGGATTGCAAATGGTTGGACACTACTGAGTGACTGAACTGAACTGAGCCACAGTTAACATATGAGAAATATTTGACACTGTTGCACAATGTTTCCTTTGGAACTCTTTTTCATTTGGCTTACAAAAACCTCTCTTTTTCTCCAGTCTCCCTTAACAGACTTATCAATTCCTCCTCTCTTCAATCCTGATCTCTTAATGTTGGTGTGGACTGATGTAAGGCATGCTCTTCCTTTCTTTTCTGGGTATATTCCTTTAGTGATACTATCAGATCTCCTGGTTTAAATACCATATTTACTCTAGGAATTTTCTAATTTGTATCCCTACCCATATCTGCTTTTCTCCCTCTCTCAAACTCCAAATTCATATATTCAAATGCTTATGCATTCAAATGCAACATCTCTAACATCCTGTCCAAAACTATATACATTATCTTCCCCCAAGCTTCATACTTCTGGTTACTAAAAATTATAGGGTTTTCTTGATTTGCTTTTCCTCAGATTCCACAAATAATTAGTTAGGAACTCTTTCAAAATATATCTTATTTCTAAACAAACTGAGTTCCGATTACCATTGTCTCTTTCCAGGATTACTACAATCTCCTCTTTGGTAGTTTTCTCACTGGTCAACCTGTATTGATTCAGTTTTCTCTTTTTATTTTTATTTTTTTTATTTTAATTTTTATTTAATAAATGGTACAAAGCACAATGCCAAAAACATTAACAGTTAAAATTTCACCAAATGAAAAAAATACTATAGAATACGCAGTTGCAAAAAGCTACATTATTTTACAACTGCCTCAAGCTGCAAAAAGAAAAAAAACCAAATGCCATACCTAAGTTATCCCTCTCTCAAAATAATGCCATTTATATTATAAACCATGAGCACCCCATCAAAAGACGGGAACTGCTTTTGTTAATTCATATATATATATATATATGACTGTATCACTTTGCTATACACCTAAAACAAACACAACACTGTAAATAAAATATAGTACAATATAGAATAAAAATAAGTAGCAGATCTTTGGGGCTTTACACCGAGTTAGAGTTCCTATCAGAGGGATAACAGCACCACAGCCGCACTGGATCCTCATGAAGGAAGCCCACGAATGACTGGGTTACAAGAGTTACAGGAATGAGAACTGCTCACTTCCCAGAAACTACAGCTCACAGAAAGCCAACAAAGGCACGAGATACAGACCATTCACTTATGAATGTGTAAAACTCAAGAAAGTCCACATCACTCCCACAAATTTTCTCTTTTTAAAAGGAAAAAAAAAAAATTTCACAAAAATGGAGCTTTGCTTTCAATTCGTGTGCCTCATTTAATCTGACTCTGTAGTGTACTCAAGAGTTTCAAGGTCAACATCGTAATAGCCTATTCTAATTTGGGCAGAATGAGACCACAGTATTCTTGCTATTTTTGTGTATCTCTTTGTCCTCAGTTTGGGAAATATTAAAATTATATTTCTAAACAATACATTTATAGTGATTTTCCATAAGACATGCTTATCTGAAGAAAACTATTTGTCCTTTATAGTTTATACCTTCCTGTGTATCTGAGAACCGTAAGGTATAGGTCATGTTGCAATAAGATGTAAATTTAATATTTCAGAATATAAGTTAACCTGTGAAAGATATATGAAGCATTTAGTGACCTATGGAAAATATTTTGAGGCCCTATTGTTCTAGCGCTATTAATAATATACAAATGCAATACAAATAAGCTCTTTAATTATGTAACACTTAATCTCTCCAGACTTATTTTTTTGTCTCCTCCACTCAGGTCTGGGAAAATTGAAGAAAATGTTTAGACCTGTTTCTTGGTGTCTGAACGTAGCTGGCCAGAGCACGTAAAATATTCAAAATAGAGCTTTATTTAAAAGTAAGGATGTATTAGGGATGTGATTTTTCATTTTATTTCTCTCACCAAATGTTTCACATCAAATTACAGTTCTTTTACAAAGAGTTTCAATTCAGTTCCTTTCTTCATTCCTCCTTATGAACAGAGTATTATGACTTCAAGTCCTTCCATAGCCTCCAAAATGGAAAGAAAAATTTACTTTGTGGATATAAAAACACTTTATGATCAAGTGTGAAACATTTTAGCCAATTTAAATATTGTGTCATTTTCCTGAAAGCATTTGTTGATGAGGAAGCACAGCAAAATGGTTGAGAACTTGGGCTCTGAACCTGTCCTCATGCAGAACCATCACATACTGCTTGTGCTCCGCCTCAACATCAGACCATTTTAGTCTCTCCACTGAACAAGATAAACATTACCTCGTAGCAAACTAATTATGCCCTTAACATTTAACTTTAGGTGAACAGAGATAAAAGAAATATAAATGTACATTTTAGAAATCTCACTACGGTGGCTTAGATGTTAAAGAATCTACCCACAATGCAGGAGACATGGGTTCAATACCTGGGTCAGGAAGATTCCTCGGGAGAAGAGAAAAGCAACTCATTCCAGTATTCTTGACCAGAGAATTCCACAGACAGAGGAGCCTGGTGGACTATGGTCCATGGGGTCGCATAAAGTCGGACAGGACTGAGTGACTAACACTATAAATACACCTAAAGTCCAAAAGAAATACAAAATGCTTGTTTTTTCTTTTGCCTTTCAGTAATTTTACAGTTCAGTCCATGCAGAGATTTTCTTTTACATAATTCCTATCCTATTCTTTATCCACTTGTGTTTATTTCCATCATTTTTATCTCTCAGTCTTCCCAACCATATGTAGATTCTTGATCACTTGGTTCCAGGCAGCTTTCTGTGAACATAAAGAGGGGGATAGCAGATCATTTCAGACTGAAAACAAAATCTCTGACATCCTATCTGAGTAGAACTAGTAGTTTGTTTGGTTAATTAACATATTTCAAGTGTGGAATTTTAAAACAAATGTATAAAAAATATATGCATCTTATTTATATGTGTTCATTTACCAATTTTGTGATGTAGAACCAGATCTATTTTTTGAAAATGTGTTTAATAAATGAAGTTTTTCATAGTATTTAATATAAAGTACACCCATAATCATCTATGATTTTCACTTCAAAATTTGTTAAAGAGACTAAGAATTTAAAAATACTTACATAGCCATTTGAGTGAATAGTATTTCTAGATTTTGAAACTTTTTCCTCCCAATTTTAAATAGTCGTTTCAACAGTATTAAATTTGACAGCAATTTTTTGATTGGCTTATCTTTATCAAGATTTTCCAAAGCGTACCATTAGTGGAAACTATATCTTTTGTTTCTATTCTATTTGCATTCATATTTCATTGTTCTGTATATTAATTAAATTGTTATTATGTTAACAAGCAAAATTACCATAAACAACCTTGAGAAGTTAACACCTGACTTTCAGTATGAATAAAACTCTACAAGTGAGAAGTAATGGTCAGATTCTTTAATGAACAGCCTAATACCCTAGACCATTCAGCATATTGTAAATCTCAGTGAAAAAATAGACCCTGCAGACTATCAATCAATTTCATGAGTTGAATAAGATGAGGTAAATTACTGTAGCTTTTTTGGAATTTAACTGGATCATGATATCACTAGTTTCTTTATCCATTCTCATCTTACCTGAAGACCCCTTCTTCCAGTAAATTGTTGAAACAAAAAGAAGAGACCGTGTGAAGAAACTCCATCCTGCAAAGCTCATTTGTACACTAAAGTTAGACATAAGTCTTGTTTCAACCAGTTTTATTGAGATATAGTTGACATACAGTGATATTTCTGTAAACCTCCAGTGAGACAAATGTTATTTTCTGCTCTGCAAATTTTTATCTCTATATTAATAGACTCTTAAAAGTCAGAGTCCTGAGAAAAGCTATTCTGTATCTGTCGGGCTGCAGGCATTCTTTTACAAAACATGACTGAGCACAGGCAGCAGAACAGATATAATATGGAGTCAGATCTGTTCTTCCTATTATGCAGGAAGAAAGAATTCTTACCACAGCACTGGTCCTTATTCATCATGTCATTAATTTATGTTTTGGTAAATATCTACTTGAATTGTTTAAATTGTACTCTTCTTCTTCTTGGCACTATTACCCATACTTTCTCTGTTCTAAACTTATTGATTTATTCTGTACTACATGTTTCAATTGGTTTTAACTGCATTATTGAAAAACTGAGATTAAAGGATGCTTATTTATATTAGCTTGCTAGGGCTGCTATAGCAAAGTGCCACAAACTGCATGGTTTAAACATCAGAACCATATTATCTTGCAGTTCTGGGGCTAAGATCAAAATGTTGACAGGCTTAGTTCCTTCAGAGGGCTACAAAAAGGACTAAGTCGCATGCTTCTTCACCCAGCTTCTGGTGGTTTGATGAAAATCGTTATGGCTCTTGGCTTGTAGAAGCATCACCTAAATCTTCACCTTCATCTCCCTGTGAGTATATCTGTCTCTTCACATGGCATTCTTTTATAAGGATACCAGTCACACTGGATTCGGGGCACACCCTGCCCCAATATGATCTCATCCTAGTTTAAATGATTATAACTATAAAATCTATTTCCAAATAAGGTAACATTTGGCAGTACTTCTGAGGATTTCAGTATCTAAATTTTTGCAGTACATAACTCCCCATATTTTCATTATCTTTGCATATAAGACTATGTAGATAAATTAAATAAATGTATAATTTAAACTAGGAGAAATTGTCATACATTTGTCTAACACCTTCACTGTAAATCCCATAAATGAGGTTATGGCTTACATTGCTAGGACACAAGAATGAAATTCAAAACAACATCATGACCTAACAGATTTATACTTGGCAGATTTTTTAAAAATCTAAATTCCTCATTTACAGGAATAATTGCAAGTCTTTCTTCTGGTTTGTTTCATTTAGGATGTTTCATTTAGAAATATATTCCAGAGTTATAAACATGAATGAAAATATACTATTATCAGTACCTTTAAATTACATATTCATAATATGAATTATCCATTTTTCATAGTTTATACTTTCATCCTATGTAGATCTACACAAATAATTATAAAATTCTTTTCTAAAGTTGAATTTTGTATATATATAGTTTCCTTTTCCCTCTTCAACAGTGTTTGTATAAAACTGACATTATCCTTTTAAAGCACAAAGTACTTTAGTGATCATTTTGGTTCTTTCTATTTGCCATGCTAGAATTTGCTATGTTTCTTTTTCGTGTCTCAGCTTATTTTTCATATTTTCTTCCTTCCTCTTCTATTTGCATTTGAAACTTTATTTTTTAAGAGCTTTATATGTCAGTTACTCATTTTCATTATTTCAATAGGCTTTCTTATTCATTTTATAGTGTATTATCTAACTACATGTTCCCAAATTATAGTACATACAATTTTTATCTCTTGAAGTTATGATACACTATATTTTTTAGACTTCTTGTATAAATTTTAAAAGTAAAGAAACAATGCTGAAAAGTATCGTAGAAACAAATATTGTATCAAATAATATAATGTGGACTCCTTTGAAAATCAATTATAATTTTTCAAATCACATAAACATAAAACACAACTTTATTATTTTAAATGTCTTCTTTTAATATTAACAGAATTACAGCTAATGAAAGAGCCCCAACGAGCACTGATTTGCATCTTTACACCCTTTAAAGATCAGCTCTTGTCATTACAAGTCAATCAAAAAATCAAGTTAAGCCTCTTGACATAATTGGAAATTTCAAAGTGATCTGAAGAACACAATTTTCTGTTACATATGTCAGAGCTGGATGGAAAAAATGCCATGGGAACAGAAAGGTCAAGGGCTAATCCACTCCAAAGTCATTAAAGATCATATTTAAATTGCTTCGGAAGCTTCAAGGTTTTTAGAGCCATCATCAAATTCCCTACCAGGACACGGTGCCTCTGACATGACAGCTGCTCTGTACAGGAAAGGAAGCAAGTTCCTTTCTCTGTCAAGCTGAAATGGATCTTTTGGCTTTCCAAGTTTATTTTGTTATGCATACTTGTGTATCACACAACTTTAGTTAAATTTTAAAGCAGAAATGTATTCTGTGTTATAAGAGGATTTTTTTTTAGCTAAATAAACTTACTTCAAATTGCATTTGACAAAACTGTATTTGAAAAATTAATTGTGGCAGTGTGGCAGTTTATACCATGCTACTATATTAAATATTGAAGGAAAGGTTCTCCCCATTTATCTTGAGTATACCACCAGCTTTTGAAGACCTAGGACAGCAAAGTCATTACCTAGAGAATTAAGGTTACAATACGAACATTTTTTTTTCATAAATCATCCAGATAATTAGTTCATTTTCACTTAATTTTGGCAATGGAAACCTATTTTATTATAAGCATTGAATCATAATCATTTAAACTTGCTGCATGCTACTATAATCAAAACCATATTGAACAAACATGTATACATATCCACAATATCCCTCATAAATTGGTGGAAAATTCACAATGTATGCAGAAGTTCAATCACTATAGTATACACCTAAAATTTATATATTGTATGTCAGTTATACCTCAATTAAAGTGATAAATGCACTTCTATTGGATATTCTTTTTATATGTATAATATGTCTCAAATTAAAAAAATTTGCAAAGTGAAAAAAATGAATGAAACTATTGATGATATCAAGTGTTGATTAAATGTAAGAAACTGAGAATCTTAAAAACCAGTGGCATAAATGTGTATAAAGTTTGTTAATATATATTTTTATAAAGATATTTGGTAGCTCTGGTAAAATGTGAAATATGCACACATTTAACAAAGCAATCCTTCTTGAAAGATTTTCCCCTTCTGAAACAAATGCAACAGTAAATAAGAATATATTATAATAGTATTTATTACATCATTATTTAGAGTAAAACAGTAATGATCATTATTATAAAAACTGAATAAATTATTTAATATCCATATTATGGAGCAATTGCACTTTTAAAAACGTGAGTTAGATCTGTAGATACTGACCTGAAAAGCAAGTAATTGCAAGATGTTTAGAGGAGAAAAATGCAAATTGTGTTTTCATGTGTCTAGTGAGATGTCATTTTCTAAGAACAAAGTGGGGTTGTGGCAGGCAGTGGCATTATGTAATGGGGTGTATAGCTACAATTTAAGGACAGATTTATGCTATCTAAGTTTTAAGTCAAATCACATATAAAAATACCTAAACATCTGGCTTGGTTTAACACTCTATATTGCTGTCATGCAGACATTTTGTTTAAGTATTTAATGTTTCAGACAGAAGAAACACAGGAGTAAATTATTCACTTTGAGTTTACTGATTTTAAAAAGGAAAGTTCAAGTTCAAAAATAAGTAATAGGTGACTAGAAGTACTTCCTAAATTTCAACTCCCCTGCTAATATCCAGAAAAATTAATATACTTCCCTTCACCAATATCTCTGATCAGAAAGGAAGCAGTGGAATAAGAGAGAATTTGATGCACAGTCCAGATACAAATTGATAGTATGATTCCTGTGTGTGAAGTTATCATTTTATCATTTCTAGAGTCATTAAGTGGGATATATTCATAAGTAAATTCATGGTAACTGGATATGCTATTTTTTAAATAAATAAAATGGACTGAATGTTCCCCTCAAAATCCATGTATTGAAGGCCTAAGCCCCTAATATGATTGTATATGGAGATAGAGCCTTTAAGGAAGTAATTAAGGTTAAATGAGGTCATAAGTTTAGGTTGAAATCCAGTATAACTGATGACTTTATAAGATGAGAAAGAAAGACACAGCAGGGATGTACATACATAGAACAAAGGCCATATGAGGACAAAAGGAGACGCCAAGGAGAGAGACCTCCAGAGAAATTAAACCTTCCAACACCAGGATCTTGGACTTTTAGTCTTCAAAACAGTGAGAAAATTAATATCTGTTATTTAAGCCACCCATTCTGTGGGATTTTGTTATGGCATCCCTAACAGACATGTATACATATATAATATACTATATAATAAAACCTGTTATATATGTTATCATGCAATAAACAATTGTTATACACACACACACAAACATATACCCCTGCTCGAATAACCTTAATGAAATACCAAGGTAGCCTAAAGAAATTTATTTTGTTACCATTCTGGAGACTGCAAAGTATAAGATCAAGCTAATATGTTTTCTATTTACATAAAAACTCAGAAATGTATAAGGTTACATAAAACCATCTAACCATATTTATTAAAAGGTACAGTGTGATATTCAGGTGGAAATTTGTACCCTAACCCATAACATCAAGAGAATGTTAAGATACATTATACATAGAATTTGGACATTCATGCTGTGAAAGAGGCCAACATTATACAATTATTTTCCTTTTCTTCCTTCATCCACATCATGTTCTTCCAGCCACATCTGTTGTGAATGGAGAGAATGTTTGCTACAAATGATCACAGATTTATGGTCCTAGAAAAATTGAGAGGTCTACCAGGAGGCCAAGTCATTTAACCAGCTGTTCCTGGATCATGTTTTATTACTTAGGATTAGACCATGATGATACAAAGCCATTTAACAAGTCGCTGGATCCTCAAGGAAAGTGGAAACTTGTTTAAATGATCATGAATCAACCGCTCTAATCAGGAATTAAATTGCTTTGGAAAATCTACTTGGAAATCCTCACTGGGGATAGTTATAAGGAAAAAAAACCACATGGCAGAATGACATTTTGACAATTCATACATAGAATAGGACAGATCATTTTTCTTGAAGAAATATTTTAGAAAGCAGTGTTTACCTAGAGCAAGAAAACATGATTATAGTAAAAAGAACTCTAGACAGAGAAATTCAGCATCTGAAAACTTGTATCTCCAGAACATGCAAGCTCCATAAGGGTGATATCACCCCTGGGGTAGGAGCGGGAGCAGTTGATTCTTGGGGAAAGTGAAAAAGATTTAGAAACTGTAGTGGTTTGTGGCCCTCCAAAGAACCATAGTATATGAAGAAACTTATACAGTCTATCTGTGGTATTACAATTTCATGGTGGTTGGAGGGAGGGGCAATTAGGAAAAAGTAGGCTACAAATGTTCCTTAGAGAAGTGATTGTTAAAAAAAATCATTTAAGAAATGTTGCTCTAAGTAAATTGTACCATGTATATATGAAGATTAAGACTGAAAGAGCTGGACCTGTCAGCTCCCAGCCTCTTGAAAAGGAAGCTTGACTACCCTGAACTCACAGCTCACCAAATTCCCAACCTGATATCTCCAAACACTCCCGAATCTTTCAGAGTCATAGAAGGCATATAGTCTCTTGGTTTCCTCTACCTCCTTAGCTCTTGCTTCTCTTTAGTCACTGTTCAGTCCAATATCAACCAAAATGTGGATACAGCTGCCTCACAAGATTCTACAAAATAGTATGAACATATTTTTAATATGCACAAGCATTTGTGCTGCTGCTGCTGCTGCTAAGTCACTTCAGTCGTGTCCGACTCTGTGTGACCCCATAGACGGAAGCCCACCAGGCTCCCCCGTCCCTGGGATTCTCCAGGCAAGAACACTGGAGTGGGTTGCCATTCCCTTCTCCAAAGCATTTGTAAGTCTAGTAGATTTTAGTCCAAGGCTGGTCATAATAGACAAGATCACAGAGTTTAGGGGACAGCAAACCACATTAATATGTATATCCTATTAGTTTGTTTCTTTGGAGAACTCTAATACATCATCACTTATTCTAAAATGACTTCTGTAACATTTCTAGGTGACTTCAATATCCATATAGGTTATGCTTTTATTTCTCCAAATTTTGAGTCCTGTCATCTTTTTCTCTCCAGATTATTTTCTCATGCAACTTCAGTTACTTACTTCAACAGTCATAAACTAGGCTTGTAATTACCAATAGTTGTATCCTTTCTGTAGTTTTAATTCCAAGCATTTTCAGTTTCTGACCACCTCCTCTTTGCATTTCTCTTCTAATATCCTGACTGTAAAAATACTGAGATCTCCATCTCACTGATATTCTTACCATTTCACTTTCCCTCATCCCTCTCCAGGCCTCTGGCCTTCTAATCCAATTTATTTTCCATGGCAATCATTGTCATATTTTCCTGGCAGAGAAATTTTAACTCCTCATCTTATGTTCGTAAAAGACAAATAAACAGAAACCTCATTAAAATAGAGTTGGGAGACCAGAAGGGGGAGCTCTCATGCCCTGTGAGATAGCAGAGCCCAACAGGAAGGGGAAAGTTCTTTCTTAGCAAGAACTTGGTGGAAAACCATGAATTCTTTGTTTACTTAGCCCTCCCAACTTCTTTTTCTTGTTTATGAAATTATTCTTCTTCCCTTGCTGTGGGTGAACTTTCTGTACCTCACCGTGGCTGCAGACCCTGTATTGCAATTTCCTGTTGATTCTAAAAAAAATTATCTTCACTGGAAAAATAACTGGAAGTCTGTTTTTTTCAGATCAATAGGTCCTACAATCCCTATTAACAAGGAAAAGTACAAGCCTGGTTAAATATAACTTTCTTCTTTCTCTATGCTTGTCCCAGCACAGCTAAATATGACTGTAAAAAAGAACACAACTAAAGATAAATCATCTCATTTTAAATTGATGACCATTATCCTGGAGCAGGCCTTTTTCCTGTTAATTCTACTTTTTTTTTTTCCATTTCATTATCTGTTCTGTTAGAACTTACACTTCCTTTCCATTTACCATCCTCTGATGATGATCTTGCTTTCTACTGAGAATGTTGAAATTCAAGAGGGAAATTTCTTTGTTTTTTACCCCCAAATCTAGCCCTTTTCTACATGTGTATCCTTGTATTTTGCCTTTCTTTGATTACCAAGGATAGTTTATCTTCATCTTTGAGGGTGAATTTTCTTCATTTCTATACTCTTATTGCTTTCCATCCACAAAGGATGTGATCCAAAAACAAGTACTATAATTTTCACGAGTATTTCTTTTTTTATGAATATATTAGTGTGTAAATATATATACAAGTATTAAGCAAATATCTTTGTTTTCTTTCCTCTTTTACTCCTAAATCATGTATATTGACTTTATAACATCTTTAACTATTGTTAATCTTACATCAGACTTCAAACTATGCAGTATCAAGATATGAGTAAACCTTATTCAAGGACTTTACGTCCCCTTCTAGGGAAGGGATTAGTGCATTTTCAGTTGTAAGCAGGATAGTTGTATCATGTTAGATGGAATTATGACTTTGTTAATGTCTTTATTTCAGGACCATGTATTATAGGCAAAATGTTGACAGGGATAGACTTGTGATTTTATGTGTTGACCGAGGGATGACCAGATGGCCCATAAAATATTATTTATCTGTGTGTCTGTATTTCTGAAAGAGATAGCATTTGAATCAGTGAACAGAGTAAAGGAGATACACTCACTGACATGGGCGGGCATTATTCAATCTACTGAAGGCCTAAAAGAAAAAAAATAAGGCAGAGGAAGGGTAAATTATCCTTCTTGAACTGTTATGTCCATTTCCTTCTGCCCTTGGACATCAGAGCTCCTGGTTCTTGTATTAATTACTTCTGGACTCCAGAACTTATACCAGCTGTCCTTACTTTATTCTTAGAATATTGAACTTGAACTAAGTTTTATCACCATCTTTCTTGGTTCTCTAGCTTGCAGATGATAGAGTCTGGAACTTCTTAGCTTCCATAACTGTGTGAATCAATTTCTAAAATAAATCTTTACCTGTCCTTATCTCTTTCTCCTTATCTCAGATAGATAGATAAATCTGTATATGGAGAAGGAAGGTTTATTATATATACTGTAAATATATTATACTATATATAAATATTTTACATTTATATTGTTGTTGTTATATATACATTGTTGTTGTTGTTCAGTTGCCCAGTCCTGTCTGACTCTTCGCAACCCCATGGACTGCAGCATGCCAGGCTTCCCTGTCCCTCACCATCTCCCAGAGTTTGCTCAAGTTCATATTCATTGCATCAGTGATGCCATCCATCCTCTGATGTCCTCTTCTCTCTGCCCTTGATCTTTCCCAGCATCAGGGACTTTTCCAATGAGTCATCTCTTCACATCAGATGACCTACATATTGGAGCTTCAGCATCAGTCCTTCCAGTGAAATATTCAGGGTTGATCTCCCTTGAGATTGAGTGGTTTGATCTCTTTGCCATCCAATGGACTTGCAGGAGTCTTCTCCAGCACCACAGTTCAAAGGCATCAATTCTTTGGTGTTCTGCCTTCTTTACGGTCCAGCTCTCACAACTGTACATGACCACTGGGAAGACCATAGCCTAGACTATATGGACCTTTGTTGGAAGAGTAATGTTGCTGCTTTTTAACACACTGCCTAGGCTCATCATTGCTTTCCTGCCAAGAAGCAATCATCTTCTGATTTCATGGCTGCTGTCACTGTCCACAGTGAATTTGGAGCCCAAGAAGATAAAATCTGTCACTACTTCCACCTTTCCCCCTTCTATTTGTCATGCAGTAATGGGGCTGGAATAAGCACAAGCTGGAATCAAGATTGCTGGGAGAATTATCAATAACCTCAGATATGCAGATGATACCACCCTTATGGCAGAAAGTGAAGAGGAACTGAAGAGCCTCTTGATGAAAGTGAAAGAGGAGAGTGAAAAGGTTGGCTTGAAGCTCAACATTCAGAAAACAAAGATCTTGGCATCTGGTCCCATCACTTCATGGGAAATAGATGGGGAAACAGTGGAAACAGTGTCAGACTTTATTTTTGGGGGCTCCAAAATCACTGCAGATGCTGATTGCAGCCAGGAAATTAAAAGATGCTTACTCCTTGGAAGGAAAGTTATGACCAACTTAGATAGCATATTAAAAAGCAGAGACATTATTTTGCCAACCAAGGTCCATCTAGTCAAGGCTATGGTTTTTCCCGTGGTCATGTATGGATGTGAGAGTTGGACTGTGAAGAAAGCTGAGCGCTGAAGAATTGATGCTTTTGAACTGTGGTGCTGGAGAAGACTCTTGAGAGTCCCTTGGACTGCAAGGAGATCCAACCAGTCCATTCTAGAGGAGATCACTCCTGGGTGTTCATTGGAAGGACTGATGCTAAAACTGAAGCTCCAATACTTTGGCCACCTCATGCGACTAGTTGATTCACTGGAAAAAACTCTGATGCTGGGAAGGACTGGGGGTGGGAGGAGATGGGGATGACAGAGAATGAGATGGCTGGATGGCATCACCAGCTTGATGGACATGAGTTTGAGTGAACTCCAGGAGTTGGTGATGGATAGGGAGGCCTGGCGTGCTGTGATTCATGGGGTCGCAAATAGTCGGACACGACTGAGCAACTGAACTGAACTGAACTGAACTGAATGGGGTCAGATACCATGATCTTAGTTTTTTAAATATTTAGTCTTAAGCTGGCTTTTTCACTCCCCTCCTTCACCCTCATCAAGAGGCTGTTTAGTTCCTCTTCGCTTTCTGCCATTAGAGTGGTGTCATCTGCCTATCTGAGGTCATTGATGTTTCTCCTGCCTATCTTGAGTCCAGCTTGTAACTCATCCAGGCCTGCATTTCTCATGATGTGCTCAGCATATAGGCTAAACATACAGGTGACAGCAGACAACCTTGTCATACTCCTTTCTTGATCTTGAGCGAATCAGTTGCTCCATAGAGGGTTTGTGTATATCCTTTTGTTCCTGTTTCTCTTGAGAATCCTGACTAATACATATAACTAGATTAAAAAAAAATCCCCAATCTTATTATTGTAAAATAACCATTTATTACACCTTATGACTCTATGGATTAGAAATTTAGACAATGCATAGCAAAGATAACTTGTCTGTACTCCAAAATGTCTGAGGCTTCAAATCAAAGTCCTGAAGGTTATATACTAGAAATATCTGCAAATTTGTTGATGCTAATCAACAAATGGGGAGACAGGCCCTCAATATATGTCTCTCTTCTTGTGGTTTTCCCAGAAAAGATAGGTTGAGCTTCCTTACAGTGGAGTGGCTGGCTACCCCAGATGATTTATGCCAAAAAGAGCAAGGAAGGTAGAATCCAAATCCTTTTTATGACCTAACCTCAAAACTCACACAATGTCACTTCCATTAACTCTCTTGGTTGAATAGTTTTAAAACTCCTACCACGCTTAAAAGGAGGGAATGTAAACACACTTCTTCATGGAAGAAGTATCAAAGTTACACTGTAAGAAAAGCAGATGAGATGAAAATCACAGTTGTATCAGTTAGAAAATACAGTCAACACTTTGCCTGTGTTGTGGGTATTATCAAGAATTTCCTTGTTCTCTGCCTGTATACTGATGAATCCAGCTTGGTGTTCTTATTTTCTGTAGTTCAAGGTGAGAGCCAGTCACATGCATAATATTAGACATGTGGTTAGGTCTATTCTAACTACAACATATATACTTGTTTAACAATGTGTGTGTGTGTGTGCACGCTTAGTCACATAGTTGTGTCCAACTCTTTGTGACATGTGGATTGTAGCCCACCAGGCTCCTCTCTCCATGGAATTTTTCCCAGCAAGGATACTGGAGTGGGTTGCCATTTCCTCCTCCAGGGGATCTTTCCAGCCCAAGGATCAAACCCATGTCTCCTGCATTGCAAGCAGAGTCTTTACTGCTGAGCCATCAGGGAAGCCCATGTTTGTAGGAAGCCCATGTTTGTATAGGTATGGCATATATATGTGTATATTTGGTCTGTATCTCTAGTTCCTGACACAGAACTTCTAGTCCCGTGGAATTTCCTGAGTGAGAAGAGCATCTTTTGTTCTAACGAGGAGACTCTTAGTGGGCTTCTAAACAGACAGCTTCAAGATGAGGGTTGGTCACTAGAAAGACCAAACCTTGATTAGAAGTCTAGAATTTTCAACCCCATCTTCCCAAGAGGGCAAAAGATTGAGTTAATAATTAATCATGCCTGCATAATGAAACCTCTGTAAAATAAACAAAAACCTGAACAATGGAGTTTGGAGACCCTCTGGGTTGGTAAATTTGCCGGGAAGCTGAGAGAGTAGAATGTTAGGAAGAGCATGAAGAACCACACCCCTTACCCATACCTTGCTCTATGAATCTCTTCATTCACTGTTCCTGAGTTGTATCCTTTATAATAAACCAATAATAATCATATCTAAAGTGACTTCCTGAGCTCTGTGAGCCATTCTAGAAAATTTTTGCACCTGAGAAGGGGTCATGGAATTATCCGTTTTAGCCAGTTGATTAGAAGTACAGAAGTTCCAGATCTTATGAATAGTGGCTGAAATCGGCGACAGCCTAGTGTTACTGAGCCCTTAATTATGGGGTCTGTACAAACTCTGGGTAGTTAGTGTCAGAATTGAATCAAATTGTTGGACACTCAGTTCCTGTGTGAAGAATTGGAGAATTGGTTGTTGATGTTGAAAAGCACAGGAGAGTGTGTGTGTGTCTATATGTGTATACATATATACATACACATATAAAATAGTACTTGAAAAATATTTAGGAATCATTTTTGAACATTCTCTTTCTGCAGTATCAACAATAGATAAATTTCCCTGTCAGATGGTAAAGAATCTGCCTGCAGTGTGGGAGATCCCTGGGTTGGGAAGATCCTCTGGAGGACGGCATGGCAACCCACTCTAGTATTCTTGCCTGGAGAATCCCATAGACAGAGGAGCCTGGTGGGCTACGGTCCACGGGGTCACAAAGAATTGGACACCACTGAGTGACTAAAAACACAACCACAGAGCTTTATTTGGAGATTTCTCAATTATTATAAAGATATTTCTCAACATGAATGACTTCTTTACCAGAGATAGGTATTCCAAACTAGCTTCCAAAATTGGAAACTAGCCAAGTGACAGCTACCATATCCTTTTACTCAATTTATTTTAACAAGTTTAACATTTCCAGTTCTTTAATCTATAGGTCTTCTGTTATGGTTACCCTCTTCAACTGCCCCCTCTGGACCTATCCAGATTTACCTAAAACCTACTACAATGATACAGACACGGTTTGACCAGAGTCTGCCATGTGACTGAACCTCAGTAAATGGGTTGAATGACTGCTATCTGATTTAATACTTAGAGCAATTTTTGAGGTGTGTTTTATTATCTTCATTTTATAGATGAAAAGGAGCACATATTTAATCTTATTATACTTTAGTTAGTGAGAGCCAAACTAGACCCCAGTGCTCTCTTAATTTTCTATAAAACCATGACGCCTCTCCCTCAGGCTAATTCTGCAGCTGTCCTCAGCTCTTATGACTGAGGGGCAACTCGTCACTGATCTGTGAAGCATCAAGATTCTGCTGTCTTCTTGAGTCTGCGGTATTTTCCTTGCTTTGTCCAGTGACACATAGCCATGGTTATCAAAAAACTTAAAAGTGTGGGTAATCAATAGCCAAATCCATTTCACCTGCCTTATCAAGATTGTTTTCTTTGCTGCTGCAAAAGACTTGCATATCCTCCAAGCAGCTTGTTGTGACAATAAGACACGCTCAGGTGCTGCTAAATGTCTCCAAGTTTTAATGTGCAGAGACTTGTAGCCTAATAATGCCTGCAATCACTGTACCTTTGTCCAAACAGTTTTCCCCACATTCCTCATTACTCAGACTACCCTGATCCTTTATTCTTTATCCCATAAATGCCCTGAGCCCCTTGTCTTTAGAATGGCTGACCTGAGACTTATCTTCCCATCTCCTTTTTGCCTAAAATTTTGGTATCTGAGTTTTGGCTTGCTATTTATCAAGCAAAATAAAAACCTGTTTGGGTAACAAACTATTGGGATGAATATTAGAACAATCTACAGCAGGAACAGAATGATAGATCACCACCACGTTTGGGAATAGAAAGTCGTAGTTGGTATGTAAACTTTGCGGTGCACTTGGATCAAGGTGCTTAACAATGTATTAGGTTTAAAATTATTAGAGAATTAGGTAATTATATGGCAAAAGAAAAGAAACTATTCATTTAGAACCAAAAATAAATAAAAGGAGGAGGGGGTGAATTACCAAAACTGAAATTCCCCAAATTAGGCTCATCACCAGAGCAAGAGTTAATTGAAAGTGACAGACATTTAGTTCATGCGGTGGGATAGTTATACAGAAGGAAAGGTGCTGTGTTCCTTCTGTGATCATAATACTTAATGATGAAATAAGTAAAAATATAGCTATAACTGAAGGCAAAATAAGGTAAGTGCTATAATAGACGCATATGTAAAGTGCTGTGGGGAGTTGAAAGAAAGGTCAATGCCAAACAAGTCACCAGAATAGAAACGAGATTGACAAAATAATATAACAAATTTTGTTAACCGAAGAGCAGACATTTCTTCCTGACTCTGGGGGAACTGTTCATTTGTAGGGCAGCCCCCAAGAGCAGCTTAACACTAAACAGAAGCAAGGCCAATATTAAATGAATTTGAGGGATGAAACAGTTTTCTGCTCCCAGGCTTATAATTTAAAGTCATTATTAGCCCTTTGAGGCTAATCCCGCTAGAACAAGTTCAGGAGCTATGAGCAGAAGACACATGGAGGCGGGTATAGTAGCAGCAGCAATTTCTGGTAAACAAATTCTGAAACAGTATTTAGGTCTCGGGACCAAATTCCAACCATCAGAGGTATTTTATGACTGTAATATATTAAATTTACTCACATGAGTAGCAGCACAGGTGTGTCTTGAACTATAAAAAGGAAAACAACCTCCTAATAATCATAAGGGGGTGGAAGAATGTGTTTTTGTTTTTTTTTCCTCTCAAATAATGGAAATGTGCCTAAGGCCTGGAAACCCTTAGAATAGGAATGAGGTAGCAAAATTGACAAACTGGACTGTGTTATTTATTTGCTAAGTAGAGCTTAAGTTTTATGGGTATATGTTGTTTTCTTCTATATTACATGTATTTGGTTTGAGCAACTAATCTGATGTTTTAAGATATTTCATTCTGTAAATCTTAGTTATTTAAATATTATTTTGAAAAGAGACAGATATGTAACAAGTTTTTATGGAACATAGGATCCTTTAATCATAAAGCTTTAATAAGGGCAGCCTCAATTGATTTTCCAAGTTAAGAAATAAGGTAGCCCCTTCAATCTATTAATCATTTTAAGGTTGATCCTTGTTTTGTTTTTCTAGGAAAAGATGAAAGCCTGGTCATTCCAGGCATGTGACATTGTCGACAGACTTTTCAGCACTTCTCCTAATTTATGGCTATTCAGTGGGAACTGAGAAATACTCAGGTGGCTGATGGTAGACTTCCCAGTGATTTACTCACAACATCTGCCATCTGCTCACATAGGCTCCATTCAGCAGTCAGCGTCTCATAAACGATGTCCTCTGGATTTCCTTCTCTTGGGCAAGTCAGTATTAACTGACACTGCCCCTCAGATAAGTACTGAAAGAGTCTGTCTCCCAAGATAATTAAAATGAATAAATTCACTTTTCTGAATCATATTTAGCCAGGTAGCTAATAGAAAAGGGAGTGACATAGGGGTAAGGGAGTGATAAAAGAGAAAAAAAAACAAAACAAAAAACCCTACCTCAGAATCTTAACATTTTGAATTTCATATCCGCTTGTGAAATACAGTAGTGTTCTTTTTTTTTTTTTAAAGAGGGCAATCTTCCAGCAAAATATCTGTGAGCATGAATTTGAAGTCCTGATATTTATTTGTAAGAGATTTCAGGGAACTGAATGTAATTTCTTTCATTGTTTTACCTCTAGAGAAAGTAAGAACGTGTGAGCACATATAAATTTGTGTGCCAGACTCAATGAGTTAATTATGGTTTCATAAAAGAAAAGAAATAAGCTCAGGTTTTCATCTATTGTAACGATTAAAATCAGTAAAGCCACAGTTTATACATAAAGATTGTAGCAATTGGCCTGAACTAAATACAATTAGTTCCCAATTCATTTATAACCAACTATAAGCTTGTTTAATAATGCAATGGAATGAAATAAGAATGATCAATTCCTAACTTTACAGTAAGTTGGCAGTCTTAAAAGTTGTGTCTGCTCAGATACATGCATACTTCAGATACCCTATGAGTTTTTCAAAGGCATACCATAATGAAACCAAAAACAAGTTTATAGCTATTTAGAAGAAACAATGCTTTGATTATTTTTGAGGTTACAGCAAACCTTTTGGCACAGAATTAACCTTCTTAAACGAGTGAAACACAAAGAACTCATCTATAAATCTTTCCTTTATATTATTATGTACTTAACCCCAAGATATTCTTGGGATGGGAGATGAGCCTCTATCTTGTGCCAACCTTGTAGCAGCACGGTTTTCCTCTTTCCCCAAAGGAAAATGCAGTACAGCATCGAGGTCAGAACCACTAATTTCAGAACCTGGGTTGGAATCCTAGCTTTGCAATTTACTTGCTGAATGACATCAGGCAAATCATTTAACCTCTTGATTCTCAGTTTCCTCACCTGTAAAAGAAGTAATTTACTGATTTCATAGGTTTATTGTGACAAATAACTAAATAGATGTGAAGTCTCTGGACAGAGTTTGGCACATAATTAGTGCTGCACAAGATATTTTTACCCTTATGTCTGACAGGAGGGAAAACTCACATCATATAATCTTTGCATCATGTACATACATCGTACACACATCTCCTTCAAACACCTCTCTTACTTCTTTTTTGGGCTCTTCTCTTGCAGCCTCTTCTGAGTGTCCCTAAAACCACTGACCTCAGATGGGGACTCTAACCCATGGGGCGGGGACTCTAACCCATGGGGCTGGGACTCAAACCCAGCCAAAAGACATGGTCTTCCAGCTGAGATCTCAGACCTGGTTTCAGGACCTAATGAATCTCAGAATCTTGATATTTCATTGAAGAAAGAATTCAACAAGAGATAAAGTGATAGGTAAGAAGTGGATTTATTTACATAGAAACACACTCCACAGATAGAGTATGGGCCGTTGCAGAGGGTGAGTGCAGCAGTTGCAAAATGTGGCATGGTTAGCTCTTATGGGCTGGGTAATTTCATAGACCTAGTGTATGGGAGGATTATTCCAACTATACTGGAGAAAGGGTGGAGCCACCACCCACTCTGGTCTTTTGACGGTGCATTGGAACTGTCATGGCACCTCTGGTGTTTTATTTAGCTTGCTGATTGAGGATCAAGGTCCAGTGGAAGTTAACTTGTCTGCCATCTTGGACCCATTTGATTCTGGTCGGTTCATGTTGTATCCTTGGGCTATGTCATCCTTTCATAAGTTGTTCCCTGCTCCCTTCCTTCCTGTTTCACTCCCACTGTTTGGTCCTGTTTGGTCCTTACTAGGCCCACTTGCTTTATCCTGCTTTGTCCAAAATTGCATCCCACACCAATGACCTCTTTCCATCACTCCACTTCTCACACAGATCTTAGCTATGTCTCAGCTTCTCCAAACTTGGATCCTCTCACTTTTACTTAATGTTGTATCTGAAAGTCTGTTTACTCTAAACACCAAATTTGCTTCCTTTCTGTAAATAAAAGACCTTCTATAAATCAATATCCAGTATTCCAGAAATGTGAGTTAGTAATTATAAATAAGATTTTTTTTATAATTTAGGCAATATGTACTAACATTAATGTGCTAAATGATTTATTTTCATAAATATATTTCACCATCCAGTAATTTGATATCATTGAAAAGACATTAAATATAGAAATACCTTAGCAAGTGTGTGTTCAGTATATAGTGTATAGCAACTCAGCGTAGAACACTGAAAGTGCTCTTATACACCTGTTCAGGCTACTTAGTGCATAAAAGTCATGACTATAATCTGCAGTTAACTTCAGTATTTGGGTATAATAGGTAAAAATACATGAACAGGTTTTCTTTAATGAAAAGTTTACAAAAATGAAAACAAGATTATATTTGTATAAATTTATTCAGACAATTGTATCTGGCGGGGTTTTCAAGCAGATAGAGACACAGATAATGTGTTTGTGTGCTCAGTCACTTCAGTCGCATCTGACTCTTGGTGACTCTATGAACTGTTGCCTTACAGGCCCCTTTGTCCATGGGATCCTCCAGGCAAGAACATTGCAGTGGGTAGCCATACCTCCTTCAGGGGATCTTCCCAGCCCAGGAATTAAACCTGCGTCTCCTGCATTGCAAGTGGCTTCCTTACCCACTGAGCCATCCAGGAAGCCCATAGATAAGATAAACTAGAAAAAATTAATAAAGTCATTCTCACATGTTTCCAATGCTTCCCAATTCAGGAAATAGTGAAAATTCAGAATACTTCGCTAGGTGAATATAAAGAAAATAATTATCTTTTTTCATTTTGCTTTTTTTTTTTTGGTCTGAATGAAATGATAATCTATTTAGTAATGAAACATTTAAAACCAGTTGTAAAAAAATTCTATAGTATTTTTTCATTTGGTGAAATTTTAACTGTTAATGTTTTTGGCATTGTGCTTTGTACCATTTATTAAATAAAAATTTAAAAAAATCCTCAGTCATTCTCTACACACACCATAACCCCACACCCTCCCACCCAGCCACAAACACAATCAGTTCAGATTTAATTTGTAAGTTTCCATCACCTGGATTTTTATTATTCTAGTAATCTTTGCATTTGCTTACACAGATCTGAGGTTTTCTGTTTCCAATATAGTCTGAAAAATGTCAATGCTAGTAACCAGTTTCTAAAACCAAACTGTCTCTGTGTAGAGCTATATGAAGCTGCCTTGCATTTTTCTCTTTTCTGAAGGCTTGTTCTACTGCTGCTGCTAAGTCACTTCAGTCGTGTCCGACTCTGTGCGACCCCATAGATGGCAGCCCACCAGGCTCGCCAGTCCCTGGGATTCTCCAGGCAAGAACACTGGAGTGGGTTGCCATTTCCTCTCCATCTACTTGTGTACTACTTGTGTACTTACTGAAATATGAACCAGAGGTAGGAAGAGGATTTTACAAGGAGAGGGTAGTTGGCAAAATTGAAACAAACTCTCGTTAATTCTATGATTATTTACGTTATATTCAAGCATCCAGGTCCTTCAGCTACAGAGGTTTAATTATTTAATTTGTAGTAGTAGTCCAGGCTTGAAAGACAAAACTAAATGATCACAGGTGCCAGAGATCACCGTGTGCCTCAAAAGGATTATCTTGAGGTCTGCTAGAATTCAGTTGGCATGAAGGAATGTGGGACTTCCTATGAAGCAGAGGAGGGAAGATTCCTACCCTCAGTAAAGAGTCATGGACATGGGGCTGGTGTGGGTGAGAGAATTATATCTGTTGCTCAAAATTTCTTCTTGTCTCATCTTCATGGTATATTCCTGAAGGATGGCTAAACATGGGTAAGATAACAGAGCAGAGAAAAACAACTGGCAGCATTTTTGTACTTTATTCTCTGAGTGACTCTCCTGGGATGAGGTGGTGGGATAAATCTGATGGTTTCACGGCTGGTGGAATGTGGCATTGACAGTCTGAGGTGTGTCCCTGCGGTCCAAGCACGATCAGTTGGGACAACTGCAGTCTCTGAGGACAGTATCACCACAGGAAGCCAGACAGGTGGAGTGGAAACTGTCATATGCTGCATTGCTCATAAGTATGAAAGAAAAGACTGGTGGAGGAGAGAGGAAAGAAAGGAAGAAGAAGAAGAAGAAAAATACAGACTCAACAGAAAATGCTATACAAAAATCAATATTGCTATTTGCAGAAAGATACAATACTATTGCTTTTTAAAGGGTTTTAGTAGTAATTTACTTTTACTACTTTCCCTTCTGTGCAAGATTTTGCCCTAAAAGTTAAATTTGAAGGTCACCAAATAAGGAAAAAGAATGTAAATTAGAAACTTGAGAATTACTTCAGCTTTTGCCCCCCCTTTTTCCTTCTAAAAATTAACTCATCTTCTTGAACTCACTCACTCTTTTATAGCTATGTCTTAAAAGGGATGAAAAGCTATGAAAAAGACAGGGAAAAATGTCTCCCCCACCCCGCCTTTCATTTTCACTCTTTCCGGAAGGGAATCACTATTTTCAGGAGCATTTTCCTATGAGAGTCATGAATCATTCTGGCCTACTTTGAAGGGGGTTCTCATGATATTGTTTATGCCCTAGCAATGATATTATAAATATTTGTTGCATATTTTATAACACATACAAATATTTGTAACAAACATTTGATATTATAAATATGCAACTAATTTAGTATCCTAAAATCTTCCAGTTTAATCCATCCATTCTGTTTCTGTTTCTGTTCTGTTTCTTCGCTCAGTCGTGTCCGACTCTTTGCGACCCCATGGACTGTAGCCTACCAGGCTTCTCCGTCCATGGGATTCTCCAGGCAAGAATACTGCAGTGGGTTACCGTTTCCTTCTCCAGGGGATCTTCCCGACCCAGGGATCGAAACTGGGTTTCCCGCATTGGAGGCAGACGCTTTAACCTCTGAGCCACCAGGGAAGCCCTAATCCATCCATACCTTGATGTATTTCATGGCCTTATTTGAATATAATTTAAGTATATCATATTTGCTAAAAATTGAAGTTAAAAAGAGTAGCAAAAATAATTGTATGTTTTAAAATGTACTAGATTTAAAATTAAAACACCAAAAGTATAAATTTCCTCTAGTGATAACAATGTGAGTTTTAAGATTTTTTAAAAATCCAAGTTTTATGACATGTTAATAAATATTACTATAACAAATTAAAAATATTTATAAAATTGACAAAGTAAGCATTTAGCAAATAATGAAAGCTCTTTAAATATAAAGTGTAGTCTTTATCAAAACTATTTTTCTACTAATATAATATAAATCATATAACATAATTTCAAGTCTAACTAAACTATCACTTCAATTTTAAAATGACATAGTTCATAATGTATTTTAAAATTAATTACTCAAAGAAAACAGTGTTGTACTTTTTATATTATCTAGAAAGAACACACCCAAGTAGCCTTCCACTTATGTTCCTTTGTTAAATATAAGGTAAAATCCCCCCAGATATTTGATTCCCATTTTTAAGTTAAACCAGCACTCTGTGGAGTTGGTTCTTTTTTATTAGCAGGCATTATTCCTTGATCAAAGGGATGAATCGGGGGGTCCCATTCTATTTCTTTCACAATATGAGAAACAGAAAATTGTGAATCTCACAATTTCAAGCTTGTAATGGTCATAAACCAAGTTCAGTAAAAATACTTATTGAGAAGCATCTGTCTGCTGAGGACAGTGATACATAACACAAATGCCTAAGAATAAATACAACAGATCCCTAGCTTCTAAAGAAGAATCAGACAGATACTAAATTAAATATCATAGAAAAATAAACATTCAAGAGTTGTAATAGAAATACTAAAGCCCAGTCAGGGGCTCTGAGTATGAATAGAGTTGCATCAATTTTTAATCTGACTCAGTAGATTTTTTTCCTTTTCACTCTATTCTTCCATTTTGCTCTCATCCTCTTTATTTTCAAAGAAACTAAAAATGCAATATCCAGTTTTCATTTCAACTGATGAAAGTTTGGGCAAGATCTTTAAGGGGAATATAAGGAAAACTGAAAAGTTGGATCTATTATTGTGGTATGTGTAATATACTGTGTTCTCTAGTTTCTTAATAATGCGATACTGACAAATTAAAAAGACAATGCTTATTGTTTTACATGTTCAGCTTCTAAGTGGAAATGGCTGTACATATAGCAATAATCTTAAAGCCTAATTTTTTTGCCCAAGTGCTTTAAAACGTTCACGCTATACTAACATGATTATTCAGCATGGAATGCACTTACCTACTCCATGAATTTTTAAAACGCCCCTTTCTTTCAGAATGCACTTATGCACATGAAACACAGTTTGCAGAGACTTATGGATCTCAAGGGATAAACACTATATGCTCAAGAAAAGAGTCTTGGATGGCTGTGGCATAGAATCCCTAATCATTTGTTTTCAGCTACTCAAAGAGAAAAAATAATTTTAGCAATTCTTGATGAAAAAAACAGATGATTTTAGTTAAATTTATTTTACAATATGTGAAAAAAATATATGTATCACCCCAAATTTCCAAAAAGGACAAAATTCTTTGAAAAGTGAACATATTCTTCACTCAATTGTGTCTGACTATGACCCCATGGACTCTAGCCCACCAGTCTCCTTTGTCCAAGGTACACTTAAGGCAAGAAATTCCCAAACAAATTCAGTTTGGGAATTTGTTACAAGATAAAGAATTATTATCTACTTCATAAGCAGGAGAGCCTTGATATGGTGCATTTTTGTATGTGTGAGGGTTTATTATGCTCAAAGACTTTCTTCCCTATGTCTAAGTTATAAAATCCAAGCGTCCTTTTCACATCCATGTGTGGTCTGGAAAATTATATAGACTGGATTGTGCAAATATCGCTATAGCTATTAAGTTCTTGCCTTCTTTACCCCATCTGATTTTTATGAAGACCTAATTTTTGAAAGAATGTGAAAATTGAAAAAAAAATATAGTTTAAATTATAAAGCTTAAACTTTTGATGAATAGCAATTTAAAAATCTTTATTAAGTATCATTATATAGCAACACCTCTAGAATTAAGAAAGCAAGAATACTGGAGAGGGTTGTCATTTCCTACTCCAGGAGATCTTCCTGACTCAGGGGTTGAACACTTGTCTCTTGCAGCTCCTGCATTAGCAGGCAGATTCGTTACTGGTGTGCCACATGGGAAGCCAGAATTAAGAAAATAGTATATTAAAAAAGATAGCAAAGGGAGAACTGAATTTTTTAAAAAATCTCTGCTTTTCAGTGTTAATACATAGTCCATCCAATTGTATTTAATGTGGAAAATGAATAATAGTGTACACATCATAACCTAAAACTGGCATTTTTACCTCAAAAAAAAATTCTTTTTTCCAATAAATTCTGTAAAGTAAATATCAGTTCAGTTCAGTCGATCAGTCGTGTCCGACTCTTTGCAACCCCATGAATCACAGCACGCCAGGCCTCCCTGTCCATCACCAACTCCCGGAGTTCACTCAAACTCATGTGCATCGAGTCAGTGATGCCATCCAGCCATCTCATTCTCTGTCGTCCCCTTCTCCTCCCACCCTCAATCCCTTCTAGCATCAGAGTCTTTTCCAGTGAGTTAACTCATCGCATGAGGTGGCCGAAGTATTGGAGTTTCAGCTTTAGCATCACTCCTTCCAATGAACACCCAGGATTGATCTCCTCTAGAATGGACTTGTTGGACCTCCTTGCAGTCCAAGGGACTCTCAAGAGTCTTCTCTAGCACCACAGTTCAAACGCATCAATGCTTCGGCGATCAGCTTTCTTCACAGTCCAACTCTCACATGCATACATGACCACGGGAAAAACCATAGCCTTGACTAGACAGACCTTGGTTGGCAAAGTAATGTCTCTGCTTTTTAATATGCTATCTAGGTTGGTCATAACTTTCCTTCCAAGGAGTAAGCGTCTTTTAATTTCATGGCTGCAATCAGCATCTGCAGTGATTTTGGAGCCCAAAAAAATAAAGTCTGACACTGTTTCCACTGTTTCCCCATCGATTTCCCATGAAGTGATGGGACCAGATGCCATGATCTTAGTTTTCTGAATGTTGAGCTTCAAGCCAACCTTTTCACTCTCCTCTTTCACTTTCATCAAGAGGCTTTTGAGTTCCTCTTCACTTTCTGTCATAAGGGTGGTGTCTTCTGCATATCTGAGGTTATTGATATTTCTCCTGGCAATCTTGATTCCGGCTTGTGTTTCTTCCAGCCCAGCGTTCCTTATGATGTACTTTGCGTATAAGTTAAATAAGCAGGATGATAATATACAACCTTGACGTACTCCTTTTCCTATTTGGAACCAGTCTGTTGTTCCATGTCCAGTTCTAACTGTTGCTTCCTGACCTGCATACAGGTTTCTCAAGGGGCAGGTCAGGTGGTCTTGTATTCCCATCTCTTTCAGAATGTTCCACAGTATATTGTGACCCACACAGTCAAAGGCTTTGGCATAGTAAATATATAAACCAAAAATAGAGAACGACTTAAATCAATGGCCTTACACGGCTGAAGGGAGGGGCTGCTGCTGCTGCTAAGTCGCTTCAGTCGTGTCTAACTGTGCGACCCCATAGACGGCAGCCCACCAGGCTCCCCCGTCCCTCGGATTCTTCAGGCACGAACACTAGAGTGGGTTGCCATTTCCTTCTCCAGTGCATGAAAGTGAAGTGAAAGCGAAGTCGCGAAGTCGTGTCCAGACTCTTAGAGACCCCATGGACTGTAGCGTACCAGGCTCCTCCGTCCATGGGATTTTCCAGGCAAGAGTACTGGAGTGGGGTGCCATTGCCTTCTCCAGAAGGGAGGGGAGAAGAGGTAAAAGGGAAGCCTTACAGAGATAGGGAAAGACAGAGATACATGGTAAAAGGGGTATTTTGCATCCTTTTCTCCTGCAAAATTTATGTTCTTGAGGAAAATATCAGAAAGAGAAAAGAAATCAAGATTGCAGAATAAGTATGAGTTAAAAATATTTGGATTGAGCAGAAAGAGAAATGGATTCCCATGTGACTCTGCCTTTACCCGCTATGACACTCACTTCCTAGTGGTTCTTTGCTTTTGTCATCAGGTATTTCACTCTGGTCTTTTCCCTGAACTCCTAAATCTGTAACACTGGTCATTTCATTTTGCTTCTATATAGAACACATCATTGGAGAAGGCAATGGCGACCCTCTCCAGTACTCTTGCCTGGAAAATCCCATGGATGGAGGAGCCTGCTAGGCTGCAGTCCATGGGGTTGGGAACAGTCAGACACGACTGAGCGACTTCACTTTCACACATTGGAGAAGGAACTGGCAACCCACTCCAGTGTTCTTGCCTGGAGAATACCAGGAACGGGGAAGCCTGGTGGGCTGCCGTCTATAGGGTCGCACAGAGTCGGACACGACTGAAGTGACTTAGCAGCAGCAGCAGCAGCAGAGCACATCATAGCCTTTCAGTTATAACTCACTAATTAATAAATACTAAAAACTTACTGTGGGCAAAGCATCAAAACAAATAAAACAGACAAAGTCTCTGCCCTGTGATTTGTGATTTTACAACTTGTGAGGGGGAGAGCACAGCCCTAAAATAAATAATATCAAAGATAATAGATGGCCTCACAAAGGTAGCATAGTAGTTTCGGTATGCTTCACAGAGCAGCCTGGCTTAGTCTGATGCATCAAAATAAGGCTTCTCTAAGTATTGATAGTTAATCTCATTCTAAATGAGAAGTGCATGTTAATTGAGTTATTCATGACAGGGAAGAAGAGAGGAGATTATATCCAAAGGTTTGGAAGGGGAGAAAACAGTATGTTCAACAAATTAAACAAAACTGTAAGAAAGAGAATAAGCAAGTAAGATAGCTTGAAATAAGTAAGGGGAGGGAAGGAGACAGGAAATGAAGGACCTTGTAAGTTTTGCCAATAATCCAGCTGAAAAGCATCAGCAAGCAATCATCCCAGTGTTTTAAGATGGGGAACAATATAATCAGATATGCATATTTAACAAAAAATTATGGAAACAATGTGAGACCAAGTGGAGGTATATTCAGAGAAACCAGTTAGGTGACTAATATAGTCATTTATGAAAATGTTAGAGCTTTCAGCACGAATTGTGATAGTATGGTTGCAAACCAGAGAAGAGATAAGAGATGTATTTAGGATCTGATTAGATGAGATCAGAAGAGGGAAGTCCAGGATTATTTAGAGACAGAAATATTCAATTTGACATGCCTGTGAAATGTCTAACTGAATATGTTCAATGGGCAGTGGATTGATGGGCTGAAGCTCAGGAGAGGGATATGGGTCAGAGAGATATTCCTCTGAGAGAAACATTACAGTGACAGTAATTGAAGCCACCAGAATGAATAAGATTGTTGAAGGAGAGCATGTGGAAGAAAAGAGGATAAGATAGAGTCGTGATATGCTATTCTATACAAGGATTACATGTAAGAGGAAAAGCCAGGAAATGAGAATTTTATTTTGCAATGGTCAAAAACTTTTGCAGCTGAGTAGTATATGAAAAGAGTATTTGACAAAGTGGTTATTTTGGTTTATAAAGATCAGTAGGGAAATGAGAATTTTTAAAAGTAGGACAAATGCTGCAGTTGTAGTGTCACGAATGTCCAAGAAAGAGGCAGTTTAGAGGAAAAAAATGACAGAAAAAACATAATAATATTGACAATCAATTACTAACATTTTAAAATGCTGCCCACTCTAATCAAGACTACCCCAGATTTTCTTGTCAAGGCACACATTGTAAATGATAATATCAGTGTGGCATACTTTGATCAAGGAAACTGGACTGGGAGCAAGGAGATGTGAGAGAGAGGAGCAGAAGTGTTTTGTTCCTTGCATGCCACACAGAAATTCAGCCTAAATAAAAAATATTAGTTTCTGTAATTTTAACCCACTCTGGCACCAAGTCCACTCTGATGTACTTTTGTTACCTGAATAACTAGATGCCTCTTGGTAAGTGTAGAGCAAAAAGACACAACCAAGCCAAAGAAAGAGAGAAGGGAGGATTTATTACTTGCAGCAAGTAAGAACACCAAGGTTCCTCCCAAAAGCTGTGTCTCCCTCAACAGCACAATTAGGGAGGTTTTAAACTAAGGGTATGTGCATATTCATAAGGTGACTTGAGTGGTATATGCATATTCATGAAGGGGCTTGAGTAGAGGAGAAATCAGCATAGAATTGGGGCAAAGGTCTGTAGAGTCCAAGCTGTGATTGATTGAAGTCACAAGGGTCAGGAAATTTCAACATCATTATCCCTTAGGTTCCAGTTGAATTAGTGGTTGAGTGCTTCAGGCTAATCTTTACCCTTGAAACAAAACAGGGAGTCTTTACAACTGATCTACTTTTCTTTGCTATTGTTACTCCTTTTGACTGACAAAAGTCCTTTATTCATGTGTTTTTTCATTCCCCAAGATCATTAATTATGGAGACTTGTTCAAAGACAAGCATGGCTTAGGCCAAAAATGACTTCTCATATGTCAGTAAAGTCGGGCTTGGTTCTCTGGGGACCCTATCTACTTACACTTTTGTTCATTCTGTTCATTTTGTACAGGGATGACTGTCCAAAGCCCTGAATGGAAAAAGAGCAGAAACTTGTATTCCTGTGGAATCCCCAGACATATTTGGAATACTTCCCTATTTTAATTGTCTCCTCTTCATCCTGTTGGTAAGGAAGGGATTCTCTTCCTTGGGCCATGGGGATGACTGAACACAGGACGCCCACCACTGGGCAGATGAGATGGGCAACAGTTGATTAGTCCCATGCACTCATAGCCTGGGAGAGACAGTACCACACCACTCAGGGCCAAGTGGGTTTGTACTCTGTACCATGGGAGGTAAGTTTATATTAATAGTATTAGGATCAGTTCAGTTCAGTCGCTCAGTCATATACAACTATTTGCGACCCCATGGACTGCAGCAAACCAGGCTTCCCTGTCCTTCACCAACTCCCTGAGCTTGCTCAGACTCATGTCCATCAAGTTGGTGATGCCATCCAACCATCTCTTCCTCCTTTTGTCCCCTTCTCCTCCTGCCTTCAATCCTTCCCATTATCAGGGTCTTTCCCAAGGAGTCAGCTTTTCACATCAGGTGGCTAAATTATTGGAATTTCAGCTTTAGCATCAGTCCTTCCAATGAGTATTCAGAACTGATTTCCTTTAGGATTGACTGGTTGGATCTCCTTTCAGTCCAGGGGACTCTCAAGCGTCTTTTCCAACACCACAGTTCAAAAGCATCAATTCTTCAGCACTCAGCTTTCTTTATAGTCCAACCCTCACATCCATACATGACTACTGGAAAAATGATAGCTTTGACTAGATGGACCTTTGTTGGCAAAGTAACGTCTCTGCTTTTTAATATGCTATCTAGGTTGGTCACAGCTTTTCTTCTGTCAGGGAAGTTTGTAATTTCCTAGGTTCTGTCTGTCTCACCGCAGCAGTGTTATAGCTCAGTTTTATTGACAAGCAAAGGAAAATGCATTCTCGAGGTGTGAGGGCAGCCTGACCCAAAAGACACAAAGAGAAGAGAAGCCCCAATCCTTCTAGGCTTCTTCCTTTTATACATTTGTCTCCTCCCCACTGAACCTGCCCTGTGTAAATTGCGCTAACCAGGAGGGCTGTTTGTTTTACCTGAGGACCTCACTCCGGTCCTTGAGCCTTCCTTTGTTCTATTTTCGTGGGCTTTTCCCTTCTTTATCTTTTCAGTTCAGTTCAGTTCAGTCGCTCAGTCGTGTCCGACTCTCTGCCACCCCATGAATCACAGCACGCCAGGCCTCCCTATCCATCACCATCTCCAGGAGTTCACTCAAACTCATGTCCACAGAGTCGGTGATGCCATCCAGCCATCTCATTCTCTGTTGTCCCCATCTCCTCCCACCCCCAATCCCTCCTAGCATCAGAGTCTTTTCCAGTGAGTCAACTCGTCGCATGAGGTGGCCAAAGTATTGTAGTTTCAGCTTTAGCATCAGTCCTTCCAATGAACACCCAGGATCGATCTCCCTTAGAATGGACTGGTTGGATCTGCTTGCAGTACAAGGGACTCTCACACCATTTTGGACTCCTTATTCCTATTTTAACTACCTAACGCTTCGAAGGAGCAAGCGGCTTTTAATTTCATGGCCGCAGTTGCCATCTGCAGTGACCAAAAAATGTCTGTCACTGTTTCCATTGTTTCCCCATCTATTTGCCATGAAGTGATTCATGGGGTCGCAGAGAGTCGGACACGACTGAGCTACTGAACTGAACTGAACTGATGTGTCTAGATGCCTTGATCTTCGTTTTTAAGTATTAGGATATGATATCCCATTCCCCACAGAAGAATGGTTGGTTGGTTTGAATAATTCCAGCAGTTTACAAGGAATTGAAGTCCACCACTCAGAGGTAAGTATATAGTTGATCTGGTCACTCTGATAAGGAGGTTGTTTGCCAGTGGATCTTATTCACAGGAGCAGAGTGGGGAGAGGAACTTGTGGTTAGGCCATTGAAGTCCCTCTCATTTTTCCCCAGATGTCAAGGCAAACATAATATTGTGCCTAAATTTTAGGCTTTATGCCACGTTCTTCTGAAAGTCCAAAGAATAAAATTTGGCTACACGGATTTGAACACTGAATATCTCTGAGTATTCTGAACTCTGAACACTGAGTAGGGAACTCCCTTTGTCTCTCTCACTCCTATTTTCCTCCCCAATTCCCGTGACTATTTTTCAGCATAGAACAGAATGCCTTAGACTCAATAGTTTATTTTCCATAATGTGAAAGACTGTTTTGAGCTGAGCCCTCCAGGCGTAGTTCTGGAAATGCTAAAAGAGAAGAAGGATTTAGAAAATTCTCTCCGAAGAGAGAAGCCTTGCTTAAAGGTCTTTTGTTGAGCCCAAAAGTTCAAGTGCCCATCAGACCCTGCCCTGTGAAGGCAAATATTAGAGTATTTATTGGAGTGAGGATTTGCAAAAACAGGTTTTGGGTGGGAATTAAAATGTATCTGCTTGATATTTGTCAGCTTTAGAATCATTTGCCACTTAGAATTACTATATTAGTAAAGAATCTGTCTGCCAGTACAAGAGACAAACGTTCAATTCCTTGTTTGGGAAGATCCCCTGGAGAAGGAAATGGCAACCCATTCCAGTATTCTTGCCTGAAGAATATTATGGTGAGAGGAACCTGGCAGGCCTGAGTCCATGAGGTTGCAAAGAGGCAGAAACAACTTAGCAACTAAAAAACAACAACAGCAATACTTTGTTATATGTTTAAAATATCTGCTCTGTCCATAAGTTTTAAATACTTTACATATAAATAAAATACATCTCTATTATCCATACCAATAATCACTTTTATTTTTTTGTCTATAACCTTGGACTTTTTTGCCCACTGAATGAGTTCCAGGTCTTAAGTGACTGTGTAGATGGCTCTGCTGCCCTCAGGGCCGGAGCTTATAGGAGGAGCAGGAATGTGAATGGTATGAAGTATTAGGTTTGGTGAGAAGCAAAGGTGGGCATAAAGAATTCAGTTTGGGGCATATTAATGTTGAAGTGTGATGAGACACCAAAGAAAAGGCCTCACTTTAAGTTCAAGAAATGGTCAATCTTGGAAGAAAGGATCAAAAGTCATCCGTTTGCAAACAATCGTGAAAACCACAAGTAAATCATAGATCTCACCAGAGTGCATACAAAAGAGAAGGATGCTGCAGCCCTGAGAACACGGGAGGTAGACTGCCTGGGTCTATATTACTGAGAGAGAATACACTGATCACTTTGCACACTTTGCAGAATAATCCTGAGTGAATACCCTGTCTCAGAAATCAAGTTGCTTATATTCATTTACCCTTGCTACTTTGATGTTAAATTTTGGTCACCATCTGTCTGGAGTTTACCAAAGGAAATTATTTTTGTTGTATGTGCCTCTGAACAAGTGTTTGAAAATGATAACCAACTCTCATAATGTTCTATCAATAACAACCCAAAGCTCCTAGCCTCTTACCCAACTAATATCTCTAGTTTGATATTGGATTATCAGTGTTAGTTATAGTCTCGCAATATTCATTACAAAAACAATTCATACTAGGTATGATACACGATCATTGATTCTAATCCCAAAGAAAGGCTATGCCAAAGAATGTTCAAACTACCACACAATTGCACTCATCTCATATGCTAGCAAAGTAATGCTCAAAATTCCCCAAGCCAGGCTTCAACAGTCCGTGAACTGTGAACTTCCAGATGTTCAAGCTGGATTTATAAAAGGCAGAGGCACCAGAGATCAAATTGCCAAAATTCGTTGGATCATTGAAATAGCAAGACAGTTATAGAAAAACATCGATTTCTGCTTTATTGACTAAGCCAAAGCCTTTGACTGTGTGGATCACAACAAACTGTGGAAAATTCTTCAAGAGATGGAAATACCAGATCACCTGACCTGCCTCCTGAGAAATCTGTATGCAGGTCAGGAAGCAACAGTTAGAACTGGACATGAAACAACAGACTGGATCCAAATCAGGAAAGGAGTAGGTCTAGGCTGTATATTGTTACCCTGCTTATTTAACTTATATGCTGAGTACAGCATGAGAAATGCTGGGCAGGATGAAACACAAGCTGGAATCAAGTTTTCCGGGAGAAATATCAATAACCTCAGATATGCAGATGACACCACCCTTATGGCAGAAAGTGAAGAAGAACTAAAGAGCCTCTTGATGAAAGTGAAAGAGGAGAGTGAAAATGTTGGCTTAAAGCTCAACATTCAGAAAACCAAGATCATGGCATCTGGTCCCATCACTTCATGGCAAACAGATGGAGAAACAGTGGTGGATTTTATTTTGGGGGGTTCCAAATCACTGCAGATGGTGGCTGCAGCCATGAAATTAAAAGATGCTTGCTCCTTAGAAGAAACACTCTGACCAACCTAGATGGCATATATAAAAGCAGAGACATTACTTTGCCAACAAAGGGCCGTCTAGTCAAAACTATAATTTTTCCAGTAGTCATGTTTGGATGTGAGAGTTGAACTATAAAGAAAGCTGAGCACTTAAGAATCGATGCTTTTGAACTGTGGTGCTGGAGAAGACTCTTGTGAGTCCCTTGGACTGCATGGAGACCCAACCAGTCAGTCCTAAAGGAAATCAGTCCTGAATATTCATTGGAAAGACTGATGCTGAAGCTGAAACTCCAATACTTTCGCCACCTGATGTGAAGAACTGACTCATTTTCAAAGACCCTGATGCTGGGAAAGATTGAAGGTGGGAGGAGAAGGCAACAACAGAGGATGAGATGGTTGGATGCCATCACCGACTCAATGGACGTGAGTTTGAGCAAGTTCTGGGAGTTGGTGATGGACAGGAAAGCCTGGTGTCCTGCAGTCCATGGGGGCACAAAGAGTCAGACATGACTGAGTGACTGAACTGAACTGATAGCAGGAATCTTCATATAATGCCAATTTATGAATTAGGATAGGCTAAGTTATACCATGGTTAAAGATAAAGCATGAAATCTTAGGATTTTAGTAATAGCAAATGTTTATGTATTGGGATTGGCTCTCTTTGGTAGTTTGCTTTCAAGAAAGTACCTAGGGATTCAGTCTTTTCATCTTTGAGGCTAATAATTTAAACTCATGGCCCCTGCTGCTAAGGCTAAGTTGCTTCAGTCGTGTCCGACTCTGTGCGGCCCCATAGACGGCAGCCTATGAGGCTCTGCCATCTCTGAGATTCTCCAGGCAAGAACACTGGAGTGGGTCACCATTTCCTTCTCATGGCCCCTATGGAGTATTAAAAAGAGGTGTTGTAGATAAGTTAGGAAATATATACATCAGTTTCACCCTCTTCCTTCAACTTGCTTCTTGCCAGAAACAAGAAATCTGGAGTCAATCCAGCTATAAGAATATGAAGTCATTCTGTGTTTCCAGGAAGAAGAATTTGATAAGATCTAGCTAGTATATGCAACGTATCTCCTACTGTTTTTTTCTTTCAAACATAGGAAGAAGAATCTCAATATGTAGTATGGAAATTACTTATTAAGGATTACTTCATTAGTTTGAAAGCCCAGCCCTCTTTTGCCCTCATACATTCTCATTAAAATAATGTCATTCTCTTCCAGTTTCCTAAAACATAAAACTATCCCCCTGTTTTTACTAGTAACATCAGTTTTCGTTTCAACTTCTTTCAGCATATAATTTGAGCATTTACTTGGATTTATAGTTTAATTTATTCCCTTATATATGAGGACAGAAGACTCTATTAGTCTCCCTTCTTTGGAATTTCACAGTTTACAAGTGGGAACGTTCCTATGGAGACTTGCCAAAGAGTTGATTCCTTAACCCCCTTGGTCGTTTCTCTTCGTTAAAAAGAATAAATCATTTCATGGTAGTGGTAATCCCTGTTTCAGTTTCCCAAAACCAAAGCAAGTGCTGGACCACATTTACTCCCCACGTTTTTGAAGAAAAGAGAAAGACACTTAGAAGATGGTGTTGGGGTTTATCTCACTTCCACTAGTCTCTGCCATCTGGGAAATGTCAGAAAATGAGCTACCAAATTAATTGTATTATGAATTTGAGATCTGAATTCCTGTTACTTCCATAAGATGGCAAGAGTCACCTGTACAGAGTGTGATTTCTCATAACTGAAAGTGTAAATTTTGAGTAAGGCTATAAAGATGTTTGCAGAAATATGAGTATTATTCTGACTCCAAAAAATAAACAAACTTTCTTGGTTCTGCTGCATATCCTAGCCACTCTTCAAAACAAATTTTGACTCCTGGAATGGTGTTTTCAAGAATTTCTCAATTTTATATTAGCAATTATTCTGCACCAGTAGTTGCAAATCCTGTTTACTTGCAAGATCCCAGGCACAGTCCCAGAACCAGGGATTTGATTTCTTCTGGTGGCACAATGCAGAGATTTGAACCTACCCAAATGTAATTGCCCTTAAAGTCTTCCCCTTGGCCCCACCCCAAAGGACTTGATTTTGTAAGAAACAATTTCTGGAGATGTGTACAAAAAAATTCAAAGTTTGGTTTTACAAAGGTGTTTTTAGAAAACTTCACACTAATGGACCCTTAATTTTGAAGTGCTTTGATATATAAACTGTTCTCAAACATTCCATTTTCACCAGATTAGAAACTTCAATTTAGGTGTCATCCACACAGAGTCTCTTTGGCTTTCTAGTGCTAGTTGGAGAGTTGTGATGACATTATTATTTGTTAATGAGTCATATATTTTTTTCCAACAGATTCCCTACCTTGCCAAAAGATTAGAAATTGTAGTAAAAGTATACTCTCAGTTTAAGTCTAAAATTATGGTTTTAATCCTAGGCCAAATGGTAACTCTCCAAATATAAGTTATAAACCAAAGATCTCTGAGATCAAGTTCTTCAATATGACAAAGAAATATTCTAAAAAATAAGTAATTTGAAAGAGTAAAATTTTTTACTAATTTTTTGTTTTTAAATAAATAAAAGAAAAGGCCATACTACCTGGGTGTAAGAGAATGCCTTGGATATCTGGGTATATGATTAGGTGTTCATCAAAAATGAAAAGTCATAAGGTTTTTATTTTTTAAAGTAGAGGGTTTTGATTTTCTTTTATGTTTTCACTTCTGACTTTTACAACTCAACTCATGTGACATGTTTCCTTACATCATTTTATAATATAGATAACTGACAAGTGTATTCTGAGACTATGAAAACTTTTAAACCATTTTATTAGAGATCACAATATACTTAGAGATCTCGAATTTTACACAGGAAAGAAGAATCCATAATCTTTTGTAATAGCAAAGTACATAGTGACTTTTTCAAATTCCACCACATGTATTAATGTGTCTGTTAAAACTGGAGTGAAAAAAATAATGAGAAACTTCCTCTTGTTAATACCACTTTGCTAGATTAAAACCAACAGTGCTGAAAAAGCACATTAGTCATACAGTTCTGAGGCTTTCTGCATCTATGAATTGAATGGCCATAATCAATGACACGGCATTAAACAATGCCTTCTTGTTTAATGGTATGGAATGGTAAACAATGACTTCTTTCCATACCAATGAACTTAATACTGAGTTCTCTATATTACTACAGAGAAAAGTAAATTGAAATTATTTAAGTTGAAAAGGAAATGAAAAGATACTGAAAATTATTTTCAATGGTCACATGGCTGTACATTTAGAAGAATATTGCTGTTGAAAGCAGCTTATTTCTTGGAGAAATACCTTTCACTGGGCAAGTGTAGGCATGGTCTAAGAGTCAATGATAATATTATTCTTTCAAGTGTTTTTAACGTATATAAACATGACCTTTTATTGACTCATTTAAGACTCTTAGTGGAAATCTTATAGTTCATGTTACAATAACGGATCTTTAGGGATTCAAGTGGGCAATTACTCAACTAAATAAAGGGAATGCTTTTCCAATCTGCTCTTGTAATGTTTAGTTAACATGTTCAAAACAAAGCACATGGTGACACTCTTTCTTGTTTCCTTTTTCTTATGGGATTATCGATAAACTCCATTATAAACTAGATTCTAGAAGCACATTATGTTAAAAGTTCTGTACAAATCTCACAAATGTGAAGCAGACAAAAAAAATGTGGAAAATGTTATTTTATGATTCCAATTGGCAGAGCAAATTTTTCAAGACTCTGAGAGGGAACATATTATATTTCCCCCATGACTTTAAGCTTATAATTAAAAGCCATGCTTCTACTTTTAGTCCAAAAAAGCATAAAATGCTCAATTTGAGAACAAAAGCACTTTAGATGTTCTTCATGTATATCTGAGAGATACATTCTGGGCACTTTGTGTATCATATGTTCAGTTCAGTCACTCAGTTGTGTCCGACTCTTTGAGACCCCATGGACTGTAGTTCCTGATTTGGAACCAGATTCCTGCCACAATAAAGATCTAAAATATTTGTTAAAAGATTTAGAATTCTGGGAAAATTACATTGAAATTTAGAAACATGATGATCCTTGTTATGTCAAGGCAAACCTTTGGTAAAATTGTTGTGTGCAGTAACTTGAAAGGCAGACTAGACTATGTACCTATTCAGTCATAAACTCTAGAGGATGTGATTAGAGGGGAAAAAAATCATATAGACCAGTATATTTTTTTAACATAATTGACTACTTTCAACAATATATTAACAGTAAAGAGAGGAACTCAGAATTATATTGACTATTTTGCAGGCAAAAATAAAAGTGAATACAGAGTCCTGAAATTCTGTGCCTAGCTACTTATAGACTGTGAGCAGTTGATGATGGTATTTTTAAAGGACTGAACAAAAAATATCCAGTAAAATGTGTCAAATGAATAAAATAAACCAAGGTTAAAATCAATAAAGTGTATGGACAGGCTTCCCACCCTAAATAGGTAGTCCCAATTAAGAAAGAAACAAGTCTGTAAAAAGCAATAAAATAAAGATATTTTAGAACTACATCTGGAAACAAACTTTGGATATGTGATATGTGTAAAATTATACATATATATATAAAACATCAGCAGTCTATAGGTTTGAGAGAATTTCATTGCCAAAAATCACAAATTTGAACTAAGGAAGGCTTTGACTGTTTCCGATTTAAACAAATAAGTAACAATAATAGAACCTTGAACTCCCAATTTTCCACCAGAATGAGGCAAACTTTGAAGGCTGTATAGCCCCAAAGGTATTTCATCACTCACTTCCAACATAGTCATGGAGAGTAATGGATTGAGAGGAGTTTCCAAATGGGAGAACCAAGGGGCCATGGGGAAATAGATGAAATAATTCCTTCTAGAGAGATGAATTAGAACTTAATCCAGGTACTCCCTCAGCCTCAGGGGATCCTCTGATATCTCAGTTGGTAAAGAATCCACCTGCAGTGCAGGAGACCTTGGTTCCATTCCTCGGTCAGGAAGATCCACTGGAGAAGGAATAGGCTACCCACTCCAGTATTATTGGCTTCCCTTGTGGTTCATCTGGTCAAGAAACTGCCTGTAACGTGGGAGACTTGGGTTTGATCCCTAGGTTGGGAAGATCCCCTGGAGAAGGAAAAGGCTACCGATTCCAGTATTCTGGCCTGGAGAATTCCATGGACTATACAGCCCATGGGGTCACAGAGTTGGACATGACTGAGCAACTTTCACTTTTTTTTTTTTGCTTTTACAATATCTTTTATTGGTAAAGATGGACATGAACTAATCAACAGTTCAACTAAAGTCCGTAAAGGGTTTTTGTAGGAATGAATTCAATTTCTCATAATAAATAAATCCAGGTTCTGTACAGTTAGAAAAACTATGATGGTAGCAAACAGCAAAATAGACAGATAATAAATCTCAGATTCAGAATGAAATAATTAAATCAAAGAAGAGTGTTAAACATATTTTTGAAGTTGCCTCATTAGGGAGTCATGTAATGGACACCACTCCCATTCAAGGTCTCTCAAATGGGCACTAGAATAATGCTGACTCTAAAGCCTTCTCCTCAAATAATCTCATCTGGTTCCATTTTTTATTACTATGAAACAAAACCCCTTTCACATGAAAAAATAAGTGTAGATTCATTCAGATGGAATTGTTCATTTAGATCTTTTGGTGTCCTAACAATTCAAACTGAAATGAAGCCTATAATTCTATAGGCTTCTGAAAACACAGCCAAGGGACACTCAGAAAGATGAAACATTTTTCCTACTTCTGTAAATATCCAAGGAATTGACAAATCAACACCTACAAGAAAGCAAGGCATAAATTCATCAGCACTGAGGAGAAATGATCTTCAAATGGAGCAGGTCTGTTAGGAGTCTCGATATCTCTGTGTTGATGAACAGGTTCTAATCTCCCCAGAGGAAGAATCCAATGCCTAAGATTAAAGCCTTTAGGCAAAAGGCTTTAATCTTTTAAAGCAACTGAACTGAACTGAACTGAATTTTGAAAACATCACCACTCTGCATTTTTATTCATCCACACTTTAAAAAAAATTTAATTTCAAGGTTCTGGCACTCCATTCTGTTAAACATTTCTTTTTTTTTTTTTAATTTGAGAAGGTTTCGGCTTAGACTGTCTTCTTTCCCTACTTCATTATTTGTTAAAGTGGGAAATATCAACTTTATATTGTTGATATAATATAAAGTGGGAAGGTCATGGATCCAGCAATGTGGTTGACTGTATGTGACTTGAGTTCCAGTCACCAACAGTTTAGTCATATCTGATAGGCAAGAAAGACAAGCAGGATTTTGTAATGGCCACCTTTGAGCCGTTTTAACTATTACTAGAGTGTCATGTAAATGTAAACTGTTGTATGTGACTGAGTGCAACTTTTGGAATGGTAGTTGAAGAATTACTAGTAATAAGAAGTAGGGAAAGAAGACAGTCTAAGCGACTTTCACTTTTATGTTCTTTCCTCAACCTCAGGCTCAGGGTAGGGACCTTCACAAAATATTCCCAGCAGGATTTCAGAATGGCAATGGGCAAGCCCACTGTCTTCTATTCTTCCCCTTTCTAACTAAGAAATTCCATTCTATGTTCCACCATTGAGTATAGTGTGTGTGTGTGTGTGAGAGAGAGAAAGACAGGTAGACAGAAAGAGAAAAAAGGTAGCTAAAGAAATTTTCTTTGATTCCTAGGCTCTGATACAAAACAAGCCATCTGCGGACCTACATTTCACTCAAAGGTAAAGGACTTTTAATTTAATGCAGCCACTGGGAAGAACTTGATTTTTTCCCTATGGGGAGAATTTCATATGAAAAGAGACAAGTAATCATATTTGGTATTCAATGATCAAAAGACTAGGCTGTGTTAGAAAATGGTTAGATATTCATCAAACCTGTTTTATCTTCCTTGGCACAGAGGACAGTTGTATCTGCAAGCCTTTGCAATTAACTTTCACATGAACAGCTTTCTTAGATGGAAGGTGGGAAAAATGAGAAAATTATGAACACTTGACTGTTAACATTTCTTCTGAGAGTGTCATGTAGTTCTCCTTTGTCTTTTGATTGTGATCTGTGGTGATGTTTTCAAAATTCAGTTCAGTTCAGTTCAGTTCAGTTGCTCAGTTATGTCTGACTCTTTGCGACCCAATGGACTGAAGCACACCAGGCCTCCCTGTCCATCACCAACTCCCAGAGTTTACTCAAACTCATGTCCATAAAGTCGGTGATGCCATCAAACCATCTCATCCTCTGTCATCCGCTGATCCTCTCGCCTTCAATCTTTCCCACTGTCGGGGTCTTTTCCAGTGTGTCAGTTCTTTGCATCACGAGGCCAAAGTACTGAAGTTTCAGCTTCACAATCAGTCCTTCCAATGAATATTCAGGACTGATTTCATTTAGGATAGACTGGTTGGAACTCCTTGAAGTCCAAGGGACTCTCAAGAGTCTTCTCCAGCACCACAGTTCAAATGCATCAATACTTCCATGCTCAGCTTTCTTTATAGTTCAGCTCTCACATCCATACATGACTACCTGAAAAACCATAGCCTTGACTAGACAGACCTTTGTTGGCAAAATAATGTCTCTGCATTTTAATATGCTGTCTAGGTAGGTCACATCTATTCTTCCAAGGAGCAAGTGTCTTTTAATTTCATGGCTGCAGTCACAATCTGCAGAGATTCTGAAGCCCCCCAGAATGAAATCTGTCACTGTTTCCACTGTTTCCCCATCTATTTGCCATGAAGTGATGGGACAAGATGCCATGATCTTTGTTTAGTGAACGTTGAGCTTTAAGACAACCTTTTCACTCTCCTCTTTCACTTTCATCAAGAGGCTCTTTAGTTCTCCTTCACTTTCTGCCATAAGGGTGGTGTCATCTGCATATGTGACATTATTGATATTTCTCCTGGCAATCTTGATTCCAGCTTGTGTTTCATCCTGCCCAGCATTTCTCATGATGTACTCTGCATATGAGTTAAATAAGCAGTGTGACAATATACAGCCTAGACCTACTCATTTTCCTATTTGGAACCATCTGTTGTTCCATGTCCAGTTCTAACTGTTGCTTTCTGACCTGCATACAGATTTCTCAGGAGGCAGGTCAGGTAATCTGGTATTCCCATCTCTTGAAAAATTTTCCACAGATTGTGGTGATCCACACAGTCAAAGGCTTTGGCGTAGTCAATAAAGCAGAAATAGACATTTTTCTAGAACTCTATTGCTGTTTCGATGATCCAACAGTTGTTGGCAATTTGATCTCTGGTTCCTCTTTCTTTTCTAAAACCAGCTTGAACATCTGGAGGTTCGCGGCTCATGTACTGTTGAAGGCAGGCTTGGAGAATTTTGAGCATTACTTTACCAGCGTGTGAGATGAGTGCAATTCTACAGTAGTTTGAGCATTCTTTGGCATTGCCTTCTTTTGAGATTGGAATGAAAACTGACCTTTTCCAGTCCTGTGGCCACTGCTGAGTTTTCCAAATTTGCTGGCATTTTGATGAAGCACCTTCAAAGCATCATCTTTCAGGATTTGAAATAGCTCAACTGGAATTCCATCACCTCCACTAGCTTTGTTCATAGTGATGCTTCCTAAGGCCCATTTGACTTTGCATTCCAGGATATCTGGCTCTAGGTGTGATCACACCATTTTGATTATCTGTGTGGTGAAGATTTTTTTTTTTTTTTTTTGCTCTTTTGTGTATTCTTGCCACTCTTCTTAGTATCTTCTGCTTCTGTTAGATCCATGCCATTTCTGTCCTTTATTGAGCCCATATTTGCATGAAATGTTCCCTTGGTATCTTGAATTTTCTTGAAGAGATCTCTAGTCTTTCCCATTCTATTGTTTTCCTCTATTTCTTTGCATTAATCCCTGAGGAATACTTTCTTATCTCTCCTTGTTCTTTGAAATATGCATTCAAATGGGTATATCTTTCCTTTTCTCCTTTGCTTTTCATTCTCTTCCTTTCACAGCTATTTGTAAGGCCTCCTCAGACAATCATTTTGCTTTTTTTCATTTCTTTTTGGGGATAGTCTTCATCCCTGTCTCCTTTACAATGTCACAAACCTCCGTCCATAGTTCATCAGGCACTCTATCAAATCTAGTCCCTTAAATCTATTTCTCACTTGATTTAGGTCATGTCTGAATGGTCTAGCGGTTTTCCCTATTTTGTTCAATTTAAGTCTGAATTTGGCAATAAGGATTTCATGATTTGAGCCACAGTCAGCTCCTGATCTTGTTTTTGCTTGTATAGAGCTTCTCCATCTTTGGCTACAAGAATATAATCAGTCTGATTACATTTTAGATAGAGGTAGCAAAAGTGGAAGCATCTCCAAATCCCCTCTTATAGGGAAGCCACAAGAAGAAGTCAAATCAAGCATTTGAATATATGGGTGATAGTACCTAGCATTCTAAGAATTATCCCACTGATCCAAATTTCCTCCATCGTTACTATTCCATTCTGTCTGCATAATGTCTTCATTCTAAAACATTATCCACACAAATCACAGAGTAATATAGGTACATTTGGATTTCTTTGTTTATAAGTATTCTATAAATTTTCACTGACTGTGGCTTCATCTTCAAATTAGTTCCGTAGAGTATAAGAATTCAAACTGCCTTTGACTGACTCACATTTTTCTAATGTCTGAATCACTCGCTAATTTCACTTCTGTGGAAATTTTCTATTCATTTCTCAAGGCTTCTCATAAGTGAAGATTTGCCAGTCGTGTTGGGGTGTTGGTTGTTTTTTCTGCCCTGCCTCCATTCCTCAGTGCATGTTACATATAACTTTTATCGTAAATATTTGCTATGTCTGTCTTTAATTGTGGGTATCTCTTGAAAAAAGTCAATTTACCTTCATATTACCCTTTTGCAGTGTAATTCATAGCATATTTTGAAGTCTTACTTAAATAATAAATATAATACACGTAGAAGTACCAATAGAAATGTTATTCATGCAGGCCAGTTTATTCAGCCAATTCACTGACAAAGGTAGATTTTAGTTGGAGAACATACTTAGGGAATTTCTTCTATCATGTATTTACCTATCTTATATTTTCCTAACCTCTTATTATTGTTGCACTTCCCACTTAAAACCTATTCAGCACCAAACTTCTGTACTCTATTTTATTATACTTTCTTCATGGTAGTTTTCTAAATTGTATTTAAAACTTTCTGAGAAGCTATCATTCTGAAAGGGGAAAATATCAGTTATTTCATCCTTCTCCCTCAGACAAAACTAGAATGAGTCTTTAATGTAGACTATTAATACAAAGCTAAATTGGTAGTCTAAACTGCACTTGGCATAAATCAAATCACTTAATTAATTTTATAGAAGACATTGGGCTTAGAATTACAAACTTATGTCTATTTTTCCTTTTTCTTACTGAAATTTGACTTCTGATTACATTATTAAATGCCTTGAATTATACTATAAAAGTTAAGGCATTTATACTTTATAATTATTCTATAAAAATTAATTTGATAAAAATTAACTTCCAACTCATTGTCTTTATGCAATGAGATGAGATTAAATCATTTATAAACTACTACTTTGCCAGCAAGTGATATCTCTTAGACATTATCAAGAAAAAAATTTTAAACAATCTCACCTTCTTAGAACTCAAGTTTTTAAACCCACCCCATCCTCACTCTAGTACACTCAGAACTGAAGTTTATAAGGTGTCATTCTTCAGAAACCACAATAATTTTATGCTAACACTATATTTATTTCCTTGTCAGTGTCAGAGACTTGCCTTGAACATTTTGTGTATGACTCAGTATTCATAGCAGTGACAGTTGAAGTCAAAGTTTTCTTTCACATTTCCTCTTTTTATTTATGGTCCAATATATTTTGCCACCAAACACATTTACAGCTTCCTGTGATAGGTCAGCAAATGAAAGCTGTGGACCTATAATATAAGGCATTATGTTAAAAGCTCACAGAAGGCAGAGAGCTACAAGGCAGCACAATTCACAAACCAACTACCATCCTGGGACTTTTGTGTTTAGTTAGAGCAAAAGTAACAAAATAAGCCAATGCATTCGAGGTGACAAATGAATAATAAAAACAAAATAAATTGTTTCTATAATTATTTAAAGTATCTTTTTAAAAATTGAATTATAGTTGATTGACCGTGTTGCATTATTTTCTGGGTATACAGCAAAGGGATTCAGTTATACATATATATATATATACACATATTGTTTTTCATATTGTTCTCCATTATGGTTTATTACAGGATATTGAGCGTAGTTTCCTCTGCTTTACAATGAGGACCTATTATCTAGTTTATTTATAGTAGTTTGTATCTGCTAATCCAAAACTCCTTATTTATCCCCCTCCACTCATAATTTCTTTTCTATGTCTGTGAGTCTGTTTTTGTTTCATAAATAAGTTTTACTGTATAATCACATATAAATGATACCATATGGTATGTGTCTTTCTCTTTCTGATTTACACTTATTACAGTAAAGTATGTATTTTTATATGTATTATATCAATTGGTTGTCATTGAATCTATACAAGGCAGAATATAGGAACATAGATTAGAAATATACCTTTCTTTTTTTACAGATCCATTACTGTTTGAGTTCAATACAGGAGTGCCTCTCCATTTTCTTGGTTCAGGGAGAAATATTGAACAGATTTCTCTAGTATTACTTGAGTGGGGAAGTTGGCAATAGGCTTTTCTTTCCATCTACTTAGGGGGTCCCAGGTCTACTTTCAAATTCTCCAGGGCCTATGGCTATATTGAAATGATAGAAGTATTATCAATAAGAGACTAAATCTTGTGAGGACTGAGCAAAATCTTGGGAAATGTAGCAGGCAACACCTATTAACTTTGTTAAGACTCAGTTTTCTAGAAAAACTGATTTTATTTGTTCTTCAGTCACCAAGTCACGTCCAACTCTTTGCAGTCCCATGGACTGCAGCACTCCAGGCTTTTCTGCCCCCCACCATTTCCTGGAGTTTGCCCAAGTCCATGTCCATTGCATCAGTGATGCCATCCAACCATCTCATCCTATGTTGCCGTCTTCTCCTCCTGCCTTCAATCTTTCCCAGCATCAAGGTCTTTTTCAGTGAATCAGCTGCTCACAACAGGTGGCCAATGTACTAGAGCTTCAACTTCAGTCTCAGTCCCTCCAATGAATATTCAGGGTTGATTTCATTTAGGAGTAACTGGTTTGATCCCCTTGCTGCAAGGGGCTCTCAAAAGTGTTCTTCAGCACCACAATTCAAAAGCATCAATTCTTTGGCACTCTGTCTTCTTTATGGTCCAACTCTCACAACTGTACGTGACTAATATAAACATTATAGTCCCGACTATACTGACCTTTGTTGGCAAACTGATGTTTTTCTTTAAAACACACTATGTTTGTTAAAGCTTTCCTGCCAAGAAGCAATCATTTTCTAATGTCATGGCGGCAGTCACCATTCACAATGATTTTAGATCCCACGAAGGGGAAATCTGTCACTGCTTCCACCTTATCCCCTTCTATTTACCATAAAGTGATGGGACCAGATGCCATGATTTTAGTGTTTTTTTTTTTTTTAATATTGAGTTTTAAGTCAGCTTTTTCACTCTTCTTCACCCTTATCAAGAAGTTCATTAGTTCCTCTTCACTTTCTGCCATTACAGTGGTATCATCTGTACATCTGATAAGTTAAAAAGCTGATTTTATTTTAATATCTAAATTCAGAGATTATTTTGTGTGTGTTGTGCTTTTTAAAAGACACAGTCTTTATAAAGTACTTAACAAATACCAAAGAATGATAAGTATTCAATGATACAATGATAAATGTTTTAATTGTTAGATGGTTTGTGCCTCTTTCAAATGGGAAAATTGGTAGAAAAGCAGATATGCTCTATTTCATTCCTCTAGTAATCCTGTCAATTCTGAAATGCCCTTGTCACAAGGGCATGGCTGCCTTGGTAAGCATGGATGTCTACCACATACAGAGGGACCATTGAAGTGATAATGTTACCTGGTCCAGACTCTTTCTCACCACAGGAAGGGCCAGTGAATTGGGAGATACTTTGTCAGGGCAAGGAATAATGACTTTATTCCAAAAGTCAGCAGACCCAGAAAAATGCAGGCAAATGTCCTAGAGAACCATCTTACCTGATTTAGAATTCAGGCTTCTTTCACACTAAAAGCTGAGGGACTGGACTGTGGTTGATTGTTGCAAATTTATTGTTGTCAGAATTCTTTGTTCTTGCATCTGCACACATAGGTTAAGAAATGATGTTTCAGTGAACCTCCAATAAGACAAATGTGATTCTTCGTTCTGCAACTTTTTAACTCTATATGTATTAAAGAGTGTTATATCTATAAAGGTCAGAGTTCTGAGAATGGGTTGTCCTATCTATTTCAGATTATAGGCAACATTCTTTTACAAAAAGTACAGCGCCAGCATGACTAAGCACAGATTCAACCTGGGAGTCAGATTTATTGTGGCTGAGAGGAGCTACCCCACTCCTGAGGTCAGGGGCGGCAGCCGAGAGGAGCTACCCCATGTCCAAGTGGCAGTGGCTGCGCAGGCGCAGGAGGGCCGAGATTAGCTACTCCACGTTCAAGGTCAGGAGGGGCAGCCCTGAGAAGATACCTGTAGTCCAAGGTAAGGTGCAGCAGCTGCGCTATGCTGGAGTAGCTGTGAAGAGATACCCTGCCAAAAGAGAAACCCAAATAAGATGGTAGGTATTGCGAGGGGACATCAGAGGACAGACATAATGAAATCATAATCACAGAAAACTAGTTGATCTGATCACACAGACCACAGCCCTGTCTAACTCAGTGAAACTAAGCCATGCCGTGTGGGGCCACTCAAGACAGGCGGGTCATGGTGGAGAGGTCTGACAGGATGTGGTCCACTGGAGAAGGGAATGGCAAACCACTTCAGTATACTTGCCTTGAGAACCCCATGAACAGTATCAAAAGGCAAAATGATAGGATACTGAATGAGGAATTCCCCAGGGTGGTAGGTGCCCAGTATGCTACTGGAGATCAGTGGAGAAATAAATCCAGAAAGAATGAAGGGATGGAGCCAAAGCGAAACAAATACCCAGTTGTGGATGTGACTGGTGATAGAAACAAGGTCCGATGCTGTAAAGAACAATATTGCATAGGAACCTGGAATGTTAGGTCCATGAATCAAGGCAAATTGGAAGTGGTCAAACAGAAGATGGCAAGAGTGAACGTAGGCATCTAGGAATCAGTGAACTAAAATGGACTGGAATGGGTTCAATTTAACTCAGATGACCATTATATCTACTACTGTGGCCAGGAATCCCTTAGAAGAAATGGAGTAGCCATCATGGTCAACAAAAGAGTCCAAAATTCAGTACTTGGATGCAATCTCAAAAATGACAGAATGATCTCTGTTCATTTCCAAGGCAAACCATTCAATATTACAGTAATCTAAGCCTACGCCCCAATCAGTAATGCTGCAGAAGCCAAAGTTGAACAGTTCTATAAAGACCTACAAGACCTTTTAGAACTAACACCCAAAAAAGATGTCCTTTTCATTATAGGGGACTGGAATACAAAAGCAGGAATTCAAGAAACACTTGGAGTAACAGGCAAATTTGGTCTTGGAGCACGGAATGAAGCAGGGCAAAGGCTAATAGAGTTTTGCCAAGAGAACGCACTGGTCATAGCAAACACCCTCTTTCAACAACACAAGAGAAGACTCTACACATGGACATCACCAGATGGTCAACACTGAAATCAGATTGATAATATTCTTTGCAGCCAAAAATGGAGAAGCTCTATACAGATAGCAAAAACAAGACCAGGAGCTGACTGTGGCTCAGATCATAAACTCCTTATTGCCAAATTCAGACTTAAATTGAAGAAAGTAGGGAAAACCACTAGACCATTCAGATATGACCTAAATCAAATCCCTTATGATTATGCAGTGCAAGTAAGAAATAGATTTAAGGAACTAGATCTGATAAATAGAGTGCCTGATGAACTATGGACGGAGGTTCGTGACATTATACAGGAGGCAGGGACCAACACCATTCCCATGGAAAAGAAATGCAAAAAAGCAAAATGGCTGTCTGAGGAGGCCTTACAAATAGCTGTGAAGAGAAGCAAAAAGCAAAGGAGAAAAGGAAAGATAAAAGCATCTGAATGCAGAGTTCAAAAGAATAGCAAGGAGAGATAAGAAAGCCTTCCTCAGTGATCAATGCAAAGAAATAGAGGAAAACAACAAAATAGGAAAGACAAGAGATCTCTTCAAGAAAATTAGAGATGCCAAAGGAAACATTTCATGCAAAGATGGGCTCAATAAAGGACAGAAATGGTGTGGGCCTAACAGAAGCAGAAGATATTAAGAAGAGGTTGCATAGAAGAACTGTACAAAAAGGTATACATAGAAGAACTGTACAAAAAGGTCTTCAAGACCAAGAGAATCACAATGGTGTGATCACTCACCTAGAGAAAGACATCTTGGAATGTGAAGTCAAGTGGGCCTTAGAAAGCATCACTACGAACAAAGCTAGTGGAGGTGATGGAATTCCAGTTGAGCTATTTCAAATCCTGAAAGATGATGCTTTGAAAGTGCTGCACTCAATATGCCATCAAATTTGGAAAACTCAGCAGTGTCCACAGGACTGGAAAAGGTCAGTCTTAATCCCAATCCCAAAGAAAGGCAATGCCAAAGAATGCTCAAACTACTGCACAATTGCACTCATCTCACAAGCTAGTAAAGTCATGCTCAAAATTCTCCAAGCCAGGCTTCAGAAATACGTGAATTGTGAACTTCCAGATGTTCAAGGTGGTTTTAGAAAAGGCAGAGGAACCAGAGATCAAATTGCCAACATCCGCTCATGGAAAAAGCAAGAGAGTTCCAGAAAAACATCTATTTCTGCTTCATTGACTATGCCAAAGCCTTGGACTGTGTGGATCACAATAAACTGTGGAACATTCTGAAAGAGATGGGAATACCAGACCACCTGACCTGACTCTTGAGAAACCTGTATGCAGGTCAGGAAGCAACAGTTAGAACTGCACATTGGAACAATGGACTGGTTCCAATTAGGAAAAGGAGTACGTCAAGGTTGCATTGTCGCCCTGCTTATTTAACTTGTATGTAGAGTACATCATGAGGAATGCTGGGCTGGAAGAAGCACAAGGTGGAATCAAGATTTCCGGGAGAAATAGCAGTAACCTCAGATATGCGGATGACACCACCCTTACGGCAGAAAGTGAAGAGGATCTCAAAAGCCTCTTGATTAAAGTGAAAGAGGAGAGTGAAAAAGTTGCCTGAAGCTCAACATTCAGAAAACTAAGATCATGGCATCTGGTCCCATCACTTCATGGGAAATCGATGGGGAAACAGTGGAAACAGTGTCAGACTCTAATTTTGGGGAGCTTCAAAATCACTGCAGATGGTAATTGGAGCCATGAAATTAAAAGACGCTTACTCCTTGGAAGGAAAGTTATGACCAACCTAGATAGCATATTAAAAAGCAGAGACATTACTTTGCCAACAAAGGTCCATCTAGTCAAGGCTATGGTTTTTCCCGTGGTCATGTATGGATGTGAGAGTTGGACTGTGAAGAAAGCTGATCGCCAAAGAAATGATGCTTTTGAACTGTGGTGATGGAGAAGACTCTTGAGAGTCCCTTGGACTGCAAGGAGATCCAACCAGTCCATTCTAAAGGAGATCAATCCTGGGTGTTCATTGGAAGGACTGATGCTAAAGCTGAAACTCCAATACTTTGGCCACCTCATGCGACGAGTTGACTCACTGGAAAAGACTCTGATGCTGGGAGGGATTGGGGGCAGGAGGAGAAGGGGACAACAGAGAATGAGATGGCTGGATGGCATCAGTGACTCGATGAACATGAGTTTGATTGAACTCTGGGAATTGGTGATGGACAGGGAGGCCTGGTGTACTGTGATTCATGGGGTTGCAAAGAGTCGGTCACAACTGAGCGACTGAACTGAACTGAACTGAATTACACTAATAGTGGTTGAGAACCACAGTTCTAGCTGTAAGGTATCTTGAAGTCAGGAACACTGTTTTAATTATTTTGAATCTTCATAAGTGTTGATAATTTTTTGTATAAAACAGATGTCTCAAAATTTTTTGTGGACCTAAACTGAAATTTAGATAAAATTGCTCACCTCAAACTTGCAAATTTTCCATTTTAAATATCTGCTAGAAGAGTATTTTATGACTATTAATTTTTCAGTCTTTTGTCTCAGTTAATTGATTACCCTGTGATTAAACTGTCATCTGTATTTAATCATCATTTTTTAATGTGAAACAAACTCTTAGGTTATTTTTACATAATTGTATGGGTTCATGAGATAGTATTTCCAAAATAGCTATTACTGTAATTTATATTTGCCTTTTAATATATTGAAAAAAATATTGGTGACTTGGGCTTGCTATGCAGTGACCAAATGATATATATTGGACTAAATTACATAATATATGTGTTTCATTAAAATACATGTGATCAGTATTTTGTGAGCCAGAACATGAATTATATTTTCAATATCACCTCATAAATTTATAAACAAGAGCATAGTATATACCCAGATGCTCTTTTTTTCAGAATGTAGAAATTCACTAACAATACACTTCTTTTAGTATATATATTTAAAATTGTGATAATGTAGTGGTCCTCAAAGTATTTTGAGGGTAATTGATTATGATGTGCATAATTTTTAGTTTAACAGAATTAATGCCCTTTCAGAATACATTTTTGGGAAAATCCCTATATGATTATGGATAAAACTCATTCTCTAAAATGAACTCTACATATCCATGATCAAAATTTGAAATACTCAGACTCAATAAAAGAATAGCATCTCTGCCAAGGAAATATAATGTAGCTCATTCAAGTGTTTATTATATTTATATTTAATTTTCCTATTAATTATTGATTACTGATATAATACATGTATGCATGTGTATTAGTTGCTCAGTCATGTCTGACTCTTTGTGACCCCATGGACTTTAGCTCTCTGGGCTTCTCTGTCCATGGAATTCTCCTGGCAAGAATACTGGAGTGGGTTTCCATTCACTTTTCTGGGGGATCTTCCTGACCCACGGATCAAACCCAGGTCTCTCACAATGCAGGCAGATTCTTTACTGTCTGATCCACTAGGGCATATTTATATTTAAAGCATATGTGTGTTCATATATGTATATATTTCTTTAACTCTTTCTGAAAGCAAAGAATAGAGAAATAAGTATTAATATTTTAAGAAAAAACTTTCTTTCAAATGTTAAAAGATTGATGCCAGATTGCCTATTAGAAATATTACTAACTTAAAATATATTGAGCAATGTATTAAAGTGCCTATTTCTTCATGTTTTCTTCCAATTATACTAGTATAGATTTTTTAAATCATTGCTGATAGTTCCCTGGTATTCTAGTGGTTAGGATTCTGGGCTTTCACTGCCATGGCCTAGGTTCAATCCCTGGCTGGGAACTGAGATCCTGCAAGCAGAGTGGTGCAGCAAATAAATAAATAAATATATAAGTAAAAACAAACAACCCAAAAAACACATTGCTGATTTGGTAGATAGATGACACCTTCAATTTTTCATTAGTTTACAATGACTTCATTACTAGTGCATATTATTGTCTTTTATCTATTTATGGTTATTTTTCTCTTTCTCTTTTGTGACTTCTCTCTTTGAATGTATATTAAATGATATACATCTAAGGCCCAACATCCTGTCCACCTTTAGAGTAAACCAAGGACACAAGCCCTAGAACACAGAGTGTTCAATCTAGTGCTGCAGTAATTCCCTTACACGGTAGTAGGTAAACCTGAGTGTTGACATGTCTCCTGCACCAGGATAACAATATAATTTTGGCAATGCACTTGAAACTCACAGTCACCCTGGCAGGTTGCCACACTTGTAGCATTATATACAGGCATGCCTTCAGTCATGCCTGTGCAAGGAACTCAGGAGGCATTAGGGAGTTTCTTTCATCCTTTGAGAATTTTTATCCTAGTTCTATTATAAATCAAAGTGAAGAAAATTTCAACTCAGTTGTCATTCTTGTCCATATTCGAACTTGAATCAGTTCTTCATAGGCTGGCCTACCCATCACTTTTCAGAAACAAGCTTATTTTCTATGAGAACTTATCTCCCTGCTATATTCTACTTAGCTTAGGTGAGCTGATCCCATATAAAACGAGTCATGTGACCAAAACTGACCAATCACAGAACTTATCTCTGACTTCCTGATTGGTCCAGAATGAGGACGTGTCCCAGTAAGAACAAATTTGAGTTTATCTTATATTCTGCTGGAGGAAGTCCTTTCTTGTTTGGGGTAGCTGAGAAAGTAGGATGTAGCCCTGAAACTGCTCAGGGTCTCCTTGCCATCAGAAGAAAAAAGGCTTATGTGAGGCTGCAGGCAACAGGTAGAACAAAACTCAGTTGGGGAAAGTTCAGATGACATAGCTTAAACAGGTAAATCTAGCTAAATAGGTTTTCCAGCTAAATGAACAGATATACACTGTTGTTTTTCCAAGCCAATTGTGTTGGGCTTTTAATATCAATACTGAAAGAGTCTTGACTGATACAAATTCATGTTATTTGTCCCTTTTTCTTTTAGAGTATACTTTTATTGATTTGTAAGAATTCTCTTTACTTTTAATCATGTTTATGGTGCTTTTTGACAGAGTTTTGATGATCTTACTTTCTTGCATTTTTACTCAGTTAAGTTTAACCTTTACTTTCTTCCTGGCATGACTGCATGTTTATAAAATCATAATACACCTACTTATTTCACCTATTTTTAAAATTTTAATTCTCACCTGCAATACACCGTAAATTCCCATATTTTAGCTGGTCTATCTCTGTTTCATTGCTTTCCTTACTTCCAGATGTTCAAGCAGGTTTTAGAAAAGGCAGAGGCACCAGAGATCAAATTGCCAACATCCGTTGAATCATGGAGAAAGCAAGAGAGTTTCAGAAAAACATCTATTTCTGCTTCAGTGACTATGCCAAAGCTTTTGACTGTGTGGATCACAATAAACTGTGGAAAATTCTGAAAGAGATGGGTATACCAGACCACCTGACCTGCCTCTTGAGAAACCTGTATGCAGGTCAGGAAGCAATAGTTAGAACTGGACATGGAACAACAGACTGGTTCCAAATAGGAAAAGGAGTACCCCAAGGTTGTATATTGTCACCCTGCTTATTTAACTTATATGCAGAGTACATCATAAGGAACGCTGGGCTGGAAGAAGCACAAGCTGGAATCAAGATTGCTGGGAGAAATATCAATAACCTCAGATATGCAGATGACACCACCCTTATGGCAGAAAGTGAAGAGGAACTCAAAAGCCTCTTGATGAAAGTGAAAGAGGAGAGTGAAAAGGTTGGCTTGAAGCTCAACATTCAGAAAACAAAGATCATGGCATCTGGTCCCATCACTTCATGGGAATAGATGGAGAAACAATGGAAACAGTGTCAGACTTTATTTTTGGGGGCTCCAAAATCACTGCGGATGCTGATGCAGCCATGAAATTAAAAGACACTTACTCCTTGGAAGGAAAGTTATGACCAACCTAGATAGTATATTAAAAAGCAGAGACATTACTTTGCCAACCAAGGTCCGTCTAGTCAAGGCTATGGTTTTTCCAGTGGTCATGTATGGATGTGAGAGTTGTACTGTGAAGAAAGCTGATCGCTGAAGAATTGATGCTTTTGAACTGTGTTGCTGGAGAAGACTCCGAGAGTCCCTTGGAGTGCAAGGAGATCCAACCAGTCCATTCTAAAGGAGATCAATCCTGGGTGTTAATTGAAAAGACTGATGCTAAAGCTGAAGCTCCAATACTTTGGCCACCTCATGCGATGAGTTGACTCACTGGAAAAGACTCTGATGCTGGGAGGGATTGGGGTCGGGAGGAGAAGGGGACGACAGAGAATGAGATGGCTGGATAGCATCACTGACTCGATGGACATGATTTGGGGTGAACTCCGGGAGTTGGTGATGGTCAGGGAGGCCTAGTGTGCTGTGATTCATGGGGTCGCAAAGAGTCGGACACAACTGAGCAACTGAACTGAACTGAACTGATACTCATTTTGATCATATTATCTTTCAACACGTCTTAAACATTTTGTCCCTCAATAATTTTTCATACTGTTCTTATAGTGTCTGAATAAAATTTAAGAATCATTTTACCATGTTCCTTATATTAATATTTGTATTATTATTTAAATTGTATTAAATATGCAAATTAATTGATAGTAATATCCATTTTTATAGCATTAAACTTTTCTACTTAAGAGTATAGCATATCTCAGGTGTTATTTAAATTTCCTCAGTTATATTTTGCAATATTTCCCAAAGAGACATATTTTCTTTTAATTTTCCCCCATGGAACTCTATAGTGTTTAATCTTATAATTTTTTCCTTTATAATATATTACTATGTGTTGTGAATATATTAGAAAACTAGGGGTTTTGGCATATCTTTTTATGAGGTATATTAATAATCTCATATTAGTCTTAATAATTAACTAAATTGTTTGGGATTAATTGGTAGTGAGTTGTCCATCTGTATGCCTTAATGATTTGCCTCATCTTTTCCAGTATAGATAACTTTTTTCCTTAGAAAATTGGCTAATATTTCCGATAAGATGTTATGTGTTGCTGGTAATTAATATACCTGTTTTATTTTTGAAATTAATGGAAATACTTCAAGACTCTCCGATATTGTTGTGATGACTGTAGGTGTATATGTACACATATGATTTATATATTGTTAAAAGTTAAACCAAAACATATTACAATGTTTAAAAGTTTATATGAACAAGCATTAATTCCAGTCAGGAAATGTCAAAGAGAAAGTGGTTAGGAATATTCCAGTGACAAGAGCTAGGAGCAAGCTGTTTATAAGGAAGACATGAAAGCAAAGCAATTAGTTGATTGGCTGTAGCTTAAGCAATTGGATTATTTGGGAAGGCCTAATTGGGTGTTTGCTCTTCCTAACTTGGAGGCATTTGCCGGAATTGACTTTGGCTTAGGTTTCAGTTTGCTTGTGTGGGCTACCAAGATATTAGAGAAATTTCAGTCTAATGGCCTCCTTGTTTGATTACTTTAACAATATATGCATCCATTTTAAATTCACATCATATGCAGCATGGTTGGATTGACAGGAAGCAAACATGATTTTCTACAGGGAATAGATATCTAACCAAAAGTTATGTGGGTACTTAAGTAAACTGGATCATGTCCTGTTTACCTAAAGAAGCTACAGCTTTTCAGTATTAAAATTGTCAGATGTTCTGGCTAAATCAGAAATCCCAGTTTTTGTGTATAAAAGTTGGCAAATGTTTAAGAATAGGCAAGATTTTGTTGTGGTAATGAAAAACTGAAAATTCTAATGACTTAAAACCACAAAGTTTATTTCCTGTCCCTTCAACTGGCATCACAGGGTCACTGCAGCTGTGCTACATGTCTGCTACAGTTCCTATTCACTTGAGGCTGATTGAGTTGCAGCAGAGATCAAGAATATGGCAAAGTATCTAGTAGACCTAAAAGCCAAAATTAGTAATGTTTCACATACTATCGTACAGTCACACAACCAAAGCTAAGATCTCTGAAGGTAGGAATTATAATTCTTCCCACAATGGGTCAGAGAATAGCAACTAATTCAGTCTATAGTAGCTATTTCATAAAGTATCTGAATACAAGTGGTATAAATGAAACTTGTCAGCAAATGACATTTGACTTTGTGGCCATCTTGTAAACTTTATTTCAGACTTTTCAGTTTTAAATTCTGGTTGTAAATCTGTGTGACTGATTGTCTTCAATTCCCTGATCCCAAAAATACAGTTGATTCAGTGAATTAGAGCTGTAAGTCTTCCAATATTCACTGAAAAACTGGAGAAGCAGAACTCCACAGTAACTCTTGCTGGTCTTGTGTAAGAATCATTGAACAATAAATCTTGAGTAATCATTTAACAAAAACTAGAATTAAAATTCTTTTCTGAATATCAAGGCAAACACACAATCTCATGTTTTATCCTACAAATTCTTAAACTTGCCTAAAAATCTAAACAGTTAGGCTTCCAAGGTATATTTATATCTAGCTGTTATATAATCTAGATACATAAGCTTAAAAATCTATTTCTTTAATCAAACAATAACCTGCAAAAATAGCAAACCCATTTCAAAAAAATTCTATTAATTTTATCACTAGTCAGTGTCTCATTAAATGTTCAATAAGGTATTCCACTTCGTCTGAAAATGTCTCTTGAGCTAATATAGTTTTTCCAAAAAATTATTTAAATCACTATGATGGACAAAGAAGTTTCTCAGTCTTGTCTGACTCTTTGTTATGCCATGGAGAGTCCATGGGATTCTCCAGGCCAGAATACTGGAGTGGGTAGCCTTTCCCTTCTCCAGGAGATGTTCCCAACCCAAGGATTGAACCCAGGTCTACCACATTGCAGGTGGATTCTTTACCAGCTTCACCACAAGGGAAGCCCAAGAATACTGGAATGGGTAGCCTATCCCTTCACCAGCAGATCTTCCCAACCCAGGAATTGAACCGGGATCTCCTGCACTGCAGGTGGATTCTTTACCAATTGAGCTATGAGGGAAGCCCACTCTATCTATATCTTTCTTTTCAAAGAAAGACTTCTCAGAGCTGCAGGAGTGCTGTCAGTGGACTGCATTCAGCTGCAAACTTCTTCAGGGTTGCTTCAACTGCAATGGACAATTTGCCCAAAGTTATGTTTCTTCTACAGCTATCTATCTCCAGTGACTGATTGATTTGGGAATATGTCAATCAGCCTGGATGAGGAAGACAGAAGAAACTCACATCTTGGCCCAACTCAGTTCAGCTCTAGTGTGTTAGTTACAGAGTTCCCTCTGGGATTAGCTAAGACACATCAGTGGATGCACAGCCTCTGCTTTTGTCAAATTCAACTGGAGTCCCTCCCTTCTTCCCTTTCAAAGCTCTAAATACAGAAAGAATTCCCTAGTAAGCCTCTTATAGGCTAAAATCTGCTTCAGAGTTTGCCATCAAGGCAACCCAACCGAAAAAAAAAAAAAGAGACAACCCAACCAAAGATTGTCTTTGAATATCCTTTCATTGCCTGTTGTTATAGTACAGAAAATAGGAGAAAAAGTCAGAAGTTTTAAATATCTGGAATGTAATATTCACAGAATAAAAATTCTAATTAAATTTTAAAATTGAAGTACAATCTTTCTAGAGAATGAAAGAAAACCAATCTTAAAGTACTATGATAGTAAATATTTTAATCATATGTGTCTATTTATTTTTATGTATCTTATTTTTAAATGTTACTTACAATGTAATTATTATTTTGTGATTAATTCTGGCATTAATGAATAATTCCTATATTGTTCCATGAGCAAATATTCTCTGTAATATTGGCCACATCTCCCTAATATATACCATTGATCATTAGAATATATAGTCAAGTGATTGCATTTGAGGAGAGGAATGAGCAGGCTGAATTAGAATGCAAACAGGGCAGGGCCATTTTGTTCTAAAATTGTCGTAAATCTTTCAATTTTAAAAAAATCATTGCATTAAATATTTGTATAAAAACAGAAAAAAAAAGACAATGGAAATAACAGCGTGGGGTGGTTTTCTGTTTACTGAGCCTTTTTTAATGTTGTAGGTATTTGGTTTGTATCTATCTCATCTAGTTCTCCCTGCGTGCATGCATGCTGTGCATGCTAAGTCACATCAATCATGTCCAACTCTATGCTACCTCATGGCCTATAACCCTCCAGGTTCTCTGTCCAAGCGATTCTTCAGGCAAGAATACTGGAGTGGACTGGCATGCCCCTCTCCAGGGCATCTTCCAGACCTGGGAATTGAACTCACATCTGCCTGCATCTCTTGCACTGCAGGTAGATTCTTTACCCACTGAGCCAATAGGAAGAATTTCAGTCATTTGTTCAAGGTATCTTATTTAGCAAAATAAAATTCAATTTTGAACCCAAGCAGTCCGTCTCCAGAGAGTTTAACCTGGATCACAGCATAGTGTACTTAAGGCTATCTGTAACTCAAATGATTGTTACAGAGAAAAATTGCTATAGAAATTCAGGTGTGAGATGGATTGGGAGCAGTGGCAAGAGGGATTAAGGATTTGACCTTTGTCTAAAAGTACTGATATGAATTTGAAATGAGAAGGGATGTTGAGGGGTTTTCAAAATGACATGTAAGTATATGTGTGTGTTGAGAGTTGGACTGTGAAGAAAGCTGATCGCCGAAGAATTGATGCTTTTGAACTGTGGTGCTGGAGAAGACTCTTGAGAGTCCCTTGGACTGTAAGGAGATCCAACCAGTCCATTCTAAGGGAGATCAATCCTGGGTGTTCATTGGAAGGACTGATGCTAAAGCTGAAACTCCAATACTTTGGCCATCTCATGCGACGAGTTGACTCACTGGAAAAGAGTCTGATGCTAGGAGGGATTGGGGGTGGGAGGAGAGGAGACAGGGACGACAGAGAATGAGATGGCTGGATGGAATCACCAACTCGATGGACATGAGTTTGAGTGAACTCTGGGAGTTGGTGATGGACAGGGAGACCTGGCATGCTGTGATTCATGGGGTCGCAAAGAGTCGGACATGACTGAGCGACTGAACTGAACTGAACTGAACTGAACAGACATCAGAGAATGAACAAAGCCATCGAGATGAAATATTACAAGGCAAACATTTTCCCTTAAATTATTGATTTAATATACATCGTTAATTAATTAAAAACATATAATTCTCCCTGGAAAATGCATGAACAAACTATCAATAGTAAGATGCCACAAATTTGACATATCAAAAGCAAAATATACTTGCCTTGTAGAGCTCCAAGTTTAATAGGAAAAATCATGGTTCCCTGGCAACCCTCTTAAGTCACTGAGTGTCATACACTGATTCGTCTAACCACTGATTTTTTATATCAGTTTCAGTTCAGTTGCTCAGTCATGTCCAACACATTGTGACCCATGGACTGCAGCACGCCAGTCTTCCCTGTCCTTCAACAACTCCCCGAGCTTTCTCAGACTCATGTCCATCAAGTCGGTGATGTCATCCAACCATCTCATCCTCTCTTGTCCCCTTCTCCTCCTGCCCTCAATCTTTCCCAGCATCAGGTCTTTTCAAATGAGTTCGCTCATCGCATCAGGTGGCCAAAGTATTGGAATTTCAGCCTCAACATCAGTCCTTCCAGTGAATATTCAGGACTGATTTCCTTTGATTGGGACTGGTTGGATCTCCTTGCTGTCCAAGGGACTCTCAAGAATCTTTTCCAACAGCACAGTTCAAAAGCATTAATTCTTCAGCGCTCAGCTTTCTTTATAGTCCAACTCTGACATCCATACATGACTACAGGAAAAACTATAGCTTTAACTACATGGATTTCTGTTGACAAAGTAATGTCTATGCTTTTCAATATGCTGTTTAGGTTGGTTATAACCTTTCTTCCAAGGACCAAGTGTCTTTTAATTTCATGGCTGCAGCCAAAATCTGCAGTGACTTTGGAGTCCCCAAAAATAAAGTCTGTCACTGTTTCCACTGTTTCCCCATTTACTTCCCATGAAATGATGGGACCAGATGCCATGATCTTTGTACTTTGAATGTTGACTTTTAAGTCAGCTTTTTCACTCTCCTCTTTCACTTTCAGCAAGAGGCTCTTTAGTTCTTCACTTTCTGCCATAAGGGTGGTGTATCTGAGGTTATTGATATTTCTCCCAGCAATCTTGATTCCAGTTTGTGCTTCATTCAATCCAGCATTTCTCATGATGTACTCTGCATATAAGATAAATAATCTGGGTGACAGTATACAGCCTTGATGCCTTCCTTTTCCAATTTGGAACCAGTCTGTTGTTCCATGTCCAGTTCTAACTGTTGCTTCTTGATCTTCATACAGATTTCTCAGGAGGCAAGTCAGGTGATCTGGTATTCCCATCTCTTGAAGAATTTTCCACAGTTTGTTGTGATCCACACAGTCAAAGGCTCTGGCATAGTCAATAAAGCATGTACATGTTTTTCTGGAACTCTCTTGATTTCTCAATGATCCAATGGTTGTTGGCAATTTGATCTCTGGTTCCTCTGCCTTTTCTAAATCCAACTTGAACATCTGGAGGTTCATGGTTCATGTACTGTTGAAAGCTGGTTTGGAGAATTTTGAGGATCACTTTGCTAGCCTGTGAGATGAGTGCAGTTGTGCAGTAGTTTGAGCATTCTTTGGCATTGCCTTTCTTTGGGATTGGAATGAAAACTGACCTTTTCCAGTCCTGTGGCCACTGCTGAGTTTTCAAATTTGCTGGCATATTGAGTGAAGCCCTTCACAGCATCATCTTTCAGGATTTGAAATAGCTCAACTGGAATTCCATCACTTCCACTAGCTTTGCTCATAGTGATGTTTCCTAAGGCCCACTTGACTTTGCGTTCCAGGATGTCTGGCTCTAGATGGGTGATCAGACTATCATGGTTATGTGGGTCATGAAGATCTTTTTTGTATAGTTCTTCTGTGTATTCTTGTCACCTCTTTTTAATATCTTCTGCTTCTGTTAGGTCCATACCATTCCTGTCCTTTATTCTGCCTATCTTTGAATGAAATGTTCCTTTGGTATCTCCAATTTTCTTGAAGAGATCGCCAATCTTTCCCATTCTATTGTTTTCCACTATTTCATTGCATTGATCACTGATTTTTCTATTTAGGTTGTTGTAAATATACTTGGATTAATCTTACATAAGGACACACATTTATAAATTTGAAGACCCTGATGCTGGGAAAACTTGAAGGTACAAGGAGAAGGGGGAAACAGGATGAGATGGTTGAATGGCATCCCTCACTCATTAGACACGAGTTTGACCAAACTCAGGGAGATAGTGATGGACAGAGAAGCCTGGCATGCTGCTGTTCATGGGGCTGCAAAGATTTGGACACCACTTAGCAACTGAACAGCAGCATTAGTTTGAGTTGCATCTGTTCCTTAACTAATCATTGCTAATCATGCTCAATAATGGGGGAAAGAGTAAGAGCTGATAATTGGTCATTGATAAGCGACTGAACTGAACTGAACTGAAGCATATTCACTCTACCTTTCTCAAAGGGAAAAACAGGAATAAAAAGTTTCACTGCAAAACAACCCTATGTGGCAGGTGTCAAGTCAAATGCCAAGTGTTCTTTGACATATTCCTGAATTATTGATCTAACTCTTCTTTGTTTATGCTATCCTTAGTGAACAAAAGTGTTTGGATACCATTCCCATATGTTTTCAACCTGTGTAATCATGTGCCCACTATCAGGCAAAAACTGTCTCCCTTTTTCCCCCTAAGCAATGAGTCTCCACTGCGTAACCAATACAAACTATCACAAATAGGTACTTAGTAAGTATTCACTGAATTAATAAATGGCTATTTGATGTCATACTTAGAAATTTTTTCTCCATTACATATTTGCTGATAGACCCTATTGGGGAATATTGCCAATATAGTTTAGAAGCAGTTTCAGAGATGGCAAATGAGAGTTAAAATGGCATATGCCAATGAAGAATTGTAATTATGTCAGAACCTTCTTCATGATCAAACTATTGTGTATACAGAAATTTCTCCTGAAAATTTTAAGTGATTTTATTATTTCTATGAATGACCTTGGTTTTTAATATTATTGACTGTAATATTATTTGCATTTCATTTGAATTTCAAACTGAATTTATAATAAAGTTCATTTTTTGTTTGGAATATAATATAAACTGGTACTCTTTTATGAATGTTTAGTTTAAAGTAGAAATTATAAATATGCTCTTATTTTGTTTCCTTTCAACTTCTAAAAAATTATTTTTATTTAATCCTTTTTGTAAGTGATTGGCATGATTCTTTAGGAATTTTTCAACAAAATTAGAGGCTATTTTTTTTCAAGTTAATTGCATGGTTTCTATTAATATGCCATTCTCCACAAAATGTATAAAATGGCTTTAAAGCCAAGAATACAAAGATAGAATGATATGCTTTTTGGTAAAAGTGCCAGTTGGATATAAAATACATGGTAAAACAAAAACTTGTCAGATTGATCTTAAGACCAGGACTTTTTGTTTAAAAAAAATTATGAGGTACAGAGATTAAAAGAAAATACTGCTAAATATTTTTTTAATTTCCAGTGTCCTCTGATAAAAATCTCATTATAAAAGGTCTGATTTAGGCCTCCCATGATTTCCATTTGGTTTCTAAAATAGTCAGTCTGGAAATATCAGTGAGTGCTTACTTCCAAATGTAAGTTTTGGAGAATTAAACTATAGAAACTGGCCCGATAGCATATTCATTTTTGTACTGATGTAAAATTAAATGATTACTTTAAAGCTTAATAATTTATGCCTTCATATCTCCATGCCTGGGAAATATATATATATATATATATATGTATATGTTATACACTGTAATATATTCAAATGAGATATGTATTTATTTTCCAAACCCATTTAGTTCTACTAATTTTATATTTCTCTACTATCTATAAAATATTCACCATTCTTTCCTGTGTATGTACCTTGGTATTACATCCACAATATTTCTATTAAAAAAGAAAATAAAAAAAAACCCACTTACTGACCAAACACACTTGAAGAATATGACTAAAGGTAAATAAATCAATAACCTTAGATATGCAGATGACACTACCCTTATGGCAGAAAGTGAAGAGGAACTCAAAAGCCTCTTGATGAAAGTGAAAGAGGAGAGTGAAAAGGTTGGCTTGAAGCTCAACATTCAGAAAACAAAGATCATGGCATCTGGTCCCATCACTTCATGGGAAATAGATGGAAAAACAATGGAAACAGTGTCAGACTTTGTTTTTTTGGGCTCCAAAATCACTGCAGATGCTGATTGCAGCCATGAAATTAAAAGACGCTTGCTCCTTGGCAGGAAAGTTATGACCAACCTTGATAGTATATTAAAAAGCAGAGACATTACTTTGCCGACCAAGGTCCGTCTAGTCAAGGCAATGGTTTTTCCCGTGGTCATGTATGGATGTGAGAGTTGGACTGTGAAGAAAGCTGATCGCCGAAGAATCGATGCTTTTGAACTGTGGTGTTGGAGAAGACTCTTGAGAGTCCCTTATACTGCAAGGAGATCCAACCAGTCCATTCTAAAGGAGATCAATCCTGGATGTTCATTGGAGGGACTGATGCTAAAGCTGAAACTCCAATACTTTGGCCACCTCATGCGACGAGTTGACTCACTGGAAAAGACTCTGATGCTGGGAAAGGTTGGGGGCGGGAGGAGAAGGGGACGACGGAGAATGAGATGGCTGGATGGCATCACCGACTCTGTGGACATGAGTTTGAGTGTACTCCGGGAGTTGGTGATGGACAGGGAGGCCTGGCGTGCTGTGATTCATGGGGTCGCGGAGAGTCGGACACGACTGAGCGACTGAACTGAACTGAACTGAACTGAAATAAATTGAGGAGAAAAGAAATCTATCCCTTTAATAATTCCACAGCACATTACTCTTAGAAATTTGGAAGTTAATTTATCTGGAATATACACACTAATTCTGAGAAAGGAGTTGAAATCTATTATCCCTAGAATGTGGATGGCAACATACATGACAAACAGTGTAAGTTTTAAAGCAGTCACAGCTAAGGAACTTTGCACAACTTCCTAGCCCTTAACTGTAATTCTTTTATCAAGAAAACGGGCTCTAATGATGAAACCTACCAGAATGGGCTACTATTAAGTTTAAACTTACTAGCACATGCACCTGGGCATATTCAGTTCAATTCAGTTCAGTTCAGTCGCTCAGTCGTGTCCGACTCTCCATGACCCCATGAATCACAGCACACCAGGCCTCCCTGTCCATCACCAACTCCCGGAGTTCACTCAAATTCATGTCCACAGAGTCAGTGATGCCATCCAGCCATCTCATTCTCCGTCGTCCCCTTCTCCTCCCGCCCCCAACCTTTCCCAGCATCAGAGTCTTTTCCAGTGAGTCAACTCGTCGCATGAGGTGGCCAAAGTATTGCAGTTTCAGCTTTAGCATCAGTCCTTCCAATGAACACCCAGTATTGATCTCCTTTAGAATGGACTGATTGGATCTCCTTGCAGTATGAGGGACTCTCAAGAGTCTTCTCCAGCACCACAGTTCAAAAGTATCAATTCTTCGGCGATCAGCTTTCTTCACAGTCCAACTGTCATATCCATACATGACCACTGGAAAAACCATAGCCTTGACTAGACGGACCTTGGTTGGCAAAGTAATGTCTCTGCTTTTTAATATACTATCAAAGTTGGTCATAACTTTCCTTCCAAGGAGTAAGCGTCTTTTAATGTCATGGCTGCAATCAGCATCTGCAGTGATTTTGGAGCCCCCAAAAATAAAGTCTGACACTGTTTCCACTGTTTTTCCATCTATGCCCTGCAAAATTGTTGGTTTATATGCTTTTCATTTCTTTCCCTTCCTCTTTTTTCCTTGGTAATATGTTGGTACTTCAGAATGTGATCTCTGTTTAGAATATTTACAGATAAATGTAGCTCTGTCACTTAGTAGCTGTAATAACTCAGAAAAGATGTTCAACTCCTCTTTTTTTCAGTTTTCCCATTTGTAAATTGGGGATAACAATATCGGTACTTACTTCATAAGGCTTTCCTGCATATTAAAGGAGTTAAAACATGAATGAGTAATGTCTGGCTCATAGTAAAGTTTCTGCAGTTATAAATATTCTTTACTGTGGATCAGATCATGAACTCCTTATCGCCAAATTCAGACTTAAATTGAAGAAAGTGGGGAAAACCACTACCACTCAGGTATGACCTAAATCAAATCCCTTATAATTATACAGTGGAAGTGAGAAATAAATTCAGGGGATTAGATATGCTAGGCAGAGTGCCTGAAGAACTATGGATGGAAGTTTGTGACATTGTACAGGAGGCAGGAATCAAGACCACCCCAAAGAAAAAGAAATGGCAAAAAGGAAAAACGGTTGTCTGAGGAGGCTTTACAAATGGCTGAGAAAAGAAAAGAAGTGAAATGGAAAGGAGAAAAGGAAAGATATACTCATTTGAATGCAGAGTTCCAAAGAATAGCAAGGAGCGACAAGAAAGTCTTCCTCAGTAATCAATGCAAAGAAATAGAGGAAAACAATAGAAAGGGAAAGACTAGAGATCTCTTCAAGAAAATTAGAGATACCAAGGAAACATTTCATGCAAAGATGGGCACAGTAAAAGACAGAAATAGTATGGACCTAACAGAAGCAGAAGATATTAAAAAGAGGTGGCAAGAATACACAGAAGAAATATACAAAAAAGACCTACATGACCCAGATAATCAAAATGGCATGATCACTCACCTAGAGCCAGACATCCTGGAATGTGAAGTCAAATGGGCCTTAAGCATCACTATGAACAAAGCTAGTGGAGGTGATGGAATTCCAGTGGAGCTATTTCAAATCCTGAAAGATGATGCTGTGAAAGTGCTTCATCAATATGCCAGCAAATTTGGAAAACTCAGCAGTGGCCACAGGACTGGAAAAGGTCAGTTTTCATTCCAGTGCCAAAGAAAGGCAATGCCAAAGAATGTTGAAACTACTGCACAACTACACTCATCTCACAGGCTAGCAAAGTGATGCTCAAAATTCTCCAAACCAGCCTTCAACAGTACATGAACCATGAACCTCCAGATGTTCAAGTTGGATTTAGAAAAGGCAGAGGAACCAGAGATCAAATTGCCAACAACCATTGGATCATTGAGAAATCAAGAGGATTCCAGAAAAACATCTACGTATTGACTACGCCAAAGCCTTTGACTGTGTGGATCACAACAAACTGTGGAAAATTCTTCAAGAGATGGGAATACCAGATCACCTGAGCTGCCTCCTGAGAAATCTGTATGCAAGTCAAGAAGTAACAGATAGCAGATAGAACTGTACATGGAACAACAGACTGCTTCCTAATTGGAAAAGGAGTGAATCAAGGCTGTATATTGTCACCCTGCTCATTTAACTTATACGCAGAGTACATCATGAGAAATGCCGGACTGAATGAAGCACAAACTGGAATCAAGATTGCCGGGAGAAATATCAATAACCTCAGATACGCAGATGACACCACCCTTATGGCAGAAAGTGAAGAACTAAAGAGCCTCTTGCTGAAAGTGAAAGAGGAGAGTGAAAAAGTTGTCTTAAAACTCAACATTCAGAAAACTAAGATCATGGCTTCTGTCCCATCACTTCATGGCAAATGGATGGGGAAACAGTGACAGACTTTATTTTTGGGGACTCCAAAGTCACAACAGATGGTAACTGCAGCCAGGAAATTAAAAGATACTTGCTCCTTGGAAGAAAAGTTATGACCCACCTAAACAGCATATTATAAAACAGAGATATTACTTTGTAAGCAAAGGTCCGTGTAGTCAAAGCTATGGTTTTTCCAGTAGTCATGTATGGATGTGAGAGTCAGACTGTAAAGAAAGCTGAGTGATGAAGAATTGATGCTTTTTGAACTGCGGTGTTGGAGAAGACTCTTGAGAGTCCCTTGGACTTCAAGGAGATCCAACCAGTCCATCCCAAAGGAAATCAGTCCTTAATATTCATTGGAAGGACTGATGCTGAAGCTGAAACTCCAGTACTTTGGCCACCTGATGTGAAGAACTGACTCGCTAGAAAAGACCCTGATGCTTGGAATGATTGACTGCGGGAAGAGAAGGGAAGTACAGAGGATGAGATTGTTGGATGTCATCACTGACTTTATGGACATGAGTCTGAGTAAACTTGGAAGTTGGTGATGAACAGGGAGGCCTGGTGTGCTGTAGTCCATGGGGTTGCTAAGAGTTGGACACGACTGAGTGACTGAACTGAACTGAACTGAATACCTATAAAGAGAAAATATGATTTTCAATAATATTTACCAATGGCCTCATTTTTTTCATACCTGTAGTGGGTTAAAGAGTGTGATCCAAAAAAATTCATGTCAAATTAGAACCTCATAATGTGATCTTATTTGGAAATAGGGTCTTTACTAATGTAACTAAGTTAATGTTCAAGATGAAATCACACTGGATTAGGACGTGCCCCAAATCCAGAGAAACAGGGATTGGAGTGATGTGTCTACAAGTCAAGGAATCCCAAAGATCACTGGCAACTTCCAGAAACTAGAAGAGAGACGTGGAATGGTTTCTGCACATCAGTGATGTAGAATATGAAATATACCTGTGAGAAGTTCAAATACTTGTCACTGTCATGCCCTTGTTGTTTTTGTTTAGTTGCTAAGTCATGTCTGACTCTTTTGCAGCCCCATGGTCTGTAGCCTGCCAGGCTCCTCCGTCTATGGGATTCTCTAGGCAAGAATACTGGAGTGGGTTGCCATTTCCTTCTACAGGGAACCTCCCTGACCCAGGGATAGGACCCACAGTTCCTGCCTCATCTTCTGCATTGCAGGCAGATTCTTTACCACTGGGTGCACTAGGGAAGCACCTTTATGTCCTTTGACTAAGCCCTATAAGCTTTGGAGACTAGTGTAGAATCAACTTCAAAGCATTAATTATCTCCCTTGGAATACTCAGATTATCATTTATGGAGAAGTGTAAATATTGCAGCTGGATGCATTCAGTCAAGATGACTGACTATTTAAAAGATTATATTTCCTACATCTGGAAATATGTCTATTTAGAAGCATTTGAATAAATCTAATCAGAATCCCATTGATTTTGTCACATTATTAGAAATAAGCGGAAACAGTACTCAGTTGTGGATGTGTCTGGTGATGAAAGTAAAATCCGATGCTGTTAAGGAACAGTATTGCATAGGAACCTGGACTGTTAGGTCCATGAATCAAGGTAAATTGGACATGGTCAAGCAGGAAATGGCAAGAGATGACAAGTTGATTCCATTGACATCTTAGGAATCAGTGAACTAAAATGGACAGGAATGGGTGAATTTAATTTAGGTCACCATTGTATCTACCACTGTGGGCAAGAACCTCTTCGAAGAAATGGAATAGCCCTCATAATCAACAAAATTGTCTGAAATACAGTACTTGGGTACCACCTCAAAAATGACAGAATGATCTTCATTTGTTTCCAAGACAAACCATTCAACATCATAGTAATTCAAGTCTATACCCCAACCACTGATGCCAAAGAAGCTGAAGTTGATCAGTTCTGTGAAGACCTACAAAACCTACAAGACGTATTAGATCTAACACCAAAAAAGACATCCTATTCATCAGAGGGGATTGAAATGTAAAAGTAGTAAGTCAAGAGATACCTGGACTAAGAGGCAAGTTTGGCTCTGGAGTACAAAATGAAGCAGTCTTACTATATAAGACTGTAAGAAAAAACAAAAGCTCTGAAACTTCATCATAAAGTAGGTGGAGACTAGTGTTAGAATCAATTTCAAAGCAGTTGGCTAGATTTCTCAGTGGTTATTACATTTAGTGGGAAATTAGTGTTGTAGGATTGGAACTTGTTAAAATTATGTCAATTAGTTTTCATCTCAATTATAGCATGGCTAGGGAAAGAAATTCAGAAATTATTTGATGACAGCCGTATCTTTATAATAGAGATTTGGATTTATTTTAGAGGTCATTTGATGCCTTTGTTCCTGTTACATCTGCTCAATTGCATTAGGTTGCTTATTTGAAAAATCAACAAATTGCTTGCATGACTGCAGCATTGTTCAAAACAATGTGAAAAATACATCACCAAATTATAGTACTAATAACTGTCAGCAATAACTGGCATAAACCTGTTAGTCATCGCGACTATTTCAGAACATTTGTTTATTTACAAATCAATTCAAAATATAGGTGATTAACAGTGAAATGAACTATGTGAGAAATAGTCTTCTGCTCATTAAACAAAACAAATTGTGTCATAAATAAACCTTAAAATATGAAATATACCATATCAAATCTTTAAAGGAAATGAAAACTTAAAATGATTTAAATAAATTGTGATCTCCTTATCACCTAATTCTAGATTGAATTGGTTACATGCATGATGAAAGTGAAAGAGGAGAGTGAAAAGGTTGGCTTGAAGCTCAACATTCAGAAAACAAAGATCATGGCATCTGGTCCCATCACTTCATGGGAAATAGATGGAAAAACAGTGGAAACAGTGTCAGACTTTGTATTTTTGGGCTCCAAAATCACTGCAGATGTTGATTGCAGCCATGAAATTAAAAGACGCTTGCTCCTTGGAAGGAAAGTTATGACCAACCTTGATAGTATATTAAAAAGCAGAGACATTACTTTGCCAACCAAGGTCCGTCTAGTCAAGGCAATGGTTTTTCCTGTGGTCATGTATGGATGTGAGAGTTGGACTGTGAAGAAAGCTGATCGCCGAAGAATCGATGCTTTTGAACTGTGGTGTTGGAGAAGACTCTTGAGAGTCCCTTATACTGCAAGGAGATCCAACCAGTCCATTCTAGAGGAGATCAATCCTGGATGTTCATTGGAGGGACTGATGCTAAAGCTGAAACTGCAATACTTTGGCCACCTCATGCGATGAGTTGACTCACTGGAAAAGACTCTGATGCTGGGAAAGGTTGGGGGCGGGAGGAGAAGGGGACGACGGAGAATGAGATGGCTGGATGGCATCACCGACTCTGTGGACATGAGTTTGAGTGTACTCCGGGAGTTGATGATGGACAGGGAGGCCTGGCGTGCTGTGATTCATGGGGTCGCAGAGAGTCGGACACGACTGAGCGACTGAACTGAACTGAACTGAACTGATGAATCTTCCTACTGTGCAAAATTCTAATTAAACAGATAATTTAGAAATCACAGGTCATTTATGCAAGGAGTACAACCCAAGAAGAGGTTGTATTATTAATAAATATCTATGGGGATAAGATTCCAGTTTTCCAGGGTAATTCTGGTAATATACACACAAAATCAGACTTTGTGAAAGAAATACAAACTTTGTGAAAAAGCTATTATATTCTCCATGTGATAGTGAAAGACCACAACTCCAAAACACTATTCTGAATGATATCATAACATTAATAAATTGTGGATCCAGACTAAGGAATTCTGCAAAAGCTGTAGTTTATGTCTGATCTGTTTAACATTAATTTTATCATAGGGACACAATAAATACAATCTTTAAGTTAAGAGTCCATATGTTGAACTTAACTACAGTAGCTAGTTGAAGTGTAATTTTGCCTGTGATAGTTGCAAATAATAACTTATCCACAGTTCAAGATTAATACATTACGAAAAAGGAAATATGCATATTAGTATCTGTTTCTGAGAAGTATCTAATGACTTTAATTTGAACATGCACATACATTCTTCATAATCTTAACTTATTTTAGTGTGGCTATACCAAAAAAATAAAATAAAGAATCATGCAATACATTTCTTTGCATTAAATATAACAATCTGATAGTGTTTTCCAGGGAAGTGAGTTGCTTTATCATTTTAAACTATAATATATTTTAATCTACTATTCTAAAAATTAGATGAAATAGTTAAAATTTTCTGATATTTACTTGAAGATGGTATTGAATAACTCATATGACATCTGGACAATTAGCTAGCAGGAAAATCACAGATTACAGGCCAGTATTCGCACTCACATGATAGAACACCTGGCTGAGACTTGTCAGCAACCCTGAGGTCAGTCATCTGATCTAGCACAGCTCCTGGACTCTAGCCCCCATCACCATAAATGGCACTACTCTCAGAAAAAGACTCGAAAATCCATGGACAGAAGAGCTTGGCTGGCTACAATCCATGGAGTCGCAAAGGGTCAGACATGACTGAGCAAGATGATGACAACGAACTCTTCATATTCTCTAGATCTTATGTCCTTTATTTTTTTCCTCACCTCAACCCATTGTCTGTTCTGAAAATGAAACAACTTTCATTTTACAAAAAAAAAATTAGTATCATCCTCATTAAATTTTAGAACTGAACACCTATGCTAATGTTTGATATGATATTAGAATTTCTCATTAATATTATAAAACAACAAATGGTGGATTTATGAACTGGAAGGAGAGATGATGCTGCCATTATTTCATATAGTCACCTACACAAAAACACCCCCTCATAAATAGTTAATAATTATCCAAAAATGACAACCAGTACCAGACCAACTTACAAAAACTAATAACTCTCCTCCAGATTAGCAATAACATATGTGAGATTATAAAATAGAAAATTTCACAATGGCAGTGGAAAACTTTTACGTATTTAGGAATCAACCTAACATGATTTAGAAAATCATCATACTCTATACATGAAAAAATGGCAAAAATTAGAAAAAGGTTAATATAAAGTGTTAGCGAGGATTTATGGAATATAGTTGTCAGTGTTTAGCAAAATTATGAGCGCAATTACCCAATGATTCTGTGATCTATTAGGTATATATGGTTTTATCAGTTTTAGGTTAAGTAATGCTCTGATAGCAAATACTTTCAAAATATCAAAACAACACTGATTTATTCTTAAATTATGAGTTGACTCACTGGAAAAGACTCTGATGCTGGGAAGGACTGGGGGCAGGAGGAGAAGGGGATGACAGAGAATGAGATGGCTGAATGGCATCACTGACTCTATGGACATGAGTTTGCGTGAACTCCGGGAGTTGGTGATGGACAGGGAGGCCTGGCGTGCTGTGATTCATGGGGTCGCAAAGAGTCGGGCACGACTGAGTGACTGAACTGAACTGAACTGAACTTATGTGTCCGTTATGGATCTTGTGGAGGGTTTTCTAGATATTATCCTCATGTCTGGATACAGACTGACCAAGAAATAAAATCTACAATATTACTGGTTGATACAGCAGATGAAAAAAGTATCTTAGAGGGATTCAATGGTTGGACCAGAATTGACATGTCACTCTGTCACATTGTCCCACTCTATTGTTTGCCCCAAGGGCAGAGAGCCAGAAATATTTCATGAGCAGTATTATGGTAACCACAATTTGCCCTTCTGGTCATTTGGCCCACCCTCCTTCTTACTGGCAAGCTACACTCAGTGCAAATTTGCATCTACACGTGGGCATCAAGCTCAAAGTCCAGGGTCTCTGGGTGATGTGTGATCAAGCCCACATGTGTCTCTTCTCAACTGGGAGACATAAAAATATTTTCCACCTCCCGCACTGCCAATATACTCAGGTAGAATAAATTAGTCACATGAAATGCTCTTATTCACAAAGCGGGGGATGCGGAGGGTGGGAAATGAAACAGACGTAGTAGCTGTTATTGGTCCATTGCAGTTTGAAATATATAAGGTGAGCAAGTTAAAGGCAAATGTGCTCTTATTAAAATGGTAGTAAAATTCTCACATGGTTTTACATGGGCACTTTGTTCAGTAAGCTTATCGTGGCATTGTTTGTGGTTGTGGCAGTTGGAATAACCTAGAGGAAATCATTGGGGAAATGGAAAAGTAACATAATGATTGATGTTCACTATAGAATACAACACTGCAGTAGAATTAAGAAACTAAATACTGGACAATAGCACAGACATATCTCAAAAAGTGCTGCGTGAATAAAGTAGATAAATACTTATGTAAATTTTAAAGAACCAGAAATTTTAAAATTATTTTCCAATAATTTGTTAATTTTAGGGATATATGGCAAACATATCAAAGAAAATGCCTAAATAGAAAGTAGAATAAGAGTGGGGATCAGCAAGAAGGAGAACAATGAAATGAGATAAAATGAAACCAGAGCACCTTGCACTGATTGCTAATAACAGTGGTCAGTGTTCTGTCATGCTGGTTCACCTCTACTCTTAGCCATGAAAGGTAAAATTAACAAATACGTGAACAACACAGTTGTACATAATAGGAGATTGCAGTTTACTCACAGCAAAGAGCAAAACAATTTAAACAGATATAATGGATTGCATATACCAACTACACTCCTACACAACTACAGCAACTACACTAATAGGAAATGTTATACAGAAAAATTTTCTTTAATTTTGAGGAAATTTGATGCAAGCATACAGATTTTTTTTGTCAAATAGTTTTCATGACAATTCACATTCAATATTGAGTGATAATATCTAGGATTTCCTTTCCTGAAACTGAGTCCTATAATTCAACACAATAATTGCTTTAAGACCGCAGCCTATATTGGGTTGTCCGTATTTGTCAGTTTGGGGCTTTGTTTTGTTTTCCTCAAAAAAGCAGTGAAGCCTCCATGGCTTGGCCAGGCTGCTGGATGGTTTTGGAAATAGGCTTGCTTCTGTAATGAAAGTCTAACTTTACTGACCAGGTCTAGTCCCACAACACAAGAGGCATTTATTTAAAGAAGATAGAACATAATTATACACAGGAGAACTTGGGTTTCAGTGCTATGGTTAGAAATGTCTGCTGGAAAATTTGACACTAATGTGAGCGTAGAAAGCATACAAAGATGGGGAAATTGTCTAAAAATTATGATTATTTTTATTTATGATTTTTCTGCCTCCCTCTCCCTCTCCCTCTCCACTCTCTCCACTCTCCTTTTTACTTGCAATTATGTGATGTTCTGTAGAAGTCAGTAGTCTAAGGAGCACTCAGTTATTTGGCTACATACCTATGAGTAGAATTACTGTATCAAATAGCAAATTTCATGCTTAAATTTTCAGAATAACGATTTTTTAGCTCTCTGACCTCATAGCTACTCTTTGTGTGGGGGTAGATAGAGATGTAACAAAAGGTAGCATCTAAGAAACTATCTGATCATTTATAGCAAATAATCTTTACCTTTTCTCTATCACTCAAAAACTTTTTTTGGTATATTTAAAAGTGGAGTGAGGGAAAAAAAAGTTATTTTAAAACCTAATTTAGTTTTCATTAAGCATCTTGAAAATGGTTTCTATTTTCCAACTTGAAAATTTTGACATCTAATTTTTACTTTTAGCTTCATTTGATATTCTGAAATGTGTCTTTATGCACTTAATGATAGGTTTATTTACTCTTTTAGAATGGTTTTAAAGCAATTTATAAAATAGGTTTATTTCCGCTGGATCATGGAGAAAGCAAGAGAGTTCCAGAAGAACATCTATTTCTGCTTCATTGACTATGCCAAAGCCTTTGACTGTGTGGATCACAAGAAACTGTGGAACATTCTGAAAGAGATGGGACTACCACACCACCTGACCTGCCTCTTGAGAAACCTGTATGCAGGTCAGGAAGCAACAGTCAGAACTGTACATGGAACAACAGACTGGTTCCAAATAGGAAAAGGAGTATGTCAAGGCTGTATATTGTCACCTTCCTTATTTAACTTCTATGCAGAGTACATCATGAGGAACGCTGGGCTGGAAAAAGCACAAGCTGGAATCAAGATTGCTGGGAGAAATATCATTAACCTCAGATATGCAGATGACACTACCCTTATGGCAGAAAGTGAAGAGGAACTCAAAAGCCTCTTGATGAAAGTGAAAGAGGAGAGTGAAAAGGTTGGCTTGAAGCTCAACATTCAGAAAACAAAGATCATGGCATCTGATCCCATCACTTCATGGCAAATAGATGGGGAAACAGTGGCTGATTATATTTTTCTGGGCTCTAGAATCACTGCAGATGGTGATTCCAGCAATGAAATTTACAGACGCTTACTCCTTGGAAGGAAAGTTATGACCGACCTAGACAGCATATTAAAAAGCAGATACATCACTTTGCCAACCAAGGTCCGTCTAGTCAAGGCTATGGTTTTTCCAGTGGTCATGTATGGATGTGAGAGTTGGATTATAAAGAAAGCTGAGCGCAGAAGAATTGATGCTTTTGAACTGTGGTGTTGGAAAAGACTCTTGAGAGTCCCTTGGACTGCAAGGAGATTCAACCAGTCCATCCTAAAGGAGAGCAGTCCTGGGTGTTCATTGGTAGGACTGATGTTGAAGTTGAAACTACAGTACTTTGGCCTCCTGATGCAAAGGACTGACTCATTTGAAAAGACCCTGATGCTGGGAAAGATTGAGGGCAGGAGTAGAAGGGGACGACAGAAGAATAGATGGTTGCATGGCATCACCGACTCAATGGACATGGGTGTGGGTGGACTCCAGGAGTTGGTGATGGACAAGGAGGCCTGGCATGCTGTGGTTCATGGAGTGGCAAAGGTTCGGACACTACTGAGCGACTGAACTGAACTGAAACAGCAAAACTTTGGAGGCATATTCTTTAAGAATAAACATATTACTGCTTTTTTATATTCTGCTTCTTTTCATTAAAGGTTTAAAAATACACATGGTAAAAACAAAACACAACATATTAAGCATTAGTTCAAAATAACGAATTACTTAAATAATGATTATCTTTTAATGAGTTTTATTAGGAAGAACTTGATTCCCTTTATTTTTAGGTCTAGTTGTTCAGAGATTCCTATTCTGCATGATATATCTTTGAAAAACCTTCCCATTCTCTTACTTTATATGATAATTACCTTAAAAAATAGAGAATATTAACTATTTAAAAACTAAGTTTCCTGCTGCTGCTGCTGTCACTTCAGTCGTGTCTGACTCTGTGAGACCCTGCAGACGGCAGTCCACCAGGCTTCCCCGTCCCTGGGATTCTCCAGGCAAGAACACTGGAGTGGGTTGCCATTTCCTTCTCCAATGCATGAAAGTGAAAGTGAGGTCACTCAGTCGTGTCCGACTCTTAGTGACCCCATGAACTGCAGCCTACCAGGCTCCTCCATCCATGGGATTTTCCAGGCGAAAGTACTGGAGTGGGTTGCAATTGCCTTCTTCAAAAAACTAAGTTTATGATACAATTAAATTGCTTTAAAACATAATTTTATTATTAATTAACATTATTATTAATTTATGATTAAATTTTTGTGATAGCACTACAGACTAGAGCAAAATCTATGTTTGTATTGTACTTTGTTAAATCTAAATATAACAGCCAATTTTATTTGCCTGGGGGTTATAATTTAAGTATCACATCTATATGGCCCAGAATTTATCCTAATTTCTCTCTAGTCATAGTGCTACTTTTTGTATTTAATGAGTTTGCATTAAGGTCCACAAGTAAGGTACAGCATGATGACTATAGTTAATAATACTATAATATTAATATAGTTTCCATATTTGAAATTTGCAAAGAGAATAGATCTTAAAAGTCCTCATCACAAGAAAAAAACATTCTGTAACTATGTGGTGTCTATATGTGTGCTCAGTTGTGTCCAGCTTTTTGTGGCCCCATGGACTATAACTGCCAGGCTTCTCTGTCCATGGAAATTTCTGGGCAAGAATACTGGAGTGGGTTGCCATTTACTCCTCCAGGGTATCTTCCCAACTCAGGGCTTAAATCCGTGTCTCCTATATTGGCAGGCAGATTCTTTACTACTGAGTCACCTGAGTAGTCCCATATGTGGTGACAGATCTTAACATTACGGTGATCATCTTTCAGTATATACAAATGCTGAAGCATTATTCTGTAAACCTGAAATGAATATAGTGCTCTACTGCAATTATACCCCAATTTTTAAAAAAGTTCCATGAATAGACTGATGATAAAAATCTCCAATATATTAAAGGCAAAATTAGTGCTTAAAATAATATGTATACTAAACTTTCTGTAAAAATGGGACAAATATTACATGTGCATAAAGAAACAGGAAGGATGTATGTATCAATTATGCAGAAGTAAGTGAAAGAGGAGAGTGAAAAGGTTGGCTTGAAGCTCAACATTCAGAAAACAAAGATCATGGCATCTGGTCCCATCACTTCATGGGAAATAGATGGAAAAACAGTGGAAACAGTGTCAGACTTTATTTTTTTGGGCTCCAAAATCACTGCAGATGCTGATTGCAGCCATGAAATTAAAAGACACTTACTCCTTGGAAGGAAAGTTATGACCAAACTTGATAATATATTAAAAAGCAGAGACATTACTTTGCCAACCAAGGTCCGTCTAGTCAAGGCAATGGTTTTTCCCGTGGTCATGTATGGATGTGAGAGTAGGACTGTGAAGAAAGCTGATCGCCGAAGAATCGATGCTTTTGAACTGTGGTGTTGGAGAAGACTCTTGAGAGTCCCTTATACTGCAAGGAGATCCAACCAGTCCATTCTAGAGGAGATCAATCCTGGGTGTTCATTGGAGGGACTGATGCTAAAGCTGAAACTGCAATACTTTGGCCACCTCATGCGATGAGTTGACTCACTGGAAAAGACTCTGATGCTGGGAAAGGTTGGGGGCGGGAGGAGAAGGGGATGACAGAGAATGAGATGGCTGGATGGCATCACCGACTCTGTGGACATGAGTCTGAGTGAACTCTGGGAGTTGGTGATGGACAGGGAGGCCTGGCGTGCTGTGATTCATGGGGTCACGGAGAGTCGGACATGACTGAGCGACTGAACTGAACTGAACTGAACTAGGAGCAGTTATGTGTAGGAGTTGGGTAGATAGTGTTTAGATGGAGGGAGGGCACGGGTGAATGGAAGCATTTTCACTGTTCATCTTTTTATACTTTAATTTGAACCCTGTGAATATATTGTCTAGTCAAAATTATCTTTCATTTGTTGTAAGCTGTTCAAAAAGCCCACATTTTCAAAGTCAAACTTTATACCAGATAATGCAATTATGAAAAGGTCATTCTTGAAGAGAATATCTATTAGAAAATATATAGGAATTATATAGGAAAACTTGTGATAAACCTTACATTTTCATTGGTTTTCTTCTCCCCCAAATTCCCTAAAAAAAGCTCATTTTATTCACTTCATGATTAATGTGTCTTGTGTAATCTTAGCATAAGATGGGTTTTCCATATGACATTAACATAAACTTTTAGGTTGACTAGGAAACACAAACACAGATCTGAATTACAAACCTCAGTCATTTTCTAAGCAGGAAAGACAAGGTGTGTCACATTCTAGAAACAGAAAGGCTGAGTTTACTATAAATGAAATGACTCATTCTTCACTGTTGCTTTTGTCCTTTTGAGTAATTTGGATGACTCACTAAAGGAGATCAAAGGTGGATTTTGTAGGCTTACCACACAGTATTGTCACTTTGCTATACTGGGACAAGGGCTAAAGTAAGCAAGGGAAGTCCCTCTCTGTCACACACATGTACACACACAGAACAGCTTTCAGGCTTTCTTCCTTTCAGCATACTTTGCTTCATTGCACTTCACAAATACTAAGTATTTTACAAATTGAAGGTTTGAAGCAACCCTGTGCAGAGCAAGTTTATTGGGGCCATTTTATCCAACTGCATCTGCTCCTTTATTTTCTCTATTTCACATTCTGGTAATTCTCATCATATTTCAAGCTTTTTTTTTTTCAAATATTCATTCATTTTTGGCCGTGCTGGGTCTTCATTGCGGTGTGGACTATTCTCTAGTTGCAGCAAGCAGGGGCTACTGTTCATTGCAGTACACAGGCTTCTCATTGCAGTGGCTTCTCTTGTCCAGCACAGGCTCTAGGTAACACAGGCTGTAGCAGTTGTAGTACCGGAGCTCGGTAGATGCACTTCCTGGGTCTAGAGCTCAGGCTCAGTAGTTGTGGCACACGGACTTAGTTATTCCATGGCATGTGGGATCTTCCCAGACCAGGAATAAAGCCCATTTCCTCTGCATTGGCAGGTGGATTCTTAACCACTGAGTCTAGGGAAGCCCTCAGACTCTTTCATTATTATTATATTTGTTATGATGACCTGTGACCAGTGATCTTTGATGTTACAATTGCAAAAAGATTACAACTAGTTGAAAGCTCAAATGATGGTTAAAACACTTTTAAGATATATATACTTTTCTTCAGATATAATGCTATCACACACTTACTGAAAGTGCAAATGAAGTCACTCAGTCGTGTCCGACTCTTTGTGACCCCATGGACTGTAGCCTACCATAGCCTCCCAGGCTCCTCCGTCCATGGGTTTTTCAAGGCAAGAGTACTGGATTGGGTTGCCATTGCCTTCTCCAGGGGATCTTCCCGACCCAGGGATCAAACCTGGGTCTCCTGAGTTGTAGGCAGACATTTTTACCATTTGAGCCACCAGGGAAATCACTAGTGGTTATCACACACTTACTAGACTACGGCATAATGGAACCATAATTTACATGTACTGAGAAATGTAAAAATTCATGTGTGACTCACTTTACTACAGTGGTCTGGAAACAAACTTGTAATAACAGCTTCCAGGTCTGCCTTTACGTTCTTACTTTGAATTGCATAGGAAGGAACCATTTCCTTTTTCTTGAAATTGGTGCCAAAAGCTCAGTTTCTTTAGATAGGTGCCAAATCAAATCTCAGAGATAGACTTTTGGGTGAAGATGTTGCTGTTGTTCAGTTGCTAAGTCATGTCTGACTCTTTGTGACCCCATGGACTGCAGTGCTCAAGACTTCCCTGTCTTTCACTGTCAACCAGAGTTTGTCCAAACTTACGTCCATTGAGTTAGTGATGCCATCCAAATCTCATCATCTGTCGTCCCCTTCTCCTGCTCTCAATCTTTCCCAGCATCAGGGTCTTTTTCCAGTGAGTCAGCTCTTCACATCAGGTGGCCAAAGTATTGGAGCTTCAGGATCAGTCCTTCCAATGAATGTTCAGTGTTGATTTCCTTTAGGATTGACTGGTTTGATATCCTTGCTGTTCAAGGGACTCTCAAGAGTCTTCTCCAGCACCACAATTCAAAAACATCAGTTCTTCAGCACTCAGCCTTCCTTATAGTCCAACACTTACATCTGTAACATGACTCCTGGGAAAACCATAGCTTTGATTATGCAGACATTTGTTGGCAAAGTGATGTCTCAGCTTTTTAAAATGATGTGTAGGTTTGCCATAGCTTTCCTCCCAAGGAACAAGCATCTTTTCATTTCATGGTTGCAGTTACAGTCTTCAGTGATTTGGGAGACCAGGAAAAAACATCTGCCACTGTTTCCATTTTTTCCTCATTTATTTGCCATGAAGTGATGGGACCAGATTCCATGACCCTGGTTTTTTGAATGTTGAGTTTCAAGCCAGCTTTTTTGCTCTCCTTTTTAATGTTCATCAAGAGGCTCTTTAATTCCTCTTCTCTTTCTGCCATGAGGGTGGTATCATCTGCACATTTGAGGTTATTGATATTTTTCTCAGCAATCTTGATTCCATCTTGTGCTTCACCCAGTCTGGCATTTTGCATGATGTACTCTGCATATAAGTTAAATAAGCAGGGTGACAATATACAACCTTGACGTACTCCTTTCCCAATTTGGAACTAGTCTGTTGTTCCATGTCCAGTTCCAACTGTTGCTTCTTGACCTGCATATAGATTTCTCAGGAGACAGGTAAGGTGGTCTGCTATTCTCATCTCTTGAAGAATTTTCCAGTTTGTTGTGATCCACACAAAGTCTCGCTATAGTCAACAAAGCAGAGGTAGATGTTTTTCTGGGACTCTCTTGCTTTTTCTATGATCCAATGGATGTTGGCAATTTGATTTCTTGTTCCCCTGCCTTTCCTAAATCCAGCTTGCTCATCTGAAAGTTCTCAGTTTATGTACTGTTGAAGCCTGGTTTGAAGAATTTTGAGCATTACCTTGCTAGCATGTGAAATGAGTGCAGTTGTATTGTAGTTTGTACATTCTCTGGCATTGCCCTTCTTTGTGATTGGAATGAAAACAACTTTTTCCAGTTCTGTGGCTACTGCTGAGTTTTTCAGATTTGCTGGCATATCTGGCATATTTGTGTAGCATTTTTACAGCATCATCTTTTAAGATTTGAAAAAGCTCAGCTGGAATGTGATCACCTCGACTAGCTTTATTTGTAGTAATGTTTCTTAAGGCCCTCTTGACTTCATTCCAGGATGTTTGACTCTCAGTGAGTGACCACACCATCATGGTTATCCAGGTCATTAAGACCTTTCTTGTACAGTTTTTTTGTGTGTGTTCTTGCTACCTCTTCTCAATCTCTTCTGCTTCTGCTAGATCCTTTCTGGTTCTGTCCTTTATTGTGCCCATCTTTGCATGAATGTTTCCTTGGTATCTCCAATTTTCTTGAAGAGATCTCTTTTCTTTCCTATTCTGTTGTTTTCCTCTATTTCTTTGCATTGTTCAGTTAAGAAGGCTTTCTTGCCTCTCTTTGTTATTCTTTGGAACTCTGCTTTCAGTTGGGTATATCTTTCCCTTCCTCCTTTGCCTTTTGCTTTCTTCTTTTCTTAGCTATTTGTGAGGCCTCCTTAGACAACCGTTTTGTCTTCTTGCATTTCTTTCTCTTTGGAATGGTTTTGGTCACTGCCTCCTGTACAGTGTCATGAACCTTCATCCATAGTTCTTCAGGCATCCTATTAACACTAATACCTGAATCTATTCATCACCTCTACTGTATAATCATAAGATTTAGGTCATACCTGAATGGGCTATTGGTTTTCCCTACTTTTTTCAATTTAAATCTGTATTTTGCAATACAGAGCTCATGATCTGAGCCACGGTTAGCTCCAAGTCTTGTTTTTGCTGACAGTACAGGGGTTCTCCTTCTTCGACTGTAAAGAATATAATCAACCTGATGTCAATATAGATCATCTGGTGATGTCCATGTGTAGAGTCATTTCTTGTGTTGTGGGAAGAGTGTTTGCTATGACCAGTGTGTTCTCTTGGCAAAACTCTGTTAGCCTTTACATTGTTTCATTTTGGACTCTAAGGCCAGTCTTGCCTGTTACTCCTTGTATCTCTTGACTTCCTACTTTAGCATTCTAATCCCCTATGATGAAAAGGACATCTTTTTGTGGTGTTAGTCTAGAACATCTTCTAGGTCTTCATAGAATCATTCAACTTCTTTGACATCAGTGGTTGGGTCATAAACTTGGATTGCTGTGATGCTGAATGGCTCACCTAGGAAACAAACAGATCATTCTGTTGTTTTTGAGATTGCACCCAGGAAACTGCATTTTGGACTCTTTTTTGAATACAAGGGCTACTCCATTTCTTCTAAGGGTTTCTTGCCCACAATAGTAGATTTAATGATCATGTGAATTAAGTTCACCCATTCTTGTCCATTTGAGTTCACTGAATGCTAAAATGTTTATGTTCATTCCTTCCATCTCCTGATTGACCATGTCCAATTTACCTTGATTCATGAACCTAACATTTCAGGTTCCTATGCAATATTGTTTTTTAGAGGATTGGACTTGATTGCTTTGCCAGGCAAAGGGAGAGAGAGTGGACTCCTGCCAAGAAAAAATGTGTACCAACTGTGGAGGAATTGATGAGGGTTTTTCATAGTGTCTCTGACAAGATTAGAATGTGTGCAGGCCTTGCACTCCCTTAATCTCATCTCCTAATCTTCATGAGATTCTCCAGTCCCTCTAATCTTGCCTCAAGTGATTTCCTGGTTGTTCCTCCCTTGACTAGGATCTGTTCAAATCTTCCTCTTGGAACTCAGCAAAGGTCATGGAGACTGGAGTCTCACCTACAAAAAATGGGAGACAAAAGTGTCTCCCTCCCCAAAGGACCCCACTTGGTTTCACAATTAAATAAATTATGTATAATTATTGTTACAATAGAGCACAAACATCTATACCAAACTACTTTAATGTGGAGATCCCACTACAATGAGTTTAGGTTACCTAACTGTGAATTCTGGTTTTCAAAACAAAAATGGAGTTTAAGCACTTCCAGATGTCAGTCATGAAACTCAGAAAATTAAAGCAATCAATAATTTTCTTTGTCTAGTTTTAGTTATAGACACAATTATAAAACATATTGAAAAGTTGAGGATTAATCTAATTCTGTATTTCAATGACAAAATTTTAAATGTTATGTGACTTAAACTGTTCACCAAATTTTGAAGATTAATGTGTCTCTACTTCAAATCTGAATACAAAATAGTAAATAGTAACTTAAATATTTACCTCTAGCTCTTCAATATTGAGAGTTGCTTTACTGTAAAATTAGTATTGAATATTTTATTACTTACACAAATGCTTTACTGGTGACACCTTTTATATAATCTGGACATAAATTGTTAAGACAGAAAATGTTGCTAAGGATAGTATCTTTGCTACAGTAAAAAAGAGTGTTCTATCTACTTTTAAGCAAGCATTGCAGCAACTGTAGAAAACTACTGAAATCAATGAAACTTCAAGTTTAAAACATTACTTCTAAATAGAATATAAGTTGTATAATAAAACAGTATGTATATATATGTACCATTTGAAAGAAATAGAGTTCATATTTTAACTAAAACACTCGATTATTAACAATAAACCAGGAAAAGGGTTTACTAAAACTTTGCTCTTTAATTACAAAGATTGAATTTTGCTTAAGTATACTCAAAAATAGAATGATCCTCAGACAATTACCATTAACAGATGTTGTGCGAACAATTTGTTTTTAACAGGCATCAGCAGGAAGGAGAAACTATTAATTTTACCAAAACTAACATTTACTTCACTCCAGAACACACACAACTGGATTTTAAGCCTCATCTATGTGCAGAATATCAAACACCTGCTAGTTATCCTAAATAGGAAAAAAAATCAGATATTTTTCTGGAAAAACATTTAAAAAAAAGAAAATGATTCATAAAGAAAAAAAGTGAATTAACTATGTTGAAAATAATAATGTATAAACTTTCTTTGCTAACATCCATCATTCCCCAATCCTTTTCTTTTTCTTTTTCCCTCTTCAAACTACTGACCTTGAAAATTAAGGTCCTCTTAATTGTTTTTTTCCTATAATCCTACAGAACCCCAGTTTTGTTTGTGGCAGCAGTGAACCCAGATAAAAATGATCAATTTCCCAAACATTCTTGTATCTAACAGTCTACATAGTTCTGGTCAATGAGATATAAGAAGTCTATTGAATGGCAACTTTGAGAGAAGTATCTTGTGTAAGTTTGTGATGAAAGGATTAAAAACTTGTTACTTTTTTTCTCTGAATCAAATGTTAGAGTCCAACAGTTCTTTTAAAGCAAACTTTAAGATGATAAAGCAGTGAGTTGAAAAGATATAGGCAGTCATCCTGTTAACCCTGTACTTCCTAGCTCTAGCCTTTTCTTATCTCATGTAATGTTGTGTTGTTTTCTGTTGGATGTGGCCAAATCTGACATTAATACAGAGTTCCTGTGCTTATCCACAATGCCTGTACCTTTACCATGGCACATTTTTCAGTGTTATAATTACCAATTCATTTCACTATACCAGATTTTTAATTTCATGGTGCAACATTTTTTTCAATAATAAATCAGGCAGTAAAAATATTCTATCATCAGGTTTACTCCTCAGCATCATTTCATGAATGAAATATGCGGTATTTTAACACCAAAAAGGTAGAAATGCCTACGTGTATAAACATATACATATATATGTGCATATATATATATATATGTATATATTTAGCTCTAAAAAAACACTCTCACCTTTGTCTTCCCAGACTGTTTAAAATATTTTCATAAAAAAGCATGCACTTGTCCACATAACATTTTGGGGAACATCACTGTACTGAGCTATGCATTTCTTAGTGAAGGCCCACTGTAGCCTTAACTTTAACAAAATATCTGTGCTTAAGTTTATTTGCTGAATGATTAAATCACCCAAACAAAAATCCACACCCAAAGAGAAAAAAGAAAAGAGAAAGAGAAAATGTCATCTCTTTTCCTTTTCTGGGCCCATGTGAAAGCAATTTAAAATGTTCTCTGCTGATTAATGCAGCAATGAAAATGATAATTTTTCTGTTGGATTGTTTGTAAAATCTTGTCACTCTGAGAAGGAAAGCCCTTTGTCTGTTTGTAATCCTTTCCCAGATCTATCCTCCTTCACTGACAGAAGGCTGAGTCCTTAAACACCACAGGTTTTAGCCTGCTGCTGACAATATAACTTTACACATTGAGCCTCCCTCTGTGGGCTTTAGTTTCCTCCTCTCTGAAAGAGAGAGGACTCACCAGATGATTTGATAGTTTTTTTCACTCTGGCCTGCTATGATTATATATCCAACTTAATCCTCCTAGGCTGTGGTTTAAGTCTTCTCTTTCCTTTTCTAACCTCCGGGGAGATGGAGATCACAGTCTCTGTGTGCTTGAAAATCATTGCTAAATTTATCCTTCAATATTCCTAGGCAACCTGAATTACCTCATTTCCTCTATTTTTTTTTTCTCATGTTCCCTTAATTTTAAAACTAAGTTAAATATAGTGACTTAAGAGTTTATGAATAACATAATGGAAAGTGAGTAAGGATGGCTCCTATATTTTAAATGTCCTGGTGCTATGATTGTGGATAATATGGATAGCAGAGACAGTTTGTAGTCACTATAAAAAAAAAGTAATGGTCCTGCATATGAAAAAAAAATGCTGAAAATATGGTTCTTAAGAAGAATCTTAACTATTTACTCTTTCTCCATTAAACTTTAAAATACTGCATTAGAATATGGATTTGTGTATTTCTCTCACTTATTTTGAAAACAGAGTGAGAAATGCCACTTCAGGATGACTGCAATGTCGTTCTCTAATTCTGCTTTAGAAAAATAGTATATTCTAAAATTATTAGGGAATAATATTTGTGGAAATTTGTAATAACATATAAAGACGGAGAGAAAGAACAAGAAAAGCTCAAGAACAAAGTTTATCTTACTGCTCCCTTAGACTATTTCCCATCTCTATTGCACAATTGAAGAAACTTTATTTCTAAGCTTTTGGACAAAGGCCCTCAGTATTCAACAATAAAGCTCTCAAAGTTTGGAGATAATTAGTCCAACTAAAACTCATTTAGAAATATCAGCAACATCAGAGAACAATAGCAAATTAATTGGAGTGAAGAGAGGCTTTGTCATATCTCAAATCTGTGGAGGCAGAACAAACATTCATATTAATGAATCCAAAATAGATCAAATATGCTTTAGAATACATATTTCTCTGGGGCTGTTTTTCTTGGTTGATTGTGTGTCTTTCTCCTGTGTGTTTATACAAACTCAGACACTGAAGGTGCTAAGTTCCACCCTTGTGCCTCTTTTCCCTCAGGCTCCTTCCCTAGATCAAAGGACAACATTATAGTTAAAGGGAACTAAATTATTTTCAAGGCAGAGAAAAAGGTAATGCTGGTGTGCACCTGTGAAACTGTTGCTCAACAGTCCATGTCATTCCTTCACTCCTAACACATTATAAATAATCTCCCAATAGACATTGTGACTTCAGATTGCCAGCATCTAGCCTGATGCCAGGACCAATATGGTTCTATTACTTTATTGACATTGTGATCTCCAGTATTTCTCTTTATATAAATCAGAGCAGGTCAGAAATAGAACGCATTTGAAAGCCATTAATATAAAATTCCCTTTCCACATGTATAAAATGGGAATAATACTTTAGATAGCTGCTGAGAAAAACAACTGAGCCTACAGAAAAGTACCTATCCCACAGTTCAAAGGAATTAATGGCATTCTATTTGTAAAGGGCAATTTAAAATGACCTTCTATTTCTAAATAAAATAAAACATTAGCACTCAACAAATATTGCCTAATATTTTCATGATGATGCTACTGCTGATGTTTTTCCTAATGTTGATGACAGCCTGTACTTTTAAGGCATTTTTAAGACTACACACACACACACACAAACAGATTATTTTAAAATAATGATGTAGTTTGAGGATTTGAGATATGGATGGAGCATTAGGAATCCCTACACAGGTACACTCATACTTTTGGCTTGCTCTGGGCTATTTTAAAAAGAGAAGTCAGTTAAGAGTCAAATTGTTGGATCATGTAATCATTGTCTTCTTGCATGTTTCTGCATCTTTTTGTCCTGAAAAGACAAAATTGGTAAAGTAACTAGTTTATGAGAGGAGCACAGTATTAGCTGTGTTGCTGAAGAGGCAGTGGTAATAATGAAACTGTCAAGAGATAATAGGCATGAGAAACACAAAGTTTGGTAACAAAAATTCATGCAGATGTATTGCCTTAAGCAAGGAAGAATGCATATTTAACCCCTTCCTAAAGGAGAAACATAGGTGCAACACAGAGAAACAAGATTAGTGTTTAAGAAGACAGGTGGTGTTATCCTTGATACTACAAACTTTCAAGCCAGACTTACTTCTTAGAAGTTGTTCTGGTTCATCAATAACCGGGAGTTTGTTGGGTCCCAAAGTCGGCAAAAGTGAAGTTTTCACATGGCCTCAGCAATTGGAAAATAGTACTGTGAGTCCTTGGTGTCAGTCAGGGCCTCCTTGAAACATTTGTCATTTTTTCAAAGTTTCCTCATGTTCCCTAAGCTTTCTCTATAAGAAAAGATCAATTTCAAGTGAAAACATGAAACTTTGGAATGCAAATCACACTGCTGGGTCCTTCCTTAGACATAGGGATTAGAATTGTTGAGAATTAGAGATGTGATATATAAATTTATATTTTTAACAAGTTCTCCCAGGAAATCTTGATGCTTTGCCAAAAGTTGCCATGGTTGAAAATTCATACTATGTAGTTACTGCCTCTCTGATGCATTAAAAAGATATAAATTGGAAGGACAGTCAGAAAGTGACAATAACTTATTTACCTAAATTTTTAGAGAAAAAAAATGTTGATTAAATTTAAAAATCACTTAAAAATTACTTTGAAACCACAATTAAAACTTTTCCAACTAAAAAGAAATCAGTAGATATACAAATTCTATTCAACTTCATTATAAAAAGCTTTAGGTATAACAATAATATCAATAAAGATTCACATAAGTGAGTTTTTTTATAACAAATTAATCTTTAGTTGTAGAGTATCCATTTAACACTGTAAGCACATTAAGCAAAGTCAAATGTAAGATAATCTCTTTGGGCTTAATTTCCCTTAATGGATTTTGATGAAAAGCCTTACAGTAATTCTGATTCATATTTAATTCTCAAAGGACACAGATAGTCCAGAGAGTTATCAAGTTAAATGCAAGTAATCCTAAAATACTTTTAGGATTGGAAACTGATGTGATATTGAAATTGATACTGAAATTTGGATCTCAATTTATTTATTTTTATTTTTTATTTTTTTTATTGGAGGCAAATTACTTTACATTAATATATTGGTTGGTTTTGCCATACATTGACACGAATTCGCCCCAGGTGTACATGTTTTCCCCCTCTTGAACCCCCCTCCCACCTCCCTCATCCCCATATCCTCCCTCCAGGCCATCCCCGTGCACCAGCCCCAAGCATCCTGTATCATGCGTCGAACCTGGACTGGTGATTCATTTCACATATGATAATATACATGCTACAATGCCATTCAGTCTTTGGGACTCTGTGGGAGAGGGTGAAGGTGGATCTCAATTTAAAGGACATGTTTAAATTTTTTATCAAATATCCATTTACTATTAATTTCCTAAATGTCAAATACCACTTTAATTTTGAAGGCTAATATATTTTTATAAATATATCTGTGTATGTGTAAGTATAAATATATGTATATATATATGTATATATGTATATTACCTTGTTTAGAATGTTTCTTGAAATCATAATGACATTAACTTCATAAAATCCCATTGGTGATGTTTCACATCAAGAGTTAAGTAATTGGTTTAATTTTCAGTATCAACACTGTTCAACATACTAAGTGAATTCTGATTCTAATATTCAAAATATACAGTATTTAAGGCAAAAACCACATGGTTTTCTACCCTTATTTAAGTTAGTTTTTGACAATGGTACCATAAAAAATAATATCTTCATTAATTTATAAAGCAGTAATATATTCTCTTAGAGTCCACTCATATATTCCACTCACTCTTGCAAAGGATTTTAATAATGTCAACTTTAACCTACACCAGTGATTCTCAAAGCTTGGTTCCCAGACCAGCAATATCAATATCATCAAAGACCTTTTTGGAAAGTCTGGGTTCTAGCAGTCCATGTTTTAGTATCATCTAATGTAGATACCGGAGAAGGCAATGGCAACCCACTCCAGTACTCTTGCCTGGAGAATCCCATGGACGGAGGAGCCTGGTGGGCTGCAGTCCATGGGGTTGCACAGAGTTGGACATGACTGAAGCGACTTAGCATTTAGCAATGTAGATACCAGTCCATTCTAAAGGAGATCAGTCCTGGGTGTTCATTGGAAGGACTGATGCTGAAGCTGAAACTCCAATACTTTGGCCACCTCATGCGAAGAGTTGACTCACTGGAAAAGACTCTGATGTTGGGAGGGATTGGGGGCAGGAGGAGAAGGGGACAACAGAGAATGAGATGGCTAGATGGCATCGCCAACTAGATGGACATGAATTTGAGTGAACTTCGGGGGTTGGTGATAGACAGGGAGGCCTGGTGTGCTGTGACTCATGGGGTCGCAAAGAGTCAGACACGACTGAGTGACTGAACTAAACTGAACGGAATGTAGATACAAAATTAAAGAAATAGAAGAATTTTTTTCCTTGTAATAATTTAAAATTTGCTCTCTTAACAACTTTCTGGACTGTAGCCCACCAGGCTCCTCCACCCACGGGATTCTCCAGGCAAGAAAATTGGAGTGGGTTGCCATTTCCTTCTAAAGGGGATCTTCCCAACCCAGGGATTGAACCTAGGTCTCCCACATTTCAGGCAGACGCTTTAACCTCTGAGCCACCAGGGAAGCCCCCATATATGACACACAACAGTGTTAATTACATTTATCAAGCTATGCATCACATCCCTAGTAGTTAATATCTTATAACTGGAAGTTTGTACCTGTAAGTGTCTTCATCCAGTTTCGCCTCCCCGATTCCTGCCTCTGGTAACCACAAACCTGATTTATTGAGTACTTTTTGAAGTGAAACTGACTTGTGTTTTCATTTTTTGTACATTCAACTTTCACATTCACTTCAAAGGACACAGTTGATGCAAAAGTAGGAGAGTGCTTATATATGTAGCCCTGAAAAACTGGCTTAACAAAAATGAACACATTCAACTGTTTTTCTAGTGATGGAACTTAGAACTCATCCTGAAAAAAATAAGAGGAAATGATTGGAAGTCAGTAAAGATGTTGACAAATAACTTATCACTACTAGGGCAGCAAACTTCCCTACCTTTTATGACCAACCAATAGGCAAAATTTAACTTTCGGCCGGTAGGAGGGAGGGGGGAAAACTGCAGCAAGTTCCCTAACCAGGGATTGAATCTGTGTCCCCTGCAGTGGAAGCATGAAGTCTTCTGGGTGAACCAGTAAGTCCCAAACCAAAATTTTACTTTAGGGCAGTTCCGTATTAGTTGATTAGGTGATATGACGTCTGTGATTGTTTCAAAATACTGGGGGAGTGGGCAGATGACAGAAGAGTAGATCAGACAAGATTGGTTATGAATTGATAATTGAAGTTGAATGAGAGGAGGTACACTCATCCTTCTACTTTGATATAGATTTTAAATGTTCCATTATATAAAATTTAAATAGCAATGATGATAAGAAAAAGAAAAAAAAAAGATCTCTCTGCCTGCTGTCTGGAGAGCAGCAGCTGAAAAGGGAATGAATTTGGAGACTGTCTCAGTGGCTCAGTCATGAAACTGGCAGTGCAGTTAAAGCGCAAAGTTGGAAACAAAAGGACTCACAAGTAGACTGGATGGGGTACAGTGAGGGTGGAGGAAAGAGAATCATCAGAGATGATTAAGGTTTACCCTCCTAGGAAGAAGTATCACTTTTTTCTGTGTTAAATATTTTAAATAATCTATAAAATTGTAAATTTTTTTTTGCGCTTGTTATGTGGAAACAAAGTGATTTAAAAAATTTTTTTAAATTATAAATATAAAATCTGTTTGAAGTATACATGCAATACTGCCGTAAATGCAACTCTAGAGGTCACAAATTTATATTTCCTTTATATAAACATCATCCCCTAGAGTTGTGTACTCCACAGCCTAGCCACCTGTGGCAACCTCACTAGACATTGCTAAGTGCTCATATTAATCTTGTTATCTTGTTATCCTTCACCATGAATCTTTTCATTAAAAGTATTTTAGCTAACCTTGGACATTTCATATTCCATACAAATATTCCAGACTTAAAAATGACTTGACTTTTTATTAGAATTTTTATAGATTTTTGTATTGTTTAGATCAATATGGGGAGTATTGCTATGTTTATTACACTGCATATCCCTACATTTCTTCATCTATTTAGGTCTTTGCATTTCCAATAAAGTTTCCCCCCATCAGCCTGCATGGTATTAATTGGATGTCATTGTAGTATGGTTTCTGAGTTGGCTTACGTGTGTATTATGAAGATGTGTAGTTGACTGAATCCTAGAGGCAGTTTTTTGCAAAACTGAGGTATAAGGTGAGAAAGCCAGGTAAATCACAACTCCTTTCAGCCTTTTTATTTATCTATTTATTTTGGTCTTTATCTATCTATGTCAGGATGCTCTGACATAACCAAGGATATTATAAAGAAATTTTATCAGGACCCACCTAAGCATGAATAGTCTTTGCATCAGATGCATGTGCGCACACGTGCACGCACACACACACACACACACACACACACGCACACACACACACGCACACACACACACACATATATATATACACACATTTTTTTTAAACCACAAATCACCTCATTGTCTTACCATCAAGGTGAACTTTCTCCATGACTTCCTTTTGTAGGAAAAGTTAAATTGAAAACTGAGCTGAATTTGAAGTAAGTTTAGCTATGGGGTGATAATGCCATGTAGATCATCACTTTCTATTACCTACAGAATAAGAAATTTTGAATTTAGACCTAAAAGAAGCCATATGCTATAAGTCTACACCTTCTACACTTTAAAAGCAAGGCAAAGAAATAAATGAAATCCCCCCTGACCCCTGGGGCTTGCCCAGTGGCTCAGGGGTAAAGACTCCATCTGCAATGCAGGAGCCGCAGGAGACATGGGTTTGATCCCTGGGTCGGAATGATTCCCTGGAGAAGGACATGGCAACCCATTCCGGTATGCCTGCCTGGAGAATCCCATGGACAGAGAAGCCTGGGATACTGGGCTACGGTTCATAGGGTCACAAAGAGTTGGTCATGACTGAAGCGACTTAGCCTGCATGCATGCCCCTGACCCCTAGTCATAAATACTGTAATACTTATAAAGGACATGAGTTGGTAATAAAGAAGCCCTCTGCAAAAACTCAAAGAGGGTGGGAGATTGATGGGCATGGAATAGTTTGGTTTTAGTTTTCTATTTCACCCAGCATCTCCTGGCTTCGAAGCTAGCTATATTAATAATATTCTCTTAGGAAGCTCAAGGTAGAGTAAAATCAAGTTCTAGGACTTTACTGTTTGTGCGACTTCACTCACAAGTAGGGCAAAACTGTTTCTTCCTAAGAGCCCTAAAATACTACATTTGTACAAAGTACTTTTCTCAGCTAAGTTCTTTAAGTTTACAGAATATTTTTCTCAACTTGCATATTGGTGACTAACTGCTCATATAGTTCTAGCCTGGATGGGGAAAGTATAAAAATTGTCCTCATTCTTTTTTTATTTTTCTCTCACACTCTGGTTATTAATACGAATGCAGATGTTAAATTAAGGAAAGATAGAATAACTATTTGTTTGAAAATTAACTAAAAAATGCTCATATTCTAAAATATTTACTTGGATGGAGTCTTTAAAATTTTAGTTACATTAGCAACTACATGAATGGAATGAAATAGAGGACAGATGTATTCCTATTTCCCCAATATAGTCTCCTGGAGACTGATTCAAGTATAAACTTAAGATGAAATTGAAAATGATTCCCTCTTTAAGTAACATTTTATTCTATTTATCAATTCTTTATTACATGAATCATAAATAATTTATTTAATTTAAAATAAAGAGAAAAATTTTGGTGGAAGATGTTAGAAATGTGATACATCAAAACAATATTTCAAAAAGCTTTGAAATCACTGATCTAAAAGTTTTGAAATTACTGACCTCATTAGTCATAATAATCACATACTTAAAGAAATGGCTACATTTTCATTTTCACTCCAGACAAGCTTTATTCAACACAAAGGTAAGGATTTTGTTCTCTAAATGGAACACATTACATCCTTCTTCTCTTCACTGGAACAGAATATGTTCATTTTCTCTTGCCTGTTTTAGTCATCACTATATTTACATAATATAGTGGAGTGTCAGCCCACTCCAGTATTCTTGCCTGGAGAATCCCAGGGACGGGGGAGCCTGGTGGGCTGCCCTCTATGGGGTCGCACAGAGTCGGACACGACTGAAGCGACTTAGCAGTAGTAGCAGCATATTTACATAAACAAATTCCAATTTAATATTTTTCCAAGTAGTTTTCCTTAGATGTCAGATAATATTTGGAAAGTAAAAGTAGAAATTTAGTTTTACAAATGTTTCTGAAAACAAAGACATACATACAAAAGGAGCTATTCCCACAAAAGAATGTTAAGTAATTATTTTAAATAGTCACAGAAGAACAAAACCAAAAAATTTTGTATACAATTAAAGCAGTAAGTTTAATTGAACCCATGACCTTCGATATATACAACCCAGAGTTTATCTGTGGTATGCATATTGAAGATGGGATAGGACAAAAAGGAAAGGTATATAAACTAAAGAAACACAAGATAAATATATAGTGGTTTAAAAATATGTCCCCAATTTCTTTGACATTCTTTCCATCAAGAAATGGGGCTTATGTTCCCTCCCCTTGAAACTTTTAACAAATAGAACATAACACATTTGACATGGCAGTGCTGTTGCTCCTGAGGCTTGGTTAGAAAAGACCGTGTGGCTGCAGCTGACATCTCTGGAGACACACGCTCTGAGAACCTTCACTTAACATGTGGAAAGACCATGTTCAAAGTCCATCACAGGAGAGAGAGAGATGCCTACAAAGCTTTCTGAATCTTTGTAGCTCAGGTACCAGACACTTGAAGAACACAAAGATGACCCCACCACTATCTGACTGTAAGTCAGTGAGAGACCCTGAGCAAACTACCTACCTGAGCCCAAACCCTAGATTTGCAAATCAAATGAACACTGTTTAGGATGGCTTGTTACATGGCAATATAACGATGAGTATGTAAAGCCATACTCCAATACTTTGGCCACCTGATGCGAAGAACTGACTCACTGGAAAAGACCCTGATGTTGGGAAAGATTGAGGGAAGGAGGAGAAGGGGATGACAGAAGATGAGATGGTTGGATGGCAGCACCGACTCAATGGACATGAATTTAAGTAAACTTCGGGAGTTGGTGATGGACAGGGAAGCCTGGCGTGCTGCAATCCATGGGGTTGCAAAGAGTTGGACATGACTGAGTGACTGAACTGACATATAGCCATTGTGTGGGCAAACTGAGTTGTTTCAGTTATATCCGACTCTTTGCGACCCCATGGATTGTAGCCCACCAGGCTCCTCTGTCTATAAGATTCTCCAGGCAAGAACACTGGAGTCGTTGCTATGCCCTCCTCCAGGGAATCTTCCCGACCTAGGGATCAAACCCACATTCTCTTCCATCTCCTGCACTGGGAGGTGGATTCTTTACCACTAGTGCCACCTGGGAAGACCATAACCATTGTAGGTAAATGTAAAATAATGACTTTTTATACTCCTAAGCAGAATTACCATATAACATATAAATTAGATGTCAACCTAACAATAAAACATTCAAGTTAGATGCAGACATAATTTATTTTCCAACAGTGGAAAAATTATCAATTGTTTCCTTATGTTATTAATATGACTAATCGCTATGATATCAAGGTTACTATTTCTCTATTTTTATGACATTTTTTGAATAGCAGTACGACTTGAGATCAGAGTGTAAGAATATGATTTATTCTATATTTTTCTTGCTGAAAATAAGTAGCTCTTCATTAATCTGTCAAAGTTCTTCCCTAAGAAAATTGTGTTTGTTTCCTTATTATAATTTCCATTAACTTATTCTATGTAATGTTCTTTCTTGATTGAATTATTGGTACAAAAAATGCCTCCATCTTCTTTTAATAACTGCTGCCTTCCATGGTCATAGTTCTGTTTTTCTAAATCAGGTGCAATGTAAAACTAGGACTCGACTTAGTAATATTTCAGTACAGATTCCCTGTCATCCTCCTTTAGTTTTTTTATGTGTGTGATCAGTTCAGTTCAGTTCAGTCACTCAGTCGTGTCCTACTCTTTGCGACCCCATGAATCACAGCACTCCAGGCCTCCCTGTCTATCAAAAACTCCCGGAGTTCACTAAAACTCATGTCCATCGAGCTGGTGATGCCATCCAGCCATCTCATTCTCTGTCGTCCCCATCTCCTCCTGCCCCCAATCCCTCCTAGCATCAGAGTCTTTTCCAGTAAGTCAATAGTCAACCCTTATTTCTAATTCCAGTAAAATGCAAAATTAAAAATCCAGATGCACTCTCATTATTCTTTTGCTTAAATTACACTTGTTCTGGCATTTACTTCTTTTTTAAAACTTTTCATGGGATTATAATTGATTTGCAATGTTGTATTGGTTTTAGGTGTACACTAGTGAATCAGTTATACATATACATATTATTCTTGTTCAGTTGCTCAGTCATGTTTGACTCTTTGCCATCCATGGACCACGGCACTGCAGCTCAGCCTTTCTTGTCCTTCACTATCTTCTGGAGTTTTCTCAAACTCATGTCCATTGGGTTGATGACGCCATCAACCATCTCATATTCTGTTGCCCACTCCTCCTGCCCTCACTCTTTCCCAGCATTCAAGGTCTTTTCCAATGAGTGAGCTCTTTGCAACAGGTGGTCAAAGTGTTGGAGCTTTTAGCATCAGTCCTTCCAATGAATATTCAGAGTTGATTTACTTTAGGACTGACTGGTTTGATCTTGCTGTCCAAGGGACTCTCAAGAGTCTTCTCTTAGAAAAGATCAGTTCTTTGGCTCTCAACCTTCTTTATGGTCCAACTCTCACATCCATACATGACTGGCTTTGACTATACAGACCTTTGTCAGCAAAGTGATGTCTCTGCTTTTTAACATGCTAAGTTTGTCATAGCTTTCCTTTCAAGGAGAAAACATCTTTTCATTTCATAGTCTGCAGTGATTTTGGAACCCGAGAAAATAGAATCAGTCACTGTTTCCACTTTTTCTCCATTTATTTGCTGTGATAATGCCAGATGCTATAATTTTAGTTGTTTGGATGTTGAGCTTTAAGCCATCTTTTTCACTCTCCTCTTTCACCTTCATCAAGAGGTTCTTTAGTTCTTCTTCACTTTCTGCCCTTAGCGTAGTATCATCTGCATATCTGAAATTGTTTATATTTCTCCTGGCAATCTTGATTCTGTCTTGTTATTCATCCAACCTGGCCTTTTGCATGAGGTACTCTGCATATAAGTTAAATAAGCTGGATGACAATATACAACCTTGACATACTCCCTTCCCTATTTTGAGCCATTCCTTTGTTCCATGACTGGTTCTAGTTGCTGTTTCTTGACCTGTATACAGGTTTCTCAGGAGACAAGTAAGGTGGTCTGGTATTCCCTTCTCTTTAAGAATTTTCCAGTTTGTTGTGATTCACACAGTCAAAGGCTATAGTGTAATCAGTGAGGCAGAAGTAGATGTTTTCCTGGAATTCACATTATCCACTATCTTTTATGTTTTTTTCTCATATAGGTCATTACAGAGTATTGAATATAGTTACCTGTGCTATACAGTAGGTCCTGATTATCTGTTTTATATATAATAGTATGTATATATGTCAATCCCAAATTCCCCATTTATCTCCCCTTCTTCTTTTCCCCTTGGTAACCATATTTGTTTTCTACATCTGTGGCTCTATTTCTGTTTTGTAAATAAGATCATTTGTACAATTTTTTAAAGATTCCACATTTGTCTTTCTCTATATAACTTACTTCACTCAGTATGACAATCTTTAGATCCATCCCTGTTGCTGCAAAGGGCATTATTTCATTCTTTTTAATGGCTGGGTAATATTCCATTATGTATATATACCACACCTTCTTTATCCATTCCTTTGTCAATGGACATTAGGGTTGCTTCTATGTCCTGGCTACTGTAAATAGTGCTGCAGTGAACACTGGAATGTGTGTATCTTTTTTAATTACAGTTTTCTCTGGATACATGCCCAGGAATGGGATTCCTAGATCATATGGTTGCTCTATTTTTCATTTTTTAAGGAACCTCCATACTATTCTCCAAAGTGTCTCTACCAATTTACACTCCCACCAACAAGGTAAAAGGGTTCCTTTTTCTCCACACACTCTTCAGCATCATTTGTAATTTTTTGATGATGGCCATTATAACCAGTAGAGGAGATACCTCATCATAGTTTCATATGGATTTCTCAAATAATTAGTGATGTTGGGCATCTTTTCATGTTATTTTTGACCATCTGTATGTCTTCTTTGGAGAAATGTCTATTTAGATTTTCCACCCATATTTTGTGGATTGGTTTTTTTTATATTGAGATGTATGAGCTGTTTGTATATTTTTGTAATTAATCCCAAATTAATATAAATGTCACCCTTGTTGGTTACTTTGTTTGCAAATATTTTCTCCCTTTCTGTGGGTTGTGTTTTAATTTTGCTTATGGTTTCCTTTGTTGTGCAAAAGCTTTTAAGTTTACTTAGGTCTCATTTATTTATTTTTGCTTTTATATCCATTGATCTAGGAGGTTTAACCAAAAACATATTGCTGCAATTTATGTCACTGTTCTGCCTATGTTTTCCTATAGAGTTTTATATTATCCTGCCTTTACATTTTCAGTTCATGTTTGTGTATGGTGTTTGAGTGTTCAAATGTCATTCTTTTACATGTAGCGGTCCAGTACCACTTACTGAAGACATTGTCTTTTCTCCACTGTGTCACTGTATTCTTGCCTCCTTTGTCATAGATTAGTTGACTATGGGTGAGTGGGTTTATCTCTGAACTTTCTATCCTGTACCATTGACCTATATTTCTGTTTTTGTGCCACTATCAAACTATTTTGGTTACTGTATCTTTGTAGTATAGTCTGAGGTCAGGGAGTCTTATTCCTTCAGCTTTCTTTTTATTTCTCAAGATTGCTTTGGCTATTTAGAGTCTTTTGTGTTCCAAGCTAATTGTAAAAGTTTTTGTTCTAATTCTGTGAAAAATGCTTTTGGTAATTTGATAGGTATTACATTGAATCCATAGATCACTTTGGGTAGTATAGTCATTTTCACAATATTGAATTTTCCAGCTCAATAACATGGTATATCTCTCCATCTGTTTATGTCACATTTGAGTTCTTTCATCAACACCTCATAGTTTTCTGAGTACTGGTCTTTTGCCTCCTTATGTAGGTTTATTCCTAGATATTTTATTCTTTTTGATGCAATGATAAACGGGATTTTTTTTTGTGTGTGCTTAATCTCTCTTTCTGATCTTTTGTTGTTAGTGTATAGAAACGCAAAGGATTGCTCTGTATTAATTTTATAACCTGCCACTTTACTGAATTCATGGATGAGCTTCAGTAGTTTTCTGGTAGTATCTTTATGATTTTCTATGATTAGTATCATGTCATCTTCAAACAGTGACAATTTTATCATTTTATATCTCTTTTTTCTCTAATTTCCATGGCTAGAACTTCCAAAATTATGCTGAATAAAAGGGGTGAAAGTGGACATCCTTGTCTTGTTTCTGATTTTAGAGGAAATGCTTTTAGTTTGTCACCATTGAGAATGATAACTGTGGGTTTGTCATTATATGGCCTATACTGCGTTGGGGTAGGTTTCTTCTATGCCCACTTTCTGGAGAATTTTTATTATGATAGAATTTTTAATATTTGTTTCTTACTTGTATGAGTTAAAATATTGTAAGGATTTCACTTGCTTCCAGGCATTTGAGCAGATCAGACATTTAATTGACTCTCTGGGTCTGAAATCAACCAAGTTAAGTTTAAGTCTTGTAGTAGTTAGCTTCTACAGAATAACTAACCATTTTACAAATCAGGGACTTAAAACAACTATGGTTTATTTAGCTCCTGATTGTGTGGTTGGATAATTTGGGTTGCCTGAGCTGGACAGTTTTTTGGTCTGAGCTGATTTCTCAGACATGCAAGCTAGTAGAATTGCCTGTTTTATATAAAATTGGTGTTTTACCAAATACCTAATTCCTTTCATTTTCAGCTTCTGATTTCCACTTATTGGCAAAGATAAGGAAAAGAAATTTTCACAATTATTATAAATGCGAATTGATAACTTGAGACAGTTACCTGAGCAAACACGATAATCCTTCAAAAACACCATAGTTGTTAATGAAGGAGAAACGTTCATTGATAAACCATCCCTAGTCTGGTTGAAAAAAAAATTAAACAGACACAAGAAAAATAAATTACTGCCTTAAGACTCATTAAATTCTTAAGAGTTTCTTCTTTTAGAAACTTTCTATCCTCTAAATCTTTTTCATAGAATGTTTTCTTCTTTGGTGCTTAACTACCAACTTATGCTGTACAGAAAGATTCTACTATGATTTGGCCATAGAGAGAGAACTTTCTATTAGTCAGAATATATTCTGCACTAAAGAATTTGCTTTCATTCTGTGTTTTGAATTTCTGAGACAGAAAAACTCATTGGAAAAAAGATCTGTGTAAAAATTAAATAAGCTAGAATTATGTTCTTCCATAGAAAATAAAAAAAAATTATTTTGCTCCAATCATTCACTGCTTTGAAGAGAAAAATAATATATTTCTATCTCACATGTAGATTATAATTAAAAGAACTATCATGCTGAATTTCACTTATTCATGTTAACTTATAAGAAGATCAACTGTACTAACACAATATTTTTCTATAAAACAATTCACTTTTTAAAATCAGTTCTACATTAATCTCATCCTAAATAATAATGTTTATGAAATCACAAATGAACTGCACTACTCATTATTTTCTAATATACATGATCTTTAAGACATGATACCTAATAGAAAATCATTCTATAAGTCATCAGATCACATTACATAACACCCTTAGGATATTATATCTTGAAAAACACTAATCAAAATGTTTACAACTGAGATTTAAGAGCAAGATTTTCCTTTAATTGGTGCTATATTCAGTAAGAAAAGTTGTGGTAATGACAGTGAATATTGATGGCAAATTCATAGTATTGAAAGTGATGTGGAATAATTAGTTCAGTTCTCAGAATTATATATTTAAAGCATTATGAATAAACTAAGCATATTTCTAATCAAAGTGTTAAAGTTAGACCACGTTAGGAGCCACAGATTTTCCTGCAAATAAAAGTGTTCAAACAAAGGTAGAATGAGTAATTGCCAAAGAAGTGTGCATGGACTACAAGCATTAGTACACAAGTTCTAGGACTTCTTGTAAGATTCATATTCTATCACTTTCTCATTGCTTTGATCCACTGAAAAATACCTTTGATTTTTAATATAGGTATTAAAATTCATTTTTGATATATTTCATCGGAAAGAAAATTTCAGAAATCTATTGTGGTTGTTCCTTAGAATGTTTAATAATAATATAACAATTTCCTAAATACAGACTTTTAATGACACAAATATTTGTTTTTCATATTGTAAATGTGAATTTTTGAGTTAAGTATATTACATCAACACAATTATTTGCAGTATATACTTTTTATTTTTTTGGTTAATCCATTTTAGCTGACAAGCCAGATGCTAGAAAACAGATGGATTATAAAACCATTTTGACATTCCAGCAGTAGTTGAAATTTTGTGAATCACTTGATGATTCACTTGATAATTTATGCAAGCAATATAGCCTTATCTGTATTTCAACAAAATTTGATTCAAATGAAGAATGATACATTATATGAGAATGATACACTCAAAGAGAATCTCAGATCTCAAAAATTTGTTTTCAAATTCACATTATTTATTATTCCAGTTTTAGCTAAAGTGCAATTCAATTTCTCTCTTCCTCCAAATTTAAATCCTGTTTGTCAATTCTCAACAAAAGGGAAGGGTGTGAGGTAAGATTTATATCAATATGTTAGGTTTGATGTGACCCAGGTATAATTTCCTAAATTTGTATTGGACTACAGAAGTAAAATATATCTTTACTGGGCTTTAGCACTTACTTTTTACATCAGAGCATGAGCGCACTGGTAAGAAAAAAAGTAAATTGATTGAATATTGTGTGTGTTTGTGTGAAATCTGTGCTCCAAATAAGTAGAATTTAAATTTAGATCTTATGTAACAAAAATAGAAACATTTAAGTCAGAATAACATACAAAAGAAAACATCTTTGAATTTTGAACATTAACACAGTCTAATAAAATATTTTAATTAACTAGTAAATAACTGATCAGAAGTTAGGTGCATTTTTGGCTTTGAAGTGAATTTGATATTATGTTGCATATCTCATAATAAATATCTCATTTTTCTTCTAAAAATGAATTTACAAAATATAGGCCTATAAAAATTTATTAGATTTTAATTATTGCTACCTCACTTTATTCCATTTTTATCAGAAGTGACATTGAATGTTACTAATGCTGGAAAACTGTTCTTTTTAAGTCAATCTAGTCAGTATTAATCCAAAGGAGAACAACTTTCATGTATCATTTATAGTTGTTTTTGAAACATGCCAAGTAATTCATAATAGTGATTTTAGGCAGTCACCCAAACTATAATTTAAGTGTATGTTCTAAATTGCAAATTATTTAAATTTCAAATATTTATAATATACATTGTAGTGTCTTTCAGTAAGTATATCTTTCAGTGTTTTTTTTTAATTAGACAGTAGTTTGTTATTAAATACTGTACACAAAATTCTGTTTGCAAAACATTTACAACTACTAAGTAGTTACAGTCCATGATTAATTCGTGGCAAAAAGCTAGTAATATAAGTTCATTCCAAGGAAAAACCCAGAACAACCAAGTGACCTGCCAGGATCGCACTGCATAGGAATCAAGAAAAATTCACATTAGGTGAACAGTCTCCATTTAAACAGTTACAAGCAAATTAAGTATTTGCATATTATATAAATAAAATTATGTCAACATCTTAATCCTAAAGAACCATTTGGACTCTTGTAGCATTCAATATACTTATTAATAAGTGGAAATCTTTAAAGGTTTTTAACAGCATATATTTGACTTATTTATTTATTTACTTATTTTTTTGCCATTTCTGACTTTTTATTTTTATTTTTTTATTAATTAATTTATTTTTTATTGGAGGCTAATTATTTTACAATATTGGTTGGTTTTGCCATACATTGACATGAATCCACCCCGGGTGTACATGAGTTCCCCCTCCTGAACCCCCTCCCACCTCACTCCTCAAGTTATCCTCCCTCTGGGTCATCCCTGCACACCAGCCCCGAGTATCCTGTAACATGTATCGACCCTGAACTGCTGATTCGTTTCACATATGACAACATACATGTTTCAATGCCATTCTCCCAAATCATCCCACCTTCACCCTCTACCACAAAGTCCCAAAGACTGTTCTATACATCTGTACCTCTTTTGCTGTCTCGTATACAGGGTTATATTTCCATCTTTCTAAATACCATATATATGCGTTAGTATACTGTATTGGTGTTTTTCTTTCTGGCTTACTTCACTCTGTATAATAGGCTCCAGTTCATCCACCTCATTAAAACTGATTCAAATGCATTCTTTTTAATGGCTGAGTAATACTCCATTGTGTATATGTACCAAAGCTTTCTTATCCATTCCTCTGCAGATGGACATCTAGGTTGCTTCCATGTCCTGGCTATTATAAACAGTGCTGCAATGAACATTGGAGTATGTGTCTCTTTCAGTTCTGGTTTCCTCAGTGTGTATGCCCAGGAGTGCGATTGCTGGATCATATGGCAGTTCTATTTCCAGATTTTTGAGGAATCTCCACACTGTTCTCCATAGTGGCTGTACTAGTTTGCATTCCCACCAACAGTGTAAGAGGGTTCCCTTCTCTCTACACCCTCTCCAGCATTTATTGCATGTAGACTTTTGGATAGCAGCCATTCTGACAGGTGTGAAATGGTATCTCATTGTGGTTTTGATTTGCATTTCTCTGATAATGAGTGATTTTGAGCATTTTTTCATGTGTTTGCTAGCCATCTGTATGTCTTCTTTGGAGAAATGTCTGTTTAGTTCTTTGGCCTATTTTTTGATTGGGTCATTTATTTTTCTGGAATTGAGCTGCAGGAGCTGCTTATATATTTTGGAGATGAATCCTTTATCAGTTGCTTCATTTGCTATTATTTTCTCCCATTCTGAAGGCTGTCTTTTCACCTTACTTATAGTTTCCTTTGCTGTGCAGAAGCCTTTGATTTTAATTAGGTTCCATTCCTTAATTTTTGCTTGTATTTCCAATATTCTGGGAGGTGGGTCTTGGAGGATCCTGCTGTGATTTATGTCGGAGAGTGTTTTGCCTACGTTCTCCTCTAGGAGTTTTATAGTTTCTGGTCTTACATTTAGCTCTCTAATCCATTTTGAGTTTATTTTGGTGTATGGTGTTAGGAAGTGTTCTAGTTTCATTCTTTTACAAGTGGCTGACCAGTTTTCCCAGCACCACTTGTTAAAGAGACTGTCTTTTCTCCATTTTACATTCTTGCCTCCTTTGTCAAAGATAAGGTGTCCATAGGTGCATGGATTTATCTCTGGGCTTTCTATTTTGTTCCATTGATCTATATTTCTGTCTTTGTGCCAGTACCATACTGTCTTGATGACTGTGGCTTTGTAGTAGAGCCTGCAGTCCGGCAGGTTAATTCCCCCAGTTCCATTTTTCTTCCTCAAGATTGCTTTGGCTATTCGAGGTTTTTTGTATTTCCATACAAATTGTGAGATTATTTGTTCTAGTTCTGTGAAAAATATTGTTGGTAGCTTGATAGGCATTGCATTGAATGTGTAAATTACTTTGGGTCGTATACTCATTTTTACAATATTTATTCTTCCAATCCACGAACACGGTATATTTCTCCATCTATTAGTGTCCTCTTTGATTACTTTCACTAGTGTTTTATAGTTTTCTACGTACAAGTCTTTTGTTTCCTTAGGTAGATATATTCCTAAGTATTTAATTCTTTTCGTTGCAACAGTGAATGGAATAGTTTCCTTAATTTCTCTTTCTATTTTCTCATTATTACTGTATAGAAATGCAAGGGATTTCTGTGTGTTGATTTTATATCCTGCAACTTTACTGTAATCATTGATTAGCTCTAGTAGTTTTCTGGTAGAGTCTTTAGGGTTTTCTGTGTAGAGGATCATGTCATCAGCAAACAGTGAAATTTTACTTCTTCTTTTCCAAATTGTATTCCTTTTATGTCTTTTTCTGCTCTGATTGCTGTAGCCAAAACTTCCAGAACTATGCTGAATAGTAGTGGTGAGAGTGGGCACCCTTGTCTTGTTCCTGACTTTAGGGGAAATGCTTTCAGTTTTTCACCGTTGAGGATAATGTTTGCTGTGGGTTTGTCATATATAGCTTTTATTATGTTGAGATATGTCCTTTCTAGTCCCACTTTCTGGAGAGTTTTTATCATAAATGGATGTTGAATTTTGTCGAAGGCTTTCTCTGCATCTATTGAGATAATCATATGATTTTTATTTTTCAGTTTGTTAATGTGGTGTATTACGTTGATTGATTTGCGGATATTGAAGAATCCTTGAATTCCTGGGATAAAGCCCAAGTCGAAGAAACCCAGAGATTCCCCAACAGGATAAACCCAAGGCGGAATACTCCAAGACACATATTAGTCAAAACAAAGATCAAACACAAAGAACAAATATTAAAAGCAGCAAGGGAAAAGCAGCAAATAACACACAAAGGGATTCCCATAAGGATAACAGCTGATCTTTCAACAGAAACTCTTCAGGCCAGGAGGGAATGGCAAGACATACTTAAAGTGATGAAAGAAAATAACCTACAGCCCAGATTACTGTACCCAGCAAGGATCTCATTCAAATATGAAGGAGAAAATCAAAAGCTTTACAGACAAGCAAAAGCTGAGGGAATTCAGCATCACCAAACCAGCTCTCCAACAAATGCTAAAGGTTCTTCTCTAGACAGGAAACACAGAACGAGTGTATAAACTCGAACCCAAAACAAAAAAGAAAATGGCTACGGGATCGTACTTATCAATAATTACCTTAAACGTAAATGGGTTGAATGCCCCAACCAAAAGACAAAGGCTGGCTGAATGGATACAAAAACAAAACCCCTATATATGTTGTCTACAAGAGACCCACCTCAAAATGAGGGACACATACAGACTGAAAGTGAAGGGCTGGAAAAAGATATTCCACGCAAATAGAGACCAAAAGAAAGCAGGAGTAGCAATACTCATATAAGATAAAATAGACTTTAAAACAAAGGCTGTGAAAAGAGACAAAGAAGGACACTACATAATGATCAAAGGATCAATCCAAGAAGAAGATATAACAATTATAAATATTTATGCACCCAACATAGGAGCACCACAATATGTAAGACAATTACTAACAAGTATGAAAGGGGAAATTAACAATAATGCAATAATAGTGGGAGATTTTAATACCCCACTTACATCTATGGACAGATCAACTAAACAGAAAATTAACAAGGAAACACAAACTTTAAATGATACAATAGACCAGTTAGACCTAATAGATATCTATAGGACATTTCACCCCAAAACAATGAATTTCACCTTTTTCTCAAGCGCACACGGAACCTTTTCCAGGATAGATCACATCCTGGGCCATAAATCTAGACTTGGTAAATTCAAAAAAATTGAAATCATTCCAAGCATCTTTTCTGACCAAAATGCAGTAAGATTAGATCTCAATTATAGGAGAAAAACTATTAAAAATGCCAACATATGGAGGCTGAACAACACGCTGCTGAATAATGAACAAATCATAGACGAAATCAAAGTATGCATAGAAATGAATGAAAATCAAAACACAACAACCCAAAACCTCTGGGACACTGTAAAAGCAGTGCTCAGGGGGAAGTTCATAGCAATACAGGCACACCTCAAGAAACAAGAAAAAAGTCAACTAAATAACCGAACTCTACATCTAAAGCAACTAGAAAAGGAAGAAATGAAGAACCCCAGGGTCAGTAGAAGGAAAGAAATCATAAAAATTAGGGCAGAGATAAATGCAAAAGAAACAAAAGAGACCATAGCCAAAATCAACAAAGCCAAAAGCTGGTTCTTTGAGAAGGTAAATAAAATTGACAAACCACTAGCCAGACTCATCAAGAAACAAAAGGAGAAGAACCAAATCAATAAAATTAGAAATGAAAATGGAGAGATCACAACCGACAACACAGAAATACAAAGGATTATTAGAGAATACTATCAGCAATTGTATGGCAATAAAATGAATAACCTGGAAGAAATGGACAAATTCTTAGAAAAGTACAACTTTCCAAAACTGAACCAGGAAGAAATAGAAAATCTGAACAAACCCATCACAAGCACGGAAATTGAAACTGTAATCAGAAATCTCCCAGCAAACAAAAGCCCAGGTCCAGATGGCTTCACAGCTGAATTCTACCAAAAATTTAGAGAAGAGCTAACACCTATTCTACTCAAACTCTTCCAGAAAATTGCTGAGGAAGGGAAACTTCCAAACTCATTCTATGAGGCCACCATCACCCTAATCCCAAAACCTGGTAAAGACCCCACAAAAAAAGAAAACTACAGACCAATATCATTGATGAACATAGATGCAAAAATCCTTAACAAAATTCTAGCAATCAGAATCCAACAACACATTAAGAAGATCATACATCATGACCAAGTGGGCTTTGTCCCAGGAATGCAAGGATTCTTCAATATCCGCAAATCAGTCAACGTATACACCACATTAACAAACTGAAAAATAAAAATTTTTCAGTGTTTTAAAATTAGAATAAGACGATGGTTGTATAATGCTAGATGTACACTAAAAAAAAACCAATTTTACACTTTAAATGGGTAAATTGTAAGGTGTATGAATTATGTCTCAGTAAAGTTGTTTACTTTGGAAAAGTAATATCTATTGGAAAGTAATTTCTATTGGAAAAGACCCTGATGCTGGGAAAGATTGAGGGCAGGAGGAGAAAGGGATGACAGATGATTGGATGGCATCACCAACTCAATGGACATGAGTTTGAGTGAACTCCGGGAGTTGGTGATGGACAGGGAGGCCTGGAGAGCTGCAGTCCATGGGGTCGCAAAGAGTCAGACACGACTGAGTGACTGAACTGAACTAAAAGTTGTTTACACATTTTTTCTTGCATCTGATGTATGATACCAAACTGTATGGTTTATCATACAGTTCTCTATATTCCCTTGCTATTTCTCATGGCTATGATTTTATTCTTTCCCACTCAGGCACTGTGCTTTGTACATATCTTTATTATGAATAGCCATATAGATTTTTTGACTTATTTATTTTTAATTGAAGGATAATTGCTTTACAATATTGTGTTGGCTTGTGCCATACAAAAACTTGAATCAGCCAAAGGTGTACACATGTACCCTCCCTCTTGAACCTCCTCTCACCCTCTCCCACCCCTTTAGGTTGTCATGGAGCCCTGGTTTGAGTTCTCTGATCATTCAGGAAATTCCCACTGGCCATATCTTTAACTTATGACAGTGTAAACATTTCCATGCTACTCTCTCCATTTGTCCCGCCCTCACCTTCTCTACCCTATAAACTCAGGTCTTTCCTCTTTGCCTGCATCTCCATTGCTTCCCTGCAAATAAGTTCATCAGTGCCATCTTTCTAGATAGATTTTTAAATAGTTATTTAATTAAATATCTATTTTCTTTACTAAAGTGTATGTGATCATTTGACATTAGAACTGGTGGTTTCTTTTTATATCATTTTATATCATATGCTTCAAATTCCTTATGATTATACAGTGGAAGTGAGAAATAGATTTAAGGGTCTAGGTCTGATAGATAAAGTGCCTGATGAACTATGGATGGAGGTTCGTGACATTGTACAGGAGACAGGGATCAAGACCATATACATGGAAAAGAAATGCAAGAAAGCAAAATGGCTGTCTGAGGAGGCCTTACAAATAGCTGTGAAAAGAAGAGAAGTGAAAAGCAAACGAGAAAAGGAAAGATATAAGCATCTGAAAGCAGAGTTCCAAAGAATAGCAAGGAGAGATAAGAAAGCCTTCCTCAGTAATCAATGCAAAGAAATAGAGGAAAACAACAGAATAGGAAAGACAAGAGATCTCTTCAAGAAAATTAGAAATACAAAGGGAACATTTCATGCAAAGATGGGCTCGATAAAGGACAGAAATGGTATGGACCTAACAGAAGCAGAAGATATTAAGAAGAGGTAGCAAGAATACACAGAAGAACTGTACAAAAAAGATCTTCATGAACAACATAATCACGATGGTGTGATCACTCATTTAGAGCCAGACATCTTAGAATGTGAAGTCAAGTGGGCCTTAGAAAGCATCACTATGAACAAAGCTAGTGGAAGTGATGGAATTCCAGTTGAGCTGTTTCAAATCCTAAAAGATGCTGCTGAGAAAGCGCTGCATTCAATATGCCAGAAAATTTGGAAAACTCAGCAGTGGCCACAGGACTGGAAAAGGTCAGTCTTCATTCCAATCCCAAAGAAAGGCAATGCCAAAGAATGCTCAAACTACCGCACAATTGCACTCATCTCACACGCTAGTAAAGTCATACACAAAATTCTCCAAGCCCAGGCTTCAGCAATACGTGTACTGTGAACTTCCAGATGTTCAAGCTGGTTTTAGAAAGGGCAGAGGAACCAGAGATCAAATTGCCAACATCTGCTGGATCATGGAAAAAGCAAGAGAGTTCCAGAAAAACATCTACTTCATTGACTATACCAAAGCCTTTGACTGTGTGGATCACAATAAACTGTGGAAAATTCTGAAAGAGATGGGAATACCAGACCACCTGACCTGCCTCTTGAGAAACCCATATGCAGTTCAGGAAGCAACAGTTCGAACTGGACATGGAACAACAGACTGGTTCCAAATAGGCAAAGGAGTACATCAAGGTTGTGTATTATCACCCTGCTTATTTAACTTCTATGCAGAGTACATCATGAGGAACACTGTGCTGGAGGAAGCACAAGCTGGAATCAAGATTGCTGGGAGAAATAACAATAAGCTCAGATACACAGATGACACCACCCTTATGGCAGAAAGTGAAGAGGAACTCAAAAGCCTCTTGATGAAAGTGAAAGAGGAGAGTGAAAAGGTTGGCTTGAAGCTCAACATTCAGAAAACAAAGATCATGGCATCTGGTCCCATCACTTCATGGGAAATAGATGGGGAAACATTGGAAACAGTGTCAGATTTTATTTTCTTGGGTTCCAAAATCACTTCGGATGCTGATTGCAGCCATGAAATTAAGAAACACTTACTCCTTGGAAGGAAAGTTATGACCAACCTAGATAGCTTATTGAAAAGAAGAGACATTACTTTGCCAACTAAGGTCCATCTAGTCAAGGCTATGGTTTTTCCCGTGGTCATGTATGGGTGTGAGAGTTGGATTGTGAAGAAAGGCTGATGGCCGAAGAATTGATGCTTTTGAACTGCGGTGTTGGAGAAGACTCTTGAGAGTCCCTTGTACTGCAAGGAGATCCAACCAGTCCATTCTAAAGGAGATCAATCCTAGGTGTTCATTGGAAGGACTGATGCTAAAGCTGAAACTCCAATACTTTGGCCACCTCATGTGATGAGTTGACTCACTGGAAAGGACTCTGATGCTGGGAAGGATTGGGGGCAGGAGGAGAAGGGGACGACAGAGAACAAGATTGCTGGATGGCATCGCCAACTAGATGGCGATGAGTGAACTCCGGGAGTTGGTGATGGACAGGGAGGCCTGGCGTGCTGTGATTCATGGGGTCGCAAAGAGTCGGACAAGACTGAGCGACTGAACTGAACTGAACTGATCATATGCTTAACATGGTAAATAATACATGATAATAAATGTTCGTTATAAAAATTAATTAGCTCATATTAAGGAGTTAATTGGACTTCCTCCCTGGTGCTAGTAGTAAAGAATACACCTGCCAGTACAGGAGACACATGAGATGTGAATTTGATCCCAGGGTCAGGAATATCCCCTTGAGGAGAAAACGTCAATTCATTCCTTTTTCTTGCTGGGAGAATCTCATGGACAGAGGAGCCTGGCATGCTATACAGTCCACTGGGGTCACAAACAGCTGGACATGGCTGAACATCTGAGCAATAACAAGGAGTTAATTATTATTAATAGCCTTAGTATTTAATAACACTAAAAGTGAAAATACACAGTTTTTACATATACTATGAAAAAAACAGAAGCCAAATGTTGAATATATGGATAGGTTTCAAGTTACATGGATATAAACATACACATTCCAGACTAAAATGATTCGAAGTTTCAACATCCTCTCTGAACCAAGCTTACTCCAAAATATGCCTGATCAATTTTCTGGAAAACCTGCTCTTGTTGCAATGAAAACCTGCTAAAAAAAAAAAATTACAGCAATCAAAATTACATTTGGAGCCCTGCCAGCTTGCTTTTGGTTTCTACCATGAGAAACTCTTCTTGAGTATATTTGATAATTTCTCTATATCACCACCCAAAGTTTGGCAGATTTCCTAGACCGGCAGTAACATACCTGAACATCCAAATCAAAGAAAAAGAATTACTGAAGCTATAAACAAATAAATGGGATAATATTCTGTTAATAGGTTAACAGTTGAATAAAATTTCTTTATAATATGACCTAAGAACGCTGGGCTGGAAGAAGCACAAGCTGGAATCAAGATTGCTGGGAGAAATATCAATAACCTCAGATATGCAGATGACACTACCCTTATGGCAGAAAGTGAAGAGGAACTCAAAAGCCTCTTGATGAAAGTGAAAGAGGAGAGTGAAAAGGTTGGCTTGAAGCTCAACATTCAGAAAACAAAGATCATGGCATCTGGTCCCATCACTTCATGGGAAATAGATGGAAAAACAGTGGAAACAGTGTCAGACTTTGTTTTTTTGGGCTCCAAAATCACTGCAGATGCTGATTGCAGCCATGAAATTAAAAGACGCTTGCTCCTTGGAAGGAAAGTTATAACCAACCTTGATAGTATATTAAAAAGCAGAGACATTACTTTGCCGACCAAGGTCCGTCTAGTCAAGGCAATGGTTTTTCCCGTGGTCATGTATGGATGTGAGAGTTGGACTGTGAAGAAAGCTGATCGCCGAAGAATCGATGCTTTTGAACTGTGGTGTTGGAGAAGACTCTTGAGAGTCCCTTATACTGCAAGGAGATCCAACCAGTCCATTCTAAAGGAGATCAATCCTGGATGTTCATTGGAGGGACTGATGCTAAAGCTGAAACTCCAATACTTTGGCCACCTCATGAGACGAGTTGACTCACTGGAAAAGACTCTGATGCTGGGAAAGGTTGGGGGCGGGAGGAGAAGGGGACGACGGAGAATGAGATGGCTGGATGGCATCACCGACTCTGTGGACATGAGTTTGAGTGTACTCCGGGAGTTGGTGATGGACAGGGAGGCCTGGCGTGCTGTGATTCATGGGGTCGCGGAGAGTCGGACACGACGACTGAACTGAACTGAAGTATTTAACATACAGGACTGATGCTAAAGCTGAAACTGCAATCCTTTGGCCACCTCATGCGACGAGTTGACTCACTGGAAAAGACTCTGATCCTGGGAAAGGTTGGAGGCGGGAGGAGAAGGGGACGACGGAGAATGAGATGGCTGGATGGCATCACCGACTCTGTGGACATGAGTTTGAGTGTACTCCGGGAGCTGGTGATGGATAGGGAGGCCTGGAGTGCTGTGACTCATGGGGTCGCGGAGAGTCGGACATGACTGAGCGACTGAACTGAACTGAACTGAACTGATGGATTATGAGGGAGTTCCCTGGTGGCTCAGACAGTAAAGAATCTGCCTGCAATGCAGCATACTGTGATTCTATCCCTATGTCGGAAAGATCCCCTGGAGAATGGAATACCCACTGCAGTTTTCTTGCCTGGAGAATCTCATGGACAGAGGAGCCTGGTGGGCTACAACCCATGGGGTTGCAAAGAGTTGGATATGACTAAGCAACTAACATTTTCACTTTCACATGGATTACGAGATATTTGATGTGCTGTTGTCATATTCATGAAAATGTTTTACTGAAATGCACCAGTGTAATTGACAATTATTTTTTGAAAGAAAATACATTTAATTTTAAATTTAGTTATTTTAAGAAAATCATTACTTTGGACTACTTCAGTTTCAGAAATTTCCAACTTTGTTGATTCCATCTGGTAGATTTATATATCTCTTTTTTTAAAATCACCTAAATGTCACTCTCTTTCATTTGAAATCCAGCCATCTCCCAAGCAAGAAATAGAATTTGAAACCTAGTGAAAAGTGGTTATAAAACAGTGGAACCCAGTTATATAAGTAGTTATTAAACAAATTTTATTATTCCATAATTTAAAATGTAAAAACGTGATTATGTACATTAAAATCTACTCATATAATTATGATTCATGATTTTCTGTTGTATAGCACAGCTATTCTATATCTATGGAATTATACATATTGCCTACTCTAATTATGATCATGATGAATTCAGTCCTCCCAAAGAAAAAAGACTCAAGCAAATAAAAGAAAATTTTATTTTGCTAGAGAGCAAGTGTAAAATTTTTAAGACTCAGATAAAAGAAAATTTCATTGCAGGGCTTCCTTAGTGACTCAATGGTGAAAAATCCTCTTGTCAATGCAAGAGGGTTCGACCCCTGGGCTAGGAAGATCCTATATGCTTCACTGCAACTAAACCCCTGTACCACAACTACTGAGCCTGTGCTCTAGAGTCTGGGAACCACAACTATGGAGCCCACGTGCCGCAACTACGGAAGCCCAAAGGCTCTAGAGTCTGTGTTCCAGAACAAGAGAAGCCACTGCAATGAGAAGCCTGTACATGGCAGCTAGAGAGTAGCACGTGCTTGCTTGCCACAATTTAAAAAGCCTGTGCAGCCATGAAGTCTTAGAACAGAGAAAGAAAGAAAAGGAAATCTCAGTGTAGACACTTGGAATATTAATTGCTTGACACTGAATTGATAATTGAAGTGAAAGTCACTCAGTCCTATCTGACTCTGTGATCCCACGGACTGGACTCCTCTGTCCATGGAATTCTTCAGGCAAGAATACGTGAGCGGGTAGCTGTTCTCTTCTCCAGGGGATCTTCCCAACTCAGGGATGGAACCCAGGTATCCCACATTGCAGGCAGCCCAAATGAAATGATAATTAGGTACAACTAAGTTGAAACTCCAATACTTTGGCCACCGCATGCGAAGAGTTGACTCACTGGAAAAGACTCTGATGCTGGGAAGGATTGGGGGCGGGAGGAGAAGGGGACGACAGAGAATGAGACGGCTGGATGGCATCAAAGACTCGATGGACGTGAGTTTGAGTGAACTCTGGGAATTGGTGATGGACAGGGAGGCCTGGCGTGCTGTGATTCATGGGGTTGCGGAGAGTCAGTCACAACTGAGCGACTGAACTGAACTGAAAACATTTTTGCTGATATCATCATAGAAACCCATGCATTCACAAATACTTTTGTGAATGAATCACGTTCCTAAAATATCTGCTTACATTCCAGTTTATCATTTTTTTTTAATTAATGAAAAAATAACTTAAAAGGAACTCATTTCTTTTTAAACGTGTAGTCAATATTAAATATTATTACTTAAAATGTCACATTGGATCCGTTTCAATAAACACACTATACAAAATTTGTGTAACTTTTTCCATTTTATCAGGAGGAAAGAAATTCTCAGCAAACACTTTGCTTAGGGTGGCAGGGAGATTGTGACTCTGAATCACTGGCAAGTGCTAATTAGCAAAAGAGAAGGCAGTTTGCAGTAAACACCTTTTTCCATAGAGAAAGTGTTGGACAGCAAAACCCAAGTTCTTTGAACTTTATTGGCTTTTCAACAAATAATCTTTTCATGGTAACACATACTTGGCTTTCAGTTCAGTTCAGTTCAGTCGCTCAGTCGTGTCCGACTCTTTGCGACACCATGAATCACAGCACGCCAGGCCTCCCTGTCCATCACCAACTCCCGGAGTTCACTCAAACTCATGTCCATCGAGTAGGTGATGCCATCCAGCCTTCATTCTCTGTCGTCCCCTTCTCGTCCTGCCCCCAATCCCTCCCAGCATCAGAGTGTTTTCCAGTGAGTTAACTCTTCACATGAGGTGGCCAAAGTATTGGAGTTTCAGTTTTAGCATCAATCCTTCCAATGAACATCCAGGACTGATCTCCTTTAGAAGGGACTGGTTGGATCTCCTTGTAGTCCAAGGGACTCTCAAGAGTCTTCTCCAAAACCACAGTTCATTAACATTAAACAAAATTATTTGTAACTCTGAGTATGTGATAAGTTTCACAGGCTTAGTTTCACAATTAGTCTTATAGATTATACAAAAAAATAGTCTCAACAATTCCATAGTTTAAGCTGTTAAATTTTTTTATTGGGACAATTATTCCTCTCACTGAAGTGCAGAAGGATCCATGTTACTGGTATGATTTTATATTTATATGTATTATACAGTGAAAAAAATGCACCCTGGGTAGTTACAAGGCTCTAATTTCATTGAAAGTTTCTGTGATGTCGTAAACCAAAAGACTGGAAAACAAAATCTTTAAAATTCTATATGAAAAGTTAAGAACATGTGTTCCCTCTGTATGCTCTGTAACATTATATATTACTTGTTTCTTAATGACCCATTATCTACTTGCATATCAAAATTTGTAAATTATAAAATATTCAGACAACGTTTAGTATTCCACTTAACAATCAGTAAAAACAATATGAAAACATTCCAGTAGGAAATTATTTTATTGCCCTAGAAATAGGCAAGATCATATTAAAATTTATGACATCAGGGAAAGCATCTATTAAAATGCATGTATCAGTTCAGTTCAGTTCAGTTCAGTCGCTCAGTTGTGTCGGACTCTTTGCGACCACATGAATCACAGCACGCCAGGCCTCCCTGTCCATCACCAACTCCCGGAGTTCACTCAAACTCATGTCCATCGAGTCGGTGATGCCATCCAGCCATCTCATTCTCTGTCGTCCCCATCTCCTCCCACCCCCAATCCCTCCTAGCATCAGACTCTTTTCCAGTGAGTCAACTTGTCGCATGAGGTGGCCAAAGTATTGCAGTTTCAGCTTTAGCATCAGTCCTTCCAATGAACACCTAGGATTGATCTCCATTAGAATGGACTGGTTGGATCTCTTTGCAGTCCAAGGGACTCTCAAGAGTCTTCTCCAACACCACAGTTCAAAAGCATCAATTCTTCGGCGATCAGCTTTCTTCACAGGCCAACTCTCACATCCATACATGACCACGGGAAAAACCATAGCCTTGACTAGACGGACCTTTGTTGGCAAAGTAATGTCTCAGCTTTTTAATATACTATCAAGGTTGGTCATAACTTTCCCTCCAAGGAGTAAGCGTCTTTTAATTTCATGGCTGCAATCAGCATCTGCAGTGATTTTGGAGCCCAAAAAAATAAAGTCTGACACTGTTTCCCCATCTATTTCCCATGAAGTAATGGGACCAGATGCCATGACCTTTGTTTTCTGAATGTTGAGCTTCAAGCCAACCTTTTCACTCTCCTCTTTCACTTTCATCAAGAGGCTTTTGAGTTCCTCTTCACTTTCTGTCATAAGGGTGGTGTCATCTGCATATCTTAGGTTATTGATATTTCTCCCAGCAATCTTGATTCCAACTTGTGCTTCTTCTAGCCCAGCGTTCCTCATGATATACTCTGCATATAAGTTAAATAAGCAAGGTGACAATATGCAGCCTTAGAATCAGTCCTTCCAATGAACACCCAGGATTGATCTCCTTTAGAATGGACTGGTTGGATTTCCTTGTATAGTTTAGAACAATTTAATCAGGACCTACCTTTTGCAAAATGTTAGACAATCATGATGGCGATAAATCCAAAAGTTACCCCAAAGTAATAAGAATGTCTCTGTTTAGAGCTATAAACCCTGGGTAGTTTAATATATTTTATAGGGAACAACCACTTATAAAGAAATGTTACTACCATTCCCTATTAATTGGGGTGAAGCTTTTACTTAACTGTACAAGTTGTCTCAGTGAATTTAACTTTCACCAGATAGAGAGAACCTCTGGCTCCAGGAGTACAGTATCCAAGGAAGCAGTCATAACTCTGAATATAAGGCCCTAATATTTGCAGTAGTTTGTATCCTATTCCAAGCCTCCCATAGATTTGCATGTTGTATTTTAAGGTCAGATGAGCTACAAATAAAAAATTCAAGAATTATTTTCAAACAAAACTCAGTGTGAGTTATCTGGAAACTTCACAGAAGGCATTGAGAGTTGTAGCCTCCTGTGATGAATAATGCAGTGTGTCTTTTACATATGGGTATCACAGCACAGCATTATTACAGCACACACTCCAGAATATTTCCCCAGCCTGTGGGGGGTAAGCTGTCTCTTCTTTGGCAACCAGTCTGAAGCAGTAGCACAGTAGTGGCACTTAGGCAACTACATCTAAAGCAGTGGGAGACTGGCACTGCGGTGGTAACCACAAGCACAAATGTCAGTGCTCATCCACAGCGAGTGAATGCTGGAGCACAGTTGATGGAGAACAATTTTAAATGTGCATGCAAGAAATGCCCCACAAGGACGCTTAGAAAAGAGGTGAAGAGATCTGAAGGGACCAGAGATTCCCTAGAAATAGAGGAGAAGAGGAAATGTGCTTATTATGCATAAGATGCAACCCCATAATGTAAGCAGTGGACTTTGGTGCTTATGATGAGTCAGTGTACGGTCTTCTGTTGCAACACATGTCCTGCTCTGAAGGGGGATGTTGATAATGGAGGAGGCTATGCATGTGTGGGGCAGAGGGTATGGGAAATCTCTATACCTTTCCCTCCATTTTGCTATGAACCTAAAATTGCTCTAAAAAATAAAGTCTTAATTTAAAAAAAAAAATGAAAAAAAAAATACAACCACACTTTCAAAAGCATAGATTCCTTACATGTTTTCTTTAACGTACATGTATTGATATTCAGTTCAGTTCAGTTCAATCGCTCAGACCTGTCCAACTCTTTGCGACCCCATGAATCACAGCATGCCAGGCCTCCCTGTCCATCACCAACTCCCGGAGTTCACTCAAACTCATGTCCACAGAGTCAGTGATGCCATCCAGCCATCTCATTCTCTGTTGTCCCCTTCTCCTCCTGCCCCCAATCCCTCCCAGCATCAGAGTCTTTTCCAGTGAGTCAACTCATCACGTGAGATGGCCAAAGTATTACAATTTCAGCTTTAGCATCAGTCCTTCCAATGAACACCCAGGATTGATCTCCTTTAGAATGGACTGGTTGGATCTCCTTGCAGTCCAAGGGACTCTCAAGAGTCTTCTCCAGCACCACACTTCAAAAGCATCAATTCTTCGGCGATCAGCATTCTTCACAGTCCAATATTAATCGGGGGAAAATTGAGGGAAAAGAAAATGAAAATATACTTCCAAAACTAACCTAACAGTCCAGTAGTTAAGATTCTGTGCTTCCATTGCAGAGAGGCATGGGTTTGATCCCTGGTCAGGGAATTAAGATCCTGAATGTCCTGAGGTGAGGCCAAAAAAAAGAAAATATACTTTCACTTGTGAAATTAATTACTCTCATTATCCCTAAACATTTAGGAAGCATCTGTTGTTTGCTCTTGAAAGTGATATTTCAGTTTATTAAATAAAATAGCCTAGGTAAAACTTGCTTAATTTTTGTTGACAACAGGCAGAACTCATTGGCAGAAATGAAAGAGTAAATATTCCGACTGTGTGAGTCTTGCAAAACTATTTTACATGGGGAAGACAGAGAATGAGATGGCTGGATGGCATCACCAACTCTTTGGACATGAGTTTGAGTGAACTCCAGGAGTTGGTGATGGACAGGGAGGCCTGGCGTGCTGTGATTTATGGGATCGCAAAGAGTCAGACACGACTGAGTGACTGAACTGAACTGAACTGATGCACCAAAAACGGAGAAGGAGATGGCACCCCCCTCCAGTACTCTTGCCTGGAGAGTCCCATGGACAGAGGAACCTGGTGGGCTACAGTCCATGGGGTCGCTAAGAGTCGGACTGAACGACTTCACTTTCACTTTCATGCATTGGAGAAGGAAATGGCAACCCACTCCAGTGTTCTTGCCTGGAGAATCCCAGGGATGGTGGAGTCTGCCGTCTATGGGGTCGCACAGAACCGGACACGACTGAAGCGACTTAGCAGCAGCAGCAGCAGCAGCATGCACCAAAAAGATACTTTCAGCTGCAGTAATAAAATAATTTTTCTGTAATTGTTTTCAACTAGTTAAAATCAGCTATATTAAAGAATCATATAAGATAGTCTTGTCCTGGATGATATAAAACATTAAGTTCATAGGAACTTCATAGCTTTTTTCCAAAGTACTAATGCAGATACATGTATATATGTAATATAATTTTACAGAAATGTAGTCATAGAATACTAACGCTTTTATGGTATTGTAGTCTTCTAGTTTTCTTTTCAGTTCAGTTCAGTTCAGTCACTCAGTCGTGACCGTCTCTTTGCGACCCCATGAATCACAGCACACCAGGCCTCCCTGTCCATCACCAACCCCCGGAGTTCACTCAAACTCATGTCTACAGAGTCGGTGATTCCATCCAGCCATCTCATTCTCTGCCGTACCCATCTCCTCCCGCCCCCAAACTTTTCTAGCATCAGAGTCTTTTCCAGTGAGTCAACTCTTCGTATGAAGTGGCCAAAGTATTGGAGTTTCAGCTTTAGCATCAGTCCTTTCAATGAACACAGAGGATTGATCACCCCCAGAATGGACTGGTTGGATCTCTTTGCAGTCCAGGGGACTCTCGAGTCTTCTCCAGCACCACAGTTCAAAAGCATCAATTCTTCGGCGATCAGCTTTCTTCACAGTCCAACTCTCACATCCATACATGACCACTGGAAAAACCATAGCCTTGACTAGATGGACCTTTGTTGGCAAATAATGTCTCAGCTTTTTAATATGCTGTCTAGGTTGGTCATAACTTTCTTTACTTGACTCTATTCTTTCCTTTCCCCATCTCTCTCAGATAACCTGTCTGCTTTGTTCAATGGTAACACCCCATAAGAATATGATGTGCCTATATTTTTGAATAACAATGCTTTCATTTTGATAGAAAACATGGCTAGAAGTTAGATAATATAAGGTGTATGGATTAAAAGTTTAAATATAGATGCTTAGATAGATAGACAATTGATATATTTTGAATATATTAGTTGATAGATATTGCCAGATAATTCTTTTAAGAGTGTAATTTACATCTTTTTCTTCATCTTTCTCTTAAAAGTATCCTGACTCATTTAAATACATGCAAGTCTTGTGAGCAGTTTCATTATTATCAGTGAGTTTGAGATTTATTTTCATGTTTATCAGCCCTTCTGGTTTACATTTCTTACTCTTTGTATTAATATTTTATAGCCTTTGCCTATTCTCTTTTTGAGTTGCATTCATCTTTGTATAATATAGATGATATTCTTGTGGAGTTGTAGGAATATCCGTGACATATTATTAAAAATGAAAATAAATTAAAATTGAGAAAGTTCAGAGTAATTTTAAAGGTCAGATAAACATCCCTCCGTATATGCATATATGCCTATAAACACTGAGTGAACAGGAGAAAGGTGTTGAAGAGGGTCACAACAGGCTTCTCACATTGGTTATGTGGGGGGAGTGTGTAATTTCCTTGGTTCTGTCTCGCGGGAGCAAAACTTTGAAGCAATGGACGGACCGGTGTTACAGCTCAGTTACTGTAGACCAGTGTTACAGCTCATTACAGCTCAGTTTTATCTGGAAAGCAAAGGAAAATATATCCTTGAGGCATGAGGGTGGGCCGACCCAAAAGAAGTGAAGAGAAGCGAATAGACGGGCTCAGTTTTGGATCTTCTTTTTATATGTGTTTTCTCCTCCCTCTGAGCCTACCCTTTGCAAATTGGACTGGCCCGTAAGGCTGTTTGTTTCACCTGAAGTTCTCACTCCAGTCCTCAGACCTTCCTTTGTTCTATTTTCGTGGGCTTTTCCCTTCTTTGTCTTTTAGCCACCACTATTCTGGACTCCTTTTTCCTATTCTAACTACCTAACAGTTGTACCTGGGGTGTGAAGCTGGAGGTGTGTGAGAGATGATCATCTTGCAGTTATATACATTTTTTACATTGTATTGATTCACTTATGTCACAAAGCACATTATGATGTCTGTACTTTAAAATCCTAAGAAATTTTTAAAATAATAAAAGTTCTCTAAATTCAGTGATAAATATTTCTTGGAAGGTAAAAATCATGTAATCTATTTCTCATAAAAATAATTATTGTAATCATTCTAAACACAAATTTAGGAGAGAGACCAAGAGAGAGAGATTAATCTCCCACAATGCTCCTAGATTGGTATATTAATATCTTTATAATATTTTGAAATTTTCCTTTTAGTACCAAAACACTTATGGGCATGTATTTATATTTTGGTCAGTAAATTTAATGGGAAAATATCATACTGTGGAAAAAGTCTTCTAGGTGTAAATTAAATAATTTTCTCATGTGTTTGAGTTCTCATAAAAAAATGGATTTTCAGCTATGAATCGCTGTACTGAGGTTTAAAAAAACATAAGAAAATCACACCACAAATTATAAATATCAAGTTGTAACATCTTGGTATTAGCAAAGACCTTAATTCAACATACATTTATTGAGAAATCTCCCCATTGTAAAGACAATGAGAGATTATATGATTTTTTTAATTCAGTTATACACATACACATATATTATTTTTGAGATTATTTTCCACTATAGCTTTTTACAAGATATTGACTATAGTTCCCTGTGATAAGATTATATGAAATTTGAACAGAATATGGTGAATTGTAAGGAAGGTTCAAGAAGGAGGGGACGTATGTATACCTATGGCTGTTTCATTTGATATATGGCAGAAATCAATACAATATTGTAAAACAATTATTCTCCAATTAAAAATAATTATTTTTTATTAAAAAATTAAAACATAGGGAAATAACTCATCATTTATTTGTTCCAATTTGAGAGAGGTCATGATATGCCCTCCTGACAAGGGAACTGCTAAGGGGTATGAATTCTGACATTCTCCTCCTTAGAGAGCATGCAGTCATTGCAGTAAAAGTATTACCTGTTTTATCTTTAACCCAGTAGTTCAACCTTTTTGAAAAGAGTAATCAGTCAGCCAGCAGTGTGATTGGGTTCCTTTACATCACTTACTTGCTCATGCTTAGTCACTTCAGTCACATCCAACTCTTTGCAACCCTTTGGACTGCAACCCCCTAGGCTCCTCTGTCCATGGAATTTTCCAGGCAAGAATACTGGAGTGGGTTGCCAAGCCCTCTTCCAGGGGATCTTCCAAACCCAGGAATAGAACCTGCATCTCCTGCATCTCTGACATTGCAGGTGGATTTTTTACCTACTGAGCCACGTGGGAAGTCCCTTTACATCACTAGGGGACTGCAAAGACTGTGGAGAAACATGTATTGACCTGAAGGATTAGGCATGCTTGAGGCAATGTAGCCATTTAATGAGGTGAAAACGCAGTGACCTAGAGACTGGATTGGGGGAAAGACTCCGATGCTGGGAAAGATTGGGGGCAGGAGGAGAAGGGGTTGACAGAGAATGAGATGGCTGGATGGCATCACTGACTCAATGGACATGAGTTTGGGTGAACTCTGGGAGTTGGTGATGGACAGGGAGGCCTGCCGTGCTGTGATTCATGGTTTCGCAAAGAGATGGACACGACTGAGCGACTGAACTGAACTGAACTGAAGTGAAACTCTCCTCTCTGGCTTCCTGGGCTTTTCAGCTTCTTATGCTTGTCCCCATAAACATAATCATTCAGTGTCACTGGTGTCATTGCTCCCTAGGGTTTTACCCACTATGTTCTCCTGTTTTCTAAGTTATCTCTTTGAGTTATGTCCATAATGTTCTGTTTTTGATAGATGACTGATGGTTCATGTGTGTTGAATTAATGTAAGAATATAAAAACAAGCAAGATGTAGGTAGGTATAGCTTAAACTTTTAAAGGTCCAAGGCTCCTCAAACTGTGTATTTGAACTTATTATTTTTAGAAACTTTTAAAAAATTTTATATATATCTATATAGATATATAAATTATTTCCTATGTATTCTGTATTTTGGGGAAATAAAAATTATTTTCTTCCTATCCTATTGTAAAGGATATATCAGTATATTCCCATTGAGGAAAAAAAGTAGAAAATTAGGCAATAAATAGTTTAATAAAGAAAAATGCAGGATAAAAATACAAAGGGATTAGATATTGATAGATCTGAATGGAAGATGAATATATAAATACCACTGAAAAATATTTGTAAACCATCTGGACCAAATAAATGGACTCATGGTATTATATTGAAATTCCAGTGAACCTATTTCATGACACAACCTTGAATGAGAATATATTACAACCATTATAAAGAACAAAGTAGAAATAATAAAGAATAATTCTAGATAAGTTAATGGAAAAAGCAAAACATACTTACCACAAATGTTTTGCTCATTTCTAAAAAGTCTGCAACTTTCCCTGTGTCATACACAATTTTAAAAATAGTCAAATCTGCTACCCTATTTGCAATTACATTTATGGTGTCTAAGAATAGCAAATCTTGCACTCTCCATGTTTGAAAATAAATATTTGTGTGTGTGTGTGTGTTAAAAAAAAATCCATGCCTCAGTATAGACTGAATAGTATGCTGCCATTGATGTCAACTGTTTTTAAGGAGTTAGCTTGTGCTTAGAGCCTTATGAGACTGAAACTTTTTGGAAAGCAAGAAATTAGAAGAGAATTTTTATATGGAGGACAATTGAGGGGTTGGTGGTCAGGAATATAAAGAGTATTATTTGGACTCTAGAATGTATGCTATTTTTTTAACCAGATACAGGTATTTCTTCAAAATCAATTATAGTTTTTAAAAAATTATTTTACTGTATTGTTTATATTTCTTTACCATTTTATCAGCCTATACTGTTAATAGGTATTACCCTTTTAAAATTAATATCAAGAGTTTAGAAATCATAATAAATAAGACAGTACAATGGAGAACTGATCATTGATTCAGTTCATAAATATTATCATGCGTAGCACAAAATGTGGTATACAATGCAAGGCTGAGTGTTTCTAAAAATAAAGAGAGGCTTTTAATTTCTTGACGTCCTTGCCAACGCTTATAATGTTGCCTTTTTAATTATGACCATCTTAGTTTATGTGAAGTGGCATTTTATTTTGGTTTTAATTTCCATCACTCTAGTGAATTATGATGTTGAATCATTTTCATGTGCTTATTGGCAATTTGTATTTCTTCCTTTGATAAATGTCTGTTCAGACCCTTTCATACAAACAGACTTGCATTCTTCAAAAGGTTAAATATAGAATTACCACAGAAACCAGAATTACCACAGAAATCCACCTCTAGGTTCCCAAGAAACATAAAATCACTTGAATATTCATAGCATCATATTTCATAATAGCCAAAGGTAGAGACAATCCAAATGTCCATCAACTGATGAATGAATAAATAAAATATGTTATATCCTTATAACAGAAAAAGATTCAGCCATAAAAAGAATGATTATTAATGCATGATATAAACATGAATAAACCTTGGAAACATTATGTCATGTGGAAGTAACCAGTCACAAAATATCAAGTATTTTATTATTCCTCTTATATGAAAGTTTCAAAATTGCTAAGTTCATTAGAGACTGAAGGAACATTGGTGGTTTTTTAGGTCTGTGAGAATGAAGGGAAATGAGAAGTGATTGCTGAAGAGAACAGGGTTTCTTTGGGAGATGATGAAAATGTTATAAAATTGTAGTGATGGTGGTACAATTCTGAACTTAAAAAAATCATTGAATTATAACCTTTAAAGGGTTTCTGTGGTGGCTCACATGGTAAAGCATCTATCTGCAATGCAGGATACCCAGGTTTGATCCCTGGGTCAGGAAGATCCCCTGGAGAAACGAATGGCAACCCACTCCAGTATTCTTGCCTGGGAAATCACATAAACAGAGGAGTCTGGAGGGCTACAGCCCATGGGGTGACAAAGGGTTGTACACAACTGAATGGCTAACATTTTCACTTCAATTTTCGTACCCTTTAAAAGGGTAAATTATGTTATATACAAATTGTGTCTCAGTTGTTGTTGTTCAGTCGCTCAATTGTGTCTGACTCTTTGCAACCCCATGGACTGCAGCATGTCAGGCTTCCCTGTCCTTCACCATCTCCTGGAGCTTGCTCAAACTCATGTCGATTGAGTGAGTGATGCCCTCCAACCATCTCATCCTCTGTAATCCCCTTATCCTCCTGCCTTCAATCTTTCCTAGGTCTTTTCTAATGAGTCAGCTCTTCACACCAGGTGGCTGAAGTACTAGAGCTTCAGTTTCAGCATCAGTCCTTGCAATGAATATCAGGATGGATTTCCTTTAGAATTGATTGGTTTGATCTCCTTGTAGTCCTAGGGACTCTCAAGAGTCCTCTCCAACACTACAGTTCAAAAGCATCAATTCTTCAGCACTCAGCCTTCTTTATGGTCCAACCCTCAAATCCATACATGACTACTGTATCTCAATAAAGTTGTCTTTTGAAACAAGAGAGAGGATAGAATTCAGTGTCTTTAGAAAGCTTTGACACTATATATTTCCAAATCATTCATGTTTCTTATGAGACTGCTGTGGCTTCTGGGAATGCAAGCTAATAACTGTGGTCCAGTATGAATCTTTATTTGATATATTTATATATATATATTTAAATGTATAAAGATATTTATATATTTTATATGATACATTTATTCAACAGACAATTCAAGGTGTTTACCATGGAACAATTAATACAAAGCAGGATTAGAGATACGAAGTTTAAAAACAAAGTGTCTGTACAGTGGGTGAGAGAGACAAGACGACAGCTGCATTAAGTATTAATAGCTCTAAATACTATGAATGCATTTCCTGAAGTGGTGGCAGTAAGCGGGGAGGGGTAGAAGAATTTTACCAGAAAAGAGACATAAGAATTAGGCCTTGATGGTTACATAAGAAGTTAGCCAAGTAAAAGTTACCATATATTCTGAGAACCACCCTCCCCTTCTCCACACCCTCCACCAGGGATTTGCCCTTGACAGTCATATTGTTATTATTAGATCCTTTTTGTAGGCCGCAATTGACTAGACCATAAACAACCCTCTGACCCAAACTGTTCCAGATCTTCTCTCCTAGGAATTAGGAATTTGGACTTAATCAGTGTAGATAGGTATAACTGGAACTGAAGGATATAAATTCAGGAATTATAAGCCTGCCATTCTCTGTTATCCAAAGGTAGGGAATGAGAAAGCCAGACTGGGAAGATGGATAAAAAGAAAATGATACCCAGAGAGAAGCAGAGTTAAGAAATGAGAAGCATATGCTACTGGATTACTGATGACTTTTTCATTCCTGCCACCAGGCCTAGCAGTCCTGCATGTTGTAAGATACTCTAGTATTCTTCCAATAAAATTTCCCTTTTGGCTTTAGTGAAAAGAAACAAACCAAAGGGATAGAGGGATGTAAGAGTGGTGGGAATGGATAGTCCAGTCAGGAGCTGCCATGTGCAAGCGTACAGAAGTTTGAGATTTAGGTAATGCTTTATTTATTTTTCTATAAATTGATGATTTTTATATTATTTATTTACTATAGTATTGAGTCATGTAGATTCATTATCAGGAGTATATTGGAGTCATTATCAGGTGTATATTCTCTAGATAAATCTGATGAAATCACTTGAAATGTGGTAACAATACAGCAACCTCCAAGCATCAATAGGTAAAATGAGAAATCAGTAAGAAGAAATGAGAGGTCCCACTGGTAATTCATTTTCCTTTCTCTTTCCTAAAAATTCAAGCTTTCATGGAATACTGGCTACTTTCCAACTTGTTTCTGTAATAGCTTTGACATAGGAGACACATTTGTAATTAGAAGATAATCAATAGCAGAACTTAATCCATTGAACTACAAAGGTGAACCAAAACACATATAAAATTGAAATTCAGAATATTTTTTCAAAATCCAGAGCAAAGAACACACTAAATACTTAACTCATATACATATATTAAAAATTTCAATTAAAAAAATTCAAAGTGAGAACTGATAAACAGTCCAAGTAAAATACTGAACTAAAATGAAAGTTAAAAATTTATTTTACGTGGAGATATAAAAAAGTTATAAAGATTTTCATATTTTGAATTGCATTATGTAAATGAAAAGAAACAGAAAATCACTAACTTCCTTACAATTTGTTTACCATTCTCTATAGACTTTTAGCCAGGGATGAAAATCTCTCAATTTATTTTGTTTACCTGACACTTTTCTAACATTTCTTTGCCTGGATTGATCCATATGCATTTCAATATTCAGCAGTATCCTCCTATTATCATGATAAAATAATTTAGTAAAAGACATTACTGTTTTCATTGTCATATCCAGATATGGTTCCCTCAAATCCTTATTATAAGGCAGCCTCACTTCAGCGTACACAATGCCATTAAAGCTAGTGTAGTTTCCACAGTTCGCATATTGCAGTTAAGAAAAAAATAAGGATGGCATTTTAAATTCTTGAGCCAAGTCATTTACGCTTTACATATATGATTCACACATAATTTTGAGTAATGTGTTAGAAGAAGGATTATATGTGTCAACCTAGTTATGTTTCCAAAAGGATCGTTTCATCATCTTGGGCTAGGCTGGTAGATGCTGAAGGTTTAGTGCCTCATTTTCTGTTTCAAATAGCTGCTTTATGTCTATAATTCTAAATGAAATAGTATTAATGTCAGTTCACTCTTCTATAAGTAACTCTATTGAAAAAAATTTCTATATTTTGTATATCAATGTGATTCTATATATCAGACACTGTTGTGTTAGAGATACGGTATGGATTTCTTTACCATAAAAATATTATGTCAAACTGGATGTCATTTAAGAAAGCATATATAAGTGTTAATGGGAAATTTTGAACAAAAAAAGGTCACATAAAGAAAACCAATTTTATCTAATTATATTCCTACTGCATACCCTATGTCCTCTAAACATTTCCTCATTCTACTGGCAATTTAGATAGAGTCTATGCCCTGTTCATTGCTTGGTCTCCAGAATCTGGCACAGGGCCTATATAGAATAGACTCTATTCATGGATGTTTATTCACTTCATCCAATTCCTGAGTTCCATTCATTGCCTGGCCCTGCTCTAGGTAATGTGTTATCAGTTCAGTTCAGTTCAGTCGCTCAATAGTGTCTGACTCTTTGCGACCCCATGAATCACAGCACGCCAGGCCTCCCTGTCCATCACTGACTCCCAGAGTTCATTCAAACTCACGTCCATCGAGTCGGTGATGCCATCCAGCCATCTCATTCTCTGTCATCCCCGTCTCCTCCTGCCCCTAATCCCTCCCATCATCAAAGTCTTTTCCAGTGAATCAACTCGTCACATGAGGTGGCCAAAGTATTGGAGTTTCAGCTTTAGCATCAGTCCTTCCAATGAACACCCAGGACTGATCTCCTTTAGGATGGACTGGTTGGATCTCCTTGCAGTCCAAGGGACTCTCAAGAGTGTTCTCCAACTCCACAGTTCAAAAGCATCAATTCCTCAGCACTCAGCTTTCTTCACAGTCCAACTCTCATATCCATACATGACCACTGGATAAACCATAGCCTTGACTAGATGGACCGTGGTTGGCAAAGTAATGTCTCTGCTTTTTAATATGCTATCTATCTTGGTTATAAGTTTCCTTCCAAGGATAAGCGTCTTTTAATTTCATGGCTACAATCAGAATCCACAGTGATTCTGGAGCCCCCCAAAATAAAGTCTGACACTGTTTCCACTGTTTCCCCATCTATTTCCCATGAAGTGATGGGACCAGATGCCATGATATTCATTTTCTGAATCTGAACTTCAAGCCAACTTTTTCACTCTCCTCTTTCACTTTCATCAAGAGGCTTTTGAGTTCCTCTTCACTTTCTGCCATAAGGGTGATGTCATCTGCATATCTGAGGTTCTTGATATTTCTCCTGGCAAACTTGATTCCAGCTTGTGCTTCTTCCAACCCAGCGTTCCTCATGATGTACTCTGCGTACAAGTTAAATAAGCAGGGTGACAATATACAACCTTGACACACTCCTTTTCCTATTTAGAACCAGTCTGTTTTTCCATGTCCAGTTCTAACTTTTGCTTCCTGATCTGCATACAGGTTTCTCAAGGGGGACGTCAGGTGGTCTGGTATTCCCATCTCTTGAAGAATTTTCCACAGTTTGTTGTAATCCACACTGTCAAAGGCTTTGACATAGTCAGTAAAGCAGAAATAGATGTTTTTCTGGAACTCTCTTGCTTTTTCCATGATCCAGTGGATGTTGGCTATTTGATCTCTGGTGCCTCTGCCTTTTCTAAAACCTGCTTGAACATCTGGAAGTTCACGGTTCACATGTTGCTGAAGCCTGGCTTGGAGAATTTTGAGCATGACTTTACTAGCGTGTGAGATGAGTGCAATTGTGCGGTAGTTTGAGCATTCATTGGCATTGCCTTTCTTTGGGATTGGGATGAAGACTGAACTTTTCCAGTCCTGTGGCCACTGCTGAGTTTTCCAAATTTGCTGGCATATTGAGTGCAGCAAAATGACTTTCACAGCGTCATCTTTCAGGATTTGAAATAGCTCAACTGGAATTCCATCTCCTCCACTAGCTTTGTTTGTAGTAATGCTTTCTAAGGACCATTGACTTCACATTCCAGGATGTCTGGCTCTAGGTTAGTGATCACACCATCATGGTTATCTTGTTCATGAAGATCTTTTTTGTGCAGTTCTTCTGTGTAATCTTGCCACCTCTTCTTAATATCTTCTGCTTCTGTTAGGTCCATACCATTTCTGTCCTTTATCAAACCCATTTTGCATGAAATGTTCCCTTGGTATCTCTAATTTTCTTGAAGAGATCTCTTGTCTTTCCTATTCTGTTGTTTTCCTCTATTTCTTGGCAAAGGCTAATTGAGTTTTGCCTGGAGAATGCACTGGTCATAGCAAACACCCTCTTTCAATGACACAAGAGAAGACTCTACACATGGACATCACCAGATGGTCAACACCGAAATCAGATTGATTATATTCTTTGCAGCCAAAGATGGAGAAGCCCTATACAGTTAGCAAAAACAAGACCAGGAGCTGACTGTGGCTCAGATCATGAACTCCTTATTGCCAAATTCAGACTTAAATTGAAGAAAGTAGGGAAGACCACTAAACCTTTCAGATATGACCTAAATCAAATCCCTTATGATTATACAGTGGAAGTGAGAAATAAATTTAAGGGACTAGATCTGATAGATAGAGTGCCTGATGAACTATGGACGGAGGTCCGTGACATTGTACAGGAGACAGGGATCAAGACCATCCCCATGGAAAAGAAATGCAAAAAAGCAAAATGGCTGTCTAAGGAGGCCTTACAAATAGCTATGAAAAGAAGAGAAGCAAAAAACAAAGGAGAAAAGGAAAGATGTAAGCATCTGAATGCAGAGTTCCAAAAAATAGCAAAGAGAGGAAAGAAAGCCTTCCTCAGCGATCAATGTGTTATAGCAATGTATAAAAATAAAAAATCTTTAGCCTCGTGGAATTTGCATTCTAGAATGGTGAAACTTACAATAAAAATTAAAACAGACAATATAGTACCCTCAGTTCAGTTCAATTCACTTCAGTCGCTCAGTTGTGTCTGACTCTTTGCGACCCCATGAATCACAGCACGCCAGGCCTCCCTGTCCATCACCAACTCCCGGAGTTCACTCAAACTCATGTCCACAGAGTCGATGATGCCATCCAGCCATCTCATTCTCCGTCGTCCCCTTCTCTTCCCGCCCCCAACCTTTCCCAGCATCAGAGTCTTTTCCAGTGAGTCAACTCTTTGCATGAGGTGGCCAAAGTATTGCAGCTTCAGCTTTAGCATCAGTCCTTCCAATGAACACCCAGGATTGATCTCCTTCAGAATGGACTGGTTGGATCTCCTTCTATGGGAAAAATAGATCTGTGAACAGGAATAGTAAATGATGTGGCATTTTCAAAAAGGGTAGTCACACATGTTCCCACTGAGGTTCTATCTGAGTGAAGTCCTGAAGGAGTGAGAGAACAGCTTTGTGGAAACAGGGAGGAAGAGTGTTTCAAGAGAAGATTGGGCACAGACAAATATTCTGAAGCAAAAGACTAAGTATTCAAAAACCAAGGATTCCAGTGCAGTTGCTGTATGAGGGCAAAGGGGAGTCCAACAGGAGATGAAATCGGAAAGCTAACAGGGAGCCATATCCTGTGTGTGTAACATCTAGGTCACGGTAAAGACTTGAACTTTTAGAGTAATCAACTTGGGAAACACTGAAGGATTAAAGCAGAGCATGACATAATTTAACTTGTATATTTTACAAAATCGCTCTGGTCTTTGTTTTGAGACTGAAGAGAGAAAGCCCAAAGCAGGAACACATGACCATGAAAAAGCAAGCAGAGGTACCTGCACCAACAGATGCAGAAAATTTTTTTTTAAGATGCAAACATAAACTAGATCAGGGAGAGAGAACTCCCTGCAAGAAAAAGGTGACTACAACTTGCTGGGCTCTCAGTTATGTCACAGAGAGGAGAGTCGATTTGTCTGGCTTCCCACAGGTATGTGATTAGAAAGGGAGAAGTTACTTTTCGAGATAACTAATAGCAGATAGGTGCTTCTTTCTCACTACACCAGAGGTCAATTAACTCCAATTTTTTTAACATTAGTTGCAGTAAGGAATCTGAAGCCGTATCAACCAACATTTTATGCTCTGTTATGTTAAATCTATTGGTTGATCTTGCACTTTGATTGGATGTTTTGTTTCGGATGATCTTATAATGTCATGTTTTGGTCATTTGGAAAATACCAGTTCATTGTGTTATGCAAATATTCCAAATGCTGATATATTTTAAAATAGCACTTTCATTTGTATCATGTCCATTTTATTAACAACAACAAAACAACACCGTTAAGTATCAGGAGGCACAAGATGATGAATACAAATTCTTCATAATATAATTTTCACTTGAAAGCGCAAAATTTATCACTGGCAGCAAATTGTCTGTTGTTTTTCTTGAAATGACTCACTGTCTTCATTTGGGAGAAAATGTCTGCCAGATACTCAGTTAAGGATCACAACAATTTGTCTGTCAGTTGTTCTTTCAAATAAAAAGCATATTCCATGAAAAAAGCATAAATGATTTTCCTGGGGACAACTATCATATTTTAGTATGCAATAGTAATACTTTGTGTAACACAGAACATCATGAGACACGCTGGGCTGGAAGAAGCACAAGGTGGAATCAAGATTGCCAGGAGAAATATCAATCACCTCAGATATGCAGATGACACTACCCTTATGGCAGAAAGTGAAGAGGAACTCAAAAGCCTCTTGATGAAAGTAAAAGAGGAGAGTGAAAAAGTTGGCTTAAAGTTCAACATTCAGAAAACTAAGATCATGGCATCTGGTCCCATCACTTCATGGGAAATAGATGGGGAAACAGTGGAAACAGTGTCAGACTTTATTTTTTGGGGCTCCAAAATCACTGTGGATGCTGATTGCAGCCATGAAATTAAAAGACGCTTACTCCTTGGAAGGAAGGATAGCATATTAAAAAGCAGAGAGATTACTTTGCCAACCAAGGTCCGTCTAGTCATAGCTATGGTTTTTCCAGTGGTCATGTATGGATGTGAGAGTTGGACTGTGAAGAAAGCTGATCACCGAAGAATTGATGCTTTTGAACTGTGGTGCTGGAGAAGACTCTTGAGAGTCCCTTGGACTGCAAGGAGATCCAACCAGTCCATTCTAAAGGAGATCAGTCCTGGGTGTTCATTGGAAGGACTGATACTGAAGCTGATACTCCAATACTTTGGCCACCTCATGAGAAGAGTTGACTCATTGGAAAAGACCCTGATGCTAGGAGGGATTGGGGGCAGGAAGAAGGGGACGACAGAGGATGAGATGGCTGGATGGCATCACCAACTCGATGGACATGAGTTTGAGAACTCTGGGAGTTGGTGATGGACAGGGAGGACTGGCATGCTGTGATTCATGGGATCGCAAAGAGTCGGACATGACTGAGTGACTGAACTGAACTGAATACATAATATTAAAAAAGACACACAAGATTTGAGATTTAATAATATTATATTAATATTACATATAATTATGATATTTTTACTGCTTCCTCTAGAACATTCTTAAATGTCATTTAAGAAACTGACTTTTTCTTTTAACTGAAGGTTCTTGTTGATGACTTCTACAATAGGTTGGTGCCAGTACCTTAGCTATGCTAAGACACCAAAAATTTCACCCTCTATTGAATTCGTATCTTTGGAGCTAATATCAGGAACATTGTAAAACAGACAAACAACATGTCAATATTTTTATGAGGATAGTTTTTATTTCTCAATCCCCCTGAAAAGGTCATGGAGGCTTCTAGGAGACTGTGAACCAAACTTTGTAAACCACTGATCCAGGAGACTGGTAGAGTGAATGTACTGGGGAAATAAAATATGATCATCAGGTAGCTTCCATGTTCTTGGCATGAGCTTCAAGTGAAAACTGAAAGTCTGACTGTGTGTTCTTCCCTAGCCTTGTTCAACTGTGTGCATATTGGTTAAGCTTAGACAAATTGTGGAATTAACCGTTATTGTAGTTTGGTAGAGCAAACACTTGGAAGGGAGAAGTTCAAGAGAATTGAGTGTGCATACCAAAGAGTGATAAGGATCGAGTTTAAAATTTAAGCTGTAATAGGAGGAAAGTAAAGAAATAATGGAAGAAGAAATTTAAAAGATGGCAGGATTAATAAAAGCTATGTCTGTGACATACATAGCTTTTATTAATCCTGGCATCTTTTAAATTTCTTCTTCCAGTTGAGCTATTTCAAATCTTGAAAGATGATTCTGTGAAATTGCTGCACTCAATATGCCAGCAAATTTGGAAAACTCAGCAGTGGCCACAGGACTGGAAAAGGTTAGTCTTCATTCCAATCCCAAAGAAAGGCAATGCCAAAGAATGTTCAAACTACCGCACAATTGCACTCATCTCACACACTAGTAAAGTCATGCTCAAAATTCTCCAAGCCAGGCTTCAGCAATATGTGAACCGTGAACACCCAGATGTTCAAGCAGGTTTTAGAAAAGGCAGAGCCACCAGAGATCAAATTGCCAACATCCGCTGGATCATGGAGAAAGCAAGAGAATTCCAGAAAAAAATCTATTTCTGCTTCATTGACTATGCCAAAGCCTTTGACTGTGTGGATCACAATAAACTGTGGAACATTCTGAAAGAGATGGGAATACCAGACCACCTGACCTTCCTCTTGAGAAACCTGTATGCAGGTCAGGAAGCAACAGTCAGAACTGGACATGGAACAACAGACTGGTTCCAAATAGGAAAAGGAGTGCGTCAAGGCTGTATATTGTCACCCTGCTTATTTAACTTATATGCAGAGTACATCATGAGGAATGCTGGGCTGGAAGAAGAACAAGCTGGAATCAAGATTGCTGGGAGAAATATCAATAACCTCAGATATGCAGATGACACTACCCTTATGGCAGAAAGTGAAGAGGAACTCAAAAGCCTCTTGATGAAAGTGAAAGAGGAGAGTGAAAAGGTTGGCTTGATGCTCAACATTCAGAAAACAAAGATCATGGCATCTGGTCCCATCACTTCATGGGAAATAGATGGGGAAACAGTGGAAACGGTGTCAGACTTTATTTTGGGGGGCTCCAAAATCACTGCAGATGCTGATTGCAGCCGTGAAATTAAAAGACGCTTACTCTTTGGAAGGAAAGTTATGACCAACCTTGAGAGTACATTAAAAAGCAGAGACATTACTTTGCCAACCAAGGTCTGTCTAGTCAAGGCTATGGTTTTTCCCGTGGTCATGTATGGATGTGAGAGTTGGACTGTGAAGAAAGCTGATCGCTGAAGAATTGATGCTTTTGAACTGTGGTGTTGGAGAAGACTCTTGAGAGTCCCTTGTACTGCAAGGAGATCCAACCAGTCCATTCTAAAGGAGATCGATCCTGGGTGTTCATTGGAAGGACTGATGCTAAAGCTGAAACTGCAATACTTTGGCCACCTCATGAGACGAGTTGACTCACTGGAAAAGACTCTGATGCTGGGAAAGGTTGGGGGCGGGAGAAGAAGTGACGACCGAGAATGAGATGGCTGGATGGCATCACCGACTCTGTGGACATGAGTTTGAGTGAATTCCGGGAGTTGGTGATGGACAGGGAGGCCTGGCATGCTGTGATTCATGGGGTCGTGGAGAGTCGGACACAACTGAGCGACTGAACTGAACTGAACTGAGCTGATGTCTGAGGAGGGCCTAACAATTGTTTAATTTGGTTCTAATTTGGAGCTAGAATGTTGAGAGGAATCAGTTGGACATGAAATATTTGCAAATCAGGTTGAAGATATTTAAACTTATAAAGGATTTTAAAGGTATGACCAGAAGAGTGGTCCTCTATATAAACCCAGTGAACTCTGAATTCCTATCACTGTTGATAGGAAATTAATGATTGTATAATTATGCCATTCAGGATGATTACTCTCTTGCTTTCTGTACCTGTCCTGCTCAACCAGTCACTTACATGACTATTCAGTCCTCTAAGTTATAGGACTTAATCCATAACAGTCTACATGCTTGCCCCTGCCCAGCCACTAGTTTTACTGTCAACTGATGAGCCAGTCAGTCACTTCAGTCGCTCAGTCATGTCCAATTCTTTGCGACCCCATGAATCACAGCATGCCAGGCCTCCCTGTCCATCACCAACTCCCGGAGTTCACTCAAACTCATGACCATCGAGTTGGTGATGCCATCCAGCCATCTCATTCTCTGTCGTCCCTTTTTCCTCCTGCCCCCAATCCCTCCCAGCATCAGAGTCTTTTTCCAGTGAGTCAACTCTTCGCATGAGGTGGAGTTTCAGCTTCAGAATCAGTCCTTCCAATGAACACCCAGGACTGATCTCCTTTAGAATGGACTGGTTTTATCTCCTTGCAGTCCAAGGAACTCTCAAGAGTCTTCTCCAGCACCACAGTTCAAAAGCATCAATTCTTCGGCGATCAGCTTTCTTCACAGTCCAACTCTCACATCCATACATGACCACTGGAAAAACCATAGCCTTGACTAGATGGACCTTGGTTAGCAAAGTAATATCTATTTACTTTGCTATTAGCAAAGTAATATGCTATTTACTTTGCTATTAGCAAAGTAATATCTCTGCTTTTTAATATGCTATCTAGGTTGGTCATAACTTTCCTTCCAAGGAGTAAGTGTCTTTTTATTTCATGGCTGCAGTCAGCATCCACAGTGATTTTGGAGCCCAAAAAAATAAAGTCTCACACTGTTTCCACTGTTTCTCCATCTATTTCCCATGAAGTGATGGGACCAGATGCCATGATCTTAGTTTTCTGAATGTTGAGCTTCAAGCCAACCTTTTCACTCTCCTCTTTCACTTTCATCAAGAGGCTTTTGAGTTCCTCTTCACTTTCTGCCATAAGGGTGGTATCATCTGCATATCTGAGGTGATTGATATTTCTCCTGGCAATCTTGATTCCACCTTGTGCTTCTTCCAGCCCAGTGTTCCTCATGATATACTCTGCATATAAGTTGAATAAGCAGGGTGACAATATACAGCCTTAACATACTCCTTTTCCTATTTGGAACCAGTCTGTTGTTCCATGTCCAGATGAGCCAACCTGATGTTAATTCTCCCTGTAAAAAGTAGCCTTCCTTTCCCGTGAGTAGTAATAATGGCTTTCATGTCCTGCCTTTTATATCACTCCTGGACCTTTTGCTTCAGACATGTAAGGTCCCCTCTCCTAAAATCCATTGGTGTCTCTGTCACTGTATTTGGGCTCTTTCTTCAGTCTCCTGGTTGGACAACTACAAGGCTTACAGGCCTACAGGTGCAGCCCAACAAGGACTAAAAAAATGTTACTACCATGATGCTGCTCCCTGATCAGGGCTGAACAGTGGAGCTAAGACCTGCCTTCCTGGTAGTCTGGGCAGTGATAATAGATGCTTCAATAATAGTTTTATAAGCAAGGTCCTGGGGACTGGAGTTAAATATATTCTGCATTATATTCAAGATAACTCTCTTCCTGCCTCTCCCCATCCCTCCCTAAGAAAGTCAAGAGCTAAAGTGGGAGGCTCTTCCCACTCATTTAGTTACAATGTGATGAAGAGTATAACAGGTGTACTTCTCTTAACAATTGTGCTCTAATCTTCTGGCACTTTATAAATAATTAGTGTAGGCTAAATCCAATATTTATCCTTAGATAGCTGAAAGCTCTGAGTGGGCTTAGCATTTCCTTAATTTGTGACCTCAAGGAATATCTTATGTTAATTTCACTTGAGGAAAAGAATTCATAGTATACATTATTTTTCTCATTCTGCTAAGAAGGTAGGTATTAAAGGAAAAAGAAAATGATATTTGAACTCTAACATTAGTATTAGTTGCTCAGTCATATACAACTCTTCACAATCCCATGGACGGTAGCCCGCCAGGCTCCTCTGTCCATGGGACTCTCCAGGGAAGAATACTGGAGTGTGTTGCCATTCCCTTCTCCAGGGAATCTTCCTGACACATGGATCGAACTCAGGTCTCTTGCATTGCAGGCAGATTCTTTACTGTCTGAGCCATAAAGGAAGCTACTGAACTCTAACTCTGGGGCATTTATTTTCCAGGAAGCCCCTGAATGGGAAGAAAGATAACTTTAGCTCTATACTTCTAGTTTCTTGACTAAGACCCACCTGTAGTAAAAGAGAGATTGATAAGAAAAGGTGAACTAGTTTAATGATGTGTATACCTCTTGTATTGCAGTTTCATCTTTAGAATCAGTCCTTCCAATGAACACCCAGGATTGATCTCCTTTAGAATGGACTGGTTGGATCTCCTTGATGCTGGGAAAGGTTGGGGGCGGGAGGAGAAGGGGACGACAGAGAATGAGATGGCTGGATGGCATAACCAACTCTGTGGACATGAGTTTGAGTGAACTCCGGAAATTGGTGATGGACAGGGAGGCCTGGCGTGCTGTGATTCATGGGGTCGCGGAGAGTTGGACACGACTGAGAGACTGAACTGAACTGAATGGAATACCTCTTGTATATATGGAGAGACCAGAAAAAGTGAGTAACTCTGAATGGTCCAAGCCACCACCTTAAACATCTTCAGCTAAAAACGAAAGAAAGATGTTAGAGGGAGGAAAGGCCTCTTGTGGGATGTTACCAGGAAAAGCATGAAACTGATGCTAAAGCTGAAACTCCAATACTTTGGCCACCTCATGAGAAGAGTTGACTTACTGGAAAAGACTCTGATGCTAGGAGGGATTGGGGGTGGGAGGAGAAGGAGACTGCAGAGAATGAAATGGCTGGATGGCATCACTGACTCGATGGTCATGAGTTTGAGTGAACTCCGGGAGTTGGTGATGGACAGGGAGGCCTGGCGTGCTGTGATTCATGGGGTTGCAAAGAGTCGGATATGACGAGGGGTGACTGAACTGAACTGAACCAGGAAAAGCATAGTAAACAAGTGTATAATAGTCATGCAGATTTAAGTCCAAGCCTTCTTCATTGATAAGTTTCTAGAGATTTGATCTTCTTCCTGTTTCTGGTATAGAGGGGGAGACATTCTCACAAAGGAAGATTTATCTTACTAATGTAAATAGATCTTACAAAGAAAATTTTTCACGCTTTTCACCCAATTTTCAGCACTTCTCCTGTGTCTGCAGTTTCTTAAAAATAACTAGTCTAAAATAAACCTTATGCTGAATAGACATAATCTGGGGGTAGCAAATTCTGTTCCCCCTGCCCCCACATTTCTCTCCAATTAGATTTGTAAGAAGGAAATTATTTTAGACCAAATAAGAACCTCCAGAGGCATCACACTGAGCACAAAAAAATAGAATGAGATTATACCATAAATAGAGTATCTAGGCAGAGTAATTAAAATTTGAGCCCTCTTAAGGAGGTTCATGAGATGGGAGAATCTATAACTGAAATAGGATCTATTTAACATGTACATAAGACCTATATTTCACTTACTTCCACACTAACATGACTGTAATTTCTGTTTATCATGATTCTGCTATGATTCTTCTGTTTTCAATGGCTTTGCCAACCAATTCCAGGATTTTTTGTAATTCAGAATGTGGACAGTAGTTGAGATAGACTACTCAACTAGTTCAGAGAAAGTAGGGAAGGATTTAGCATGAAAGATTAAAGGGAAGAAACCTGGGAACATTGTGGGGGCAAAGGGTGGGGAGAGGTTCAGAGAAGTACTGCTGTAGATAATGAATTGAATCTCTTGTTCTTTCTTTAGAAGATGGAATTAAATACACTAATACAACCTTATCTGAGGGAAATACATTGCAAGATCCCCAGTGGATGCCTCAAATTGAGGATAGTACTGAATTCTATATATACTAAAAGGTAGACACATAAACAGTGTGGATATGATGAAGAAAGATGATCCATGTCCTGAGTGGGATGAGCAGAATAGGGAGATATTTCATTCACCCAACTCAGAATGGTGCATAATTTAGACTTTATGAATTATTTATTTCTAAAACATCTCATTTAATATTTTTGGACAATGGTTGACCATGTAGAACTAAAACCATGTCAAGTGAAACCTAGGATAAAGGAGGACAATGTATTGGAAATTTTTTAATTCTAATTTTTAGATTTGTTTACATGGTTGTCCATAAATAGACTGGACCACATAGCCCTGCTTTTATTAAGATTTCACAGTCTTTACATGCAGTTCACACTATAAAAAACTCTTCTGCCATTTCTTAAGTACATTATAACCATGGTTCCTAAACATTTAACCAAGGTACCATGGAGAACTGGAGTAAATACTCAAAGACACTGTAAGCTCTTACATATCCAAAAGAAATACAGTGATATTTGTTGCATAATGTATGAACTACTACTGTAATTTGTTTGGATTTAAACTACCTAATTTCTTAAACTACAGTAATCCAAGTCTATGCCCCAACCACTGATGCTGATGAAGCTAAAGTTGAATGGTTCTATGAAGATCTACAAGATCTTCTAGAACTAACACCAAAAAAAGATGACCTTTTTATCATAGGGGATTGGAATGCAAAAGTAGGAAGTCAAGAGATAACCTAGAGTAACAGGCAAATTTGGCCTTGGAATACAAAATGAAGCAGGGCAAAGGCTAACAGGGTTTTGTCAAGAGAATACTCTGGTCATAGCAAACACCCTCTTCCAAAACACAACAGATGATTCTACACATGGACATTACCAAAATGGTCAATATCGAAATCAGACTGATTATACTTTCTGCAGCTGAAGATGGAGAAACTCTATACAGTCAGCAAAAATAAGACCTGGAGTTGACTATGCCCAAGATCATCAGCTCCTTATTGCAAGATTCAGGCTTAAATTGAAGATAGTAAGGAAAAAATTAGGCCATTGAGGTATAACCTAAATCAAGTCCTTTATGATTATACAGTGGAGGTGATGAATAGATTCAAGAGATTAAATCTGATAGACAGAGTGCCTGAAGAACTATGGAAAGAGGTTTGTAACATTATACAGGAGGCAATGACCAAAACTATCCCTAAGAAAAAAAAATGCAAAAGGCAGAGTGGTTGTCTGAGGAGGATTTACAGATAGCTGAGGAAAGACGCGAAGCGAAAAGCAAGGAAGAAAGGGAAAGATATACCCAACTGAATGCAGAGTTCCAGAGAATAGCAAGGAGAAGTAAGAAGACCTTCTAAAAGGAACAGTGCAAAGAAGTAGAGGCAAACAACAGAATGGGAAAGACTAGAGATCTTTTCAAGAAAATTGGAGATATCAAGGGAACATTTCATGCAAGGATGGGGGCATGATAAAGGACAGAAATGGTAAGGACCTAAGAGAAGTTGAAGAGATTTTAAGATACACAGAAGAACTGTACAAAATACACAGAATGCACGGAAGAACTATACAAAAAATCTTAATGACCCAGATAGCCATGATGGTGTGGTGGCTCACCTAGAGCCTGACATCCTGGAGTCTGAACTCACGTGAACCTTAGGAGGCATTACCACATACACAGTGTGGATGTGAGAGTTGGACCATAAGAAGGCTGAGCACTGAAGAATTGATCCCTTCAGACTGCAGTGCTGAAGAAAACTCTTGAGAATCCCTTGCATAGCAAGGAGATCAAACTAGTCAATCTTAAAGAAAATAAACCCTGAATATTTATTGGAAGGACTGATGCTAAAGTTCAAGGTCCAATACTTTGGCCACTTGATATATAAGCTGACTCATTAGAAAAGACCCTTATGCTGGGAAAAATTGAGGGCAAAAGGAGAAGAAGGCAACAGAAGATGGGATGATTAGATAGCATCACCAACATTATGGGCATGAATCTGAACAAACACTGGGAGATAGTGAAGGACAGGAAAGCCTTGTGGGCTGGAATCCTGGAGTTGCAAAGAGTAGGACATGACTTAATAACTGAAAAACAACAAAAACAAACTGGCTAACAAATGGATCCGTCGTATCTTTTGACCTGCAGGTTATATGAAAAGAATTTCTGAGACGCTAAGTGTCATGAAACCAAAAGTTGTAAAAGCTTTCCAAATTTTATTCCTTCTTCCATTGCTTTCAGTTCAACTAAAATAATTTATTCCTAATCTTTATTTAAAGTATTACTTCCATTTTCTTTTCAGATTCAGTTTCATACGCTTCCTCCTCCAGTTGGACTTCCCTTTTATCTACTGACCTCCTGCCTTCGCTCTTTGAGCTTTTGGTCTGATACAAAGGGGAGCAGAATTTGCCACCCCAAAATATACTTTTTTGGCGTGAGACTTACTTTAGGTTATTTTTAAGAAATAGCAGACACAGGACATGCCCTGAAAACTGAGTAGGTTACTATCCTGTAAGAGACATTTACATTTATAAGGGAAATCTCCATTTATGAGGATCACTAAAGGATTTCTTTGTATTAGGAAAAGGAGAATGAGTAACTCTATATAAACTTATTGATGAAGAAGGCCTGGACTTACATATATGTGACAATTATACCCTTGTTTACTGTGCTTTGCCCATTGAACTCCCATAACTGGCTCTCCCTAAACCCAACTTTTTTTGTCTTTAGTTGGAAATGATATTTAAAGTGGTAGTTGAGGCCATTTAGGGAGTAATTCAGTCTTCCTAGGTCTCTCCTGGTCTTCCAAGGTGAGACCTGGGAAAGTGGTAAAGAACCCACCTGCCAGTGAAGAAGGCCTGGATTTGATCCTGAGTCAGGAAGATCCCCTGGAGAAGGAAATGGCAACCCCTCCAGTATTCTTTACTGGAAAATCCCATGGAGCGTGCAGCCTGACGGGCTATAGTCCATGGGGTTGCAAAGAGTGGGACATTACTTAACGACTAAAGAGACAGCAGATCTCTCCTATGTATACAGCAGTTATGTATGTTATTAATCTTGTTTGTTTTTCTCCCATTAACCTCTTTTTATTATGGTGTGTGGTATGTTCATCAAGAACCTAGAAGGATAAAGGGAAAAGATTTTTCTTCCCCCTATGATTAGAACTCTAGAAACATTCTCTACTACTCTGTTTTTTCCTACAGTACTATAAACTCCTTGAAAGTGGAAACCACATCTCATTTGTAGACTGAGATTTTTAGAGGTAGCTGGAACTTGAGAAATTACTTCCTACAATCTATCTTTCTCACAAATGAAAGCATTGAAGTAGAGAAAGAGTAGAGGCAGCATAACAACTAAGTGGCAGAACTGAGGCTGAAACCCATACCTTCTGACTCTTTGTGACATTCATTTGTACAGATCGCTTCAAGTAATAGATGTCTAAAAATATTTGATGAATATGTTATTAAACTAATGATGGAATTAAATTATCTTTTATAATCAGGATAATTGAAATTTTCAAGATACAGTCTCCTAAGAAAAAATTAGGTCTAAAGTACCATTTATATTACATTGAGATTAGCATTGAGATAATTGAGTAATTTCTATTCACATGTTTTTTCTGAGTGAAAATCTGGGCATTAAGCATTCCCCATATATTTCTACCTTAACAGTGTCAGAAGCATGGCAATAAATAGTCAATTCCTTATAGTCACTTATATATATATTCCATATATATATCGGAGAAAGCAATGGCAACCCACTCCAGTACTCTTGCCTGGAAAATCCCATGGACGGAGGAGCCTGGTAGGCTGCAGTCCATGGGGTCGCTAAGAGTCAGACACCACTGAGCGACTTCACTTTCACGCATTGGAGAAGGAAATGGCAACCCACTCCAGTGTTCTTGCCTGGTGGGCTGCCATCTATGGGGTCGCACAGAGTCAGACATGACTGGAGAGACTTAGCAGCAGCAGCAGCAGCATGTATATGTATATATATATACATATATATGGAATATGTGATGGTGTGAAATTTTGTAGCCATATGGGAATTGGTAATTTTATGCTATAGTTAGAAATCATCATGTTATTACTAGCTATGTTATTTTTTGCTGTCTGTAATTTTAACTTATAACCAATGAGTTTGGGTATTTTTATAAAGTAATAGAGTTAATATTTTTATACTAACTACTATTAATCTTTCTTAGTAATCATATTTTTGCCTTTATTTCCTTTGGAAAAGAATATACTGAAAGTTGTTGTTTTGGCAAGTGATAATAATATAGATCAAAATTTACTTTTACCTGACATTTATAAATCTTAACACTGATTTCCACCTTACAAATGTTAAGATCCAAGATTATATATTTATAATGTTTTTAATATGAATGCCACATCCTCTGCATAAAAAGGACTTTTTTTAAAGCAGTTATTTTCTTTAGATTCAATAGACTCTAAAGTTGCCAGATCTAATCATAAGCTACAGAAGTGTTCATGTATAAACTTAATGTACAAGTGAATTCTCTCTAAATGCGCACACAAACATGCAAATGTATATTATATAAATTTTGATCTCTAAAATTATAGAACTACCAGATTTCTTGAGAAACCCCATTTTATAAAACTGACTTTTAACATGTTCTTTTTCGTTTCCAGAATTTCATGGTTATCACTACTATGAAATGAGGGTCAAGAAAGTATGAGTTTTAGGACAAGTTGCTCTAAAATAAATTAATGCTTAAGATGATTATATCAACCTTTGTACTAATATGTATATATATTTTTTCTTTGTATGTATACACATGCACATATATATGTACATATATAGAGATCTTTTGAAAAAAACATTATTTAAATTAATTTGGTTCTTGATCTCGAGTATCTGAATGTATGACACATTTCTTTCTCTGTCTTTACTCAAAAGACTTTTCAAATATTAAGGTGTCACATTAAAGGATCAGGTTTTCTCATTTGTTTGTTTTTTGGCCATGCAACCACCTGGCATGTGGGATCTTAGTTTCCCAACCAAGGATCAGAAATTGAACCTGTGCCCCTTGCAGTGGAAGCACAGAGTCTTAACCACTGAACTGCCAGAGAAATCCTAGGGATCAGGTTTTAATGGAAGAATCAGTTACATGTGTTAATTTCTCAGAATGAGATTGACTTCTCTTCTATTCTAAATAAATTTCATAAAACTTTCAGTAAGAATTTTTTAATATTATATTAACTTGTAAATATTTCAACTTATGACCAATTTCATTTTATTTTTGCATTTTATTTATTTTGTATTTGACTTTGTTTTACAATTTACCTGCCAGCTAACACTCTAGCAGCAAAAGGTATGGGAATTCAAGTAACAAATACCACACATAGCTCAGCTCTTGAATTTGTGTTTGGATGATATGTGAATCTTAGACTTTCAGGCAACCAAATTATTTGCTTTAATGAAGAGGAATTGAGACTATTTTTACAATAGTAGCAAAGATTTCACCCTTGTGGGCCACAGTTATGCTTAACACAAAACACACCACTCATCATCTCTCTAACTCCTTAATGATTCTTCAAAATGTTTACTTTAGGTAAAGAAAGCTTCTTAAATATTTCTGGCACTAACCATTTAAACAAAGAGTATACACAGTATGCTGTGGAATGAATATTACAGACACAGAATCATCATTTAAACAAGCAGACCAGCACAAAGTAAAGGCTAACCAACTTTTTTAACCCTACACTAAAACTAAGAAGTAAACTATCAGGAGATAAAGAGCAATCAAGATAAAAAGATCAAAATGGCTTACTCAAGTAGATTTCTCAAAGTCTTTCTCTGTTACACTTTCTTTATTGTATTTGCTCCATAACATTGAACAGGGCTAAATAGATGTAATCCCTTGTGTGAATCTTATTTACCTAAAAACTCAAAATGCTTTTAGATATCTACCTGCCCTTGGTTGAAAATAAAACAGCCTCATTTGTTGTTTAGCATATATTACATAGTTTTAATCTGTTCCGCTGGTTCTTTTAAAGCTTCTTCAGCTTCATTTTTTAAAAAGTACTCCCTTGTTTTAATTGAAGCTGATTTGAACAAAACTCTGCAATTTTGCAGCTGGTGTTCTAAATAACCTTGGGGCAGTCATATAATATACTTCTGTGATTTCATTTCTCTTAACTACTTAAAGAGGGAAATTAATCCATGTCATAGAGAGGTTATACAGGCTCCATAAATATTATTAAGATTTATGTAATGGAAGACACTTTTTATATGTGCATTTTTTATAAAACAAAAGTAAAATCTTATTTAGTAGTTCCTCAAATCTCCCATCAGCTCTAAAAAATATATTACTGATCATTAACAATGTTGAGATATACTTTGTGTTCTTAGGAGAAAGGGCTTATTGGTGACATAATTAGTAAAGAAAAAATTTTTATGAATTTTTAATTTATAAAATAAGATAGTAAATAAAATAAAATAATTTAATTTATAAAATAAAATAGTAAAGAAAAAAAATTCCCTTCCCCCCCAAAAAAAAGAACTCCCCAAACTCCACATAACTGAATAAGAGTGAGATAGGTAATGTTACTTTATTTGAGAAAGCAGGGAACTGGGGAAGGGGAAAAATAACAAGTTAGAGCAACTTATCCATCCTTAGTTTGGTAGAAAAAAGGGTAGGAAACAGAATTTACACCAAAACTTGTTTTTTAGCAGGGCGAGTGGGATACAGAAACAAACATGTGAAGTGCAGGAATGTAACTATTTTCACTGCTGTGGTAAAATGATGAGCTTCAGTGTTTGTGTTGAGATGAATTACCAGTCCCTCCTAAAGGAGATCAGTCCTGGGTGTTCATTGGAAGGAGTGATGCTAAAGCTGAAACTCCAATACTTTGGCCACCTCATGCGAAGAGTTGACTCACTGGGAAAGACTCTGATGCTGGGAGGGATTGGGGGCAGGAGGAGAAGGGGATGATAGAAGATGAGATGGCTGGATGGCATCACCAACTCGATGGACATGAGTTTGAGTGAACTCCGGGAGTTGGTGATGGACAGGGAGGCCTGGTGTGCTGTGATTCATGGGGTCGTGAAGAGTCAGACACGACTGAGCAACTGAACTGAACTGAATTTATGCTGCTCAGGAAATCTGCTAAAAATAAAACAGGATCTAAGAAAAATAATAGGATAAAGAATGGAAGTGCTGCAAACCTAGTTTTAGTTCTCTATTTGACCTGGGAATGTTATTTAACAATCCTATGCCAAAGATTGATGCTTTTGAACTGTGGTGTTGGAAAAGACTCTTGAGAGTCCCTTGGACTGCAAGGAGATCCAACCAGTCCATCATAAAGGAGAGCAGTCCTGAGTGTTCATTGGAAGGACTGATGTTGAAGCTGAAACGCCAATATTTTGGCCACCTGATGCAAAGAGCTGACTCATTTGAAAAGACCCTGATGCTGGGAAAGACTGAAGACAGGAGGAGAAGGGGACGACAGAGGATGAGATGGCTGGACGGCATCACGAACTCAATGGACATGAGTTTGAGTGAACTCCGGGAGTTGGTGATGGACAGGGAGGCCTGGCGTGCTGAGGGGCCTAAAGGAGTCGGACACGACTGAGCGACTGAACTGATGCTTTAATTGCCTCACCTTTACACAGGTATGGTAGACCTAAATTACAGCACTCATTTTTTCTTCCTGTGGATTAATGAAAATGCATCTAAGGTATTATGTCTCATAAAAGATTGTTTAGAAATCTTTTGACTCATTTGTAGCTCAGTAGACAAGGCAAGCCACTCCAGTACTCTTGCCTAGAAAATCGCATGGACAGAGGAGCCTGGTGGGCTGAAGTCCATGGGGTTGCTACTAGTCAGACACGACTGAGCGACTTCACTTTCACTTTTCAGTTTCACACATTGGAGAAGGAAATGGCAACCCACTCCAGTGTTCTTGCCTGGAGAATCCCAGGGACAGCGGAGGCTGGTCGGCTGCCGTCTATGGGGTCGCACAGAGTTGGACACGACTGAAGTGACTTAGCAGCAGCAGACATTTCTAGGTTGGTACAAATCAAAATTATAAAATAATTAGATAGATTCTACAACTTTAGGCTATTAAAGTGGTCTAGCATCACTTACTCACACCTTGTAAAAAGAGAGAGAAGCAAATTCACATGGGCTCAGAGGGGCAGCAGGGGCTTCTCTGGTATAGGAGCCCGAGTTTGATCCCTGGGTCAGGAAGATCCTTTGGAGAAGGGAATGGCAACTCCAGTATTCTTGCCTGGAGAATTCCATGGGCAGAGGAGTCTGGCTGTGTACAGTTCATGGAGTTGCAAAGAGTTGAACACAACTGAGCAACTAACACACACACATACACACTCACACACACACTCACACACAAGCCAGAACTCTTCATGGTCAACTACAGCTAGTGTCCAGAATGAAGGGCTTGCTCAGTGCATGTCTCTCTGCTAATTGCCCTGTGAGAAGCCCCAGGGCCAGAGAATTTATAGCTTGGGTTTTAGTACTTATTCCATTCTCCAAACCTCTGTGGAGGTGAAAACATATTGTTACTTTCAGAATGTATTCTTGTCAAATATTTAATTTCAGCCATATTATAAAATATATTCATAGAAAAATCACTTACTGAAAGTTCAACAAAACATTAACCAAAATTATGACTAATTATGATTTTTATATATTGTGTAAATTTATCTCCAAGAGGTCTTTAAAAAGTAACTATGAAATTATAGCACATTTTATAGCACAAATTATAGCACACTCTCATTGATATAACAGTTCTACTTGGAGTTTATCATAGAGAAATATTCAAAGTGTATATATACCTATTGACACATAAAAATAAATAGCAGAAAGAAGCAGTTGTTCATCAATAGATGATGTTGACTGCTATCAGTATATAATGATTAGCATTAAGATGACTTCTTAAATGAATGATGGTACATATATATAAAATGTACACACAATAAAATATGCAACTATTAAAAATAAAGAGAGCTAATATAGTTATGGAAAAATACACAATATATTTTAAGACAAAAAGGAATACTAAAAAAACACATTTGTGTGCTGTATAATCCCAATTTATTATAATTGTATATATATCTTTTATAAGAAGTTTGTACTTAGAAACACAAAAACATGTATTTTAGATTTCTCAGGGTGATGAGTTTATAGGTTTTCTTAATTTTTAAATAGGTCTCTGATTTTTGTTTTTTATTAAGCACAAATGATTTTCTACTTGGAAATATTAAAACTAAAATGACAATTTATGAATCATACAATTTTAAAACAGACCAATTTTTAAAATTTTAAAATCAAGAACTTGAGATAATAGGATTTTAGATAGCTAGTCAAAAGTCTTCATTTTTCAGATAAACTGAAACCTAAAAAGGTAAAATTATCATCTTTATGCAGCTCATTAAGTACACAATGCATGCCAATCCTGTGATTCTATAATGCTTTTAAGTCTGTTTCCTTCATTCCAAATAATTAGGTATATGTACACATGTCTATATTATTTATATGCTGAAAGATTACAACACAATTTTGTGCAACACCATAATCTGATTCAAAGACCTGGCTATGCCAAGTCTGTAATATGGGGTTTTAGATAATGTACTCTTTTACCTCCTTTCCATTTCTCAACTTGTTTGTTTGCTTTCATTTTAAAATATATATTGAAATAATGCCAGGATTATGTGATCACTGAGGTTTTGAAAGTACAGTCTTCACTATGATTTGTGGAGGAATCCTGGACCCTCTTCCCATGACTCCTGAATGCCTTCAGCAGGCTGATGTCTTCAAAATTGTAAAGCACTCCCTGTAGCTTCACAGTCCAAGGTAAAGTGGAAAATCCACATTCCATCCATTCTGCCCAAGAAGGAAGCTTGTCAGGCCTGTAGTACAAAGCACAGAGGCGATTCCCACAGCCCTAGACTTTATCAGGCCAGGAGCTCTGCCCCAGGATTCCACCCAGGATCTCACCTCTGCACCTGCTCCTTTTCCACCACCCTTCTTCCTGTGAATCAGATAAAAACTCAGAGAGCTTAGTGAGCATGTTCCTCACAGCCATTGAAGCAAATGAATATTCCTCACCCCATTTCTTATTTCAGGTGTGTCATGTCTCCAAATTTGAAATCAAGTAGTAGTAAAGTCAGAATGCAGGCATAAGGTCTAATTTCCTATTTTCTTAAAGAAGTCCTTGAGATTTTTTTATAAAGTTAGGCACTAATTCACACTATGGCTAAAAATTAGAATTTTAAATAATTCAACAGCTAAAGCCAATTTAATTTTTCTTTGAGAAAATATACAAACAGGCCCTTATTCCCAACAAATCTATTTAAAATGCACAGATGAGAGCATCCTAACACTCTATTGACAAAAAATAGAAAACTTCTTGAAATATAATTCTTTAGTTCAGTGACATGTTGTTGCAATATTACCTAATCTTGTAGTGTCAGTAGGTACTCTACTGTTCTTAATGATGTTCTTCAAAATGTTTGTAAAATATAAAACTGTGATACAATTATTTATAGTTTCTAAATGTTTTCATCAAATAGGAAATTCTAGCTAAAATAACCACCTTGGTTTTATATTTTTCCTCTTTTCTTGAAGATGTATATACTTGCATTGAGTTTTCAGTTCAGTTCAGTCGCTCAGTCATGTCCGACTCTCCACGACCCCATGAATCACAGCATGCCAGGCCTCCCTGTCCATCACCAACTCCCGGAGTACACTCAAACTCATGTCCACAGAGTCGGTGATGCCATCCAGCCATCTCATTCTCTGTCGTCCCCTTCTCCTCCCGACCCCAATCCCTCCCAGCATCAGAGTCTTTTCCAATGAGTCAACTTGTCGCATGAGGTGGCCAAAGTATTGCAGTTTCAGCTTTAGCATCAGTCTTCCAATGAACACCCAGGACTGATCTCCTTTAGAATGGACTGGTTGGATCTCCTTGCAGTACAAGGGACTCTCAAGAGTCTTCTCCAACACCACAGTTCAAAAGCATCAATTCTTCGGCAATCAGCTTTCTTCACAGGCCAACTCTCACATCCATACATGACCACGGGAAAAACCATAGCCTTGACTAGACGGACCTTGGTTGGCAAAGTAATCTCTCTGCTTTTTAATATACTATCAAGGTTGGTCATAATTTTCCTTCCAAGGAGTAAGCGTCTTTTAATTTCCTGGCTGCAATCAGCATCTGCAGTGATTTTGGAGCCCAAAAAAATAAAGTCTGACACTGTTTTCACTGTTTTTCCATCTATTTCCCATGAAGTGATGGGACCAGATGCCATGATCTTCATTTTATGAATGTTGAGCTTCAAGTCAACCTTTTCACTCTCCTCTTTCACTTTCATCAAGAGGCTTTTGAGTTCCTCTTCACTTTCTGCCATAAGGGTAGTGTCATCTGCATATCTGAGGTTATTGATATTTCTCCCAGCAATCTTGATTCCAGCTTGTGCTTCTTCCAGAACAGCGTTCCTCATGATGTACTCTGCATATAAGTTAAATAAGCAAGGTGACAATATACAGCCTTGATGTACTCCTTTTCCTATTTGGAACCAGTCTGTTGTTCCATGTCCAGTTCTGACTGTTGCTTCCTGACTTGCATACAGGTTTCTCAAGAGACAGGTCAGGTGGTCTGGTATTCCCATCTCTTGAAGAATTTTCCACAGTTTATTGTGATCCACACAGTCAAAGGCTTTGGCATAGTCAATGAAGCAGAAATAGATGGTTTTCTGGAACTCCCTATGAACAAAGCTAGGGGGGTGATGGAATTCCAATTGAGCTATTTCAAATCCTGAAAGATGACGCTGTGAAAGTGCTGCACTCAATATGCCAGCAAATTTGGAAAACTCAGCAGTGGCCACAGGACTGGAAAAGGTCAGTCTTCATTCCAATCCCAAAGAAAGGGAATGCCAAAGAATGCTCAAACTACCGCACAATTGCATTGAGTTTACTAATTATTAAAAATGATGGCAAGGGACTAAACATTCTTCAGGGCCTTCTTGAAAAAGGAAATTGATGTTATATAACACAGTGCTCTTACTAAGTAAGACATAATGACTTTGTACCCCTGGACTTTCAGTCTCTACAGCTAGTTTAAAGACCCAAGAAGACTGAATTTTGAGCTGGAAGTTTTCCTAATAGGAACCATAAAAAATCATCCTTGAAAGATTCTGATTTCTCCTTTAGATGTTCATAATGCTTATCAGAGTATGCAAATAATCACATTCTCAGATTATAAAATAAAGGTGTGCAGTTATTGCATGAAATAACAATTGCACAGATTTGGTTTTTAAGACAATAAAAATTGTAGAGCCTGGCATAATCACATCCTTTAAATTGTAAAGAGGTAAAAAATTATAAGCCTGCCTTTTTTAAATAGTAGAAATTATTTTATAACATCTTTATATATTGCATATTAATAAACAATCCAACAATTAAGTATGCTGCTGCTAAGTCGCTTCAGTCATGTCCAACTCTGTGCTACCCCACAGATGGCAGCCCACCAGGCTCCCCCGTCCCTGAGATTCTCCAGGCAAGAACACTGGAGTGGGTTGCCATTTCCTTCTCCAGTGCATGAAAGTGAAAAATGAAAGTGAAGTCGCTCTACTGTGTCTGACTCTTAGCGACCCATGGACTGCAACCTACCAGGCTCCTCTGTCCATGGGATTTTCCAGGCAAGAGTACTGGGGTGGGTTGCCATTGCCTTCTCTGAACAATTAAGTATAGAGTCTAACATTTTTTTCTCCTAGTGGTAGAAATTATAGAGCAAGATTATATGCACAATTTTGTATTAAAGGATAACTATATCTAAGAATATCATAATTTACTACCAACTGATAAATTGCCACATTACATTTACAACATAATGTTGTGTTTCCTGTGCTGTGCTGTGCTTAGTCATGTCTAACACTTTGCAACCTCAGGGACTGTAGCCGACCAGGCTCCTCTGTCCAAGGGGATTCTCCAGGCAGGAATACTGGAGTGGGTTTCCATGTCCTCCTCCAAGGGATCTTCCCAACCCAGAGATCGAATCCAGGTCTCCCACATCGTGGGCAGAGTCTTTACCTTCTGATCCACCAGGGAAGGCCTAAGTTCTAAAGCTTTGGTTGTGAAACCGCTATGAGTAATGATACAAATCATGAACCTCCCTTCCACCACTGAAACCAGAGACAGTCATCTACCTGATAGGATCAAGGTGAGAATCATTGAGGGAAATGTGGAATTATGATATGTGGGATTCTTGGGATCCTAAGTTTTCCATGCCCTCTTCAGGCAGCTATGATCTGGCTTCTGTGTCTACAGAGAGTAATTGCACCATTCCTGGTGCAAACTATTGACCAGACTCAACAGTCCCATTGTTGAAGCCAGTTTCTTGTTTTACGTAGAGTTTGAATTTCAAGTGAGTTACCCCTTACTTATTAAAATTCTTCCCTTGGATCTTCTATACATTACCTTTGGTTTATAGTTTATTCCCCTGGATTTTTCTTTCTCTTTCTGAAAGTTAAATGTTACTGTTCTCTTGAGTTATCCCTAAACTAACTTCTGTTTTGAATTATCTCTTGCTGAGTATTCACATCCATTCTCACATCTCTGAAATTCTAATCTGCTGTTCTACCTGGAATCCATAGACTGTTTACAGCCAAACAAATCTTTTCAGCCCATCCTTCTTGGCCTATTCCAACACATCCTATTTTCTGCCTCATATCTTCACCATATGTCCCACAGGAACCTCAAATTCAACTTGCCTAGAATTCATTGCATCATTTTGCACTTCCCGTTGTGTTTCATATCTTATTTTTGATGCCAATGTGCACCCACAATCCAGGCAAGATAACCTGGAGTTAATTCCTCCTTTACTCTTCTCCAAATAATAACCAAGACTTACTGTTTTACATGTTTGTACTTATGTCTGCTTTTCCCAAAAACCCCTTAAAATCATATATTCTTTTTCCTAGATCATTGTAGCAATCTTCTAATACCAATTCTCCCCTTCTCAAATACATTCTCCTCTAAGCTGCCAAAGTGATTTATATAAAACTTGAAACCAAACATATTGTGCCTCTGCTTCAAATCAAGAAAAGCCTCCTATTATATAGAGGATAAAGATAAAGCTTTTTGGCAGACTATCCAAGGCCTCCCTAATCTTAGCCTTTCCTGGATCTCCACCCTCATCCTTCCCTTCTTCCCCTTCCACCCTAAACCTGCCTGCTCATCCCACTCCCTTGGCCTCGACTGGCCCCAGCCTTCAGCCTTTCATCTTTTAGAAAAACTCCTACTTGCCTTTTAAATTCAAAAAGGTCTTATTTCCTCTTGAAAACCTCTGATCCACCCCCCACTTCCTTTCCAGGCAGGGATTGATATCCTTAGCAATCAATAAATTTTATTATTAACTGTCACTTTACTAAAATAAATGTTTTCACTTTCTTATTTCATTCCCTAACCCATCCAAATCTGGCTTTTACTACTTCATCCCACTGAAGCTAATAGGAAAAGCCAACTGACAATTTTTAGACTTGTTAAAAATGGACTATCTGAGGCATCTGACCGTGTTGGCACCTCCACAATATACTCCTATCACATGTGAATGCCGGCCGAGTTTCTTGCTTCTTGTACAATTTTCAGCAAGTTATTTGACAGTTCTCTTATATTTCTCATCTATAAGTTGTATAATAATGGAATCCATGTGAAAGTTTGTATAATGTATTAATACATGGAAACTGCTTTTAACAGTTTCTGGCCCATCACTATTATCATTAAAAGTTGATATACATAGTAAATGTGTATATTTACAGGTTTAAAGTTTATTTTTTCAGAATAAACATGCTATCTTGAAGAACTGACCCTGATGGAGATATCTGGACAAAACCAGATATACATTTGTCATTTATCCAGCCAGGATGCCTAAAGAATGACAATATAATAATAATTTTGAAATATAATACAATAATAGAGATAAACATATACGTCCCTAGTTTCTTCTCTAGACACGAGGAAATTCTTCCTTTTAAAAAATATATTTTCTTGCCTGTCTTAAATCATTTTATAGATAGATAACACAGTAATAACTATGAAATAACATTTTTACACATAATAGCAAGTTTTCTTGGCCTTTACACTGCATTCCCAATTCATAAAATTAATTTGCATGTTGTTCTCCCTAAAAAAGGATTTTTTTACTTTATTAAAAAAAAATCACTTACATTGTCACAGTAATAGAAATCACTGAATCTCTACCTATACATATTGTTGTAGGTATTATATAATAAATAAAAAACAAAAGATCTTATTCATATAATGAAAAGGCTATCTGCTGTGTTTTGATCAAAAGCAATACTCCAGTATCAGTGTTTGGTTAATTAAATTTTTTTTAGTCTTTTTGTTGTTGCTGTTTTGTACTTAATTATTGAAGTGGAAAAGTTGTCTTCCTTTCCTTCTTATAAATGAGTACTTCAGCTGAGAAGATGCAAAGCACCAGCCTATCATCCCTTTGTCACCTCACCTGGACCTATGTCCCTTAGGTCCAACACCCTCCTCAAGATCATTTCTTTTCCATATCGTCAAGGAAAGCATACCTGATCATTGTTTATTCTCACCATGACTTTCTGCTTTTATGATTGAATATTGACAATGTAAAGTAACTTCTGAGTCAGTACCTTAAACCTCAAAAGTAATATATATTGTTAGGGTAGGGATCTTCAGACACACAATAGAAATGGACATAATGGCAAGTCTTTCAATGGCTAGCAAAGGTCATATTTTGGAAATTTAAGCTATGTGGTATCTCAGATTTGAACATATATAGAGGTAGACAAATCAATTTCTCTGTCTCCCCAACATGATGATAATTTTGTTAATACAAAATGTTATGATATCTTTCATAATAACAGGAAAAAGATTAAAATTCTTTCACATTTGGCTGAAAAATCATAAACAGTATAGTTTTATGAGTAACCTCTACCTTTATGGAGAGATATTTCTAGAAACTGTGTAATGGGATAGATGTCCACAACATAGAGAACACGTTCTGCTCTTCAAATGTACTCCATCATCGGTAAGCTGGTGGGGTGGCAAAAGTGAAATCATTTTGATAGTAAGAGAATAATAAGAGTAAAATATTAGCCAATAATGAATAACAATATTGTCCTAAAAATTCTTACTGGCCATACAAATTCTATTTTATGATTAATTAGCACTGTAAAAAGTGTTTTGGGGTTCACTCACTCTTTTTTGCAATGAAGACCTATTTATATTATAAGTAGGTCTTATAAAACCTACTCAAAAGTTCAGGAATAAAGCACGCAAATGTTTACAGAAAATAAAATCACCTCCCTGAAGAATGCACTACCTACCAGGTATTTTCCAAACTCCACAAATTGAAAAATCTCAAACATGGGAATCTATCATGTAGAATTTTTATTTAAACAGGGAGTGTCACATTTACTTATAAGACATCAAGGAATGAAATAATTTGTATGACCAAAATTGCAGCTAGTGACATTCTTCTACTTTTAAGAAATCTTCTAAGAAAATATAATTTTATTATAGTCTATATTTTAAGGATTAAATATTATTTATAGAATGCACAAAATTTTGGCAGTCATTTGATTAATATTAAAGCTTTAAATATTGAAAATCAGTTCAATTCATTTTAAATGAATGGGATTCATACTGTAACTTTAAATCTCTATACTAATATATTTTATTTAATTCTTTTTATGATTCAGTGACCTATGGCCCAGATGTGTTTTGACTGCTAATGAAGAACAATCTCTTATTACAGGAATTCTAAAATATATCCTAAACAGCCAAATCTTATCAGTACTCAAATACTGAATGTTGAGAGACCTTGATTTATAGATAATTGGAAAACTATTCAGTTCTTCAATGTTTTAAAGAAACTAGGTTTTCTGAAGTTAATATGAAATGGAATATAGAAGTGTCCCAGGAACTGGCCTCCACTAGGGACTCTGGCTGGGCTTCCCTGGTTGCTCAACTGCTAAAGAATCAGCCTGCAAAGCAAGACAACCTGGTTCAATTCCTGGGTCAGAAAGATCCCCTGGAGAAGGGATAAGCTACCCAGTCCAGTATTTATGGGCTTTCCTGGTGGCTCAGACAGTAAAGAATCCACCTGTGATGTGGAAGACCTAGATTCAATTCCTGGGTTGGGAAGATCCCCTGGAGGAGGGCATGGCAAACCACTCCATTACACTTGCCTGGAGAATCCATGTGGACAGAGGAGCCTATTGGGCTACAGTCCATGGGATTTCAAAGAATCAGACACAACTAAGCACTCTGGCTAGTTCAGTTCAGTTCAGTTCAATTGCTCAGTCGTGTCTAACTCTTTGGGACACCATGAATCACAGCACGCCAGGCCTCCCTGTCCATCACCAATTCCCAGAGTTCACCCAAACTCATGTTCATCAACTCGGGGATGCCATCCAGCCATCTCATTCTCTGTCGTCACCTTCTCCTCCTGCCCCCAATCCCTCCCACCATCAGAGTCTTTTCCAATGAGTCAACTCGTCGCATGAGGTGGCCAAAGTATTGGAGTTTCAGCTTTAGCGTCAGTCCTTCCAATGAACACCCAGGACTGATCTCCTTTAGAATGGACTGGTTGGATCTCCTTGCAGTCCAAGGGACTCTCAAGAGTCTTCTCCAACACCACAATTCAAAAGCATCAATTCTTCGGCCATCAGCTTTCTTCACAGTCCAACTCTCACATCCATACATGACCACTGGAAGAACCATAGCCTTGACTAGATGGACCTTGGTTGGCAAAATAATGTCTCTGCTTTGTAATATGCTATCTAGGTTGGTCATAACTTTCCTTCCAAGGAGTAAGTGTCTTTTAATTTCATGGCTGCAATCAGCATCCGCAGTGATTTTAGAGCCCCCCCCCCAAAAAAAAAATCTGACACTGTTTCCACTGTTTCCCCATCTATTTGCCATGAAGTGATGGGGCCAGATGCCATGATCTTAGTTTTCTGAATGTTGAGCTTCAAGCCAACTTTTTCACTCTCCTCTTTCACTTGCATCCTGTCCAGTATAGACTCCAACAATTCTACAGCCTCACTAGAGTCTACAGTCGAGACTACCATCTCTACAATGTCCTTCCCAACCCACCTTCATTTTATCATTCTTCCTTGTCCTAATTACAGCCTGTGGTTAGTTGTTATGATCATTCTGCATACTGTTTCAGCTCCCTTGTCTCTTCCTCTCTTCATTGTATTTGCCTCAGGGCCTTTGAACTTGTCCCCAAGGATGGAAAAGGACTTGTTTCCTCACCTCCTTCAAGTCTTTAATTATCTTTAATTATCACCTCAGGAGATCATCACTGAGCACAGGATTTAAATTTTAATGTCGCCATAATCCATTCTTCTTTCCTGTTTTTTTTTCTTTATTGCATTTATTATCCACCACAATACAATCTGCTTGTTTATTTAGGTCATTTATCTTTTATTAACTATTTATTTTTTAGTAACTGGAACAGTGCTTACATATTTTTTTTCTTAATATATGTCTGTTATCTAGATTATGACTTTCCATAGTGATTATGCTTCTTTCTTAAATTTTTAATTATTTATTCAGAAAAGAAAGTACAATTGGTTTTTAACTCTCATAATTAATAAGATCTTATGCTCTAGGATCAAAGATCTTGTGTTCACTTTTGGCCCCACAATTACCCAATGTGTAGTTAATAATGTTACTGAGTCCAAGCTTGCTCTGCTCCCTGTATGACAAGCCAATGAATCCTAGAGACAAGGGGTTGAGGCAAGGAAGAGTCTGTATTCAGGGAGCCAGCTGACTGAGAAGGTGGCAGGCTAGTGCCTCAAAATATTCATCTAATTGAGATCTCAATGTTGAGTTCTTTTATAGATCAGGGGTGAGGGGAGGTGAGGAAGCAAAGTAAAAAGGCCATTAGTTTTGCCAACCGGAGAAGGCAATGGCAAGCCACTCCAGTACTCTTGCCTAGAAAATCGCATGGACAGAGGAGCCTGGTGGGCTGCAGTCCATGGGGTCGCTACTAGTCGGACACAACTGAGCGACTTCACTTTCACTTTTCACTTTCCACTTTCACACATTGGGGAAGGCAATGGCAACCCACTCCAGTGTTCTTGCCTGGAGAATCCCAGGGACGGCGGAGCCTGGTCGGCTGCCGTCTATGGGGTCGCACAGAGTCGGACACGACTGAAGCGACTTAGCAGCAGCAGCAGCAGCAGTTTTGCCAACATCTCCTAGAATGGCTAGCCTAAGAAGGGGGTATCTTAATTTCTTCCTTTCTGCCATACACAGGTGGACAGAGTTCTGAACAAAGGCACTTCAGTTGAACAGTCATGCAGAGGGGCAGAATTCTATGAGGCAAACCATTCTGTATGATTATAATAGCAAAAACATCAAAAAGCAAGTCAAAGAAAGAGTTCCAACATGGAGTCAGAATTGACCTCGATGCTGGGAGGGATTGGGGGCAGGAGGAGAAGGGGACAACAGAGAATGAGATGGCTGGATGGCATCACCGACTCAATGGACATGAGTTTGAGTGAACTCCGCGAGTTGGTGATAGACAGGGAGGCCTGGTGTGCTGTGATTCATGGGGTCGCAAAGAGTAGGACACGAAAGAGCGACTGAAGTGAACTGAACTGAACTGATGCAACAATTTCCAGCTGTCAAAGTCCATTGCATAATTTTCTGGAAAAAAGGGTGTGACGATCTCAGAGTTTCCTCAGGGTTCACCATAGGGAGTGGCTGGAGTGGTTGCAGTCTGATGACTGCTAGGTAGCAGGTATTTCCCTTCCTTGGGTCTCACGTTGAAGGGTTGTAGTCACTGATTCCATTTTTAGGGCCTTTCCCTCTTGGTCATGAATTTGACCATTATCTGGGAATCATTTCATGATTAACTTTAATCCCATGGTGCTGGGTTGTATATTGTCACCCTGCTTATTTAACTTACATGCAGAGTACATCATGAGGAATGCTGGGCTGGAAGAAGCACAAGCTGGAATCAAGATTGCTGGGAGAAATATCAATAGCCTCAGATATGCAGATAACACCACCGTTATGGCAGAGAGTGAAGAGGAACTCAAAAGCCTCTTGATGAAAGTAAAAGAGGAGAGTGAAAAGGTTGGCTTGAAGTTCAACATTCAGAAAACTAAGATCATGGCATCTGGTCCCATCACTTCATGGCAAATAGATGGGGAAACAGTGGAAACAGTGTCAGACTTTATTTTTTTGGGCTCCAAAATCACTGTGGATGGTGATTGCAGCCATGAAATTAAAAGACGCTTACTCCTTGGAAGGAAAGTTATGACCAACCTAGACAGTATAATAAAAAGCAGAGACATTACTTTGTCAACAAGGGTCTGTCTAGTCAAGGCTATGGTTTTTCCCGTGGTCGTGTATGGATGTGAGAGTTGGACTGTGAAGAAAGCTGATCGCCAAAGAATTGATGCTTTTGAACTGTGGTGCTGGAGAAGACTCTTGAGAGTCCCTTGGACTGCAAGGAGATCCAACCAGTCCATTCTAAAGGAGATCAGTCCTGGGTGTTCCTTGGAAGGACTGATGCTAAAGCTGAAACTCCAATACTTTGGCCACCTCCTGTGACGAGTTGACTCACTGGAAAAGACTCTGATGCTGGGAGGGATTGGGGGCAGGAGGAGAAGGGGACGACGGAGAATGAGATGGCTGGATGGCATCACCGACTCTGTGGACATGAGTTTGAGTGAACTCCGGGAGTTGGTGATGGACAGGGAGGCCTGGCATGCTGTGATTCATGGGGTCGCAAAGAGTCGGTCACGACTGAGTGACTGAACTGAACTGATGGTGCTCTAGGCTCATCCCAGCCTGGTCAAAAATTCTTGGTATGCCACTCCAGTTGTTAAGTTTTAATAATTAAAATTAATAATTAAAAATTCTCTGGATTCTAACTATAATTCAGGAGGCATTTCCCTTGTTGATATTTCCCATACCTAGACGTGGCACTGGAGCTACTGTGAGGAGATATCCCACATCCATGAGCAGAGAAGCCCCAGCAAAATGATAGGTGCTGGAGTGGTGGCTGCATAGTGCTGGAGCAACTTTGAAGAGATACCCCACATCCAAGGTCAAAGGAGAAGCCCCAGCAAGATGGCAGGAGGGGCAAAATCATGTTTAGAATCAAACCCCATACCCACCAGAGACACTCAGAGGGCTCAAACAAACCTTATGCTCACCAGGACCCAGGGACCCCACAGAGACAGACAGAACCACGTTTGAGTGTCTCCTGTGGAGGTATGGGTCAGCCGTGTACTGCCACAGGCGCAGGGACTCTGGGTGCAGCAGACTTGGGTATGGCATAAGCCCTCTTGGAGGAGGTCGCCATTAACCCCACTATAGAGCTGCAAGAACTCACACAGAACTGCGGAAATAGACTATTGGAGGGCACAAAAAATCTTGTGCACACCAGGACCCAGGAGATAGGAGCAGTAACCCCTTAAGAGACTGACCTAGACTTGCCTGTGAGTGTCCAGGAGTCTCCAGTGGAAGTGTGAGTTGGTGGTGGCCTGATGCAGGTTTGGGGGCACTGAGTATAGCAGTGCATGCATGGGACCTTTTGAAGGAGGTCGCCATTCTCTTCATTACCTCTACCATAGTTTGGTCACAGGTAAATAACAGGAGGGAACACAGCTCCACCCATCAACAGAAAATTGGATTAAAGATTTACTGAGCATGGCCCCACCCATCAGAACATGACCCAGTTTCTCCCTCAGTCACTCTCTCCCATCAGGAAGCTTCCATGAGCCTCTTATCCTTCTCCATGAGAGGGCAGACTGATTAAAAACCACAGTCACAGAAAACTAACCAATCTGATCACATAGACCACAGCCCTGTCTAACTCAATGAAACTAAGAGCCGTGCTGTGTGGGGCTACCCAAGACAGATGGGTCATGGTGGACAGTTCTGACAAAACGTGGTCCACTGGAGAAGGGAATGGCAAACTACTTTGGTATTCTTGCCTTGAGAACCCCATGAACAGTATGAAAAGTCAAAAGGATAGGACACTGAAAGATGAACTCTTCAGGTCAGAAGGTGCCCAAAATGTTATTGGAGATCAGTGGAGAAATAACTCCATGAAGAATGATGAGTCAGAGCCGAAGCAAAACAGCACCCAGTTGTGGATGTGACTGTAATAGAAGTAAAGTAAAATGCTGTAAAGAGCAGTATTGCATAGGAACCTGGAATGTTAGGTCCATGAATCAAGGCAAATGGAAGTGGTCAAGCTGGAGATGGCAAGAGTGAACATCAACATTTTAAGAATCAGCAAACTAAAATGGACTGGAATGGATGAATTTAACTCAGTTGACCATTATATCTACTACTGTGGGCAAGAATCCCTTAGAAGAAATGGAATAGCCATCATAGTCAACAAAAGAGCTGAAATGCTGTACTTAGATGCAGTCTCAAAAACGACAGAATGATCTCTTTTAATTTCCAAGGCAAACCATTCAATATCACAGTAATCCAAGTCTATGCCCCAACCAGTGATGCTGAAGAAGCTGAAGTTGAACGGTTCTATGAAGACCTACAAGACCTTCAAGTACTAACACCCAAAAAAGATGCCCTTTTCATTATAGGGGACTGGAATGCAAAAGTAGGAAGTCAAGAGATACCTGGAGTAACAGGCAAATTTGGCCTTGGTGTACAGAAGGAACCAGGGGAAAGGCTAATAGAGATTTTCCTAAGGAATGCACTGGTCATAGCAAAAACCATCTTTCAACAACACAAGAGAAGACTCTACACACCAGATGGTCAATACCAAAATCAGATTGATTATATTCCTTGCAGACAAAGATGGAGAAACTCTATAGAGTCAGCAAAAACAAGACTGGGAGCTGGCTGTGGCTCAGATCATGAACTCCTTACTGCCAAATTCAGACTTAAATTGAAGAAAGTAGGGAAAACCACTACACCACTGAGGTATGACCTAAATCAAATACCTTACAATTATACAGTAGAAGTGGGAAATAGATTCAAGGGATTAGATCTGATAGACAGGGTGCCTGAAGAACTATGGATGGAGGTTCGTGACGTTGACAGGAGGCAGGGAAAAAGACCATCCCCAAGAAAAAGAAAGGCAAAATGGTTGTCTGAGGAGACCTTACAAATAGCTGTGAAAACAGAAGTGAAATGTAAAGGAGAAAAGGAAAGATATACCCATTTGTATGCAGAGTTCCAAAGCAAGGAGAGATAAGAAAGCCTTCCTCAGTGATCAATGCAAAGAAATAGAGGATAACAATAGAATGGGAAAGACTAGTGATCTCTTCGAGAAAATTAGAGATACCAAGGGAATATTTCATGCAAAGATGGGCACAATAAAGGACAGAAATTATGTGGACCTAAAAGAAGCAGAAGATATTAAGAAAAGCTGGCAAGAATACACAGAAGAGCTATACAAAATAGATCTTCAGGAACCAGATAATCATGATGGTATGATCACTCACCTAGAGCCAGACATCCTGTAGTGTGTAGTCGAGTGGGCCTTAGGAAGCATCCCTATGAACAAAGTTAGTGGAGGTGATGGAATTCCAGTTGAGCTATTTCAAGTCCTAGAAGATGATGCTGTGAAAGTGCTACACTCAATATGCCAGCAAATTTGGAAAACTAAGCAGTAGCCTCAGGACTAGAAAAGGTCAGTTTTCATTCCAATCCCAAAGAAAGGCAATGCCAAAGAATGCTCTAACTACCACACAATTGCACTCATCTCATACACCAGTAATGCTCAAAATTCTCTAAGCCAGGATTCAACAGTATGTGAACCATGAACCTCCAGATGTTCAAGCTGTATTTAGAAATGGTAGAGGAACCAGAGATCAAATTGCCAACATCCATTGGTTCATTGAAAAAGCAAAAGAGTTCCAGAAAACATCTACTTCTGCTTTGATTGTGTGGATCACAACAGACTGTGGAAAATTCTTAAAGAGATGGGAATACCAGAATGCCTTAACTGCTTCTTAAGAAATCTGTATGCAGGTCAGGAAGCAACAGTTAGAACTGGACATGGGTTTCTAATAGAGAAAGGAGTACATCAAAGCTGTGTATTGTCACCCTGCTTATGTAAATTACGTGCAGAGTACATCACAAGAAGCACTGGGCTGGATGAAGCACAAGCTGGAATCAAGAGTGTAGGAAGAAATATCAATAACGTCAGATATGCAGATGACACTAAACTTATGGCAGAAAGTGAAGAAGAACTAAAGAGCTTCTTGATGAAAGTGAAAGAGAGTGAAAAATTTGGCTTAAAATTCAACATTCAGAAAACTAAGATCATGGCATCTGGTCCCATCATTTCATGGCAAATAGATGGGGAAACAGTGGAAAGAGGGAAAGACTATTTTTCTGGGCTCCAAAATCACTGCAGATGGTGACTGCAGCCATGAAATTAAAGGATGCCTGCTCCTTGGAAGAAAAGTTATGACCAACCTAGATAGCATATTAAAAAGCAGAGACGTTACATTGCCAACCAAGGTCTGTCTAGTCAAGGCTACGGTTTTTCCCGTGGTCATGTATGGATGTGAGAGTTGGACTGTGAAGAAAGCTAATCACCGAAGAATTGATGCTTTTGAACTGTGGTGCTGGAGAAGACTCTTGAGAGTCCCTTGGACTGCAAGAAGATCCAATCAGTCCACCCTAAAGGAGATCAGTTCTGAATATTCATTGGAAGGGCTAATGCTGAAGTTGAAATTCCAGTACTTTTGCCACCTGTTGCAAAGAACTGACTCATATGAAAAGTCCCTTGATGCTGGGAAAGATTGAAGGCAGGAGGAGGGGATGGTAGAGGATGAGATGGTTGGATGGCATCACTAACTCAATGGACATGATTTTGAGTAAGATCCGGGAATTGGTGATGGACAGGGAAGCCTGGTGTCCTGCAGGCCATGGTGTCGCAAAGAGTTGGATACAACTGAGTGACTGAACTAAACTGAACTGAGAATCACAATATTACAATTATTTTATTTTGTAAATGTTATTTTCTCAAAATATTTAGCCACAGAGTCTTTGTTGGAGGCCTGATTACACATTGGTTACTGCAAGAGACAACAATTTTATAAATTAAATAGATATAAGTAATGCAGACAATAATATAGTATAGCAGGGAAACACAAAACACAATTTGAAAACAAACAAATTCAAACAATGATTAATATAGCTAGTTGTAATCCAGTTGTAATAATCGAATGACCAAAGAAGCCATAACTGATTTAATGAGCTATCTACATTTCATTGCATTGGCCATCCAAACTTACACATGGTCTAATCTTGAGACAGTATATGTTAATGGCAGTTCAACCAGGTAGAGAGAAAAAGATTTATGTTCCAAAAGGCATAATCTGTCAAAATTTGGACGTCATAATTAAGTGAAGAAGCTCTTTCTTACAACTGGAAAACAAAGATTTAGACCAGGAATCTTTTTAGGTAGAAACTATAAAAATTACAACCATATTTACCAGTTTACTTAGTTTTATGTTAATAATCCTTTTTGTTAACAGATTTATTAAGTTATTGTGTTACTCATTAGAATTTTTCAATTTTTCACTCAGTTTAGTATTATGTTCTGAAAGTCAGAAACTTGTATTTATCTGAAAGTCTTTTTATAATTCTTCTTAAACAGGAGGCATTTTTATAAAGGTATCAGAGTGAAAACATAAAAAGACTTAAAGATGGCAAATTTAAATTTTATTACAGCTGTGACATATAACACCTTCAGATAATTAAAATTATGACATAATATTTTACCAAGACAGATTTTTTGGAACTACATACAATTTCTAGAGTATCTGTACCATTTACCACATAACATTGGAAGGACTGATGCTAAAGCTGAAACTCCAATACTTTGGCCACCTCATGTGACGAGTTGACTCACTGGAAAAGACTCTGATGCTGGGAAAGTTTGGGGGCGGGAGGAGAAGGGGACGACAGAGAATGAGATGGCTGGATGGCATCACCGACTCTGTGGACATGAGTTTGGGTGAACTCCGGGAGTTGGTGATGGACAGGGAGGCCTGGCGTGCTGTGATTCGTGAGGTCGCGGAGAGTCGGACATGACTGAGTGACTGAACTGAACTGAACTGAACTTAAAATACATTACTCATTTGACAACACCTCCCTTATAGTTTAACGTACTAAATGAACATGATTTGTTTAATATCTCTCTTTAGGGTACTCACGGGCTCTTTGAAGATCCCCAAAGTTAGCTAGATGTCAGTGGAACTTTATTGTAATTTGATTATGGGAAGCCCTGTTTAAAGAACTATCCCCCCATTTTTTTTTTTTTTTTAATATAGCAAGACTATAGATCACTGTGAAACCTAGCCAAAGCGACAAAAGATTTCAAAGGCAAATACGGGTCATTTCAAAAGTAAATAAACTTCAAGTCTGTTATCAAAGGCAGTTTAGCTTCTTCAGAAAACTTGTCTGTTTTAACAGAGAGAAAAACCAAATTTACATTTTGTATGAGCTTATTTAAAAAGTTCATTTACTCAATTAAATTTATTTTAGACTTAGTTTATGCTGACTGATCATTTATATATGACCTCAATCAAATCCCTTATGATTATACAGTGGAAGTGAGAAATAGATTTAAGGGACTAGATCTGATAGATAGAGTGCCTGATGAACTCTGGAAGGAGGTTCGTGACATTGTACAGGAGACAGGGACCGAGACAATTCCCATGGAAAAGAAATGCAAAAAAGCAAAATGGCTGTCTGAGGAGGCCTTACAAATAGCTGTGAAAAGAAGAGAAGTGAAAAGCAAAGGAGAAAAGGAAAGATATAAGCATCTAATGCAGAGTTCCAAAGAATAGCAGGGAGAGATAAGAAAGCCTCCCTCGGCGATCAGTGCAAAGAAATAGAGGAAAACAACAGAATAGGAAAGACAAGAGATCTCTTCAAGAAAATTAGAGATACCAAGGGAACATTTCATGCAAAGATGGGCTCAATAAAGGACAGAAATGGTATGGACCTAACAGAAGCAGAAGATATTAAGAAGAGGGCAAGAATACACAGAAGAACTGTACAAAAAAGATCTTCACGACCAAGATAATCACAATGGTGTGATCACTGACCTACAGCCAGACATCTTGGAATGTGAAGTCAAGTGGGTCTTAGAAAGCATCACTACAAACAAAGCTAGTGGAGGTGATGGAATTCCAGTTGAGCTATTTCAAATCCTGAAAGATGACGCTGTGAAAGTGCTGCACTCAATATGCCAGCAAATTTGGAAAACTAAGCAGTGGCCACAGGACTGAGGCCTGTGGAAAAGGTCAGTCTTCATTCCTATCCCAAAGAAAGGGAATGCCAAAGAATGCTCAAACTACCACACAATTGCACTCATCTCACACGCTAGTAAAGCCATGCTCAAAATTCTCCAAGCCAGGCATCGGCAGTACGTGAACCGTGAACTTCCAGATGTTCAAGCTGGTTTTAGAAAAGGCAGAGGCACCAGAGATCAAATTGCCAACATCCGTTGGATCATGAAAAAAGCAAGAGAGATCAGAAAAACATCTATTTCTGCTTCATTGACTATGCCAAAGCCTTTGACTGTGTGGATCATAATAAACCGTGGAAAATTCTGAAAGAGATGGGAATACCAGACCACCTGACCTGCCTCTTGAGAAACCTGTATGCAGGTCAGGAAGCAACAGTCAGAACTGTACATGGAACAACAGACTGGTTCCAAATAGGAAAAGGAGTCCGTCAAGGTTGTATATTGTCACCCTGCTTATTTAACTTATATGCAGAGTACATCATGAGGAACGCTGGGCTGGAAGAAGCACAAGCTGGAATCAAGATTGCTGGGAGAAATATCAATAACCTCAGATATGCAGATGACACTACCCTTATGGCAGAAAGTGAAGAGGAACTAAAGAACCTCTTGATGAAAGTGAAAGAGGAGAGTGAAAAGGTTGGCTTGAAGCTCAACATTCAGAAAACTAGTATCATGGCATCAGGTCCCATCACTTCACGGTAAATAAATGGGGAAAAAGTGGGACAGTGTGTGACTTTGTATTCTTGGGCTCCAAAATCACTGCAGATGGTGACTGTAAACATGAAAAGATGTTTGTTCCTTAGAAGAAAAGCTATGACCAATGTAGACTGCATATTAAAAGCAGAGATATTACTTTGCTGACAAAGCCGTCTGGTCAAACTATGGTTTTTTCAGTAGTTATGTATGGATGTGAGAGCTGGACCATAAAGAAAGCAGAGCACTGAAGAACTGATGCTTTTGAACTGTATTGTTGGAGAAGACACTTGAGAGTCCCTTGGACTGCAAGGAGATCCAACCAGTCCATCCTAAAGGATGTCAGTCCTGAATATTCATTGGAAGGACTGATGCTGAAGCTGAATACTTTGGACTTGATGCAAAGAACTGCCTCATTGGAAAAGATCCTGATGCTTGGAAAGGTTGAAGGCAGGAGGAGAAGGGGACGACAGAGGGTGAGATTGTTCGATGGCATCACTAACTCAATGGACATGAATTTGAGTAAGCTCCGGGAGTTGGTGATGGATAGGGAAGCCTGGAGTGCTGCAGTCCATGGCGTCACAATTAGTTGGACAGGACTGAGTGACTGAACTGATACTGATACTCTCCTGAGATTACCAAAAAGAAAGTGAAATTGAAAGTTGCTCAGTTCAGTTCAGTCGCTCAGTCGTGTCCGACTCTTTGTGACCCCGTGAACCACAGCATGCCAAGCTTCCCTGTCCATCACTAACTCCCGGAGTCCACCCAAACCCATGTCCATTGAGTTGGTGATAACATCCAACCATCTCATCCTCTGTCGTCCCTTCTTCTCCTGCCCTCAATCCTTCCCAGAATCAGAATCTTTTCAAATAAATCAGTTCTTCGCATCAGATGGCCAAAGTATTGGAGTTTCAGCTTCAACATCAGTCCTTCCAATGAACACCCAGGACTGATCTCCTTTAGGATGGACTGGTTGGATCTCCTTGAAGTCCAAGGGACTCTCAAGAGTCTTTTCCAACACCACAGTTCAAAACCATCAATTCTTCAGCGATCAGCTTTCTTCACAGTCCAACTCTCACATCCATACATGACCACTGGAAAAAACATAGCCTTGACTAGACGGACCTTTGTTGGCAAAGTAATGTCTCTGCTTTTTAATATGCTATCTAGGTTGGTCATAACTTTCCTTCCAAGGAGTAAGCGTCTTTTAATTTTGTGGCTACAATCACTATCTGCAGTGATTTTGGAGACCCGAAAAATAAAGTCTGTCACCATTTCCACTGTTTCCCCATCTATTTGCCATGAAGTGATGGGGCAGCTCAGTGGTGTCCAACTCTTTATGACCCCAGGGACTATACAGTCCACAGAATTCTCCAGGCCATAATACTGGAGTGGGTATCCTTTCCAGTCTCCAGTGGATCTTCCCAACCCAGGGTTCAAACAATGTGACCAGAATAAACCAACACCTAGCCAGTGTGTGTGACTTTCCAGTTCCATTAAACCAGTGACCTTTCTCCAAAGCACCTATAAATGGAGTTTCCCTTCACTGGGAGAACACCCCAAATTGGAGTCAAAGCCCCCCAGATGAGAATTGAAGCTCCCCAAATTGGATAAAGTCAAATGGCCCCAATGGGACCATGATGTCAAGCTGTTCTGAGAACAAGTTTATTTGAGCATTTAATTTAAAGAAGAAGGTAATGGCACCCCACTCCAGTACTCTTGCCTGGAAAATCCCATGGATGGAGGAGCCTGATGGTCTGCAGTCCATGGGGTCGCTATGAGTCGGACACGACTGAGGGACTTCACTTTCACTTTTCAGTTTATGCATTGAAGGAGGAAATGGCAACCCACTCCAGTGTTCTTGCCTGGAGAATCCCAGGGAAGGAGGAGCCTGGTGGGCTGCCATCTATGGTGTCGCATAGAGTTGGACACGACTGAAGCGACTTAGCAGCAACAGCAGCAGTATCTCTTAGAGAGTCAATCAACTTGTTCCCCACTGTCAAAGTTACCTGTGGCAACTATAGGGGAAATTCCTGGGCCTATTCGTAATCAAAATGTTCCTCTCCTTTGTGAAGTGCTTCCAACTGCCATTGTATAATTGTGAGCCATTCAGTGGCTCTTTCTCTTCTGCGTTTAGCATATCTAATATGTACCCCAAAGATCTTTTCTTTGGGATAGATGAAATATTTCCCATTTTTATAAGGTTTATAACACCAAAACACAAAAGATGCAACAAATTTCAATAACAAAACAGCATAAATTTCAGCACTGATGCACCATTAGGTAAATAAATGTACCCTGCAACTGATTTCCAATCAGGTAAATTGATTCTCCAATCAGGTAAATAAATGTTTCCTACAAAACAAATGAATTCCAACTAGGATACCCATTCCCACAGGAACTACTTCCCCAATGGAATGGTTCCAAGCGAACCAAATTCCTAATAAATTTACCCTACAAAATAAATGAACTAATTCCAACTAGGGTGGGCTTGCCCCACAAGAACTAGTTCCCCAATGAACCGGTTCAGGGTAGAGTACAATTTCTGTCTCCAACAGGGTACCCCAAACAAATTTGCTTGTCCCATAAAACGAAAGTTGCTCGGTCATGTCTGACTCTTTGTGACCCCATTGACTGTACAGTCCATTGAATTCTCCAGGCCAGAATACTGGTGTGGATAGCCTTTCCCTTCTCCAGGTGTGCCATAAAGGAAAAGCCCAAATTGAGGGGAAAAAATTGTTGCTGATGTGCACACCAGAGCAACTTACCTTCCAAAATCAAGCCCATTGGCTTGTAACACAAAAGGGCATACAAAACAAGCAAACCGACTGAACCGGCTATTGAATTGGGTACACTTACCCTACAAATGAAATTGCATTTGTGGACTGATAGAAGTTTGTTGGTTCCTTGTCTCAACTGCCAAATACTAGGGGCAGACAGTGCTGCTTCAGGGAATCTTGAAGGAAAGACATCAGGACAGATCGTCCCAGCAGTTGCTAAGGTCTTACCCCAATATTCCCTGATCAGGGTCCGTTAGCCACGAGCAGCAAGGCTCCTGGCTGGCTGAGCCGTATTGTTACAGAGTACAAGCTCACTCTGCTCTCCGCATGATAGGCCAATGTATTGATAGATGAGGGGTTGAGGTAGGAAGAGGCTTTATTTGGGGAGCTGGCTGACCAAGAAGATGACAGGCTAACACCTCAAAATAACTGTCTTACTGAGATCTTGCTGCTGAGTTCTTTTATTGATCAGAGATGGGGGGAGGTGAGGAAGCAGCCGTGTAAGAAGGACACTAATTTTGCAAATATCTCCTAGAATGGCAAGCCTTAGGCAAGGGATGTCTTAATTTCTTCCTTCCTGCCATATACAGGTGGACAGGGTTCTGAACAAAAGCTCTTTATTTTAACAGTCAAGCATAGGGGCAGAATTCTCTTAGGCAGGCCATTCTGTATGATTATAATGACAAAAGAAATGAAAAGCTAGTCAAAGAAACAATTACAACATGGAAACAGAATTGGCTTCTTCTCTGCAACAGTCACAATGTCTACTTCAGAGAGTAGTTGTGATCTGTTATTGGAGTTCAAGTGTGTAGAGTGTTTTGTAGAGTTTCTGGCCAGATTAAATAATTTTTAGCTATTGTTTTAATTAGAATGGGAAAGGAGGGCAGGGAGATAGTACTATAAATCCTGTATGCTCTATCTCATTAAATCTGCTGCCCAAATGTTAGCCATGAAGTGCTAATACCTCTGGAGCTCCAGAAATCTGGGCTCCTTCAGCCTATAGGAGGGTATGGGCAGGCTGATGCCTGGACTGTGTCATGTCAACTGTGCACTGAGTGTATGCTAATTTATTCTTCAATTGTCCACACTCAACAGTACTTATTGAAAGTGAAAGTTTCTCAGTTGTGTTTGATTCTTTGTGACCCCATGGACTATGTGTAGTCCATGGAATTCTGCAGGCCAGAATACTGGAATGGGTAGCCTTTCCCTTCTCCAGGGGATCTACTCAACCCAGGAATAGAACCGGGGTCTCCTGCATTGTTGGCGGATTCTTTACTAACTGACCTGTCAGGGAAACCTTTTACTTATTAGAAATGTAGAGAATCTTATATATATAATGAATAGGATGGGGGACCATACAAAAATTAAAAGGAGTTAGAAATACTCTCTGAAACCTGTGCCAATCCAGACACAATGATAGGTCTCAGAGGGGATCCCCTAAAACCTTGAGGGTTTGCCCTTTTCCATCTGGGTGTGGGCTTGTGACTCAGGCTGATTCATCACCATGTAACCAGTTCAGCTGTTTCCATTTCCAGATCTGTGAGTACCTCCTAGGCCTCCAGGTTGTCAAAGGTAGTCATTTACAGTGCTTTTGAAATTGTTGAAATGACTTCTGCCTAAGAAAAGCAAAAAATAAATTCTGCCCTGTTTTTAGACTTATGAATCAACCTGGAAGCCCATTCCTAAATTACAAAAAGGAAATAAATTACTCTAACTCTCCATTTAGAAACCATTCTAAGACTGTAACTCTTTTGATTTAATAGCATATTTTACCTGGAGTGAAAAGCAAAGAGGAAAAACATTAAACTCAGTAAAAGTGGTAATTTCTCATAAAAACCTTTGGTCACAATTTAGGTCTTGAAAGAAAGGAATTAAAATTTTTCTTATTCTAACAGTCCTATAAGGTTGTTAGTAAATGCATATAAATGGTAATCAATTTATTTTGGAAGAATATATTTTATAACTGTAGAAGATTTTGCAAGGCAATACGTGGTAAAGTATTCAAAGCTAAAAGTGCTAGAGATGAATTAGATCAGACTCTGGCTTATTTCCCAGAAAATATAATATTCTATAAAGGAAAGCATTATAATCGGTTTCTTATGCTACTCATTCAGGTGTCTTGTGTTTAGCAGAAATTTAAAACAGATCTCCAAAGAGAAATTGACTTAAAATGTAAAGGCATAAGACCAGATACCAATAGTAGGTGAAGGGATTTCCTGTGTAGATGAAGTTTAGATGCATAAAATTTATAATTTTCATAGATTCAGTGGAAACAAACTATGAAATGATATTGATACATTTATAAAATTTGAACATAGTAAGGAATAAAAGGGCTCAATTTCACTGTTCAGTTCAGTTCAGTTCAGTTGCTCTTTGCGACCCCATGAATCGCAGCACGCCAGGCCTCCCTGTCCATCACCAACTCCTGGAGTTCACTCAAACTCACTCCATCTCAGATAACTTAATCAGAGATCCTGTTTTGATTTAAAGGCTAAACCAAAATAAGAGAATATTAATCACTGTGATGAGCATGGGCATGTGCTTGGTAGATGTGAAATAAATGAAGGAAACTAGCTGTTAACCAAACTCAGAATGAGCTAGGCAAAGAAAATTGAGAAGCTTACCAAAATGCCTGAATTGAATTTAATAGGTTAGGTAAGCTGATATTAATAATACACAAATGATATATAATGATTTTTTTTATGTGCAAGCTCATTTGCTTTTTCTTTATCTCTCTTGCAACTACAGTGTAGATGAATGTACACATTTATGTTTATTTATTTGTTTTTATTATCAGGGCTCTAACCCAAAAATACTCTGGGAATATCACTATTTCTCTAGTTTAAGGTGTAGAATAGAATTAGGCTCAATGGACTTTTTCCTGATCTTGTTCTTCAGAGCATCCTTCCCTATTGACAAAGAGGCAAAGAATTTCAACCCAATTAAAAGAATATTTCTCCTTAAGGTTTAGAGAAGAGCTGCCATATATTGGCCACCCCAGGCATCCTTTCCCTGGTTTTGCTAGATCTTTCATGGACAAAGGGACCTCCCAAGCAGAGATAATCACAATCTCATTTTTGCCACACCAGCCTAGGGGAAAGGAAGCAATTTAGAAAGAAGGGAGAATCCAAACAGAGACCACTCCAAACAACAGAGCTTGTAACCCCTTAGCTCCTCCCTGGGAAAGTTCTTCCAACACAATGGCCTACTTTGTCCTTGCTGAGAAAGACAGGCTTAGGGCCATTTCTATGGTGTACAGCCAATCCTTAAAATAATTTACCAGAGCTACTTTCTTTGAGATGATTTTCTCAAGAAGGGGAAATAACTAAGAAATTATAAGCTAAAAATTATTATAGACTTTATGTGTGCATTTATTGTTAGTATATTAGATTGAACATTTTGATATCTCTGTAGGAATGTAGCATGTTTAACTCTTCTTTTATTACATGAATTATTATATTAGAAAATACAATCTACTTGTATATGTCAGTATATTGAATTCTTTATATATGCTAAGGTGAAGTCACTCAGTCATGTCCGACTCTTTGCGACCCCACAGACTATAGCTTACCAGGCTCTTCCATCCATGGGATTTTCCAGGCAAGAGTACTGGAGTGGGTTGCCATTTCCTTCTCCAGAGGATCTTCCCGACCAGGGATTGAATCTGGGTCTCCCACATTGTAGGCAGATGCTTTACCGTCTGAGCCACCAGGGAAGCCTCTTATATATGCTAGAACATTTAAATTTTTTTCACTAAAAGTTTACTGTACATCAATGTTCTGTAACTATTTTATTAGTTTTTTTTCTCTATCCTTACTTATCATCTGTCCACATCCATTTTCATTGGTTTTCAGTAAAAGGATGATCTAAGGTCCCACACTCATGTACAATGGAAATGCCCTGGAAATAATGTATATTTTTCCTTTTTTATTTTAATATAACTAGTGCATTTCACATATTACATTGTAATGGCAATCCAGAGCTTTACTGCTCAGAGTATGGTTCATGGACCAACAACATTAACATCACTTGGAACTTATTTAAAATGCAGGGTTACAGTTTCCAGAATAAAAATCTGTACTAAAAGAGGGTCTTCTTTGTGATTTGTATGCATATAAAATTTGAGAGGTCAAAATCTTGATCAAGGGTTAGCAAATTTTCTGTAAATGGTGCAACTGTGTATATTTTAGGCTTTGTGGGCCATTTAGTTTCTGTTGTAATTGCTCAGTGTAAGAGCAGTCATATACAGAAACATGTGAAAGGTTCCAATAGTACTATATTTATGAACACTAAAATTTTAATTGAGTTTTCAGATGTCAAAAAATATTATTCTTATTTTGATTATCCCCCTTCCATTTAAAAGCATTTATAGCTTACTTTGGGCTCCCTTTACCCCCCTGTTCTACAACACGGGCTCCCCAGATGGTGCATTGGTAAATAATTTTCTTGCCTATGCCCTGCTGGAGGAAGTGGCAACCCACTCCAGTATTCTTCCCTAGAGAATCTCATGGACAGAGGAGCCTGGAAAGCTACAGGCCACAGGGTTGTAAACAGCTGGGCAGGACTGAAGGGACTGAACACGCATGCTTGCCAATGCAGGAGATGCAGGGGATGAGCTCAATCCCTGGGTCAGCAAGTTCCCCTGGAGTAGGAAATGGCAATCCACTCCAGTATTCTTGCCTGGAAAATCCCATGGACAGAGGAGTCTGATGGGCTACAATCCATGGGATTGCAAAGATTCATTCATGACTGAGAGTGAGCACTGAGCATGATTCTACAGCACAGTAGTCTTCCATAAGGTGACTTTTGATGCCAAAGTAATAGGATATATGAAACCGAAGTGTAGAATTGCAAATAGGATGGGTCTAGTCTCAAACACCAGCAAATCATATTAAAGATAATTTAAAAAGTAATAAAATAAGACAGTCATGAAAAGAAAATGCCCTTTGTTATGTATATAGTATATGCTTATAGAATATATTGAAAATTATAAAGGAGAAAATTTAAATCATGGAAACTATTTCCATCAAGAACAGACACTGTTGAAGACACTTGCTAAACTCTCAGTTTAGCAAGATGTTTTTGTGTACATACAAACATTTTGTGCCATTTTATATTCCAATTTTCCCACCTAATGCTAATTCATAAGCCTTTTATGTGTTATTAAATAGGCTTCCAAAACACATACTTTTAAAGAGCAGTCTAATATTCTAGCATGAGACTGTCCCATTTCATAAGGTATCTTAAGAGACTAGTGGAAAACATAATAAGGATGAGAATGAGTACTCATTGGAGAATGAGTAATGATTACTCAGCTTAACAACCTAAATCTAAAATAAGAAGGGCTGCAGGCATAGCAAATTATAGATTTCAGAAGATGAATAAGCCCCTCAATTGAGGAATCACCCCAAGGAAGTGTGTGAGCTGGGATATGTGAAATGAAGGCACTGGGTGTATTTTTTCAGTGTAAAGTTAATGTGTATTTAGAAAAACATTTGAGTAACTATGATTTACGAGATTGCACTGCCCATACTGTTGGATCTTTTTCTCCTATGCTCACTTTGAGGAAGCTACTGAGTGTTGGGGGATCCCACATGACCAGAACCTACAGGGGACCGTTAGGACTGAGGGCAACCCTCAGGAACAGACTGTAAGACTCTGAACCTTGTGATCCTACAGTCTCAAGAAACCAAATTCCACCAACAGCCTGAATGAATTTGGAAGTGGATCCTTCCCTAGTGAATTCTGAGCTGAGACCTCAGCCCCAGCAGAAACTATGATTGTAGTCTTGTGAGACTCTAAGCAGAGGACCCATACCAGAATCTTCCCACAGAAACTGTGAGATAATCAATGTGTTGTTTTAAACATTTGACTTTGTGGTAATATTGTTCCTCAGCGGTAGATAATGTACCATGGTGTGAGTTCCTATTTCTAAGGATGATGTGAAAAGAATACCGATAATGATTTTTTTTTAATGCATGCTCAAGACATTTTCTATTGAAAATTAAATATTTATAAAATAGGTGATTGAGAAAGTAGGTCTTTAAATGCAAGAAGAAATGGTTAGAGACTGTGGCAAATCTTGATATGGGTTATATGACCATTGTTTCTTAGTTTTCTTTGCTGTTGTTTTTTTTTTAATTTGCTTAATTCTTTAAAATAAGAGTTGGAAAATGAGCAATGGTTTAGTGGCATAGAGAACATCACTCTGCTTTGGTATTGGGAGGGGTGGCCTGACTACAGGTAGCAATTGAAAAAAAAAGGTGAATGGAAAAAAGGAGTAAAGGATACTGAAAATAATTGCAGCATCAAGAAAAAGAAGGGTGAAGAGATGAGGAAATGAGGTTTTTGAAGGAAGATTGATTTGTCTGTGTGTGTGTTTAAGGTGGAAAGACTTGTGTGCGCCTGCATGCGCATTCACTTCAGTTGTGTCCGACTCTTTGCAACCTGATTAACTGTAGCCCGCCAGGCTCTTCTGTCCATGGGATTCTCCAGGCAAAAATACTGGAATGGGTTGCTGTGCCTTCTACAGGGGGTCTTCCTCAACCAGGGATCCAACCCATATCTCCTGCATTGAAGGCACATTCTTTACCACTGAGGCACCAGGGCAGCCCAAGGTGGAAATATTTAAACATTTACTTTAAAAACAATTGAAAGGGAGTGAGAGGAAGGACAACTGATTATGTAAAATTCAAAAGGAGTGAAAGAGTCCAATGTCCAGATGGATATCTGAAGGCAGATGAAGGAAGGACACCACATCTAAATTAACCAAACAGAAAAAGGAAACTGTAAGTGCAGTAAGGTTCTAGCTTTTTCTGTGAATTAAGCATCCAGATAATCTGCTATGATTAAGGAGAGATTTGAAGGAAGGGTTGATTACACCTTTGAGAAAAAAATCTTTGGAAGAAAGTACTGAGAATAGGACTGTGAGTTTAACAGTAAAACTTCCTAAGACTGCCATGGAGTATAGCAAGCCCAACTGAGTTAGCTTTTTTATCTTTTAAGGAACATCTTTCCTCCCTTCCCTGATTTTCTGTAGCAGTGTCCAGCAACCTTGGGTTTCAGTCATTTCAGTTCAGTCACTCAGTCGTGTCCGACTCTCTGCGATCCCATGAATCACAGCACGCCAGGCCTCCCTGTCCATCACCAATTCCCGGAGTTCACTCAAACTCATGTCCACAGAGTCGGTGATGCCATCCAACCATCTCATTCTCTGTCGACCCCTTCTCCTCCCGCCTCCAACCTTTCCCAGCATCAGAGACCTTACCAGTGAGTCAATTCATCGCATGAGGTGGCCAAAGTATTGGAGTTTCAGCTTTAGCATAAATGAACACCCAGGACTGATCTCCTTTAGAATGGACTGGTTGGATCTCCTTGCAGTCCAAGGGACTCTCAAGAGTCTTCTCCAACACCACAGTTCAAAAGCATCAATTCTTCGGCGATCAGCTTTCTTCACAGTCCAACTCTCACATCCATACATGACCACGGGAAAAACCATAGCTTTGACTAGACAGACCTTGGTTGGCAAAGTAATGTCTCTGCTTTTTAATATACTATCTAGGTTGGTCATAACTTTCCTTCCAAGGAGCAAGCGTCTTTTAATTTCCTGGCTGCAATCAGCATCTGCAGTGATTTTGGAGCCCAAAAAAATAAAGTCTGACACTGTCTCCACTGTTTCCCCATCTATTTCCCATGAAGTGATGGGACCAGATGCCATGATCTTCGTTTTCTGAATGTTGAGCTTCAAGCCAACCTTTTCACTCTCCTCTTTCACTTTCATCAAGAGGCTTTTGAGTTCCTCTTCACTTTCTGCCATAAGGGTGGTGTCATCTGCATATCTGAGGTTATTGATATTTCTCCCAGCAATCTTGATTCCAGCTTGTGCTTCTTCCAGCCCAGCGTTTCTCATGATGTACTCTGCATAGAAGTTAAATAAGCAGGGTGACAATATACAGCCTTGACGTACTCCTTTTCCTATTTGGAACCAGTCTGTTGTTTCATGTACAGTTCTGACTGTTGCTTCCTGACCTGCATACAGGTTTCTCAAGAGGCAGGTCAGGTGGTCTGGGATTCCCATCTCTTTCAGAATGTTCCACAGTTTATTGTGATCCACACAGTCAAAGGCTTTGGCATAGTCAATGAAGCAGAAATAGATGTTTTTCTGGAACTCTCTCACTTTCTCCATGATCCAGCGGATGTTGGCAATTTGATCTCTGGTGCCTCTGCCTTTTCTAAAACCTGCTTGAACATCTGGGAGTTCACGGTTCACATATTGCTGAAGCTAATCCAAGGCAGGAGTTTTGCCAGATGGTTGAATAATGAGAGGAACTAAGGAATTAGCTTATTGGCAATAGTATTAAAATAACACAATCTTAGAATCAAATCAGGATAAAGAGGGAAATAAAGACATTAGAGAGCTGACGAATTGGAGCAAAGTCAAAAGGTAAGTAATCTAAAGGTCCTGATGAGATGTAGTCAAATCTGAACCTGTTTTTGGAGAAGGAAAGGGCAACCCACTCCAGTACTCTTGCCTGGAGAATCCCACTGACAGAGGAGTCTGGTAGGCTATAGTCCATGGGGTCGCAAAGAGTCGGACATGACTGAGAGACTTCACACTCATACGTAGTAAAAAAGAAAAAAGGTTTTTACATTGTAAATGATTGAGAAATTATCAAAGGTGGATATCTCAAGACATGAAAAATTGTAGTAAGTAAGTGTGAGGCCAGAAAGATCAGGAATTGAGAAATTAAACTTGGGGTAGAGGAATTTTTATTCAAACGATGACTACTGAATTGATACATTTGAAAATAGAGATGTTTCGTAGTGAAAATATCCAGGTTGAAACTGTAAGATTTTTGCTTCAGTTCAGTTCAGTTCAGTTCAGTCGCTCAGTCGTGTCCGACTCTCCGTGACCCCGTGAATCACAGCACGCCAGGCCTCCCTGTCCATCACCAGCTCCCGGAGTTCACTAAACTCATGTCCACCAAGTTGGTGATTCCATCCAGCCATCTCATTCTCTGTCATCTCTGTCTCCTCCTGCCCCCAATCCCTCCCAGCATCAGAGTCTTTTCCAGTGAGTCAACTCGTTGCATGAGGTGGCCAAAGTATTGGAGTTTCAATTTTAGCATCAGTCCTTCCAATGAACACCCAGGATTGATCTCCTCTAGAATGGACTGGTTGGATCTCCTTGCAGTCCAAGGGACTCTCAAGAGTCTTCTCCAGCACCACAGTTCAAAAGCATCAACTGGTGAATAGAGGGTCAAAGAATTGAAAGGGTTGCTGGAAAGTCATTCATTCATGTTGTAGAGTCCTTTGAATGCACTAGTCCATAGCTAGTGCTATAGTCTCTGATGAAAGACTGGAGGCATGATGAGGTTGTAGTGGCATTTGTAGGGAGAAAGTGGTTAGCTCAAAAGGTGCACAAGCCAAAAATAGTGGAGCTTTCTAAAAAAACAATAAGCAATCTGCCTTTCGGGAGGATAGGAAGTAAATATGATCAGTCCGTGCTGCTTCCTCAGCTTCTAGGCCAGAGGGGTGGGAAACCCAAACTATCCTGTTGGGAGAGGAAGAGATGAGCTTTGAGACTTTATTCTCATCAAATCAAAGTCTTGGTCACAGCCAGAAGGAGCCAAAGAATATTTTTTAGACAAACTCTATCATGTGAGGAGTTTATGTTAGTGCCAAATAGAGTTTTAAATGATCATCTTACTTATATTTAGAATAGAGCATGATGAGTTAAGATGTTTTTCAAAATATCTGTATACTAATCTTGAATGACTGTATTCTAAAAAAATTTTATAAGTGCAAAAATTTGTACCTAATATTTTAATTGTTAATTTTTTAAATTTATTGAGGTAAACTGACATATAAGAAAATATTTAAGATGTATGATTCAGTAATTTTTGAAACATGTATATGCTCATGAAACTATCACTAAAATCAAGATACTGAATGTATCCATCACCCCCAAAAGTTTGTTTTTAATTATTACTATATTATTCTAATATAATGCCTTATATTATAAAGTTAATCCTAATTTAACTTGAAGTATTTGATACATTTTATTTCATTCATTTGTTCTTTCATTCTTCAGTAATGAATAAATGAGTACACTGAGATGAATATTGAGATGAGTACATGCCCGGGCTTTTAAGGATAATGTCATCTAACCAAGGAATATAAATTGGGTTAGAATAAATATCTAATATATAAATAATTAATATTTCTTTTTAAATCTCTGGATAAGAGATTTTTACAAAAAATATTTTAATTTTTACAAGGAAACACATTCCTAAGATAAATTATTCTAAGATACAGATTTTATAAAAAATTTTCTTTGCAGATTCAATTATTCAGCATAATTTTTAAAAGCATTTTGTACTCTGTTAAATTCTGACCTTGTTGAAATGTGTTAAAGACACGCTTATATTCCTATATTGATTGTAGGATATTAGCTCTCTTTTATTCTGAGGTGAGATTGTCTTTCTGCAAAGTCATCCATTTCACTAGTGAGAATGGAGAAGTATTGGGTTGCCTAGTACCCATATCTCTTAGAGTATGCAGGAGACAGTCTATATCTATAGCACTGCCTCTGAATTCATGGAACATTAGAAATGATACAACAGTTAAGTTATTTAAATCCTGAAAAATCAGGGATTCATTTGTAATGCTACTTCTAGAAGTACCTGACAGGAGATAGTTCTTAAAAAGAAAAAAAAAATTAACCCATTATTCAAAATTAGGAGAGAAAAAAAAAAACTAACATATTTTTTGACCTTGATGCAGATCTTTTCATGCTCTCAAAATTGAAATAGAACTTAGTTTACAGTGTTAATATAAAACATAGAGAAATACAGAAATGTTTATATATTAAAGTTTTGAATATAATCATATCAGTTTCAAAATACTTATTCTACTTAAGCTTCAGTTCAGTTCAGTTGTTCAGTCATGTCTGACTCTTTGTGACCCCATGGACTGCAGCATGCCAGGCTTCCCTGTCCATTACCAATTCCTGGAACTTGCTCAAACTCATGTCCATCAAGTCAGTGATGCCATCTAACCATCTCATCCTCTCTCATCAACCCCTTCTCCTGCCTTCAATCTTTCCCAGCATCAGGGTCTTTTCCAGTGAGTCAGTTCTTCACATCTGGTGGCCAAAGTATAAGAACTTCAGCTTCAGCATCAGTCCTTTCAATGAATATTCAGGACTTATTTCCTTCAGGATTGACTGGTTTGATCTCCATACAGTCCAAGGGACTCTTAAGAGTCTTCCACAATACCACAGTTCAAAAGCATCAAATCTTAAGTGTTCAGCTTTCTTAATGGTCGAACTCTGACATCCATATATGACTACTGGAAAAACCATAGCTTTGACTATACAGACCTTTGTCGGTAAAGTAATATCTCTGATTTTTAATATGCTATCTAGGTTTGTCACAGGCTTTCCTGGTGGCTCAGACAGTATAGAATCATCCTGCAATGTGGGAGACCCAGATTTGACCCCTGGGTTGGGAAGATCCCTGAAGGAAGGAATGGCAACCTACTCCAGTATTCTTATCTGGAGAATTCCATGAATAGAGGACCCTGGTGAGTGACAATCCATGGGATCACAAACAGTGAGACACAACTGAGCGACTAGTCATTGCTTTTCCTTCAAGGAGCAAGCGTCTTTTAATTTCATGGTTGCAGTCACCATCTGCAGTGATTTTGGAGCCCAAGAAAATAAAGTTTGTCACTGTTTACATTGTTTTCCCATGTATTTTCCATGAAGTGATGGGACCAGATGCCATGACCTTAGTTTTTTGAATGTTGAGTTTTAAGCCAACTATTTCAGTCTCCTCTTTCACTTTGATCAAAAGGCTTTTTAGTTCCTTTTCGCTTTCTGCCATAAGGGCATTGTCATCTGCATATCTGAGGTTATTGATATTTCTCCTGACAGTCTTGATTCCAGGTTGTGTGTCACCCAGCCCAACATTTTGCATGATGATTCTGCATGTAAGTTAAATACGCAAGGTGACAATATACAGCCTTGATGTACTCCTTTCCCAATTTGGAACCAGTCTGTAGTTCAATTTCTGGTTCTAATATTGCTTCTTGACCTGCATACAGATTTCTCAGGAGGTAAGTAAGGTGGTTTGGTATTTCCATCTCTGGAAGAATTTTTCAGTTTGTTTTGATCCATACAAAGGCCTTAGTGTCCAAAAGATTGTTCTATACAACTGTGTTTCTTTTGCTGCCTCGTATACAGGGTTATCATTATCCTCTTGCTATATTCCATATATATGTGTTAGTATACTGTATTGGTGTTTTTCTTTCTGGCTTACTTCACTCTGTATAATGGGCTCCAGTTTCATCCACCTCATTAGAACTGATTCAAATGTATTCCTTTTAATTGCTGAGTGGGAGAGGATGAGGGTGGGATGATTTGGGAGAATGGCATTGAAATATGTATATTATCATATGTGAAACGAATCGCCAGTCCAAGTTCGATGCATGATACAGGATGCTCGGGGTTGGTGTACTGAGATGAACCAGAGGGATGAGAGCGGGAGGGAGGTGGGAGGGGGGTCAGGATGGGGAGCATATGTAGAAAAAAACATAGAAACAACTGTTCTACTTCAAAAAAAAAATTTTAAAGGCCTTAGTGTAGTCAATGAAGCAGAAGTAAATGTTTTTCTGAAATTCTCTTGCTTTTTCTATGATCTAATAGATGTTGGCAACTTGATCTCTTATTATAATTTCTCCATTACAGATGCTAGAAAATGATGCTCAGAAAAAATATTTAGTTTAAGGGCACCCAGATCTATAGTATTAAAGCAAGATTTAAAACATGCCTTTTTACTCTAAATATAGATCTGAAAAAAAATTCTTTCACTTACAAATATGATATATATGTATAGATAGTTGAAATATAAGAAGTTGGTGTTTAACATTTGACATTATAATTTAATTATGTTCAGCATTTATTTTCTTAGTAATTACATCTTTTTAGGTTTGATTTGTTAGAAAAATTTAGAGCTATTATAATGTAAGACATGGATTTTTGAAGTGAAAGCTGTATAGCACAGAGGAAATAGCAACTGCAGAGGCTTGAAGTGGGAGTGTGCTTAGCCAGATTGGAAGCTGTCCATGAATTCAGTGTGGTTCCAGTGGCCTGAAAGAGGAATGGTATATAAAGTGAATGATACAGCAGGGACCAGATCAAAAAGGACCTCAGAGACCACAATAAAGATCTAACTTTTATTCTAATTGACATAGAGCAGAAAAGCTTTGATGGGAGGGGACCTAGACATTTCCATTTACTGGAATGGGGGAAGCAGGTTTGCAAACTGAGAAGGTAAAAGGCAAGGAGAAACCTACAATTCTATTTTAACAAGTTAAGTTTAAAATATTTATTAGACACACAAATGGAAATCTCTAGAAGACAATAAAGTATACAAATCTGTTTGAATTTCATGGAGGGAATGAGGAGCTGGGTTTGAGATAGTCAGTGTATAGATGTTCTGAAAAATCATGGTCTTGGGTGAGAGGATTAGGGAATATACCAGTGGAAGTAGGAGAACCTCTAGAGCATACTGATAGATTCATTACAGAAATGTAACCTTATACATTTGTGGAACTGCTTAGTAAGTCTCTTTTTTTTTTTTTTTTTACAGAAGGGAATTCATTTACTGAAACCTCTTCTATGTCAAAGTTCTGTTTAACATCCTATACACATTAATCATTAATCTTAAGAAAATTCCAAAAGAAAATGCTATGAAAATTCCAAAAGAAAAGCATTTATATTTAAATTATTCTGATACAGTGATACTGACTTGTTAATTACATTCCTCAAAGTCATGTACCTAACAATTAGATCTTATTAAAAGTTTATAAATTCCATTTTATTATATATCCTGTGATATACCTTTAAAAGAATGAACCTTAAAAAGAAGTTCTGATAGTCTTCTGGTAAAAGTATACCTCCCATATGATTTAAAAAGTTATTCGTAATGGGAAATATGGTTATCCCCTTAACTTGACCACAGAGAAATAACAGATTGAAAAATGGAAATGATAAGATCTCAAGGATGAGAATGGATTCTGATATTTGGAATCTGTAATTGCCAAAGAATGAAAGTCATGAATGTCATGTTTAGCCATGTAGGTTTTCTACATTTGAGAGAAGCACATGCACAAAAAATATCTTATGAAACCAAGACAGACCTTCATAAATTTAGTTATGATCCCCTGAATGATGTTTTCAGCCGTCTGAGGGTAAAGATCAAATCCAGAGCATTACTAGTAGAATGCAGCATTTAGGGAAAAGTTTAGATCAAATATGTGTGATAAAATTATTTGAGATGATTTTGGAAAGATCATGAATATTTAAGGTGGCATCTCTAATCTTTTCTTATGAGGTTCTTATGTGGTATGATGGTGGTGGTTTAGTCGCTAAGTCGTGTCTGTCTTTTGAGATCCCGTGAACTGTAGTTTGTCAGGCTCCTCTCTCCATGGAATTCTCCAGGCAAGATTACTGGAGTGGGTTGCCATTTCCTTCTCCAGGGAGTAAGTCTCTTTAAAGTTGTTGCAGTCATGTCTGATGTTGGACTTTGAAGTCCACAGGGCAGGCGGTAAGAAGAGAAGAAGGATGTAAAATGGGAGAGGAATTACTAGCTGGAACCTTCAAGTATGAATTGCAACCCAATGAGTGAAGATTGAAACCCCTGATAGCAGGTGTTGCCTCTGACCTTGATGTTGTGGGTGTATAGGAAAAGCCAGGGCCCTTAGTCATGGAGTTAAACACATACACCTGGCCCAGGAGACAGATAAGCAGAAGGAGGTTCTTGGGAAGGTGGAGCAGTTGCAGAGACAAAATGATTGTTGTTTCCCTTCTACCCTCCAAATCTCCCAAGAATTTCCCCTTTGGCTCAACCTAAATTGAAACAGGCCAGAAAGGAAGTCCTGGGAAGGGCAGACAAGTTGACCTGCTGCAAGTCCACGAGAAGTGGTGACTATAGGTAGAGAAGAGATGAAGTTGTAGGTTTGAATCATGCGGCACTCAAAGTTCAGTTCAGTTCAGTCGCTCAGTCGTGTCCGACTCTCCGCGACCCCATGAATCACAGCACGCCAGGCCTCCCTGTCCATCACCAACTCCCGGAGTACACTCAAACTCATGTCCACAGAGTCGGTGATGCCATCCAGCTATCTCATTCTCGGTCGTCCCCTTCTCCTCCCGCCCCCAACCTTTCCTAGCATCAGAGTCTTTTCCAGTGAGTCAACTCATCGCATGAGGTGGCCAAAGTATTACAGTTTCAGCTTTAGCATCAGTCCTTCCAATGAACACCCAGGACTGATCTCCTTTAGAATGGACTGGTTGGATCTCCTTGCAGTCCAAGGGACTCTCAAGAGTCTTCTCCAACACCACAGTTCAAAAGCATCAATTCTTCGGCGATCAGCTTTCTTCACAGTCCAACTCTCACATCCATACATGACCACAGGAAAAACCATAGCCTTGACTAAACGGACCTTTGTTGGCAAAGTAATGTCTCTGCTTTTTAATATACTATCAAGGTTGGTCATAACTTTCCTTCCAAGGAGTAAGCGTCTTTTAATTTCATGGCTGCAATCAGCATCTGAGGTGATTTTGGAGCCCTAAAAAATAAAGTCTGACACTGTTTCCACTGTTTTTTCATCTATTTCCCATGAAGTGATAGGACCAGATGCCATGATCTTTGTTTTCTGAATGTTGAGCTTCAAGCCAACATTTTCACTCTCCTCTTTGGTCAGGAATATGAAGTTTCTTAGCAAATGTCCTTAAACGCAGAGGGCACATCCTTTTTCATTAATTCTTAAATGTCTTTGGCTGCAAAGAGGATGTGATGGCTAGAGCTTGGACTGTGAGATAGAGGCCACCTATTGTGAATGGATAAGCAATAAGACAGGACTTCCCATGTGGTACTAGTGATAAAGAACCCACCTGCCAATGCAGGAGACATAAGAGATGTAGGCTCAATCCCTGGGTTGGGAAGATCCCCTGGAGAAGGGCATGGCAACCTACTTCAATATTGTTGCCTGGAGAATCCCATGGACAGACAAGATTGGTGGGCTACAGTCCATGGGTTGCCAGGGGTTAGACATGACTGAAGAGACTTTGCATGCAAGCACTAGTAACAAGACAGAAAATGCTTCTGTTAGTTATGCTCCTCCCTGTTTTGTGACAGCAGCCCTGATCTCACCTCCAAACCATGCTAACAAAAGGGAGAAGTAAAATTTGTCACATTTAAACCACTATTGATTGGTATTTTCTGCCACCTGCAATCAAACCTAATTCAAATTTACAGAGTGGACTCAATAGAAAATAAGAGGTCAACACATGAAGACATATTATAGACAACATTTTGATGGATTTTATCTATAAATTGGTCCCTAGTTGGAGGATTAGTGAAAATAGGGAGAGTTGTTTTTTTTTTTTATGATAGTAAATGTTACTACATTTTTCTGTAAGATTCAGTTCAGTTCAGTTTAGTCGCTCAGTCATGTCCGACTCTTTGCGACCCCATGAATCACAGCACGCCAGGCCTCCCTGTCCAACACCAACTCCCAGAGTTCACTCAAACTCATGTCCATCGAGTCGGTGATGCCATCCAGTCATCTCATTCTCTGTCGTCCCCTTCTCCTCCCGCCCCCAATCCCTCCCAGCATCAGAGTCTTTTCCAGTGAGTCAACTCTTCGCATGAGGTGGCCAAAGTATTGCAGTTTCAGCTTTAGCATCAGTCCTTCCAATGAACACCCAGGATTGATCTCCTCTAGAATGGACTGGTTGGATCTCCTTGCAGTCCAAGTGACTCTCAAGAGTCTTCTCCAGCACCACAGTTCAAAAGCATCAATTCTTTGGCGATCAGCTTGCTTCACAGTCCAACTCTCACATCCATACATGACCATGGGAAAAACCATAACCTTGACTAGACGGATTAGGGATTATCTAATGGAGAGCTATTTTATGGGGCTTCCCAGGTAGCTCAAAGTGTAAAAAGTCTGTCTGCAATGTGGGAGACCTGGGTTCAATCCCTGGGTTGGGAAGATCCCCTGGAGGAGGGCTGCTGCTGCTGCTGCTAAGTCACTTCAGTCGTGTCTGACTCTGTGTGACCCCATAGACGAAGCCCACCAGGCTCCCCCATCCCTGGGATTCTCCAGGCAAGAACACTGGAGTGGGTTGCCATTTCCTTCTCCAATGTGTGAAAGTGAAAAGTGAAAGTGAAGTCGCTCAGTCATGTCCAACCCTCAGCGACCCCACAGACTACAGCCTACCAGGCTCCTCCATCCATGGGATTTTCTAGGCAAGAGTACTGGAGTGGCTTGCCATTGCCTTCTCCATGGAGGAGGGCATGGCAACCCGTTTCAGTATTCCTGCCGGGAGAATTCCATGGACAGAGAAACCTGGCAGGGCTATAGTCCTTGGGGTCTCAAAGAGTCAGACACAACAGAGCAACTAACACTTTCACATTTATCCTATAGAAAAGGATTAAATTGATACAAAGAATTGTGAGCTGAAAAATAAGAATAATAGAATTCTTGGAGAAATATTTACTTGTTTGCTTATTCAAAATGGGAGAAATTATATTTGAATTATCCTCTTATATAGATGTTAATATTATGGTTGAAAACTATAAAACCAGTATTCTTGGGATTCAAGCAACTTTTCATAATTTTCAACCAGGCTTTCTGGAAAAAATGTAAAATATTTTTAATATTATAAACCTTGTTTTGTTGAAAATAACTGGTAAAGTAGACTTTCCATTTTAAAACATACATCAGTTAGGAAATGTTTAATTCTCACCTTCATTTGCAACACACATTGTTTCTTGTATTTTAGTTCTGGATAAAGCTTATCAAATTTATTATGAGAATATGATGTACCAATTAGCTTTTCATGCTTACCTATTAAAATTTCATTCAAAGTGTACAGTTTTTATTGAAATTTAACTTTTATACCTTTCTTGCAATAAGTGATCCACCTTCAGGTCATTAAGCAATTTGTTTAAATTCTCCTGCAATTAATTTTAGGCAGAGGTCAATGCACATATACTAATTTATTCTTGAAAACATGATAATTTATTAGTCAAATCTAATACAAAGTGAAATTCTAGATTGAAACATTCTTTCTGCTTAGATCTCTGGGGAAAGACATTATTTTATGTGGTTATATTTTTTGGCAAGCAAATAGAGTGAGTTTGTGATTTACTTGATATGTTGTTCATATTTTTCTTTATTTATTACCTAGTATAAACAAGGGCTTATATAAATACATTTACATGCAATTATATCATTGTGTAATGGTAACATTAGACATGTTTCAAGTATAAGACATAATAGTGTCATAGTGTCTTATACTTAAAGCACATTTTCACAGGAGATATTTTCCTACTTAATACGTTTATTTCTGACATATTTATGGTCATCTCTTCAAAATTCTAAGCCTCTTGTTAAAAAATAGTTTCTTAATAGAAATATTGGTGTTTTTTAAATTAAATGTTCTATAAAGTACATTTTAATTATTTTTCCTTAACTACCAAGACCCATCTATCAGCCACATAAAGTGATCATGCTCAGATTATAAAGGGTTACAGCATCACTGGATAAAGCATGTTCTTTATTTTGTAGTAGGAAACAAATTGTGAGCACAAATAGGCTTGCAGTGTGGTTTCGTTTACAACTGAAAGCATGTAGTACCAGCCTTGGCCTCCATATGGTGCTAGTGTTATGTACTGGGACATCGCAAGCCAGAACTACCTGGTCACGCAAAATACCCACTCATACAGCCCATCAAATATAATTCCAGTAATGAAACAACAGATTCAAATGAAAAGACACTACACCTGAAATCCTGCCTTCTTTAAAATCTGGCTCATAAGCAGTAACAAGTTTGCCAAATCATTTGTGGAAATTATAGCAATGCTAAACAAAAGGTGAAATGAAATGACGAGTTTAGATTTCTTCTTTCATCTTTGGGATCTCACCAGTGGGTTCAACATCATGCTCTTTTTCTATGGATTGTTTTCACTCTTCCATAGATGGTTATTTGGAATGGTGTTAAAGAAAGGAAGTCCTTGGGGGGAAAGAGTCTTCACAGGACTTCTGCCAGGTTTTTTCTTTGGTCGTTGTGATTCCTTTGAAGTCTAAGATTCACTCTCATAGCCAAAATGTGATTTATTTTGAATATTCTGATTTTCTGTCAGATTCTTCACAACTTTAAAGCTATTGTTTGTTTCCATTTATGTTAATGTGAAACAGGTACATTCATTGAGTTGATGGCAGCTTTATGTGATATATAAAAGTTTATATACATCTGCCAACTGTATGACAGTTGAAGATACTACAAAATATTACAAAATATTTGGCCTTTTTCCTTAGTTTCTTGCCAACTGACTAATGGATAATTGCATTGGCTTTATGTAAATCCTTTTCTTCTTTCACAATGGAATACAATTGTTTTTTTCATTTTATGTTTATGTATTGAACATTGTCCTCTGTAGAGTCAAAGTGAACAACTGAAAAAATGATCCAAATAATTAACAGAAAGAAATTAATCTCTGATTTCTAGATAGTTTAAGCTATATGAGTGCCTTGCTTCTATCACACAAATATTTGTTGAATAAACTAGCCTATGCCAGCTGGTTTGGGTCTGGTTTTACCAGTGATGGTTAAACGACAGTGGAGATCATAGGGAAAATGAAAGAGGATTCAAGACTTGAAATAAAAGAAAGTTGAAAAAATATTACATTGAATTATCACTTACTTTCTTCCCTTCTTCCTTCCTTCCTTTCTTTTTTATAAAGTAAATAATCCATAACCTGACTTTGAAAAAATTAGATCACTTCTTACCAGAAAGACAAAAAATATAAGTGGTTTTAAATTCTAGAATTAGAGAATTAAAGAAGCCCATGGATGGATAACTTCTTTATTGCAGTTTATGGCATTTATTGTTGGCCTCATACTGAGTCCCTCTCTTAAGTGGACTGACTATAAATTGTTTTATTTCCTTTACTCATATTAGTGGTAACATTTTTTGAAAATGTTGGAATCTTTTGGACAAATAATATAAACATCAGTAACTATTGGTAAGTGAATTATTAGCCTTAAATCCTTTCTTGGAAACTTCTTTCTTCCCCTGCAACCATAACTAGAGATGTGTTTGTGTGTGTATGTATGCCTATAAGAGTGTGTATATATATATTTCCACAAATAGTCACTATTATTATCTGACAGATTCTTTTTAAAACCTATTTGTTGCACAGTTACTGCATGTTGCAATATGGAATAATGATTATTAATAGAAAAAAAATTTTTCTTGGGTGCCTTTGATACTGGATCTTTAGTAATTTTGCCTACTGTATTTAGCTCCAGTGTTGTGCCTGACTACCAAGCTCCAAAGACCCTAGTCAAACCTAATAGCTTACGGAATGATATGAACAGAGTGTACACTGCCATCCGACATGACCTTGGATGAAGGCTTCTATGTGGTGAGTTTAATCTCAGTTGTTGAGGCTGGTTGTTGATTAAAGTACAACTGCCTTGAAAGGTTTTTATTGTAAAACTCTACTACTTCCTGTTGGAGAAGGAAATGGCAACCGACTCTAGTATTCTTGCTTGGAAAATCCCATGGACAGAGGAACCTGTCAGGCTACAGTCCATGGGGTGGCAAGAGTCAGACATGACTTAGCGACTAAACCATGTTACGTCCTTTTTAATACTTAATAAAGATAAGTTCCAGATAGTATAATAATTTGGAAGAGTCAATATGAAGTCTTTAAATAGTATTCTCCAAGAAGGCAAGTGTAATGGTTGGAACTCAGGCCCTGGAGTTTGGGTGTGAGAGTCCAGATCTGTTGCTTTATCAATACTTCACAGGCGGTAAAAATTCTGCCTGCAATGCCGGAGACCCTGTTCAATCCCTGGGTCAGGAAGATCCCCTGGAGAAGGGTATGGAAACACACTCTAGTATTCTTGCCTGGAGAATCCCATGGACAGAGGAGCCTGGGGACTGACTGTCCAGGGGGTCACAAAGAACTGGACACAACTGAGTGACTAACACTTCCAACTTCACCTCAGGCAAGTGGTTACTTAACATCTGTGTCCCAGATTCTTCTTCTGTGTAAATGGCAGCAAAAATGGTTTCACTGAATATGGCTGTTGTCTGGATTAAACTGGATTATATGTGAATGTGCCCTGTATGGTGTCTAGCATGTACAAGACAAGTAAACATTTGTGTTATTATTAGAGTACTCATTTTTATTCTACTGAAATGGAATCAATTTGCAGTTCAGTGCTCGGTGCTGAAGACACCAATCACGGATCAAGAACAAGTCGCCATCAGTGCCACCAGTAGCTCAGAAATCTGTGTTAAAACAGACATAAAAACCAGTAAGTTATGATGTATTATTACAGAAGTTTGTTACATTTTTAAAGGTAACTAATTGGATCTCCGCCTTTATAAGGAATTCTATATTACCTATAAGGAAGAGTATGTAGGGAAACCTCCCAGGATCTATAAATTAAAGATTTCTAGAGTTAATGGCACACATAATTTCATTTTGCCATAAAAAGGGCATAAAAAGCTCTTTGATTAAAATCAATTAAAGATGATACCTATCTCAAAATGCTTATGCTTTTCTTTATTATCAAGGACATAAAAGAAAATTAGAATAAATCTAGTATGAGTCAGAAACAAAGAACTCAAGATTCTACCAAATGTAAATTTTGCTCAAATTTTATGTCTTTTTTTAATAATAGATGATCAAAATGGAAAAATAAAAGTTCAGTGTTTTAAAATAATTAACTATGTTGATGACATCAGAATGGCATCAGCCAAATCTCTTTCACACAAGCAACTAGATTGCATCCCGGCTCATAGTGAACTACTCTCAATAACATACAAATCAGGGATAATTTAGTTTTCCCTTTTCCATCATCCTCTTGAATTGTTGAATGTGGGAAAAAGTGAATCCAGACTTCTGGAATCCTGACCAATGGATACATCAACAGTCAGTTATAAAACCCATCAGCCTTGACGCTGCAGTGGCAGCAGTAGCTGGCTGTATTGGTGAGTGATTTGAGATGCTCCAGAATGTAGGGATAGCAAGAGTGGAGGAAGGTTTAGTGATCCTGGAAGGCCATGACCACTGAAGAGAAAGTTTATCTTTAGTTCACAAAGGATCATCATTATTGCTCTCTTGTGACATGTGGTTACTAATGGTTTAATCATGATGTTCTTGAGATGCAGGACTATTTGTTCACCTATAAATACTGTTCATGACATTTTTGTGTGTAGTGCTCAACTGGAAAAGCTAAGGGCATAGCCATCCCATTCTAAAAGTAACATAGAGATTCATGTTACCTCTCACTCAACCCTCAACTATCCACATCTCTCTCTAGCTATATTAGTATAATAACTTCTACCGATATACGTTTTAATAGCAGATAGGAAGAAATAGAATATTAGTGACTTATTTATGCTATATGTTTGTCCATGAGCCTGTTTCCCAAAGCACAGTAAGTAAAGTGGGTGCATTTAGTTAGGAGAGATTATGTTTGCTAATGGTAACAAGTAAACCAAAAGGCTTAACATAACATATGTTTAGTTCTTGCGTACATAAAGTTTTCTGTGGGCTGGATAACTTTCCAGGGCAACTGTCCCTACTATGATGATTCAGTAATCCAAGATGCCTCAATCTTGTACCTTCACATTTCGACATATGGCCTCCTCCTTTTCTTCAACCTTTGTTACAGAAAGTACTTGAGAGAGAAAGAATTGCTTAGTAGCCTAGATGTGATACATGTCACTTCTGCTCATTTATTTGGTCAGCAATTTTTACATATGGTGACATATATACAATGGAATACTACTCAGCCATAAAAAGGAACACATTTGAGTCAGTTCTAATGAGGTGGATGAACCTAGAGCCTATTATACAGAGTGAAGTAAGTCAGAAAGAGAAAAACAAATATTGTGTATTAATGCATATATATATGGAGAAGGACATGGTAACCCATTCCAGTATTCTTGCCTGGAGAATCCCATGGACGGAGAAGCCTGGTAGGCTACAGTCCACGGGGTCGCAAAGAGTCGGACACAACTGAGCAACTGAACGGAACAGAACGGAACGGAATGCATATATATGAAATCTAGAAGGATGTACTGATGAATCTGTTCACAGGGCAGCAATGAAGACACAGACATAGAGAACAGACTTATGGACAAGGGTGGGGGAAAAGAGGGAGAGGGTGAGATAAATGGACAGAGCAGCATGGAAGCATATACACTGCTGCTGCTGCTAAGTCGCTTCAGTCGTGTATGACTCTGTGTGACCCCATAGACGGCAGCCCACCAGGCTCCGCCGTCCCTGGGATTCTCCAGACAAGAACACTGAAGTGGGATGCCATGTCCTTCTCCAGTGCATGCAAGTGAAAAGTGAAAGTGAAGTCGCTCAGTCATGTCCGACCCTTCGAGACCCCATGGAATGCAGCCTACCAGGCTCCTCCTTCCATGGGATTTTCCAGGCAAGAGTACTGGAGTGGGGTGCCATTGCCTTCTCCGGCATATATACTAGCATATGTAAATAGAGAGCCAATGGGAATTTGCTGTACAACTCAGGGAACTCAGACTGGGGCCCTGTAATAATCTAGAGGGGTGGGAATGGGTGGGAAGTGGGAGGGAAATTCAAGAGGCAGGGGACATATGTACACCTATGGTTGATTCATGTTGATATATGACAGAAATCAAACCAATATTGTAAACCAATCATCAATCAATTACAAATAAATAAATATTTAAAAAAAAGAAATTGTCACATGGCTTAGCATAACTGCCAAGGGGTTGAGAAATGTAGTCTCCTGTATTTATATCCTATTTTCTTGGGGAGGAAGAAAAGAAAGAATGGATATTCTAAAGAGTATTAGTAACTAGAGAGTCCCATCCCACAATATGTGAAATAGTTTTAAGTGGTGCAGAGAAGCTTTTTACAATGTTTGCTTGTTTTCAACACATATTTAAAAAATGTAAGTGCACGCTGTAGTTGTGGCTTCATTTTATATAAATTTAAATTTAAATTGAAGATACTATAGTCTTATGATAAAAATGGTAGAAAGTGGCAAACAGATATCTATTTTAATAACACTGACCTAAAAGAATCACCGTGAAATATTAGTATGTAAAACTTTAAGTAAACTGAGAGTACAAGGTGGGGCATTAGAATCTGCTCTTAGCCGATACCCTATGTGATTCAGCAGCAGACTGTCTTGGACCACATGCTGGGAGGATTGTTTCAGAGGCCAGTTGCTCTTTTGCTGTTAAAATTGGGGAACCAGGGAAAGGGGAGCCCAGAACTGCTGATAAGTTCTCAGTTCTGGCCTTTTTTCTTACTGCCTTGTTGCAACAGTTAACAACAAAGGGTTTGGACAGAAACATTTGACCTGGTAGGGAATACCTTCAGGACTACCATTTTCCTTCTTACTTGGTTTTTATTTTTGTCTCAGATTGTTCAAACTGGCAGTCTCACTCCTATCAGATCAAATATAATAATATCAATAGATATTACTGCTAGTTCCAAAAGCCTTTCCATTTACTTAAGCTCTTCATTCACTGTTGATGCTGTTAGTTTTATTATTATTATTTCTATTTACATGTTTTCTAAGGGTGCCTAGAAATCTCTCCCAAGGAAGATGGCTTTGATGTCCTTACTGTCTATAACATTCTTTCTCCGTGATGATTAATAGAAAACTTTTACTTTTTTAAAAAATGTTTGGTTTGGATAATAAACTGTATGATGACCCTGCTCCTGAGAATTCTTTTATTTTATGATGTGAAGGACTGATTTGGTCCTAATGACTCTTCATTCCTTTGCTTGTGGCTAGAGCCACACAGGGGTAGCTGAGGCTATGGTTAGTATTTTTAATACTCATTTTGGGGGGACATCATCTGTATAGACTAGAAAAAAGGATAAAAGGACATAGAAGTTAAAGGGGGTAAGCAATGACATTGATGACTGAAGGATAAACCAAAGCACATTTTTGAGACACCCAAAGGAGTTCATGAATCTGGCACAGACTTCACAATGCTCTAACCTTATCTAAAGGATGACATATAAACACTGAAGATGAATCTGGGTGTATAGCGGTATGTGTATAACTAGCATCTGTAACATTTATCCCTGCATCAATAGTTAATGGTGTGAATTCTGTATCCTATGAAATGGTTGTGAAATGTTACATTGCTTCAGTTTCATAATAGGATTAGGACAGGCCCTGTACTAGCTTAAATGGAATTTCATTTGCATGAGTGTAGGCATGCATTTGTAATAAAAGTTATATCCATCATATTTAACACATCTAAAAGCTGCTATTTAATTTCTAGTTATTTCAATTCTGGAAGAAAGTAAAAGAGGATTCCAAAGGTATGTTATAGCACACTTAGAAAAACTTTTAGTTCTATAGCTCATCAGACTGGCTCTTAAAATATGCAAGTGCCTACAGAGACCACCCCAGCTTAAAAGTATCTAAATACCTCATGTTACTTTACTGCTAAATAATGTTTAGAGTTTGTTATCTTTTGTAGACCTTGGAAATCTAATTATTTATAATATCCACTGATATTTACATCTTGCTGAATATACTTTGCTTGTAGTAGAACATATCATGCTTAGGAAATTGGGTGAAGAATGCTTGGTTCTACATTTGTTTATATATAATGCAAAATAACTCTGTTATCTTTTTGTTATAAATGCATTATTTTAAATCCATAATTCTCAAGAAGTGTTCTTAATCATTACCTTTTAAAATGCAGAATGAGAAAAAGAGTTGAAATCATTTGTTGATCATTAACTTTAAACTATCAAGTCAAATATCCATTCAAGTTTATTGGTATCTTAAAATAATACCATTCATTTCCATGCCAACAGCTATGGAGTGTTTAGTTTTTGAGATTGATTGAAAGTAGATTGTAAAGCTGACCTATTGTGTTAAGCTTATTTACACAAACATAGTGTCTTGGAAAATAAATTCTAAAAGTGCATAGCAGTTGAACCCCAAGGTATTTTACATCCCAACTTTTCTAGTATCTACTGGGATCTGTCCCATAGAGAATCTCACTTACCATAATTATCTTATATAGGAGAAGAATCACCTCAAAAGTTAATTATTCCAAAATTTGAGATGAAATTTATGATCTGCTTATAAAAAAGAATTTATTTTTGATTTGAAGAATTTGTACATTTGAAGAATGGCATGACACTTTGTTAGTTTTAACATATCGACAAAACAATCACAGACATTTTTTTCAGGTTCTTGAAATGCTTTCTTTATAGCAGTTGAAAATGACATTTCTAAGATGCAATCAATATAAAAAGAAAAAAATGTGAAAAAATGCAATTTCAGTGGAAATGGGGAAAAAAATCAATTTGGGTACTGAATGGTGACAGATAGATTGTTTAAAATGAATCTGTATTTACTCAAGGGTTAATCCTGATGAGCGAGAATTTAAAAGCCCTTCATGACCCTCCATCCTCTTAGGTTATACTGATATTTAAATAAGCAGCCTATTGTATATCATTCTCCCTCCTGATTCCCCTTTCCCATCAAAATGTGAACTTGTCTCCTGTCGCCGGGTGACGCGGGGCCAATAGTACTGGGAGGGCGGGTGGGACGAGGGCACGTGGACGAGAAACACTTCCTAGAAACAGCAAGTGTGCTGCTCAAGCCCGCCTGAACTTTCCCCGTAAACACAGCTCGCCGACAGCGGCATCCCTGCTGGGTGGATCCTGCAACTCCTGGAGGGAATGGCACTTCTTGTTTTTAATTAGCAAGGTGAAAGGTGAATTAAAACTAGCTGTTTGGCAAGTCGGTGCAAGAAGCTGACTTCTGCGAGGCTTCAAGGAGCCAGAAGAGAAGAGGAGCTCCACGGGGGTGAAGGCAGTGCGTGTGCTGGGCTTGTTGTTTTTTCTGAATGAATCGCTTGCATAAGTGACTCAGATAATACAGTTTCTTCCTGAATCTCCCCGCTTAGTGACTGAAAAGAGCTCTAGGCAGGACATGGCAGTGAAGATTCACTCCTTGGAATGTCCTCTTGCTCCCGGCTTATAAACAACTGTCCTGGGGAAGGGCAGGTTTTACATATCCAAACACAGCCTGACAAATGGCACTTTGGAACTGTGCTTTCTGATGACAACGCGTTCGATTTGTGACAAAGCCTCTCTCGCACGCTGCCCCTGGAGGGGAGTCCTAAGTAAAACTCACCCCGCCAGAGAGTGAGGATCGCAGCGGCAGGCAGCATGGCATCGGCTGGGCACCTCATCACCTGGCTCCTGTGGGGCTACTTGCTGGAGCTGTGGACAGGAGGTCACACAGCTGACACCCCGCACCCCCGCTTACGCCTGTCACATAAAGGTAGGTGACCTTTTGTTTAGAAAAAAATGAGAAAAAAAATAAAATCATTTAGCATTGATCTTTGGTCTCCAGATTCAACATGCACCTGAAAAAAATTACTGCAAAATTGACTGACGCCTCTAAGTACCTTTAATGAATAGGTCATAGCTAACCACAGATGAAAATAGTGTAAAATCACAGGCTAACTTTAGAGACGTTATTTTTGTCTTGTAAATATTAGGTTTTGTTAATAAGTTCACTCACTAGCTGACACAACGAGGAGAGAGAAGGAAGCAGGTTGTAAAGAGCTTTGAGGGGCTGAATCCACCAAGTTAGCAGTGGGTATTTAAATATCAGTTCATGCATAAAGGGAAGCAAGGATGTTAGGGAAGGGCTGTAGAAACAGAGGTGCAATTGATTTTTTGTTTTGTGTTGTCCATAATGGGGATGAGAAGAGGAAAAAAGAAGATTCTCGAAAATAAAATGATTCCTTGCCCATTATAACAAAGTCATCACTGTGTAATTAAAATGACTCACAACTGTTATAAACTGGCTTTCTAATTAAATTGATTATTAGAAATTTTTTATATGTGGCAAGAAAAAAATCAATTAACAATCCCTGTAAACTGGTTTATATTGATTTAAAGTGTTAGGTACTGTACACTAGCATCTATTCTTTTTTTAATGTAAATTTGTATTGCTTAATTGAAGATCTATCTTCAATTGAAATGGTTATTTTATTCTGCTACTATGTTTTGTAAAGCAGCATTTAGTCATAAATAAATGATCAAATGATAGCTTTTGCATCAAGGCCCGTAAAAGCCAGTCATGAAGAGGTTTGATGACCCTTCCTATAAACAAACAAATAAGCAACAAACAAAACCCATACTCTATGAAAGTGACTTTGCTGACTTAAAAGTTTTTTGAAATAAATTTTCAGGAAAGAAGTATTTGTTATCATTAATCATTGAGATAGATAATAGATGGAATAGTGAAAATTATATAAGAAATATTTTTCAATTGTGTAAGCTTTTAAATTGTCTCCCACTGTAGAAAGTATTCTGTATTTTTAAAATATGAGTGTAACTTTACCAGAAGGAGAAACCAAAAGGGAGACCTCAATTTTAATGACACTTTTTTTTGTTTTTTATTGGACAATTATCAGTTGATTTGATTATAGAAATGTCTCATTTTAGAACAGCTAAAAATCTATGGATATTTTCTTAGTTTAAATAGATTTCTGATAATACTCCCAAGTATGTAGCAAAAATTTAAGAAACACATTGACCCTGAATTTGTAAAGTATTTAAAATATAGTGCCTAGAATTAGTATAATTTATTTGATTTGGAAAGATGTATTATGGTATGTACCCACATACATATTCCTAAGAAGTTAAGATCAAATATACCTAAATGCTAAAATTTGATGTGATGGAATATGGACACATAAGGATGCCAGAGAAAGAAAACATAATAATGGATTATTTTTCTATTGTAGACAAGTGGATAAGCTGACAAATTTGTCAAGTTACCATTGTGCTATGCATGGTATCAACCCTGTATACTTTATTAATCGGATGCTTGTTTTTTGATAGCTCAATATCGGTGTTTCCAGAGATATCTCATTTTAATATTTTCCCTTGGGGAACTTCTAATTTAGTCAGAGCATACCAGAACTCTGGTACATAATGTTGTCATCGGCCGCATCTTCAACACCTCTCCTGATCAGAAACGGTAACTGATTTTACGAGTTGTGTAAGTGATGTGGGAGGACCACTGCTGTATCTGTGGCTACTAGACTGAAAACTGCCCGAAGATTTCCTCTTGGCTTTTCTTAACCTTTTGATTTAGTGGCACGAGCTGAAAATGTGCGATGTTGTGCTTTTATATAAAGATAGTATAGACTTACCTGAAAACAGGATGTTCCCACCTGTGCAGTTTAATTGCCGAAATCAGTTACGAGATCACAGCAGAGATGCAACCTGAAGCAGCAAGTGCTTCCTGCACTGCAGGTGTTTCAGTGAAAGGGAAGCACAGAACTGTCAGAGTAGGGACATTCTGCCCCACTAATACAGTAAAAATAAGACATTCACCTCCCTACACTTCAGAATCAGTGGACGTTTTAGCAGTGTCCAAAAACTGGGGACAGAATATTTTAGAGTATACTCTTTTGCTATTGTAAATGATATCCAAATAGGTGAAATTTTAGTAGTCAGTAAATTAGGTGATTAATATTGTAAATGAATGTATGGTCATTAAAAATAAGATACATGAGACATAAGTAATCTAGCACCTTTGCACTGCTTCCTGACCCCCTGTGGAGAAATCCAGTAAGCCTTCTTGGATGTGGTCTACTAGATTCATCCAGGAATTCATTTCATAGCCATGGTCTAGGCCATGTGGGAAAAGGACAGGCATCATTCTTATATCTTCCATTATCAAGATGGTGCTGGAGACCACAAGCTTCGTGTTTCTTCCCGAAGAGGAGAGGAAAGTCTCAGTGTCATATATTAATATAAAGCTTGAATTAAATTATATAAAAATATGTTCAGAAAAAAAGTATCCAGGAATTGCCCTTTTTCCTTTCTCCTTCATTCTTCTCTAACCCTGGAAGTGGCATGTTCTTCAACAGAGCTTGAGAGGAGAAGACCATTAGGATCAAAAGGGAGAAAATGCGGAGAGGGAGGGGGACAACGTAGAACATTGGGATCAAATATGGAGCATCTTATAGCTTATTCCTCACCGCTCTCCACCCACAGTGGGATAATATTGAATTCTTTCCTCTTCTGCTGAATATCCATTCCACTCTGATATTAAGCAAAGATGCTAACTTAAGGCAAGCCTTGTAAATAAAGAAATGAAATATTTGCTTTTATTGAGGCAATACATATATCTCTGAATGCATTTTACAGGTTCAGGATAAATTGGGTTAACCAAAACATACAAAGATAAAATGGCAAGATCCTGTCCTGCCCTGTCAGAATGTTTGGTCAAGATATGGGTTGAGATTAACTATGTCAAACAAGAATTTGACAGTTTCTGAACAGTTAAGAATTTATCACCAGTTTTATAGCTAATACCCTAAAGAGGGTAATTTTGATATAATTAGTATGCATTTATAATATTCTACCTAAGGATTTCTTTGAAAAGTAGCCATAAGCCTCGTGACAGAAAGGCATGAGAATGAAGGCAAGAGAATAGAGGGAGAAGTGTCCTGGTGGATTCAGCCACTTCTCTTTGCTGATGTCTGGTCTATCCTTACTTTTCTTTTCTTTTTTTTTTCCTCCTTACTTTTCACCATCCTACATTAATGAGGTTACAGGGAAGGCAAAAATATAGCCTTCCTGATAATGGAGTTCAAAGAAGAAAAAACAAATGAGGAAAGAAACCCATGTCAAAGAAGAAATCCCAGTGCATGTGGAAAGTCCCAGAAATGCAATCAAGGGAGGTTCCAGATGGGGTAGGTGTTCAAAGACCCCAGAAGGGACTTCACAATTGCAGAAGCCAAGAAGAATGGCTGCTGATAAGCAGAGGGTGTTATCCCAGGATGTTTGATGAAAAGATAGCTAAATAAAGACATAAATATGGCAGAAATTAAAAAGTGAAAGTCACTCAGTCTTGTCCGACTCTGCGACCCCATGGACTGCAGCCCAGCAGGCTCCTCTGTCCATGGGACTCTCCAGGCCAGAATACTGGAGTGGGTTGCCATGCCTTCCTCCAAGGGATCTTCCTAACCCAGGAAGTGAGCCCAGGTCTCTTGCACTGCAGATGGATTCTTTATCATCTGAATCACCAGGGAAGCCCAAATATGACAGAGGATCATTACTAAAATATGTTGATATTATAAATGTATATTTGAGCATTGAATACATATCTATATATATAAATATAGGATAGTGATTATTAACTAGTCTATCTGTATTTTAATATTATAAGCAATTGAATGCGTATTTTTGGTAGTTCAAAGAGCTCAGATTTGAAGTGAGAGGTCTCTACTCCAGCTATAATCTTTCCACTTATACTAATGGTAGTTATCTGTGCCTCAGTTTCCTTAATTTGAAAATAGTGATAGTACTGATATTTTTCACTGGGTTTTTGAGAAGATTGAAACAGAACAATAATACTATAAAAGCACACTTTATAACCTAAAAATTATCTTATTGATGTTTCCTGAAGACTGATAGAAAATTAGAATATTAGAAGGAAAAAATAAAAAAGCTTTTGGAAATGCCTTAAGTTTGGATATCATTAAGTCCCAGCATCTATAATGCTAGAATAGATGACAGCAAAATTTAGTCGTGATTTGCATAAAATTTGTAATCTATCCTGAATGCATTCACTCCAAATCCGATTTCATACCTTTGACCTCTACTTATAGTAATTTATCAGATAATTATATCATCTATGTATAATCCAAGATTCATGGTCACTATTTTTGCAATAGAAGTCTGCATATATCTGTTTATTATACATACTCATTTTAGACCACACATTTTAGAATTGTTTTTCCATTTATACAAAAAAATGAGATAAAATTCTAGGAGAATACAATAATAAATAAGTTTTGAATGATCATCCTGGAGGTTGTAGTATTTATTTTATATCCAGGGCCATTTAAAAATGGCAGTGACTGAGCCGGTTTTTCCTGAACCGGCTCATAGCTTGAGTTTCTCAGACAGTAACTAGGTATTATCAATAATGACATTAGTTACACATCCCTGTGTGGTTAATAAATAAAACTGGTTATAAGGCATGATTCATAAAGTAAGTTGTTAGAAAGGATCCAGGGGTGAATACAAACCTTACTGTCCAGATCTCCATGAGGGAGAATTAGTGAGAATTAATTGATGTTTATTAAGAAACAGTTTATATTTGAAAAAAAAAAGCCACTGGGTAAGATGAAAGGATTACAATAAGTTTTGTTGAGTTTTGTTTACACAGAATGTATTTTTCATAGAAGTCTATATAAGGATTTTATTTTTTTTAAAGTAATGATTATTTATTAAGATCTTTACACAGGAATCAAGTTATGGGTAAACATACAGTAGAGGCTCACCTGCCCATTGCAGTTTGTTTGACACACCTTTATGCATACCAAATATATAGAACTTGTATAGGAATTTGAAGAAGCCACAAGATATTTGAGGAATGGTTTCCTCTGAGGCTAAAGTCACTTGTGATCTGGGAGCTGTAACACAGGGAAACTCATGGTCAGGGGTCTCTTGGGACACAGAGCTAAAAATTATCCAGTAGAAGAGAGGTGAGTAGTGTTCATGAGTAGACAGAAGGCAACTGCACTTTACTGGGTGCTACACATGGGCACTTACAGTACACGAAGTCACTGGATAAATGACTCCCAAAAGTGGGATTAGATAGAGTAGTGGGACTGGAGGAGAGCCAGGAGAGACACTAACATTTAAGGTTCTTTGTTGAGTCAGGGCCTGTGCCAGCTGCTCTATTACTTCCCTTAATTCTCCATAGCAACTCTTGGTTACATTGATTCCTGTTTACAAATTAAGAGAGATTAAGTAGCTTGCCTAAGGTCATACAGGTAGAGACCAAGTTAAGAAGGATATTATTTTCTTCCCTCCTGCACCACACACCCCTTCTTCTGGTGGTCCAAAATTCACACACAAATTACTACTCCCACAGTTCAGTTCCTTATATGCGAACTAAGGAATCTAAGAGCTATTTAAATATTTATTTTTCTTTCTTTCTTTGGCTACACCAGGTCTTGGTCATAGCACACAGGCTCTTGGAACTTTGTTTCAGCATGAGATCTTTCAGCTGTGGTAATGTGAACTCTTAGTTGCAGCATGCAGGATCTAGTCCCCTGACCAGGGATAGAACCCAGGCACCCTGCATTGGGAACACGGAGTCTTAGCCACTGAACCACTAGATAAGTCCATCTAGGAGTCTGTTTAAAGCCATTCACAGGTCCTACAAGAATCACAGAGTGCAGATTTGGCTCCTGGGATTTAGTTTGCAGACTTCTGTGCTGGGGGGCTTTCAGTTGAGGCTTCTGGTGTGTTCAACAAGCTTCCTTCCCCTGGTAGGTCCTGAATTCTGTTCTTGTCTCATCCGCAGTGTGAGCCTAATGACAACTCCTCTCTGCTTTTCAGAGGTTTTCAGCCTTTTAGCTGCTGCTCTTAACAGTTTCAAAACTGTAGTTATCTTGATGAGAAAGTGGAACTTGTGTTTGATGAACTTCAAGTCTCTAAAAACTCCAGCTTCATGAGCTGGCCAAGAGTTCTGCCAGTAGAGCAGACCTGTTCACCAGCAGAAGTCCTCATTCTCCTTCTGCATTGAGAATAGGCACATGCTACAAGTGGAAGAGAGGTTGCAAATATCAGTTCACCTCTCACGTCTCCCCTCTCTAGAATCTTAACCCCTAACTTAGCCCTCATTGTTTCAGTAGCTTTCTGATGCTTTTAAATATAAAATTTTAAGATGAAAGGATTACAATAAGTTTTGTTGAGTTTTGATTACACAGAATGTATTTTTCATAGAAGTCTATATAAGGATTTTAAATAACACTATTCTTTGTGATTCATGGGGTCGCAAAGAGTCAGACACGACTGAGCGACTGAACTGAACTGATTCTTTGTATTTTCATCTGTTACTTACAAATATTGCTTGTGTATCACAGAAATACACCTAGATAATCAAAAGTTTCAGAATGGCTCTATGAATTATTCAGTTTGTATGTATATGTTGAGTATGACAGTGAGAAAACAGTTATCTTTAAAGTAAAATAGGGTGAGGGGAGGTCAGAATTAGGGAAAGTTGTGAATAAATAGGGCAAATTTTGGACCAAAAAATGATTTAGTCATATAAAATCATGTCTGAAAAATTTTGTGAAGACTGTGTTCTATACATAATAAAGAACCAATACTTGTTCTTGACTAAAAAACACATGCAGTAATCATATTGTCACAATGGAATATTCTTTGAAAAATTTATGTTACAGTATTATTTTATTGTCCATGTCAGATTTGTCATTTAATGAGGGTATTTCATAGAGATGGTCTCTCTTCCTGTCTGGGATAAGATGACTTGGTGGCCCCAGTTCTGTGACCACATAATAAAGCACCAAACATCAAATTGGTCATTGCTAGTAAAAAATTATTGAAAATAATCTGCTAAGTAGCTTTCTTTCATCAAAGATATCTGTTGGAATCATCCTGGGGAGTTCTTAGTGGGAGAGCATACAAAGATTTACAAAAAGATTTACTTTATCTTTGTGTGTAAAACTCTTCTGTAGTTTAGTAGAGGAATTTAGTCTGCAGGAATCCAGAAATGGCACTTTGCATGCATGCATGCCCCTTCATACATAGCCACTGCGGTATTAAAATGGCCTGGTTAAGTTCAGTCTCAGAGAATTTAAAAGAAAACAAAACTAAAATTATACCACTTACAACATTTTCCTTAAAGCATGAAGATTTCAATTATTTTCTTGGTTTCGATAGACAGGATCAATTGCTGTTAATAGTCTTTAGCACAACATCTGATACTTTGGAATATTCTATAAATTATACAAAGGATGATGATTATTTTAATGAAGAATTTTTTTCCAAGTATGGTTTTACATAACATTTGGAGAGTAAGAGAAACTATCAATGTCATTAGTTATTTCTTGGGCTTAAGCAAGCATTATTCTTTGTACTCATGTTAAGGATGATAATGACAAGACTGGATATTTTATCAGCTGGATTTTCTGGAGTATGAATGAAAAAGATATGTTAATACCTCATTTGAACCAAGTGTTATAATTTTTGATAGTGGAGAACATTTTCTGTCAGAGAATGTGATGATTTCAAAAACAGGAATGTTTGTGGAATTGAAAAGTTGATTTCCTATAGCCCTGGTGGGTGGTCAAAACAATTGGTGGCTTGGGTCCAATACTTAGTTCAGAATATTCCCACCATAAGGCCCCATTGCCTGGTAACTTTGACTCTACAACTAGTATGGAAAAGGAAAAGAGAAATTCATGACTTGCCTGATTTCTAGGGCTTAAAAACATATTTCTGCTTCTATCTTTAATCATCACTGCTTTCTGGTCAAGGACTTAGCTCATAGCCTTGGCACAGTACACATAGAAAAGTAGTTTAGGCCCAAGAATACAAAACACTTTCGCATTCTAATGTCAATAGCCTAAAATCTCTACATTTTGGATGTCGCTTATGGCTGCATGACTTGAGAAAGTTACTTATCTTTTCTGGGTATGAATTTTCTCATTTTTAAAATGGGATAATACTTAACTTGCAGCATCCTAAAAGAATTACATGAGATACTGCAAATTAGGGTGGTAAATATTTTAGCTTTAGGAAGCTTTTCATAAATTACTCATGAATCAGAAGAGTGGTTCAGGGAGACTTAGCCTACTCTTGTTCCCTTTTTTATTCTAAAAGCAATCGTGAGTTAATTATTAACTTAACCTCTTAAAATAAGGGAAAATCTTTAATCAACAGTTTTTTTTTTTTAATTGAAAGCAAAGCTTTTTGGTTTTGTTTTTAAATGAAGTCCAGCTCTAAATTGAGTAGATGACTGGAAAGAACATAGGATATTGGCATCTCTTATGCTTGTAAGTTACCATAAGCTTATTTTATTGATAATTTAAGGAAAGTTGGAACTTTATCTGATGGTACTTTGGAGACAAGAGACCAAAGCCATAAAATAAACAGAAGTTACTAACAAAGGTAATTGTAGACCCAGCTTTAGAAGACACAATGGAACAGATATTACTAAGAACAGATCACACTGTCAGAAGTTAAACCAAACAGTGGCTTGTAAGCAATCAGCCCAACATACGCAACATACATTGTTTGCTTTGAAAGTGAGAGAATGCTTTCCATTCTACCTTTCCCCTGGACTCACAGGTATGGTGTATGCTGCCGAGCACAGTCCCTTACCCTTCGTAGGTGTTCAGTCAATGATCATTGACCAGGTATGTGAATAAAGCACAATGATTTAAAGCAGCCATTTTTTTTTTTTTTTTTAAGAAATACCTGATACTTGGGTGGGGTGAAGAATACCAAAGTAACTAAGGAATCCAGAACAAATATATATGGCTCTTTTGATAAAACATACATGAGGAGAAAGGCTGGGGCTTTCTCTGCCTGTTCACCTTCCTTCACCTCAGCTTTGCATTGTACGGAGCTGCTGGGGCTTCCAGACACCTTCCAACAGGTCAACCATATTCTCTAATCTATAATCAGTCCCCTTTAAAACAAAACAAAACCTACTTTTTGATACTCTTGTCATTCTTGAACGATCACCACAACCACTTCCTTTACTACTCCTATCACTTGTTTCTTTGACTTCTCCTCAGTGTTGTCACCAACCCCGTTGTCTCTTTTTCTCCCCACCTTTCTTTTCCAGATAGATATTATGATTTCTTCCCTACTTTAAGCCAAAGGTGAAATGAAAGCATTTTAAGTGAATGATGTCTATTTACTGGTCTGAGTTTACCTGAGTATTTTATTGGCTAGTTCAACGAATAGAAGACATGACTTTACTCATTAGGTGTTAAAAATGTGTTGAAATGTATGGTTTAGGAAATAATGAAATAGTAAATAGCTTACTAGTGACTTGGACAACTTACCCTGTTTGTGTAACCAGTGGGTGGCTGATGTTCCCAGCACCATGACACTGTGGGGACTGGTAGGGGAGAATTAGGGTCCTGAGAAGGGCAGAACAGAGCCTGCCAGTCTGTTCCCTCTGTGGATAATGTTGAGCTTAGTGTAAAAATATTAATTATGTAAAACTATCTGTTTCCAAGTAGTTTTGGTTCATTTTCTCTGAGTTATGATTTTTTAACTCATTGAAACCACATTAGAGAGGGTGTTTTATTTACAGGATAGAGCAGAAGAGTAGCATCCCTAAGGCTATGTCTCAGTGGTGACTTTAGGTGGCTCAACCAACTCCAGAACCAGAAAAGAACAGCAGTGATGAAAATGGGAATAAAAAAGTGAGGGGTCAGTTGGGGACATTGACCTTTTCCCTCCTGACTAGCTTCCTCCCAGGAAATGATGGGAGCTGAGGAGAGCTTTAAATTCAAAGCTCAGGATGCCCTGTGGAAATAAAGCTGAAGAGGAAATGTGCTGACCCTGTTGCATATAGCTATTCACTCCTGCTGATTGCTTTTTTCCTAACCCTGAGTCAAAAATTTATCAGGGACCATGTGATTTCAGAGATCCTTTCCAATTCTAGAAATGTAGGTCTCTTTACTTCTCCTCCCAGACCTCCCAGTGTGTTTCATTTCTCCAAAACACTTTGAACGTTTTATTAGGAGACAGCATGTGCTGGTGGAAAGAGTACGTATGGATTCTGTTTTAAAAAATCCTAGATTTGAATCTACAACTTATCCTATTTCATGTCATGTTATTGATGCTAAATCATTGAACTTCTTTGGAGGCTTAATTTCCTCATATGTACACAAGAACTAATTTCTATCTCATGTGATTGTTGTAGAAAATAGAAACATACCATGGAGATGTAAGATATTGTGAAATAATGACTTATTATATTTTCTGACTTATGTGTCTTTAACTATGTTTTAGCATCCTTGAGGGCAAGGAATATTTTTTTGGTGAGATCTTTGTGGATAGAATAAAGTGACTTAATCAGATCATTCCTAAACACTGGAGGTTTAGTATCTACTCAGTAAAAACAAAACAAACAAACAAACAAAAGTTTTATGATTGTTTTTGGCTTCCATGTTATGGTCAAGACAACAAAAGTTTATTTCTTTAAGAGGTAGAACTACTGCTGAGTAATTAACCTGAGAGAGGCTTAGTTGAGCTTCATCTCAGAGGAGATGATGTTGCTTATGATACTTTTCTTACACTCTTCCTCCAAAGTAGGGGCTGAGAGGAGATAGACACTAGGATTAATCCAGTGCTGTACAAAGCGTTCAGGACTGGCAACATTAGCATCCCCTGTGAGCTACTGAATTAGGCTGTTGTTCAGTCACCAAGTCATTTCTGACTCTTTGTGACTCCATGGACTGCAACATGCCAGGCTTCCCTGTCCCTCACCATCTCCTGAAGTTTGCCCAAGTTCCTGTCCATTGCACTGGTGATGCCATCTAACCATCTCATCCTCTGTCACTCTCTTCTTCTGCCTTCAATCTTTCCTGACATCAGGGTCTTTTCCGAAGACCTGACTGTTCACATCAGGTGGCCCAAGTATTGGAGCTTCAGTTTCAGCATCATTCTTTCCAATGAGTATTTAGGATTGATTTGTTTTAAGATTATTTGCTGCCCAAGGGACTCTCAAGAGTCTACTCCAGCACCACAGTTTGAAAGCATCAACTCTTTCACGCTCTGCCTTCTTTATGTTCCAACCCTTATAAGCATACATGACTACTGGAAAGACCACAGCTTTGAATATAAGGACCTTTGTTGCAAAGTGATGTCTTTGCTTTTAAACACACTGTCTAGGTTTGTCATAGCTTTCCTTTCAAGAAGCAGTCATCTTCTAATTTCATGACTGCAGTCACTATTCAAAGTGATTTTAGAGCCCAAGAAAAGGAAATCCGTCACACTTCCACCTTTTCCCCTTCTATTTGCCATGATGTGATGGGATAAGATGCCATGGTCTTAGTTTTGTGGTTTTTTGTTTTTTTTTTAATACTGAGTTTTAAGTCAACTTTTTCACTCTTCTCCTTCACCCTCAGCAAGATGTTCTTTAGTTTCTCTTTGCTTTCTCCCATTATAGTGGTATCATCTGCATATCTGAGATTGTTGATATTTCTCCTGGTAATCTTGATTCCAGCTTGTAACTCATCCAGCCCGGCATTTCTCATGATGTGCTCTACATGTAAGTTAAATAAAAGGATGATAATGAACAGCTTTATCATGCTCCTTTCTCAATCCTGAACTAGTCATTTGTTCCATACAAGGTTCTAACTTTTGCTTCTTGTCCCACATACAGATTTCTCAGGAGATAAGTAAGATGATCTGGTACTATCATCTCTTTAAGAATTTTCTGCAGTTTGTTATGATCCACACAGTCAAAGGCTTTAACGTAGTCAATGAAACAAAGGTAGATGTTTTTCTGGAATTCCCTTGTTTTTTCTATGATACAGTGAATGTTGGTAATTTGATCTCTGGTTCCTCTGCCTTTTCTAAACCCAGTTTGGATGTCTGGAAGTTCTTGGTTCACATAATGCTGAAGCCTGGCTTGGAGGATTTTGAGTATAATATACTTTACTAGCCTGGGAGATGAGTGCAATTATCTGGGTGCGAACATTCTTTAGTACTGCTCTTCTTGGGAATTTGGATAAGGATTGACCTTTTCCAGTCCTGTGGCTACTTCTGGATTTTCCAAATTTGCTGACATATTGAGTGTAGCCCTTTGATAGCATCATCTTTTAGAATTTTAAACAGCTCTGCTGGAATACCATCACCTCCACTAGCTTTATTGACAGCAGTGCTTCCTAAGGCCCACTTGACTTCACACTCCAGAATTAGGCTTACTGGGTCAGTAATTCTGGGGCTCAGGATTCTGTGTTTTAACAAGCCCTGCAGGGGATTCTTTTATTTATTTATTTTTGGAGGACAATTGCTTTACAGTGTTGTTTTGATTTCTACCTCTTAACTTTTTCATTTTTCCTCCTTCAGATCTATCACCCAGATATATCATAAGTGACACCAGGTTAAGGTGTCATTTATTTAAATTTCCAAATTACAGCCTTAATCTTCAAAAATATATTTAAATTCATAAATATTGATTATGCCATTCTCTGCCTATTATGTTTTTCTATTAGATAAGATATATATATATATTATATATAGTTATTGATCATTTAACATATAAATTAAATCTGTTTTTAATAATTTTTCATGGCACAAACTATGACACATGGTGCTCTTATGAGTTTAGATAAGAAAGCATTTAATATTAGTGGATTGTGGAAAAGCATTTTGTAAGATTCCAGGTACCTTTATCTCTCAATGGGAAGTTTTCTTAGACTGATGAAGTTAGGTGCACTTCATTCCTGTTACACACACTGATCTTTCCCTTAACGGACTCAGAAGTTTCTGTATCTTTTTAATAGTTATTCACTCTATCATTCACTTAATACATGACTATTTGTTGAGCTTCTTCAGTGTTTTAGATTCTGGGCATCATGCTAGGAATTTTAGAATAAAAAACATAGTTCTCTAAATGGAATTTAGTATACTGGATTGTAGCCTGCAACAGTACAAGAATATTAGGTAAAAATTAAGGAAATCTGAACGAAGTATGAATTTTAGCTAATAATAATGTATCAGTGTTAGCTCATTAACTGTGACAAATGTACCACACTAATGTAAACTGTTAATAATAGAGGAAACTTGCGGTGGGTTTATGGAAACTTTTATACTAGCTTCACAACTTTTCTGTAAACTGTTCTAATATTAAAAGTTTATTAAAATACACACACACACACACACATAGTGCCTCTACCCAAACCCTTTCTCCAAGAAGCTTAAAACTAGTTTTAAAAAGAGACAAGTTGTGATAAAGCAGGATTTTTTTTTTTTTTTTTTTTTTACATACTGAAGGTTAGAACAAAGCGCTATGAAGCATGGAGTGGGGGATGAAACAACCAGAGCTCAGTTTTGGAGGTAAATAGGAGGAGACTGGTTGAAAAACAATGAGCAAACTGTGTGTCTTAGGCCATCTTGCCACCATTCCTGCTAAACTCCCAGTGCCACCCCTCTACATATAATACACTGTCTCCTCTTAGAAATACAGGTATCTAATTAACTGAATCCCATTGTATTAATAGTTTTACTACTGGTAGCATCACAAGAGCTCTCTATTCACATTAAATTAAGTTGACCTCATTTCTATATGACTTTAAGGAATTGTTATTTTGTTTATATGACTAATATGAGATTAATGCACATTCATGAGTAGATTTTGAAAGTTTTGAGGGCAAGTATATTGCATTTTATTGTTTAAATCCCTAGAATCTAACAAATTTAAGGTACTTAATAAATTTATCATACTTATTTCACTTAATGTAAAAATATTATGTCTGAAAATGAAAGTGAAAGTCTCCTGGTCATGTCATACTCTTTACAACCCTATGGACTATACAGTCCATGGAATTCTCCAGGCCAGAATACTGGAATGGGTAGCCTTTTCCTTCTCAAGGGGATCTTCCCAACCCAGGGATCGAATCCAGATCTCCCTTACTGCAGGCAGATTCTTTACCTGCTGAGTTAGAAGGGAAGCCCAAGAGTACTGGAGTGGTAGCCTCTCCTTTCTCCAGAGGATCTTCCTGACACAGGAGTCGAACCAGGGTCTCAATTCTGCAGGCTGATTCTTTACCAACTGAGCTATCAGGGAAGACCCTTATGTCTAGTCATATTAGTGTTATCTATCTTCATTCCTTTGTCTGATGCAATATATAACTAGATTCCTAAAAAAAAAAAAAGGCAGAAAGTGAGATGACGGAACTTGGGGGAGCATTCAGAGGTCAGGAAAAACGATAGGAATACTTCTCTTCTGTCCCTGCTTCAAAATGTTAGGCTCTAGTTTGGCTTCAGGTTTTCCGTTACAAAAGTTATAAAGAGAAATCCACAACAGCTTTAAAAATTTTCAGAAAATATTCATATTTTATTGAAATAAAGTACAAAATTTTGGCAGAGAGTGGCTTGAATTCATCTGGGTCATTACATGATCAATGTCCCATTTCAGATACCTTTTCTTCCCATTAGCCCCAGTTGTGATCTTCCAGTGTCCAATGTAGAGTCTCATTCGTGTCTAGAGTGATGAATGATGAAAAGAGAGACAAGTAATGCATGCAATCAAGTGGCAAAGCCAAAAGCCTAGTCAGGACTTTGAAAAACATAGCAACTTACCTACAGTTTTGTTTTTAAAGGATGCCCTAAATGATCAAAAGTAAGAATGTTTTTCATTTTTATCAGTTAATCCCTGTGCGGAGGTCATTTTATGAATAATTTGACTATGCTGCCTTTTTGTTTTGTTAATTGATTAAATTTTAAAAGCATAGCTATCGGTAATAATACTGTAAGGAGAATAAACAATTGTTACCACTTTTATAATTATAGCTAGCTTATGTAAGATATTTTCCAACCAAAATTAATTAGGAAAGAACCAATTAAAATTTTGACTAAGGAAAAAAATTACCTTATTGTGTATAAACCTTATAAAAATTGACAACATATTTTGAAATATTGTACCTTTGAGTTTTTTTAGCACCATATGAATTGATCAAATATAATACACCTAAAATAAAGGAAGAAATTAATGGACATAAACAGAAATGTGATAAATAAATTCAGGAGAAAACATACATTTGTCACTGCCTTTTATTATAAGGAGTAGAAAAATAATGTTTTGTAAAGAAAACATTGTGGGGTCGCTAAGGGTCGGACATGACTGAGCGACTTCACTTTCACTTTTCACTTTCACACATTGGAGAACGAAATGGCAACCCACTCCAGTGTTCTTGCCTGGAGAATCCCAGGGACGGGGGAGCCTGGTGGGCTTCCATCTATGGGGTCACACAGAGTCGGACACGACTGAAGTGACTTAGCAGCAGCAGCAAAGAAAACATTGGGAAAAGTAATGAAAAATAAAAATTGAAGTAGCTCTTTCATTATTGATCAAAATGACGTAACTAATTTTTCCTTACCAAAAAGAAAGAAAAAGGAAAGGAAATCTCAAGTTTACACTATTATACTATTACAATGCATAGATGCTATGCATATTTCTGGTCAAATGAATGATATCTAACAGATACTTTATAATTGCTTTAAATGGGTTCTAGGATATTGAGCTTGCTGGCTCTTTAAGGGTCTGCATAAACTTGAGTTAACCATATGGTGAATTCTTAGAATAGTCATACTACCCCATATTTAAAATTTAAATTAAAATGAAAAGAAATTTTCAAAGTCAAATGTTAGAATTTTAGTTGTTGGCATGTTCAATTGCCCATAAAACTGCACCTTCCCCTTAATAAAGGAACACAAAATACTCTATTTTTGTTCATCTAGAATGAAGAAAAATAAAAGATGGGATTTTGAAATACTGGAATGGATATTATAAGCCACCCCCCAAAGCTACCAATTTTTTACTTTTTTGCTCCAGTTATGGGAAGGTAATATGTTTAAGGGCTTCCCTGGTGGCTCAGTGGTAAAGAATCCACCTGCAATGCAGGAAATGCGGGTTTGATCCCTGAGTTGGGAAGATCTCCTGGAGAAGCACACGGCAACCCATTCCAGTATGCTTACATAGAGAATTCCATAGACAGAGGATCCTGGCAGTCTGCAGTCCAAAGGCTCGCAAAGAGTCAGACATGAGTGAAGCAACTGAGCATGCATGCACACATCACGCATGATATGTTTAAACTTCACATTAATATATTTTGATTTCCTAGCAATTCCCCAAAGCAAAACTCCATTACAATAATATTTAAGTAGCCATAGAAAGAAGAAAAATATTACAGTTAAGTCAATTATGCTTATAATTAAAAGACTATAATTGTATCTTTGTCATTAAAATTCTCAGAAATAAGACAAAAGTTATGTGCTGGGCACTGCTTTTGACAGATTTTTTTGCCAAATGTTTTTTGCTTGCTCCAAAATGTGTATGCCCAAACTGCAGTCTGATACATTTTAGGATTGTAGAAGAATTTTTCATATTTGGAGAAAAAAAAAATGGAAGTCTCTAAGATGTCAATACAATTGAGCAAGAAAAAAAATGAAAAATAAAATTAGAAAATTGATACCAATAAGAAAGTCTACATGCAAATCGAGCAATTATCACTCAGAGACACATAGATGCCTTCTATAATATTGGTCTTAGAGGGTGTTAAATAAATAGAATACTAGGATTTTATTACATGCAGTTATGCTTTGGAATATGTGATTATGTTTACTACACATTTTCATTTCTATGTTAGTGAACTACGTAACAGCACATTTTTTTTTGGATTGGAAATGCCATTTGCCCATTTTAGCCTGCTAATTTATACCCATTATTTAATCAGAACAGACCTGGATATTGCTTAATTTTTGAACATCCAGAATTCTGGTAATATGAGAAAATATATACAAAATTTGTCTTTAGTAAATTTTGCTCATGATGGAATAAACTCTTGCCAGCAAAAGCATGACTATGGGGCATACTCTCTCCGTGAATGGTTTGTGCAGTACTGCAGTTTGGTTGCTGACAGCTCGGTTGCACTTCACTTCTGAGGCTCTCTTAGCCAGACTCTGAGTTTCCATTCACTCTCCTAGCCACTGAAATTTCCTTTTGTCTTCACTGATGGTTTTTTTCCTCTTAACAAATAGGCCCAGCTGCTACTACAGCCGGTTGCCCACACTCCCCCATACTGCTCTTGCTGAGGATGGCAGCCAGAGTAAAGAATAACAGCTGGGATTGGCTTACTTTGGCATCTAAATAATTTTGGGTGGGTCCATTCCTAACTTTATTATTTCATTTAATTTCCTAATCTTTCTTTCTGCTGAACTTTTAAAAAAATTGGTAAATGATATTTTTTCCAAAATGTTTTCCTCCTCTGGATTTGACTGTTTTATACCTGGCTGCTCAAAATGGTTCATTTTGCACATTGTTATTTTTTCCACTTTTCAGCACCATTTAGAAAACAATTGCAGCAGAAGCAAATTTATTCATGTGATCTTGGACAAGTGACTTAAACTTTTTCTGACTCAAAGAGACAAATGGTAAATAGTACCTATTTCATTGACTGTCTTTGATAAGGATTAAATGAATGAACATTTGAATGCAGGTAGAACACTGCTTGACACATAGCAAATCCTAAGTATTTGATGAAAAGTCAAAGAGAGAGAGAGGGAAAGAGAGCCCATGAAAGCAAGAGTGGAGCAAGAGGGAGGGGAGAGAAGAAATGAGGAAAAGGAAAGGGAGGGAAGAGTGGAAGGGAGGGAGAGAGGGAGGAATCACTGCTGGAACGTGGAAAAACCGACAACTACACTTACACAATTAAGACCTGTATTTCACACTTAGCATTTTATATATCTTATTCTATATCCTTCCCCCAAAATGAATAATTAGAAAAAGAGTGGAGTTTCGGCTTGTGGAACTTTACCCAAATCAGAGAACTTTATTGAAGGTAGGAATTTTTAGTGATTAAATCCTATTCATGGCATCTAGACAGGTGGTCAGACACATTTTTCATTTTGAATTTGTACATTCACATGGAAAGGAAAATCACTGCCTGGGAAGGAAGTCCATTCCAAGTTTTGAATCTTCTGATAAAGTATCCCAAATCTACCTTACTCTATCTTCTACTGTTTTGCTTTGGTTTTTTCCTTTAATAAGATCATAAGTCACAACAGACCTCCGAATGTTTAAAAATAGTTCTCATGTCCTTTGTTGGTGGGTGAATATTCCTTGCATTGTTGTCCTGATTGATATCAGTGTTCTGATCAGGCCCCTCTTTGTTAATTTCCCCCTTAAAATGGATTACCACAATCAATACTAAAGAGATGCCCGCCTTGTTCACAAAATAGTGGCACTGCTAACTGATGTCTTTTATTTATTAAAGCCAGCTGAGTTGACAGTAGCTTATTAGGCAAATATGCCAGCCTATTGGTTTATGTTGAGATGACTGCCAGTTCTTCTAAGGGCTTTTCACATAGTCTCGAAGCCAGCTCTTTCCTTTATTTCACACTTGTGGTTTATTTGCTAAAGATAAGAAAAACCCTCTCCTATATTCTGCTGTACAGAATGTGATTCAGAAGCAGAGTAACAACAGCCTGTGGTGCCCTGGACAAAACCTGTGGTTAAACATTCCTAAATTCAGGCTGTTTCTGCTATTATGTATTCTCACTTAATTTTCTTAATACCAGTGCCCACTTTTATTGTCTTTAGGAAACTACTAGCTAGTTAGGCATGATGAAACTTGCAATCATTGTAGAAATTCTTTAAAAATATTAAAAAAATTTTAAATACACATTTTATGGGTTCATTCTAAAATGCCAGTATTTGGAAGAAGTGTAATGTAGATAAAAGACAATTTTAAATTCAGTTCAGTTCAGTCGCTCAGTCGTGTCCGATTCTTTCAGTTCAGTTCAGTTCAGTCGCTCAGTCGTGTCCGACTCTTTGCGACCCCATGAATCACAACACGCCAGGCCTCCCTGTCCATCACCAACTCCCGGAGTTCACTCAAACTCATGTCCACAGAGTCGGTGATGCCATCCAGCCATCTCATTCTCTGTTGTCCCCATTTCCTCCTGCCCCCAATCCCTCCCAGCATCAGAGTCTTTTCCAGTGAGTCAACTCTTCGCATGAGGTGGCCAAAGTATTGCAGTTTCAGCTTTAGCATCAGACCTTCCAATGTACACCCAGGATTGATCTCCTTTAGAATGGACTGGTTGGATCTCCTTGCAGTACAAGGGACTCTCAAGAGTCTTCTCCAGCACCACAGTTCAAAAGCATCAATTCTTTGGCGATCAGCTTTCTTCACAGTCCAACTCTCACATCCATACATAACCACGGGAAAAACCGTAGCCTTGACTAGACAGACCTTTGTTGGCAAAGTAATGTCTCTGCTTTTTAATATACTATCAAGCTTGGTCATAACTTTCCTTCCAAGGAGCAAGCGTCTCTTTTAATTTCCTGGCTGCAATCAGCATCTGCAGTGATTTTGGAGCCCCCCAAAATAAAGTCTGACACTGTTCCCACTGTTTCCCCATCTAGTTCCCATGAAGTGATGGGACCAGATGCCGTGATCTTCGTTTTCTGAATGTTGAGCTTCAAGCCAACCTTTTCACTCTCCTCTTTCACTTTCATCAAGAGGCTTTTTAGTTCCTCTTCACTTTCTGCCATAAGGGTGGTGTCATCTGCATATCTGAGATTATTGATATTTCTCCCAGCAATCTTGATTCCAGCTTGTGCTTCTTCCAGCCCAGCGTTCCTCATGATGTACTCTGCATCAATTCAGTTCAGTTGAGTTCAGTTGCTCAGTCGTGTCCGACTCTCCGCGACCCTATGAATCACAGCACGCCAGGCCTCCCTGTCCATCACCAACTCCCGGAGTTCACTCAAACTCATGTCCACAGAGTCGGTGATGCCATCCAGCCATCTCATTCTCGGTTGTCCCCTTCTCCTCCCGCCCCCAACCTTTCCCAGCATCAGAGTCTTTTCCAGTGAGTCAACTCGTCGCATGAGGTGGCCAAAGTATTGCAGCTTCAGCTTTAGCATCAGTCCTTCCAATGAACACCCAGGATAGACCTCCCTTAGAATGGACTGGTTGGATCTCCTTGCGGTACAAGGGACTCTCAAGAGTCTTCTCCAGCACCACAGTTCAAAAGCATCAATTCTTCGACGATCAGCTTTCTTCACAGTCCAACTCTCACATCCATACATAACCTCGGGAAAAACCATAGCCTTGACTAGATGGACCTTTGTTGACAAAGTAATGTCTCTTCTTTTCAATAAGCTATCAAGGTTGGTCATAACTTTCCTTCCACGAAGTAAGTGTCTTTTAATTTTATGGCTGCAGTCAGCATCTGCAGTGATTTTGGAGCCCAAAATAATAAAGTCTGACACTGTTTCCACTGTTTTTCCATCTATTTCCCATGAAGTGATGGGACCAGATGTCATTATCTTTGTTTTCTGAATGTTGAGCTTCAAGCCAACCTTTTCACTCTCCTCTTTCACTTTCATCAAGAGGCTTTTGAGTTCCTCTTCACTTTCTGCCATAAGGGTAGTGTCATCTGCATATCTGAGATTATTGATATTTCTCCCGCCAATCTTGATTCCAGCTTGTGCTTCTTCCAGCCCAGCGTTCCTCATGATGTACTCTGCATATAAGTTAAATAAGCAAGGTGACAATATACAGCCTTGACACACTCCTTTTCCTATTTGGAACCAGTCTGCATATACGTTAAATAAACAGGGTGACAATATACAACCTTGACGTACTCCTTTTCCTATTTGGAACCAGTCTGTTGTTCCATGTTCAGTTCTAACTGTTGCTTCCTGACCTGCAAGAGGCAGGTCAGGTGGTCTGGTATTCCCATCTCTTTCAGAATTTTCCAGTTTATTGTGATCCACACAGTCAAAGGCTTTGGCATAGTCACTGAAGCAGAAATAGATGTTTTCCTGTAACTCTCTCGCTTTTTTCATGATCCAGCGGATGTTGGCAATTTGATCTCTGGTGCCTCTGCCTTTTCTAAAACCTGCTTGAACATCTGGAAGTTCACGGTTCACATATTGCTGAAGCCTGACTTGGAGAATTTTGAGCATGACTTTGCTAGCATGTGAGATGAGTGCAGTTGTGTGGTAGTTTGAGCATTCTTTGGCATTGCCTTTCTTTGGAATGAAGACTGACCTTTTCCATTCCTGTGGCCACTTCTGAGTTTTCCAAATTTGCTGGCATCTTGAGTGCAGCACTTTCACAGCATCATCTTTCAGGATTTGTAATAGCTCAATTGGAATTCCATCACCTCCACTAGCTTTGTTCATAGTGATGCTCTCTAAGGCTCACTTGACTTCACATTCCAAGATGTCTGGTTCCAGGTGAGTGATCATCATGCCATCGTGATTATCTTCATCATGAAGATCTTTTTTGTACAGTTCTTCTGTGTATTCTTGCCACTTCTTCTTAATATCTTCTGCTTCTGTTAGGTCCATACTATTTCTGTCTTTTATCGAGCCCATCTTTGCATGAAATGTTCCCTGGTATCTCTAATTTTCTTGAAGAGATCTCTTGTTTTTCCTATTCTGTTGTTTTCCTCTATTTCTTTGCATTGATCACTGAGGAAGGCTTTCTTATCTCTCCTTGCTATTCTTTGGAACTCTGCATTAAATTAGAAAATATAAAAATATATGCTTTTGGCTTTCAAGGATTGTGTAGACCAGTAAATGTCATTGCTAATTTTCTATGTAAAGATTATAAAATTATCTATTTCATATAGTAAATGAAAGGTTCATTTGAAATTATTTAATATGAAGAAATAAAATACAATCTTTCTTCACTGCTGAAATAAATAGGAGATTTTTAAATGTTGTCTTAAATTTTTTTTATTTAAAAAGAATCTGTAATGGTCACCTCAACAGAATGACAGAATTAAAATACAATCATATATGATCACTTGATTTTGTAACTTTAATTTGCTGTCATTTTGCAGATTTCCCAATCTCTCTGGATATTGTAGAAAATCTTGTGATTTGAAAAATGAGATCATAAGTCACAACAGACCTCTAAATGTTTAAAAATAGTTCTCATGTCCTTTGTTGGACATGAGAGTATGCCTTATTTGAAAAATTTGAAAATGAGAGTGTGCCTTATTTGAAAAACTTGAAAATATGATTTTTCAGAATGTATTTTTTCATTAACTCCATGTAAACCAAACAGTAAAAATGTGGAAGATTTAATGTTTGAAAAATTATCATCATTAAAATTAATTTTTTTAAAAACCTATATACCCTTTTACCAAATTTACTCAGTGTTAAAGATTAACTTTATCAAATACTCCTTTTCCTATATCTCTCTATTGATTTATAATCTACTTACACATTTTTGTAATTCTGAATGTAGAGTAAGAATGACTAAGAACAGTGTTGAGTCAGGTGGTTGTCAAGTCCAAAGAACACTGCATTTGTCTGGTCCCACTAATGTTTTTATGGTCCATCTGCTTTATTACTGCAGCCTCTTGACTCATATCTTATTGTCAATCCAGTCTACTCTTCATATTACAAGTAGAGTGATCATTAAAAATGCAAATATTACTCATTTCAGCTCCCCATAATAAATCTTTAATAGAAGGATAGATATGGCTTTTTAGAGAAAACACACTCCTCTTGGCATGGTATACTAGGCTTTTTGTGATCTGAACCCTGTTTATCTTTCCCCTTTTTTTTGCTTTGTATATTTTTTGAGTTCCAATCTCCAGTAATACTGAGTTTCGTGACATTCTGGGCACCTGTCAAACTTCTCCTTGCTCTGGACCTTTGTATGCTGTTTGTGCTTCCTAGAATGTCTTTTCCTTTCGTCTCCATCCTCCCTTCTTGTGCTGCTTACTGTTAATATCTGCTCATTTTTAGGAATTTAGACATGATATACTTTTGCCAGTCATTTTTTAACCTCCACAGGACTCCATGCATTTTACAACTTTTTTTTTTTACTGTATTCCAATTGTCTATTTATCTATTTAGTTTACTATGGTGAACTCATTAGGTATAGGGATAATATTTTATTCATCGCTATATAACAAACACATTTCACAATATCTAGCAAATAGCAAGAACTTATTAAATACATGGATAAATGTGTTGTGTTGTGGTCAACTTGTCTTTTCTGGCAGTCATTCTACACAAGAAACATGTAAGAAAAGCTATACTTCAGTGGCACAAAATAATCTTTCTCTACCCTAGGAGAGCCACAGATAGCCTGTTTATCCAAATTTATTCACAAATATGATAACTCCAAATTTATTCACAAATATGGTATCCATAAACAATCATTTTAGGTTGGAATATTATTTTGTTGTTATTGTGGAAGAATAATTTTTAGGGGCTGCTCTACTATATATGAATTCCAGATCAGTATCTTTGTTTGATAAGATCTAGTACTTGAAGCAACCTTTTAAAAAAACTCATCAAACAGTGATTTACATCTTCCTATTTCATATAGTCACTTAGTTACCAATGTATCCAAATTATAAATATAATAAAGGAAATGGGAGCTCTTTATACTCTGTAACACAGTTATGGAAAAATATTTGATGAGGAAAAATATTTTGGAAACATTGTGGAAAAATATTTTGACATTCCTTTAAAGTTAACCTCCTTAGAGCATTTATTGGCTTTCATGTGTGAAATGGAAATTTGTCATTCTCAGAGACTTTTATATATATAAATTCCACAGCAAAATAAAGGTATAGGAACATAAAACATTAAAAAAATATAAAAATATTTTAATGATGGAAAGGAATTGGTAACAGCAATATTTTAAATTAAACTAAAGTATATTTTCCACTTTCTATTTTCCATTTAAAATAATTATTCTTAGCATATATTTTGGAATTTTAAACAAATTAATGTTTAAATGAAGAGTGTAAAGTGTGTCAGTTGGAGTTTCTGAAGAATGTTTCCTGACAGAGGTGGGGTCTCAGGTCTCATCAGGTCTTTAAAAGAAAGGTAGGACTTCAGAAAGGAAAAATGAGGAGGAGGGAATTACAGACTGATGCAAAGGCAAAAAAGATGTGGAAATTGTGGCCTTTTAGGAGAAAGCTGAACTTAAAAAAAAAAAACAGGAAAAACCAATGAGTAAACAGATTGGTGCCATTTTGCCAGATTCTTTCTATTTGAAGATATTGAAATGTGACAAATTTTGACCTTTATAAAATAAAATTTCAAATATAGCTTCTTTCCCTATTCTGGCAAAATGTTCCATCTTATAGCTGGTTATGTCTGATGTGAGATATATGATATTTCTATTTGATCTAGAATGTGCTTGTACAAAACTTAGGAAGTGAAAAACCAGATTTTTTCTTATATAAAATACTTTATAACATGAATGACAATTGCCTTTGCTACTTACATCAAGCTTTGTAATAATCCAAATATTTCCGTACTGTGTGTCACAATTGTTGCCATAGTTCGAAATGTTTTTGCAGTATGTATACTCCTATTTGCCAAAGGCTTAAGAAAATAGACTCACATATAATTAACAGCAGCTATTTACCCCCAAATGAATCTAATGATAGAAATTATAAAAAGCATATCTTTGGAAAGGACCTTAACAGATTCTCTAGTTCATGGCCTAGTTTCTTCAAGGGCATACATTTAACCTACAACATAGGTACTTATTGTAGACTTTTTTTTTTCTTTTTCTTAATCATGCTAATCCATTTTACTAACTTTAGGCAGGATTGTTTAAAACCTTTCCTGATGAAAAAATTCCATTTAATAAATAAAGCCATTGGGAGAGAGAGATTCCACAACAAACTCTTGATATTGAGCAAGGCTTAGTGTTTAGAAAGCTTACTGAAAACAAGCTTTTTATTATGTCTAAGGTAACTCCCCCATGCTTCTGCCATTTTCCTCTAGTGTTGTGTGGTTGGTTCACTATGACAGATTTGTTTTATAGTTAGTCTGCCTTTAGGTGGGAAGGTGTGGGTGTATGTGTACAAACCTCTCTCCCCAAGTGTTAAAAACAATGATAGAGATATATGAAGTGTGGCATTATTAAAGTTACTATTTTTATCACCTTAGAAATTTCAGGTCATTTTCATTTGTAAATCACTTTCCTTAAAAACAGAAACAGACTCCCCTTCCAACTCTCTAGGAGCCCACATGCTCACTCATAGCTGCCCCCATGATGGTAGAGCCCATCTGAGTCTGTGTTTTCTGTAAGCTGTAGTCTAAGCTCTTGTATTTTCCTTACATTTTCCTTATCATCATTTTATTCTGTTTCTAGATCCCTTAATGCTGCACTGTCTGCCAAGTAAGGTGTTTAGCAACAGGCTTATGTGAATTAAATGCTATCCATAAATAATATAAGCTTTATGAACAGTATATTCACATTTTAGAACAGTTTGGAGGCATCAAACCTCAAATTAAAGGTAACAAAGTTAGTGATTTTAGGTTAGTTGTAGAACTATAAGCTATACGGCTGTCACTGAAACCCTTAGAACAATGCTGGACACAAAGCAAGTGCTCAATTGATATAAGCTACTGTTATTAGCTGTAATGAAAATGGTGACAGTAGTGGTCTTGTCCAAATATGTCAGGGGTTGAGCTGTATTGTAATCATTTGTATTTCCTTCCAGGAATATCATGTTTTATTCTAGTCATAGATATATTCAATACATATATTCATACATGTATTCAGTAAATATATATTTGATTCTACCAAATAAAATCCTCTACGTAATAATAACAGGAAGTACTTAAACATTTACATTGTTGGGTAGAATCATTTGAACAATTTATTAGTCTTTTAATTCTTCATTGTATGTATGATAGGATTGCACATCCGCACTTCACCTTGGACGTTAACATGCTTTGTGACTTGCTTTGGCCAGTTAATTTAAATCAGAATTGACAAGTGCAATTTCCATGCAAAAACTGTCCGAAACTAAGACCAAGAATGTAAGGCTTCCTTTCCTGGCCTCAGCAGTCACAGATGCACTTGCTAAGATAGAGACTCTGATACCCTGGGTCCCAGAGTTACTTGCTAAGCAGGGTCTCACTTGAAGACTTGCCTTGAAACATAAACTGAGCTAGAAATAAATGTCTGTTATTTCAAGCCACTGAGATTTCCGGGGCTGTTTTTTTATTGCATCCTAACCTGTCCTCTCTTGACTGACAATTGGCAACACATTTATTTGGGAAGAAAACATTTTTGCTCCTAGACATGACTAAGCAAACTATTTTCTCTACATACAAATAAATTATGTTCAGGTGTCACTCTGCCTAACTGATTGTGCCATGCCAACTTTCTCTGTACTACATGTGGTGAAATTCTTTCCTTACAAGGAAGAAACACAGCATCTGTTGTATTTGAATAGGAAAACAGCTTCTGGCTGGCTGTCCACAGTGCTGAATTGGGAATAAAATCTGGCTGGCTGTTTTGTCATCTCCTGGATTGTAGGATTTAGGAGAATGTGAGGAGCAAGACTTACCATATAATTGTATCTTATCCTCTTTTTTCTCTCTGCTTATGCATTAGAAAGTATAGAGTGAAGTGACAACTTGTGACAGGTATAGTTTTAAATGATCACTTGGGCAAACACAGTCACTCCTCTGTCTTGGCAAAAGCAACAAATACTGAAGGGTGAAGGAAATAGTCCTCATTTCCACAGACTTGGTAATTCTTTGAGAGACTGAACCATTATTTCTGGAATTCTTGTTTCCCTGCCTTTACATATGAATATTGTTTCATATTTTAAATGCTTTTAAACATGCTGCATCCTTAGAAGTCATTTTTGTTACATTTTTTTCAATAAATGATTCTGATGAAAATTACATTTCACATTCTCTAATGGGAAGGAATGGGAAACCAGGATGAAATATGTAGTTTTAATGACAACTAAGAGAAGTTAAAAATACTATTTTTAATTTGCTTACACCATCTCCGGAGAAGGCAATGGCAAGCCACTCCAGTACTCTTGCCTAGAAAATCCCATGGATGGAGGAGCCTGGTAGGCTGTAGTCCCTGGGGTCGCTAAGGGTCGGACACGACTAAGCGACTTCACTTTCACTTTTCACTTTCACACATTGGAGAAGGAAATGGCAACCCACTCCAGTGTTCTTGCCTGGAGAATCCCAGGGACGGGGGACCCTGGTGGGCTTCTGTCTATGGGGTCACACAGAGTTGGACACGACTGAAGTGACGCAGCAGCAACACCATCTCCAGTAGTACTTGCCTTGAGTTGGTTCTTGATTTTTTACATTAGTTTTACCATCTTGGGATTAAGAAAGAAAAGTTATGATAAAAGGTTGACACATGGATTGTAGACTACAAAAGACTATTAAATACAGAAAAATAGAGACAATCTTCATTCAAAAGCTTTGTTAATCATATTAATCTGGATTATTTTATGAACTATTTATGAGCTATTGCTCACATTAAATTAGAATGACTCTGTTTCTTTTTTGTAGATAGTAGATAGAGCCCCTTGTTATTTTAATTTTAGATGAAAAGAGAAAGAATATGTTATGAAAACAGTAGTCTGTTCATATTGTTTTTTTCATTTACAGTGCTCCATTAAAAGTGGCATGGTATTATGAGGCTTAGTTCAAGCAATCATACAGTCTGATCCACAAAGGAGAGTTGACAGTTCTTTCCGTATTTTGCTTCTGTATGTCTTAGATTGCATTCTGTGTGCTGTTTTCTTACTGACAGGAGGATGGTGAGAAGGGCAAGATGGGTTAAATGGATTCACTGGGAGATACAAAACAACACAAGTTTCCATTGATTTCAGGTCTTAGAGTACTCATGAAGTTAACATGCTTCTTCCATCATGAATCAAAATTACTCATTTTAAGTGCCTGCTATTTGCTCAATGACATGTGTACACCATCTCAAATCTTCCAAATATCATCATATTATTATTCATACTTTAAGCTAAATGAGGCTCAGTTATTTAAATGCAAACAACAAAACTGGATTCAAACCCAATGTCTGTCTGTACTGTTTGAATACAACAGGCTGAATTATGGATAGGGGTTTTGAAAGTTTATTTCCATTTAGTTTATCAAACTATCTTTCCAATAATATATAGATTAGTCTTCATTATATTTTTCTATGTGAAATATTAGCTTCTGTAATATTTATGTTTTAAAGACAGAGAGATCTTGTTTGGAAGTTAGGAAAGAATTTGTTCCACAGTGTAAGAGTAGACCTATCCCAGAAATAGAGAGTCATGTGTTTTACCTCATCCTTAATGACACTGGAACACTCTGTTCTTTAAAACCCAGGGTTAAAATTAGGCAAAGAAGGCTTAAACTGGACAAACATGCAATTATCAGAATATACTCAGAATCAGGAAGACCGTGGGGGCTTGGGAGTTTTTGGTTTGCTTATTTTTCTCATCAATTGAAAAGTCAAATTCTGGGTATGTGACCTTAGTTATTTTACTACCTAAGTCTCAAAAATTATCTGTAAAATATACCCATCCTGAATAAAATTCAGTAAAGCAGGTTAAGATGAAAAGTGTCATGGGTTCTGTTTTACATAAGGTAATCAGGAAGAGTATCTCTGATGAGGTGATATTTCAGAAGAGAACTAAAAGAAATACAGAAACCTGGGAGGAAAACATTATGAACAGGTAGACTGGCAAGTGCAAAGGCACTGAAGCTAGAAGGTCCCTTGTCCATTCTAACAGCGAACAGAGCAGGGAGAAATGGTGAGGTGAAATCTGAGGCAGATGGGGAGCTGATCTGTGGGTCTTGTCTGCTATGTTAAAAAGTAGACTTAAGCCATGTGAATAGGAAACCATTCGAGTTTTCAGTTACAGATAACTTGATCTGACTTTCAGATTGAAGAGGTCCCTGACTGCTGAATAAGTATTGTATATTATAGACTTTAGAAACAAAGTTTACAGCAGGAAAACCAATCTGGAAGCTATATAAATAATTCAGGTAAAGGAATCTGGTGGCTTGGTGGTAAGTGGTATTGATGGCGATAGAAAACATATGAATGTCAAAAATAGATGCAACAGAATTAGATGATAGATTCTTATGGGATGTAAGAGGAAGAGAGGAGCCAAAAAAATGCTTTCAAGGGTTTTGTCCTAAACAGCTGGAATCACAGAGTTGCTGCTTCCTCATGGGGGATGTTGCTGGAGGAGAAAATGTGCAGAGAGATTGTGTGGTGACTGGATGGGGACCTGAGGTCAAGGGGAGTAATGGCTAAAGGTGGGTAATGTACCGCATGCTTGCCTGGTGGTGGAATGATCCGGTGAGAGGGAACAATTGATGATGCCAAAGAAGGGATAAAGTCCTTGACTAGGTTACAGATAGGATCGTAAAGCAGGGCAGAGTTTGGGCTGTGAGAGGAATGCAGAGGGCTGCAGAGTATAGGAGTACTGATGCAGTCATCATCATGCTCAGTCACTTCAGTTGTGTCCAACTCTGTGTGACCCTATGGACTGTAGCCTGCCAGGTTCCTCTGTCCACGGGATTCTCCAGGCAAGAATACTGGAGTGGGTTGCCACGCCCTCCTCCAGGAGATTTTCCCAACCCAGCAATTGAACCCATGTCCCTTGTAGGGGGTTAGGGAGAAGTGATGGTGGTAGGAGAACTTGGGATTTCTCTTCTTACAGCTTCTAATTTCCCACTTATATATGAAGCAAGGCCCTCCACTGTAGGAGAGCAAGAAAGAAAGATGTGTATTATTTTACTGGGGCTACCATACCAAATACCATAAGTGGGGTGGTCTAAACAAATGAAATTTTTCTCTCAAAATTCTGGAGTCGAGAATTTCAGAATCAGGGTGTAAGCAAGGTTGGTTTCTTCTAAGGCCTGTCTCCTTGGCTTGGTCCTTTTTGTCCTGTGTCTTTCCATGATCGTTCTTCTGTGTTTATCTGTGTTCTAATCTCCTCTTCTTATAAACGATGCCAGTCACATTCACTTAGGCCCCATCCTAATTCCTTCATTTTACCTTAATTAATTCTTTAAAGAGTCTATCTCTGAGTACAGTCACATTTTGCAGCACTGGGAATTTAAATTTTAACATATAAATTTGGGGGACACAATTCAAACCATAAAAAGGGATTTGAAATTTGAGGAAAGTGTGATAAAATTCTTGAGAACGGATAGGGGACGTTGAGGATTGTATGGCAGTGTTTCAATTAATGCTATAAAACTATTCAGTCACAGTCACATCATTTGTAATATCCATAAGATCTAAGAAAATCAAGGGATAACTTGAGTTAAAAGTTTTAATAGCTCTGTTCATGCCAATTAAATGTAAAACTATTTTCTTTACATATACTTTGTTTAATTGTCCAGAATATAAAATATAAAATAGTAGTAGCCTAGAAAATCCCATGGATGGAGGAGCCTGGTAGACTGCAGTCCATGGGGTCGCTAAGGGTCGGACACGACTGAGCGACTTCACTTTCACTTTTCACTTTCACACATTGGAGAAGGAAATGGCAACCCACTCTAGTGTTCTTGCCTGGAGAATCCCAGGGACGGGGGAGCCTGGTGGGCTTCCGTCTATGGGGTCACACAGAGTCAGACATGACTGAAGTGACTTAGCAGCAGCAGCAGCAGCAGTAGCTCTAGATTTCTTCACTATGCTTATGTATGTTGTAGGTATTTTTGCCAAGTGATTTGTATTTGTTATTTCATAAATTATGACCACAGAGGGTCAAGATTAGAAAATCAGAAAAGCAGAGGAGATTGGTAGAGTGAACTCTCTATGTCTTTCATCCTGTGACCTTCGGAATAAAGTTCAGCTTCTGCTAGTCTCTAAGACAGTCTTATATTCACTGTGAAAAGTTGATGTGCATTCTTTGCTTTAGATATTTAATACGTAGTAAACAATTTCAAAAATTTTATCTATATGTCTTTAAATCAAGATTTAATATTTTCCATAAATATCTTGATTTTATTTTCCAGTTCATTTTAACCAATTTAAAAATTATTTATAGACCCAGAAGGGGGTCTCTTTGGCTTTTTTGAAACTTTATCCATACTCACTCAGTATGTAATGTTTAATTTTATTATAGTAATGTTTAAAATACAGTAGAGAATGAAGAAAACACATAACAAATATTTAAGTTGGAGACTAGAATATATATTTTCACCATTTCCTTTTGTATTATGGATGGGACATTTTCTGAAATTCATGGTTATTCTATATGATCAAATATATAGCAGTGGTTAAAATATTATTTAGAATTTTTTTAAGAGGGGTGACTGAAAGAGAGGTAGGAATACATTGCATACGGCATAATGTTTAAATTATCTTTCTCAGTACATAGTAATTCGTTAGACATTTCTCTATACTTTCTCAATTCCTAGAAATTTGTCAGATGGCTTTTCTTTTACTTCTGGGCAGACGTCCCTTGAATCCTTAAAATGAATGCAATTTTATGCTGCAAGTTGTACCACAGTGCACTTTTCTTTCCCTTAGCTCTCTCAGACAATGATACTTGGAATTTTACCAACTTTGAATGCTTATGTATACTCATAGTCATTTGCGTTGCATGCCATTTGTAAACCAGATGAATAATATGTATTCTCTGGAAAAATTCAAACCTTTGCATGTACATTCAAAACATTGCATCCAAATTTGAACAATTCATGGATTCCCATAAGGCAACCCATGGATATCCATGTACTTCAAATTACAGTGTTTCTAGACTAACAATAATAGCCTGGTTATACCACTTATGACTTATCTTGATGGAATATAATATATAACAGGAACAGGGGGATGCTTATGATAAACTAAAGCATGACAAAAGCAAAATACAAAGTTATATATATGCTACAATTACAATTATATAAAACATGCATGCTCTGGACAAAAATTTTAAAAACTTATATAAAATAAAAGTAGTTTTGTAAGAGTATAATAAAATTATGAATAAATTTTATTCTTTTAAAAATTTCTTATTTTTAAAAATGCTATATTGCTTTGTATTAAAAATAATATTGAAATATGAGAAACCTAGAAAAGAGATAATTTATAATCTCCATGAGTGTTCTCCAGGTAAGAATACTGGAGTGGGTTGTGATGCCCTCCTTCAGGGGATCTTCCCAACCCAGGGATCAAACCCAGGCCTACCGTTTTGCAGACAGATTCTTTACCGTCTGAGCCACCAGGGAAACCCCAGAAAAGAGATAATTTATAATCTGGACACTTTCAGTCATTCCTTATGTGCTCACTGAACATCATTCTTTCTTTATTTTTTTTATCGTCTTCCTTTTTATTCTCTTGAATGATACTAAAATAATCTTTTAAAGGAATTCAGTCTGATTTTACCACTTTTCCAGTTAAAACTTCTCAGTGGCATTTGATTATGGTCACTAAGGCTTCTTTTCATGAGATGATCTGTGTCCATCTCCCTACCATTTCTCCCAGTTCACCAGCCTTTCCCAGATAAAGCCTACTCCTCGCCTCTGTGCTTATCTCTGCACATTCATCCTCTTGTACTCTTGCTCTCCTTTCCTAAATCTTACTAATTCTTTAGATTTCAGCTCCAAATATACTTCTTCAGGACAGTCATTATTGTCCAGTTTGAGAATAGTATCACATTATTCATACTTGAAGCTTTCTAGTTTTTATTTCATAAATTATTTGTGGAATTAATGACTAATAAACCCACAGTCCACTTAATATTTTATAAAATATTTAAAACATGGAGTCTTTCATATAGGTAATACTAAGAGTGAAGAATTACAATTGTCTGACTAAATCAATACAGGTGCCCCCCCAATTCCTTTAAGATTAACATATGTAAGACAAGGCCTCTTCAAGATAGTACAGTAAGGAAATCACTAAGGTGGAGAAAGTGCTCAAGTGAGTAGAGAAGATATTTTATGACACTTATAATTTATGTCTTGAGATTTAGGCTGATACCATGACCCCAAAACATTCAGCAACTTTCAAATATTCAGAGAAAATGAAAGTCAATTAAGTTTAAAAATAAAACAAACGTGATTTGTTGTCATGTGGACACAGTAGCCAACCAATTGAATCTATATTTCTTTAAAGTTATGTAGGTACTGCCTTGAGAGGCATCCCTGGTGGCTCAGACGGTAAAGAAACTGCCTGCAACGTGTGAGACCTGGCTTTGATCCCTGGGTAGGCAAATCCCTGGGAGAAGGGAATGGCCAGCCACCCACTCCAGTATTCTTGCCCAGAGAATTCCGTGGACAGAGGATCCTGGCAGGCTACATTCCATGGGGTTGCAAAGAGTCAGACACAACTGAGGGACTAACACACACACCTTAGATCACTTCACACTGGGGATTCAAAAGGAAAGAAAAATTCGCTCAATAGGACCTAATCTCAGCATCATCTCTATAGTTAGAATAACACTTCTGAGTGTTCACATAGGAGTTCAGTCTTACTGAACTATTGCCAGCTGTACTGACCAGAAAGCATTGGTATGAGTTGATGTAGCATCATTCCGATGGATTTGACATTTAAGGAATGGTGGTAGACATCACATCCTACACTTCAAATTTAATCACTTCACTTCAAACAAAAATCATGAAATTATGCTACTTTTAGCTTTACCTTCAAATATTCTTAGAAGCCTTACTTTAGTAGATCCTATCTTATGTTGGTCACAATATAATATGCTAATAGGAAAACACATATGTTTGTTTAAAACAATAATATCCAACCTGACATTTTAATCTCATGAAATTACTTAGGAAATGGATAAGCTGCTAAAATATCAAGGCTAACAAATCATCAATTCAATGACTTTGTGTAGATCACCCTGACAGGAAGAGCCATTAACAATATTGTTGCCTTCATTCTTTAATTCAAGATATTCAAAGGTTTTGCAGTGTAAGGTGCAGTCAGTAATCTGAAAGTTTTCAATATTCTTACCAGGGAAAGTTACCTAAAGCTGCAGAATGTTGAGTAGATATCTAATGATTGCTCTTCACCAAAAGGTAATTTGGGCAATTTCATATTTGAGATATGAAAACTTTTATTAATTGTTTCAGTTGTTCTTAATTTTAAAAGTGTATCTTTGTACATATTTAAGAGTTCAAAAGCCAAAGCCTTTGACTGTGTGGATCACAATAAACTGTGGAACATTCTGAAAGAGATGGGAATACCAGACCACCTGACCTGCCTCTTGAGAAACCTGTATGCAGGTCAGGAAGCAACAGTCAGAACTGGACATGGAACAACAGATTGGTTCCAAATAGGAAAAGGAGTACATCAAGGCTGTATATTGTCACCCTGCTTATTCAACTTATATGCAGAGTACATCATGAGGAACGCTGGGCTGGAAGAAGCACAAGCTGGAATCAAGATTGCTGGGAGAAATATCAATAACCTCAGATATGTAGATGACACCACCCTTATGGCAGCAAGTGAAGAGGAACTAAAAAGCCTCTTGATGAAAGTGAAAGAGGAGAGTGAAAAGGTTGGCTTAAAGCTCAACATTCAGAAAACGAAGATCATGGCATCTGGTCCCATCACTTCATGGGAAATAGATGGAAAAACAGTGGAAACAGTGTCAGACTTTATTTTCTTGGGCTCCAAAATCACTATGGATGCTGATTGCAGCCATGAAATTAAAAGACACTTACTCCTTGGAAGGAAAGTTATGACCAACCTAGATAGCATATTGAAAAGCAGAGACATTACTTTGCCAACCAAGGTCCGTCTAGTCAAGGCTATGGTTTTCCCGTGGTCATGTATGGATGTGAGAGTTGGACTGTGAAGAAAGCTGATCGCCGAAGAATTGATGCTTTTGAACTGTGGTGTTGGAGAAGACTCTTGAGAGTCCCTTGGACTGCAAGGAGATCCAATCAGTCCATTCTAAAGGAGATCCATCCTGGGTGTTCATTGGAAGGACTGATGCTAAAGCTGAAACTCCAATACTTTGGCCACCTTATGTAACGAGTTGACTCACTGGAAAAGACTCTGATGCTGGGAGGGATTGGGGGCAGGAGGAAATGGGGACGACAGAGAATGAGATGTCTGGATGGCATCACCGACTCCATGGACATGAGTTTGAGTGAACTCTAGGAGTTGGTGATGGACAGGGAGGCCTGGCGTGCTGTGATTCATGGGGTTGCAAAGAATCGGACATGACAGCAACTGAACTGAACTGAACTGAAGAGTTCATAAAATAAAAGTACTCCAATAATATCTAACTAGTAAGAAGAAACCACTTAAGTTTAAAACAGAAAAATTGTTTTTCTGAATACCATCTAAGAGCCCTGACATCCAAGTATTTTTTTCATAAATTATAGACAGCTTGAATCAGACTGTACACATAGGAGTTAAATGGAACAATATATATGAAGCGAGGCATTCTCTTTCTTTTTTTTCATTCTCTTTATTTCTATACACTTATTGCTTCTTAAACAAATTTTGCTTCACTTTCAGGAGTAAGGGATGAAATACCTCAGCCCTCTCCTTGAAGCTGTTTGCTTTGCAAATGCACTAATGCACTTTATTCTAATAGTTTAAGAGGCAGCACTTTATCAGTATTTCCAGAAATGTGGTTGCATTGTGGTTCATTAGGTGAACCATGCAATTAGGGATATCAATCTTCCTTCTCGCTACCTGAAAAAGTTCTGACAGTAGATGATTTGGTGAGATAAGCTCTACACGAATTTAACTTCCTATTCAGTTTCTTAGTGCCTTAATTTTCTTACAGCTTTTAAAGAACACATGTACAAGAGGATTGACATATCCAAAGAATGCAAGTGGTGGTAATAAATGCTTCTTTGAAGTACCATTGGGTTGTAGTAGACAGCTCCAAAGATTAAATGACTAGGTTTTTATACAGTATTTTATACATGTGTGCTCAGTCGCTTCAGTCGTGTCTGACTCTTTGCTACCCTATCGACTGAAGCCCTCCAGGCTCCTCTTCGGTTGGATTCTCCAGGCAAGAATACTGAAGTGGGTTGTCATTTCCTTCTTCAGGGGATCTTCCTCACCTAGGAATTGACCTCCCATCTCTTAAATCTCCTGCATTGACAGGCAGGTTCTTTACCACTAGCACCACCTGGAAAGCCCTATACAATATTTTAGGTGAGTGCAAATTTCTACAGCAAACAATATATTCATGTGGCTTAAAGGATTAGAAGATATTTACTTTTGTGAGAAAATCATTGAACTTTGGTCTTTTTCTTTACACTTTAAAATAAAACTCTACCCATCTCATTGTTGGTATCAGAATTAACTTGTTGAACAACTAAACTTAAGCCTACTGCAAGGAGATCAAACCAGTCAATCCTAAAGGAAATTAGTCCTGAATATTCATTGGAAGGACTGAACCTGAAGCTAAAGTTCCAATACTTTGGCCACCTGATGTGAAAAACTGACTCATTGGAAAAGACCCTGATGCTGGGAAAGATTGAAGGCAGTTGGAGAAGGGGGCGACAGAGGATGAAATGGTTGAATGGCATCACCGACTCGATGGACATGAGTTTGAGCAAGCTCCGGGAGTTGGTGATGGACAAGGAAACCTGGCGTGCTGCAGTCCATGGGGTCACAGACTGAGCGACTGAATTGAACTAAACACAAGGGGCAGAGTATCTTCTGCTGTCCTTAATAAAGTATCTATAGCAGCATCCAGTTTTGTTCTGAAAAGATGTGCCATTTTTACTGTGAGTAGTTATAAGCTGTTTAAATAGTATTTGCTTTTGCTTTTATGCCCCCCCCCCAAAATATGAAACCTTTTCTCACTTCTTCAACCTGGTAGAATAGTAACTGGAAGATATTCCTATTCATAGTATACTGTATATTCACAGTATAATAGTTTTATGAAGGCAGTGGTTGTTCATAAAGTGAAGTCACTCAGTTGTGTCTGACTCTTTGCGACCCCATCGACTGTAGCCCCTAGGCTCCTCCATCCATGGGATTCTCCAGGCAAGTATACTGGAGTGGGTTGCCATTTCCTTCTCCAGGAGATCTTCCCAACCCAGGGATCGAACGCAGGTCTCCCACATTGTAGGCAGACGCTTTACTGTCTGAGTCACCAGGGAAGTCTATGTAATGGTAATTTTGTGATTTATGACCACCTCAAGACTACAGAGAATATGGCTTGTATTTCTCACATTTTCTACTATATCCTATTGGTGTTATCAGCTTTATTGTGTCTCCTCAGAATGAGGCAGGGATAGAAACACCTATCCTGAAACAGATCTAGAGAGACAAAATTCCCATCCACTCTATTCCCACTGTAACTTAGAACATATGAAATCCTCTCTACTATATTCAGAGTTAATGAAAATGTTCCCTTCCTGCCTCTCTCCTTTCTCTTCACTCCTATTCCTTCTCCCTCTCCTCCTGTCCTCACATGAGTGCTAGGAGTAGTGGAAAAATGCAAATAAGCATAGCTACCATTTATTGAACTTTTACTGTATGTCAAGAATTTTGCTAAAATTTTAACTACATTATCATTTATCTTTACACATCCACACCAAGGTATATTTTATGTCAGTTTTTTCATCAAAGAATATTATTTATGCTAGATTAAACAAAGAGAGGAAGTGTATTATATGATAAGTGATGGTTCATGAACCAATGGCCACAATATAACCAGGCCTTAAGAAAAGAGAAGAATCTGACAAAGGAGAAGGACCTGACAATGTTAGGAACTCAGGAAGCGAAAAACTCTCGCAGTCTCATATTTGCTTTCATCTCTATATCTTGGTCTTGGTTTATCTATGTATCTGTGATGAGAGAAAGTAGTTATTCTTTGGTTTCAGGAGATAAGTCAGTGTTAATAGCTCTTTCTCAAGGCCAACCCCAAATTCTCAGGAAGGAAAATTTAACTAATGAGAGCCTGAGTCAGGTATCAAGATGGATCCAAAAAAAAAACAGTTTGGAGAGTCAGATGCACATGAAGCATATCTGGGGACATGTGTTTGGAAAGAGATCTTGTGTGCATATTACAATGGATGGGATGGATCAAAAAGGGAAAGTAGTTGATCCAAATTCACACAGTAAGTAAATGGCAAAATGGAACTTAGGAGCACAAATTTTGTCTCAGTTAAAGTTCAAGTGGCATTATTTGAATTGTACTGACTTTTGTATTCATTTCCTACTGTTACTGTAACAAATGATTATAAATTTAGTATCTTTAAAGAGCACAAAGTTATTATCTTGCAGATCTGGAGGTTGGAAGGGTTGGATGTTCCTTCTAGAGGCCCTAGAAAGAATCCATTTCCTTGTCTTTAATAGCATTTAGAGGCCACTTACATTCCTTGCCCTGTGGCTTCTTCTTGAATCATTTCAAACCTCTGCTTTCTTCATCATACCTCTTTTTCTCACTCTGATCCTCCTTCTCCCTTCTTTCAAAAACCCTTGTGATTGTGTTGGGTTCATCCAGATAATCCAGGATTATCTGCCACCTCAAAAACCTTAAATTCTTTACAACCTTGAAACTCCTTTTGCTGTATAAGATAACATCTTCACAAATTCCAGGGATTAGGATGTCCATATCTTTAAGGAGGCCATTATTCAGCCTACCATAACTCTTTGAGCCAAGTCTGTTCCTACTTAATTTTGCCATTGCAATTCATCTTTTTTTCTTCTTTTTGTAGCCTCTCTTTCACGTATTTATAGTTATCCTTATTTCTCTTAGATCATGACCCTGTTTAGCAAAAATAACAGCAATAAAAAAAAAACAATTTTTATTGTTTTTCCTTAGTATTGCTTGATATTCTGCCATACTTCTAATAATGAATATTTCTTGGTTTCGGTAATTTTTTGAATTCTTAATTTCTGATATAATCCATCTATTTCTTGAGAAGGACTTTGAAGAAAGTTTTAATTTTGACAGAGAGAGAAATAAAGGGAGAGTATTTCATTTTGTTCTTTTTTTCTTTTTTTTTAATTTTTATTTAATAAATGGTACAAAGCACAATGCCATAAACATTAACAGTTAAAATTTCACCAAATGAAAAAAATACTATAGAATACACAGTTGCAAAAAGCTACATTAAGTTATTTTACAGCTGCCTCAAGCTGCAAAAAGAAAAAAAATCCCAATGCCATACCTAAGTTATCCCTCTCTCAAAATAATGCCATTTATATTATAAACCACAAGCTCCCCATCAAAAGACAGGAACTGCTTTTGTTAATTCATATATATATATGACTGTATCACTTTGCTATACACCTGAAACAAACACAACACTGTAAATAAAATATAGTACAATATAAAATAAAAATAAGTAACAGATCTTTGGGGCTTTACAGTGAGTTAGAGTTCCTATCAGAGGGATAACAGCACCACAGCCGCACTGAATCCTCATGAAGGAGGCACACGATTGACTGGATTACAAGAGTTACAGGAATGAGAGCTGCTCATTTCCCAGAAACTACAGCTCACAGAAAGCCAACAAAGGCATGAGATACAGACCATTTACTTATGAATGTGTAAAACTCAAGAAAGTCCACATCACTCCTACAACATGTCGAAGTGCCTCAGAATTCACACAATACCAACTTTCTCAATACCAGTTTATAACAAATGGCAAAATCTGTAACTATTCAAAGTTTTAAAAAATTACTTAATAATAGTTTCTTGTATTTCTATGCCACCCTTATAGTTCTGGTTTCTCATTTCTTAATTAGTAAATTCAGGGCACAAGTTCTATCCCAGGCTAATTTATACACTTCTGGAAGAAACAGCCTCTTAAATCCAGAGTGTTGAGGTGGGGAGCCCCCAACCACGTCAGATTCGTTTCACATATGATAATATACATGCCTCAATCCATTCTCCAAAATTATCCCATCCTTGCCCTCTCCCATAGAGTCCAAAAGACTGCTCCACACATCCAAGTCTCTGCTGTTGTCTCGTATACAGGGTTATTGTTATCCTCTTGCTATATTCCATATATATGTGTTAATATACTGTATTGGTGTTTTAGTTTCTGGCTTACTTCGCTTTGTATAATAGGCTCCAGTTTCGTCCACCTCATTAGAACTAATTCAAATGTATTCTTTTTAAACACTGAGTAGTACTCCATTGTGTAAATGTACCACAGCTTTCTTATCCATTCGTCTGCAGATGGACATCTAGGTTGCTTCCATGTCCTGGCTATTATAAACAGTGCTGCGTTGAACATTGGGGTACATGTGTCTCTTTCAATTCTGGTTTCCTTGGTGTGTATGCCCAGGAGTGCGATTGCTGGATCATATGGCAGTTCCATTTCCAGTTTTCTGAGGAATCTCCACACTGTTCTCCATAGTGGCTGTACTAGTTTGCATTCCCACCAACAGTGTAAGAGGGTTCCCTTTTCTCCACACCCTGTCGAGCATTTATTGCTTGTAGACTTTTGGATAGCAGCCATTCTGACTGGTGTGAAATGGTATCTCATCGTGGTTTTGATTTGCATTTCTCTGATTATGAGGGATGTTGAGCATTTTTTCATGTGTTTATTAGTCATCTTTATGTCTTCTTTGGAGAAATGTCTGTTTAGTTCTTTGGCCCATTTTTTGATTGGGTCATTTCTTTTTCTGGAATTGAGCTGCAGGAGCTGCTTGTATATTTTGGAGATTAATCCTTTATCAGTTGCTTCATTTGCTATTATTTTCTCCCATTCTGAAGGCTGTCTTTTCACCTTGCTTATAGTTTCCTTTGCTGTGCAGAAGCTTTTAATTTTAGTTAGGTCCCATTTGTTTATTTTTGCTTTTATTTCCAATATTCTGGGAGGTGGGTCATGGAGGATCCTGCTGTGATTTATGTCGGAGAGTGTTTTGCCTATGTTCTTCTCTAGGAGTTTTATAGTTTCTGGTCTTACATTTAGATCTTTAATCCATTTTGAGTTTATTTTTGTATATGGTGTTAGGGAGTGTTCTAGTTTCATTCTTTTACAAGTGGTTGACCATTTTCCCCAGCACCACTTGTTAAAGAGATTTTCTTTTCTCCATTGAATATTCTTGCCTCCTTTGTCAAAGATAAGGTGTCCATAGGTGCATGGGTTTATCTCTGGGCTTTCTGTTTTGTTCCATTGATCTATATTTCTGTCTTTATGCCAGTACCATACTGTCTTGATGACTGTGGTTTTGTAATAGAGCCTGAAGTCCGGCAGGTTGATTCCCCCAGTTCCATTCTTCTTTCTCAACATTGCTTTGGCTATGCGAGGCTTTTTGTATTTCCATACAAATTGTGAAATTATTTGTTCTAACTCTGTGAAAAACACCGTTGGTAGCTTGATAGGGATTGCATTGAACTTATAAATTACTTTAGGTAATATATTCATTTTCACAATATTTATTCTTCCAATCCATGAACATGGTATGTTTCTCCATCTATTAGTGTCCTCTCTGATTTCTTTCACCAATGTTTTATAGTTTTCTATATATAGGTCTTTTGTTTCTTTAGGTAGATGTATTCCTAAGTATTTTATTCTTTTCGTTGCAACAGTGAATGGAATTGTTTCCTTAATTTCTCTTTCTATTTTCTCATTATTAGTGTATAGGAATGCAAGGGATTTCTGTGTGTTGATTTTATATCCTGCAACTTTACTGTATTCATTGATTAGCTCTAGTAATTTTCTGATAGAGTCTTTAGGGTTTTCTGTGTGGAGGATCATGTCATCTGCAAATAGAGTTTTGCTTCTTCTTTTCCAATTTGTATTCCTTTTATGTCTTTTTCTGCTCTGATTGCTGTAGCCAAAACATCCAAAACTATGTTGAATAGCAGTGGTGAGAGTGGGCACCCTTGTCTTTTCCTGACTTTAGGGGAAACACTTTCAATTTTTCACCATTGAGGATAATGTTTGCTGTGGGTTTGTCATATATAGCTTTTATTACGTTGAGGAATGTTCCTTCTATTCCCGCCTTCTGGAGGGTTTTGATCATAAATGGATGTTGAATTTTGTCAAGGCTTTCTCTGCATCTATTGAAATAATCATATGGTTTTTATTTTTCAATTTGTTAATGTGGTGTATTACGTTGATTGATATGTGGCTATTGAAGAATCCTTGCATTCCTGGGATAAAGCCCACTTGGTCATGATGTATGATCTTCTTAATGTGTTGTTGGATTCTGATTGCTAGAATTTTGTTAAGGATTTTTGCATCTATGTTCATCAGTGATATTGGCCTGAAGTTCTCTTTTCTTGTGGCATCTTTGTCAGGTTTTGGTATTAGGGTGATGGTGGCCTCATAGAATGAGTTAGGAAGTTTACCTTCCTCTGAAATTTTCTGGAAGAGTTTGAGTAGGATAGGTGTTACCTCTTCTCTAAATTTTTGGTAGAATTCAGCTGTGAAGCCATCTGGACCTGAGCTTTTGTTTGCTGGAAGATTTCTGATTACAGTTTCAATTTCCATCCATGTGATGGGTCTGTTAAGATTTTCTATATCTTCCTGGTTCAGTTTTGGAAAGTTATACTTATCTAAGAATTTGTCCATTTCTTGCAAGTTGTCCATTTTATTGCCATATAATTGCTGATAATAGTCTCTTATGATCCTTTGTATTTCTGTATTTTCTGTTGTGATCTCTCCCTTTTCATTTCTAATTTTGTTGATTTGGTTTTTCTCCCTTTGTTTCTTGATGAGTCTGGCTAGTGGTTTGTCAATTTTATTTACCCTCTCAAAGAACCAGCTTTTGGCTTTGTTGATTTTTGCTATGATCTCTTTTGTTTTTTTGTATTTATTTCTTCCCTACTTTTTAAAATCTCTTTCCTTCTACTGACCCTAGGGTTCTTCATTTCTTCCTTTTCTAGTTGCTTTAGGTGTAGAGTTAGGTTATTTAGTTGGCTTTTTTCTTGTTTCTTGAGGTATGCTTGTACTGATATGAACTTTCCCCTTAGCACTGCTTTTACAGTGTTCCACAGGTTTGGGGTTGTTGTGTTTTCATTTTCATTCATTTCTATGCATATTTTGATTTCTTTTTTTATTTCTTCAATGATTTGTTCGTTATTCAGCAGCGTGTTGTTCAGTCTCCATATGTTGGAATTTTTAAAGTTTTTCTCCTGTAATTGAGATCCAGTCTTACTGCATTTTGGTCAGAAAAGATGCTAGGAAAGATTTCAATTTTTTTGAATTTACCAAGGCTAGATTTATGGCCCAGGATGTAATCTATCCTGGAGAAGGTTCCGTGTGTGCTTGAGAAGAAGGTGAAATTCACTGTTTTGGGGTGAAATGTCCTATAAATATCTATTAGGTCTAACTGGTCTATTGTATCATTTAAATTTTGTGTTTCCTTGTTAATTTTCTGTTTAGTTGATCTATCCATAGGTGTGAGTGGGGTATTAAAGTCTCCCACTATTATTGTGTTATTGTTGATTTCCCCTTTCATACTTGTTAATATTAGTCTCACATATTGTGGTGCTCCTGTGTTGGGTGCATATATATTTATAATTGTTATATCTTCTTCTTGGATTGAGCCTTTGATCATTATATAGTGTCCTTCATTGTCTAGTTTCACAGCCTTTGTCTTAAAGTCTATTTTATCTGATATGAGTATTGCTACTCCTGCTTTCTTTTGATCTCTATGTGTGTGGAATATCTTTTTCCAGCCCTTTACTTTCAGTCTGTATGTGTCCCTCGTTTTGAGGTGGGTCTCTTGTAGACAACATATAGCGGGGTCTTGTTTTTTTATGCATTCAGCCAGCCTTTGTCTTTTGGTTGGGGCATTCAACCCATTTACGTTTAAGGTAATTATTAATAAGTATGATCCTGTTGCCATTTTCTTTATTGTTTTGGGTTCGAGTTTATACACTCATTCTGTGTTTCATGTCTAGAGAAGGTCTTTTAGCATTTGTTGGAGAGCTGATTTTGTAATGCTGAATTCTCTCAGCTTTTGCCTGTCTGTAAAGCTTTTGATTTTGCCTTCATACTTGAATGAGATCCTTGCTGGGTACAGTAATCTGGGCTGTAGGTTATTTTCTTTCATCACTTTAAGTATGCCCTGCCATTCCCTCCTGGCCTGGAGAGTTTCTATTGAAAGGTCAGCTGTTATCCTTATGGGGATCCCCTTGTGTGTTATTTGTTGCTTTTCCCTTGCTGCTTTTAATATTTGTTCTTTGTGTTTGATCTTTGTTAATTTGATTAATATGTGTCTTGGGGTATTTCGCCTTGGACTTATCCTGTTTGGGACTCTCTGGGATTCTTGGACTTGGGTGATTATTTCCTTCCCCATTTTAGGGAAACTTTCAACTATTATCTCCTAAAGTATTTTCTCATGGTCTTTCTTCTTTTCTTCTTCTCGGACTCCTATGATTCGGATATTGAGGAGCTTAAAATTGTCCCAGAGGTCTCTGAGATTGTCCTCATTTCTTTTAATTCGTTTTTCTTTTTTCCTCTCTGCTTCATTTATTACTACCATTCTATCTTCTAACTCACTTATTCTATCTTCTGCCTCCGTTATTCTACTATTGGTTCCTTCCAGAGTGTTTTTGATCTCATCTAGTGTACTCCGGGAGTTGGTGATGGACAGGGAGGCCTGGCGTGCTGTGATTCATGGGGTCGTGGAGATCGGACACAACTGAGCGACTGAACTGAACTGAATTGATTGCATTATTCATTGTATATCGACTCTTTTTTATTTCTTCTAGATCCTTATTAAACCTTTCTTGCATCTTCTCAATCCTCGTCTCCAGATTATTTATCTGTAACTCCAATTTGCTTTCAAGATTTTGGATCAATTTCACTGTCATTATTTGGAATTCTTTATCAGGTGGATTCCCTATCTCTTCCTCTTTTGTTTGGGTTGGTGGGCATTTATCCTGTTCCTTTATTTGCTGGGTATTTCTCTGCCTCTTCATCTTGCTTATATTGCTGTTTGGGGTGGCCTTTCCGTCTTCTGGCAGTTTGTGGAGTTCTCTTTATTGTGGAGTTTCCTTCCTATGGGTGAAGTTGGACAGGTGGCTTGTCAAGGTTCCCTGGTTAGGGAAGCATGTGTCAGTGTTCTGATAGGTGGAGCTGGATTTCTTCTCTCTGGAGTGCAATGAAGTGACTAGTAATGAGTTATGAGATGTCAATAGGTTTGGAGTGACTTCGGACAACCTGTATAGTCACTTCCAAGGTGGTTCCCTCTGTTTTAGCTTCTGTTTGCTGGTCTCTTCAGTGTCTAATTTCCGCCCTGACACTGGGAGGTGGTGGTGGACACTTTTTAAAGCTCACTTGTTCAGTCCTGTTCTGGGAAGGGAGGAACACTGCAGAGAAGTATCTCTGGCATCTGTGGGGAGTGCTCGCAGTGTCCCGGCCACACTGGGTTTGCCCCTGCTCACAGCGTGTGTGCTGTCCCAGTCTACACTGCACAGGCTCTAAGTTGCTCTGCCGATAACTGTCTGAGGCCGGCGCGGGGTTGCATGCACGTCCCAGGTCTAAGCCACTCAGGTTCAGGTACTCAGGTACTCCACAAAGGCGCAGACTTGGTTGGGCCTGTGTTTTGTGCCTTCCCTGGACCGAGCAGCTCAAGTGACCACGAGTTTGGCAAGCACAGTCGCTGCAACTTATCACCTCCCTGGTCCCTCCCGCTCGGTTTTCTGTGTATACAACTGGCGCACCTTCTCAGGCGGATGTTAACCAGCCAGAAAGCCAAAAAAGTCTTGGTTAACACTGAAGCCTGCCTGCAGATTGGTATCAGATGCCTCTCTGGGACCGCGATTGCTCCCTTCTGGCTCTGACTGCCCTCCCCTGCCTGTCTCGGTGGGGGATGGGCCGTCCACAGCTGGCTAGCTCTGCTCAGTCTTTTGTTCTGTGAGCAGGGCTGGCAGAGTCTTAAGTTAGGGCTTTTCACCTTTTCGCAGGGTAGGTACCCCACAGTCTGCTCTGCTATCTCCAGTCAGCTCCTCCAGACTGCCCTCACGGCATTCAGGCCCGGTCCTCTCTCTAAGCAGTTCAGCTGGCTCCTCCCTGCCCAGGCCCCACTTGTTAATGGCGGATGCGGGCGTCTGCTCTGCTTTTCCGCTGGGAGTTACCTTTGGACTTGTAAGCTGTGAGGTTTAATTATTTATTTCTTTTTCTCCCAGTTGGTTGTGCTGTCCTCTGAGGTTCCAAGGCTCGCCACAGACCCGTCTGTGAGAGTGTTTCCTGGTTTCAGAAACCTCTCTTTTTTTATGCCTCCATTCCTGGGATGGACTCCGTCCCTACTTCTTTTTCTCTCTTTTTATCGTTTATGTTTTTTCCTACCTTCTTTTGAAGACCATGGGCTGCTTTTCTGGGTGCCTGATGTCCTCTGCCAGCATTCAGAAGTTGTTTTATGGACTTTACTCAGTGTTCAAATGTTCTTTTGATGAGTTTGTGGGGGAGAAAGTGGTCTCGCCGTCCTATTCCTCCACCATCTTGTTTCAGCTCCGAGTATTTCATTTTGAATAATTTCAATGAACAAAGGCCCAGATCAAAATATATAAGGTAGAACCAAATAAAATAATGTTAACTAGTCTGTAGGGAACATTTGATAGAAGGACCAGAGAGGAAAAGTAAAATATGGGAACTGCATTTCTAAAACCTTCAAATTAATCACTAGTGTACTTATAAATAATGATTGGTGGAAAAAATGATTTTTATCTCAAAATTAAGTTTTCTACAAATTCATTATTTATAAAATTTGTTTATTGTGTGGGAAAATGCCCATTTTTAAAAAGCTTGCTATTCTTACATACACTGACCTTTAAAATTCCAAAAGGGTCTTTCCTAAACAATTGTACTATTTATTATTTAGAAACAGGTACACCTACACACACACATACACAGAGCCACCAACATACAAGCAGTACCTCTTGCAACTCTGGTTGTAAAACAGGATTTGAACAATATAAACATATAACTTTGAACAAGAGTTTATTTATTCTGTTTATTTCGTTATGTAGCTCTGTTGATTTTTAATAATACTGAATTATTTTCTGAATGTCTGAAATAAGTCTGCATGTAAACTGTTAGGTAGTAGGTGCCCAAATAGGCTGTCTGTATACACCTATTATATTCATCTCGGATAGAACTACCCATATTTATGTAAAAAAAAAAAATCATATTAATTTCGCAGTCATTAAGTAGCAACTGTGAAAATATTTAATAGCTATAAATCAACCTTGGAGCAAAAGTGGGTTATTGAATTTCAGCTCACAGTATAAATGAACTATTTTAGCACTCATTAGATTAAAATGATTAAATTGCTTCTCTCTTGTGTCTCATATTCACATAGGAAGTTTTGTACTTTTGCTTAACCACAAAGTACTTTACCCTCTAGAAGGAAAAAAATAATAATCTCATAGCTTTTTAATGAAAGGGACATTGTGTTATGTGTAACTTAATGTTTCCTCTAGATTTACTGTTTTAGAAAGGGCTAGAAGTGGAAAGTATTAGACGCTAGTGACTTACAATGACATCATTCTGTATTTAATTAAAGTGTGTTCTTAATACTTCACTAAGACCTTTAAAACCATGGAACTTTATCTGATTTCATTTTTGTTCTCAAAAACTGGATTTCTTAAAATTTTCATGTTTGACATTATTTTCTAAAGTATTTATTTAAAAATAAATCCAAACATTTAAGCAAATTATAACTATCTTTTCCTATAAATATTTTCCTAGAGACTGCGTTTATAAAGAAAAACATCTATACTATTTACTGCTTATAAATATATTTAGCTGGTCTTTACTCAGTGCCACATATTTAGAGATGCAATGTTATACAGATGTGAAGTTTAAGAGATATAAAAATATATAACATGGATTTTGTTCTAAGGGGGAAATTGATACACAGTGAAGTATATAGCATTCCATAGGATGAGTGCTGACAAAGACATGTAGAGATGCCATAGAAACACAGAGGGGTATAACAACAGGTTTTCTGGAGTGAATTATGTTGTCACTAAGCCTCAGGAGTTTTGTTGACGCTGAGTATTTGATTCCTTAAGAGAAGACTGGAATTCTCCTAGCTTAAGCTCTACAAATACACAGAGTAGCAAATTCTAGGCAGTATGAATGCAGCATATATCCAGTGGGAGGACTCTAGCCTGTATAATAGCATTGACTCACCACTGAGTTTTGCATATAAATACTTGATTTTTACATATAAATACTGACTTAGTTGTCTATATGGGCAAGCAAAGAATGGGTGAATAAAACCCAAGATCACTTTATAAAAGCCACTCATATTCAGTACTTTATATTATTTAATTATTTCACTCATTTCCCTTACTAACTCATTTACTAAAGTTGACCAACAAAATGGCATCATTTATCATGGTGCCATTATTACAGTCTTTTAAAGCCATCTCTAAAATGTTTATATTTTGATAGTGTGAAAACCTGATGTATACAGAAGGATACTGGAGAAATGCTAGACCCAGAATCTCACTGCGTTTATGTTTTGGCACAATCCTTGTGCTGTATGGATGATTACCCTACACTTGCCACTGCAGGTAGATTTAACTCCCCTCTGCTCTAGCATTCTCAGTTTCGGTGGGGCCAACTATCATCAATCTCCACATTCATGAGTGACTACAGTACATGTGAGAATCTTGGATAGTACAAAGTTAGTTGCAATGCCTTCCAAATATTTTTCTCACTCTCAATTTCCAGAAATACACCATCTGGTGAACCTGGCCATTCTAACTCCTTCTAACTCCTTGTCTTATATATATTCTTTTGTGATTAAGTTTGTCTTCATATCAGAGTATTGTGCAGCCATGAAATTAAAAGACACTTACTCCTTAGAAGGAAAGTTATGACCAACCTAGAGAGTATATTAAAAAGCAGAGACATTACTTTGCCAACCAAGGTCCGTCTAGTCAAGGCTATGGTTTTTCCAGTGGTCATGTATGGATGTGAGAGTTGGACTGTGAAGAAAGCTGATCGCCAAAGAATTGATGCTTTTGAACTGTGGTGCTGGAGAAGACTCTTGAGAGTCCCTTGGACTGCAAGGAGATCCAACCAGTCCATTCTAAAGGAGATCAATCCTGGGTGTTCATTGGAAGGACTGATGCTAAAGCTGAAACTGCAATACTTTGGCCACCTCATGCGATGAGTTGACTCACTGGAAAAGGCTCTGATGCTGGGAGGGATTGGGGGCGGGAGGAGAAGGGGACAACAGAAAATGAGATGGCTGGATGGCATCACTGACTCTGTGGACATGAGTTTGAGTGAACTCCGGGAGTTGGTGATGGACAGGGAGGCCTGGTGTGCTGTGATTCATGGGAGTCACAAAGAGTCGAACACGACTGAGAGACTGAACTGAACTGAACTGAGGAACAGTGAGCGATCGTGGTGAGGTATTTGAATTGAGTTTGATGTTAGACCACAACTTGACCCTATACTATCTACAGAGTGTATTTTCCATAAATTCATATTATGTTACCACAACAATAACCGAGAAAAGTATAGTTGTGCTATATTGCCGTATATATGTTTAACCTAAGTTTGGACAAAGTCAATTATAGTCTAATAAGATGTATTGTCGATTACTGATTGGAAATGGGTAAGAGACAAAGCTTGCTAAACTGAAACAAAGTGTATGAAAGTATTCATAGGACAGTTTAGTATTAACTGTCTAGTATTAACAGGTAATGCAGTTCATGGAACCCACAACTGAACGAAAGTTGATAACAAAAGAACTTTTGTGTTAAGCAAAACACAGTCAAGATAGTAAAATTGATAGATATAAAGAACAGAGTGCTAAGACAGTGTACTAATCTAATGCATTCTTACCAGAGAGTCCATAGGGATGGAAGATTACAAAGTGAATATCACTGAAGTCTCTTCTTGGCAGTGACAAGAAATAGCAAAAATATCCAACATAAAGAAGTATAAAGTTTTCTGACATGAGATCTGAGTCCTACAATAACAAGAGACCTTCATGATCAAAACTTTGGCTAGACTTCCAGAATGATTTCATGTGTTTCCTCCTGGTTCTTGTTTAGTCTGGTACACTGTGGGATAAGACTTTATGTCACAGTGTTACAGTCAGAAGAAGAGATACTTAGAGGGATGTGTCCCTTGCCAGGACTATAAAGTACATGGGTGCTATCCATAAATAGATAATTGCACTGATGATTCCATAAGCTGAGTATCAGTGATCTTTCTAAAAGTGTTAGACTTTTACCTGTCCAACTGGTCAAGCCTTCAATTCATGCACTAATTGAGAATGGTGTGGTCATGGTGTTGAGTATAAATAGGAAATTTGCAACTGTGGTAAACCACCAATAGAACTGTCAGATAAGAGAGATCTCTACAGTCCTACCTTAGGAAGTTATCATTTTCAATTAGATTATTTGACCCCACTAATAATATTTCTCTGTGCCTAGGAAAATTGTATGGAGCAGCCAAAAGATTCACATAAGTTTATATAAACATAGAAAGGTCCAAGTTCCAAGATGCCATCATGTAATCAGAGGGCAGGAGCAGGGCATAAGAAAGAGACTGGAGCATACAACAGTGTATATGAATGTGTTAATACATATACGAATATCTCCTGTCTTTATTCATTGACAGAACTGAGAGACAATGACACTCAAGCAGCAATAAGAATTTTTAGCAAGTAGCATTCTCCATTTAAAGTTGCTGAGGTTCTTTGGTGAAGTGATTGGAGTGGTTTGACTGGAGTAGGGAAAATGCAAGATGAGTCTGGAGCTATTTAAAAAAAGCAAAGAAAAGATAGAAAGAGAGGGAAGGAGAGGGAGGAAGAAAGGAAAGATGGAAGAAAGGGAAGAGGGAGGAAGAGAAAGGAAGGGAGGAAAGGAAGGAAAGAAAAAAGAAAAGGGAACAGAGAGGAAGGTGAAGTGTCAGAAGGATATAGGTGCCAACCAGGAAAAGCTCACTATGGCCAAGCTGGAACAATTTGAGCAACAAATAAATTTGAAAAGTATTTGATTATTACCAAGAGAATGACACAAATATCTCTAGTCCATGATATTGTAAATAAATAATTAAATAAAAATGTGAATGAGAGAATGGACAAGCCTTTTTTAAATTTTTATTTTTTTATAATTTATTTATTTTTTATTGAAGGATAATTTCTTTACAGAATTTTGCTGTTTTCTGTGGACAAGTCTTTCTTATTGAATAATTCCAACTAAAAATGTAGAAGAAATGAGGAAATAGCAAATCGCAGTTAGAACACCAGAGTGATAATTAACTGGGCTTCCTGCAGGCAATACACAGTGATGGGTGGCAAAATTAGTAGACAAAAGTTCAAGGAGAAAGAGACTATTTGCATACTCACAATGTATCCCTTCGCTATCAGTTACAAAGAAAAATGAAGTAACTTTACAGGTTACTGGAGGGGTATAAGATGACCCCTTACAGAATGATCAGTGTAAACATCAGCAGACTTATCAAATCCTGAGCTTCTATTATGATGCACATGTCTGTGGTATTCTTCCTAACAATGCATAACCTCAGTCTAATTTTGAGAAACACCACATAAAACCAAATTGAGTGACACTATACAAAATAGATGACTGTTTAGTGTGTCAAGGTCATGAAAAACAAGGAAAGAATGAACAGATATCACAGAATAAAAGATTAGGAAGACATGACAACTAAATGCAACCTGGGACCCTGGTTTGGGCCTTGATACAGAATAATGACCTTAATGAAAAAACAGGTGAAAGCGGAGCATATTCTGTAGTTAATAACATTGTACCCTGTTAAATTCTTAGGTTTGATCATTGTACCACAATCAGATTTTACCAAATGAAAGGTATAGGGAAACTCTCTGTGCTGTTTTTGCAACTCTTCTGTAAATCACAAATCATTCCAAAATAAAGTAACACGAGACTGAAGGAAAGTATGAATTGTTTTATGTGTCATGGAAATGTGAAAAACTGTGGTTTAAGGAAACTACCATTAGGATGCTTTTGGCTGCAACAAATTGTTGACAACAAAGACAACTTAATTGTCTTAAATGACTGCTTACTTAATTGAACAAATCTTTAAAGTAAGGCAGTGGTCAATCAAAATGTTGTTTTATCAAGACTCTAGCTTCTTTTAACTTAGATTCCCTTTATTTTAGCTCTCCTTCACAAACCATTTTATCCTCATCCTTATAATGAGATAGCTGCAGGAATTCTAGGCTGATCAGTAGTGGCCAGAATGAGAGGCCTGCTAATTGCAATGACTGTCTTTAAAAAGGTAACAGCCTGTCTTTCCCAGATATCCCTAGGAAAACATCATCCCCCAAAGAGCCAACTGAAGTAGGTTAGGTAGGATTCTCTTTAGTAAGCCAACTGGAGATGCAAGGGGGATCACATAGACTCTTTGTCATAGGCCTGGTTTCTATAAGCAATCACTAGCCCATCCTGGAGCTGAGGGTAGATTTCAAGTACTGTGCCCATCCTGGAACTGAGGGTGGGATGCTAAGCTGAGTGAAACTGGTTCAAGTAGATGGACTAAAATCAAAGTCTTAAGAAGGAGAAGTGATTATTAGGAAGGAACAAAATAGCCCATGGTAACATTTTTCAAAATAAAAATTGTACATATGATCTGCTACTAGTAAATATTGTAATACAGAAACAAACAAATATGAAATCTACACCCTTCTAGAAAAACTGGGAAGGCTCGTACCCACCCTCTCTACAGCAGTGCTATAATCATTTCGGCAATCTGGTGAGACCCAGTAGGTTAACTTATTAATCCTTTAAATTCCATCACTGATTAGTCTGATCCCGTTTCCACTTGTTTCAGTCAGCATTCTTGGAAATGGTTCCTTTGTTTATATACATTTGGCATATCTCCCACACCTAATTTGATCACCTACACTTGGAAAAACTGGTAATTTCATTTGAAGATTCAGGTGCCCTCATTAAGGAACAAAGCATTACATAAGCTTCCTGCTGGCTAAACAATTTAAAATTGCCTCACATAAGCTCCTCACCTTCTTACATACAAACTGTTACATGAAACACAAAACAAAAGAGTGTCTTTTGACAGAGAGGGTAAAAATATTCCATGCCCTCTAGAGAGAAACAGTCTTTAATTGGGATAAGTTGGCAAAGTTCTCTGTGTTGGCACCATTCACTAGACGGAAAAATCTCAGCCGCTAATGACAATAGTGAATGTGTTGGAAAGAAATGACAAAACTGGTTTGTGTCCCTCCAAAAGCAAGCATAACTTTTAACAAATGTGAAATAAAATGGCTTTCATTTACTTTTTGCATTTAAATATAGTTTTAAAAATTATTGTTGGAACTATACTCAATATTTTATAATAACCTATAAGGGAAAAGAATCTGAAAATTTATAGGTATAACTGAATCATTTTGCTGTATACCTGAAACTAACACAACATTTTAGATCGACTATACTTCAGTAAAAGTGATTATCTACGGGCAATTATAGTTTTACAAGTGCCATCAATGGAAACCAACTTCCATTTATGCACTACATATTTTGTTGGATGTTTCTATGGTGTATTTAAAAATATTTTAAAATATGTGGATAAATTTCTCTTGCACTGAGGATCAATTGGAGCCACATCTATAGATATGAAATTTCTGTCAATAGATCCGGGTATCCTACTGCTTGCTTGTCTGTTCAAAATGGAATTCATGATAGTACAACACAAACCTGTTTTTCTCCCTGCATTTCTACTTTCATTTGAGGTACCACCACCATGCCAGTGACCTCAGTCTCCGAATCCTACTGTCATCTCTACTTCCTCCTGGCTGATTTTCAGTCTCTGCATGCTGATACTAAGTGCTCTTAATTTTTATATCTAAGATTTTAATCTGTGCTTTCCTTTCCATCCCATTCCATTCCATGTAATGATCATCTCATTATGACAAATTACATATTTTCTAGCTGGTCCAAAATTCTCTCTTTGTCCCAGCAACCCGCTCCCCTGCAGCAACCCCCTCCACCAACATACACACTCAGACACACAGATATACAGACACACACACACAACACACACACACACATGCACTGCTTTCAGAGATAATTACTACCTCGTAGATTAGATTTTATGATCATGTCTCTCCCTGCTTCAAAATATTTGATGGCCAGCTAGTAACTAAAGTTTGATAGGCAAGTTTTTTCATGATTTGGTCACTAACTGTTTTAGCAGTCTACTTCAGTAAATACTTTTTATGTCTCAGCCTCATGGACATTATTTCATGTCCTTTTATAAAAGCACATGTTTGTCTCAACCTCTAAGACATCTCTCTTTCCTATTTCTCTTCCCTCCCTGTCTTAGTTAGGGCTACTATATCAAAGTACCATAGTCTGGGTGATTTATAAAAAGCAGAAGTTTATTTCCCAGTGTTCTGGAGGCTGGAACTCTCACAAGTTCTCATGAAGGCCCTCTTCAGTGTTGTGCACTGTGGAATTCTCTTGTATCCTCGCATGGCTTAAACTGGGCATCATAGGGAGACATTCAAGAGGGCTCCACTCTCATGACCGAATTACCTCCCCCAAATCCCATCTCCATCCATTACATTGGGTGCTAGGATTTCAACGTATGAATTAGGAAGGGACAGAAACATTCAGTCCATTATATTCTCTGACCAGGTTTTCTTCATGTCTTTCATCCACTTTATTTTAGCTTGATGGTGGTGTTTAGTCCATATGTTGTGTCTGACTCTTTTGTGATCCCATGGACTATAGCCCGCTAGGTTTCTCGGACCATGGGATTTCCCAAGCAAGAATCATGGAATGGATTGTCATTTCCTTCTCCAGTGAATCTTCCCCAAACCAGGGATCCAACCCTTGTTTCCTGCTTGGTAGGCAGATTCTCTACCTCTGAGCCAGTTGGGAAGACCATTATTTTAGCTAGCACCTCTGTACTAATAATTCCCTAGTTTAGTATCTTCAGCTGACATACTTTCCTGAATCCCAAATTTGTATATCAACTGCCTATTACTTGATATATTCTCCTATACCAAATTGAACCTATCACTTTCCTCTGCCCATTTATATGTCCCTCTGTATTTCATCATCAAGTATTGATAATCTCATCTGCTAAATATCACAGTGATGTTAGAAGAGTTGTAAGAATTTTGATTTAATCTGAATAATGGACATTGGGATGAGATAGGAAAAAATGTAACCTTTGTCTGCTATTTTAAAATGATATGAACCAGAGAAAATGCCAAAAATATGTGATAGACTAAATAGTATTTTAAGACCTAGAAATAATTAATGCTTTGCAAATACAGCAAACAAAATATTACCCCTAACATACCCATTTGACTAACCCTAATTATATATTTATTCACTTTAATCTAGCTTCTGTCATACTTAACACAAAGCATGAGCTTGATATTGAATAGTAATCCTCATTTAGAGCAGCTGAATAACTTAGAAGTCCCAATTTCATCCTTTTCCATGTAAGTGATATTTTAAAAATAAGAGCATTACCATATATAGTATTTCTAAAGTTTATTGCAAATATTATTTTTATCATGCTGTCTATAAACTGTTAAAAATAGGCATTAGCATATAACATCATGCTCTGTGAATATGCAAATACCTATAAATATTTTTTATTCTCACAATTAAAATAGAACATTCATTCTAGTTATAAAGAAATGTGGTAGTATATTTTGTATGACTATATCTTCAAACAGATTTAATGTTATAACTTATCAAAGATGTTTGCCTTAGAATTACATAGAAAAAAATGATATCCTCAGCCAATCCCTGTCCCATTTGCTATGTTACACTTGTCTTATCAAGTAGAGCTCTAGTTCTGGTTTTTCTAGATAAGTGACATAAGCATACTAAACTTCAATGATCACTATGAAAAGAAAAAAAGTTTTGAAATTCAAAACAATACCCGTTTTCATATATTTTTGAAAAGTTTTAAATGTTTATTTTAGTTCATATCATGTGAAATTGATAATTTTTCATCATTCTGCTTATAAAAATTTCAGTCTTTATGGTTAATTTATATGGTCTGATCCCAATCAGTTAAATCTATTCAAAGTTCTTAATTTCTATGTTTAAAAACTATACGTTAAATAGAAACATTGAAAGGATATTTGAACTCAGCTTTATCAAATGGTAGCTAAACTATTTTTGTTAAGGTTGTATTATATATGATAAATATAATACATATATTTGCATCTTACTTTTTGTTCAAACTCAGGATATGGAACACTCTGAGCAATGTGTAGACTATTGTAACTGAACAGGAAGAAAATCACCACAATACAAAAATAAACAATTATAACTTGCTACTGACAACAGGTTTCATGATATTCTATAATCTTATTAAAGATTTACATACATACAACAACATTTTAAAACAGACAATTCTGATGGTATGTCTACATTTTGCTTACCTAAATTGTACCAATGTTACTTCTAATGGCAGTAACACCATTTATTTGTTCTTTTGAAAATTACTCTCTTTTCAGATAACTGGGATAATTATAATGTGTGGATCATGTATGAAAATAAGTTGACAGAAAATTAATAACTTCCTCATCAATAACTGGTAGCTTAAATCAATTTTACTAGTGAAAATTATTCTTATTTCATTTTGACTGTCTATAAAACATATTTTTTTGATGTTTGCCTCAATTAAGATGTTTTAATTTTCAAATAACAGAAAATACAACTAACAATGGGTTAGCAAAAGAAAGGTCTTCCCAGGTGGCTCATCGGTAAAGAATTTGCCTGCCAAGCAGGAGATGTGTGTTCAATCCCTGAGATGGGATGAGCCCCTGTAGAAGGAAATGGCAACCCACTCCAGTATTCTTGCCTGGGAAATCCCATGGACAGAGGAGACTGATGGACTAGAGTCCATAGGGTCACAGGAGTCAGACACAACTTCGGGACTAAACAGTAGCAGTAAGAGGATTATTGTCTCACATCCTAGAAAGAGTTCTGCAATGACATCAAAGATCCTGTCCATTATTTCATGTGCTGATTTTGGTACATTAACTTCTGTTCTTAAGCTGATTCCCTTCAGAGCCCCAACATGTCATTTTAGGCATCACAGGTAGACAGCAAAATTGAGAAGAAAAAGACTGTTTTTTTCTATGCAGCTATTTTTTTTCCTTTTATTTTTCGTGCAGCTATTTTTACAAGCAAGAAAATCCCTCCCTTCTCCAAAACTACATCATAGTTTTGTCCTTGGACAAAACTACATCATACATCTCTGACAGAGTCAGTCATTGGCTAAGAAAAGGGAATTACTTCACAGGCTCAGACTAATCAATATCTCACTTTTTAGCTCTTCTCTGCACATATGGCAACAATAATTGTGAATATTCAGACAAAACAGGAGCTCTGCCAGCAAGGAAGACTATAGTGCCTTCCGTTAGGCAACCTGATGTTTCCAAGTCATCAAGCACGTTTATGTACTAGACCTTGCCAATGAATCTACTCATTCCCATTAAACATATCTGGGTATTTAATAGCTCTGTCTAAACATCTATTTAATATAGAAAAATATCTGGAAAGATACACAGCAAACTTAAGTAGAAATGGCAACCCACTCCAGCATTCTTGCCTGGAGAATCCCAGGGACGGGGGAGACTTATGGGCTGCCGTCTATGGGGTCGCACAGAGTTGGACACGACTGAAGCGACTTAGCAGCAGCAGCAGCAGCAGGAAGCAAAATAGGGAATAAGAGGAGCAATTGCTTTCAGTTTTTAATTTATATGCTTCTATAGTGTTTGATGGACAGTGCTGTGGTTCATGGGGTCGCGGAGAGTCGAACACGACTGAGCGACTGAACTGAACTGAACTGAACTGATAGTGTTTGATGTTTTACAGTGAGGATTTATTATTAATTTTGTAATTTAAAACAAAGAAAATAGTTTTTCCTGTGTAAATTGCAAAATGATTTCATTAAAAGGAAATATTCCTTCTGCAATTTTTTTAAACATGCAAAATGAAGCATGTGTCAGAGAGCAAACTATTATGTATTGATCTGAGGAAACCATTTCTCAGGATGCAAGGGGTTCATCATTGGACATGGTATACAGAAGTTAGAATGATGTTTGAGAAACATCTTTAAATGAAACAGTTTTTCATTAAACTGTTGGGCCACTTGATACCCAGAATTTCTAGACTATTCAGATCTCTACCGGCCTGTAAAATAGCCCCTAACCACATGTAGTTATGCACTTGTAGTGTTAGCTAGTCTAAATTGAGACATACTATAAGTGTAAAATAGATACTAATTTTTAATAAATATACAATTTCTCAATATATTTTATATTGATTACATATTGAAATAACAGTTTAGATAGATTTGGCTAACAAAAACATTATTTAAACTATTTCCATCTGATTCTTATTTACTGTTTTAAAATATAGCCTGTAAAAGACAAAGTTACATATGTGGTTTGCGTCTATGACTTGCACTGTATTTCTATTTTACAGCAGAGTTCCAGAGGTCCCAGGAGGAGGCCCAGTTAGGTTCCAATTGTCTGAAAACTAAGCAGCCTCATGTAAAGACCAGTACTTGAACCTGCTGGGAATGAAGTGAAATTTACCAAATTCACATCTTTAAGTCTCTCAGGAATTTTTAGTCTCATAGATAATTACAACTTAGACATATATATATGTATGTATGTATATATATATATATATGTATGTATTTACACACATATATATAATGTAAGCAGAATCTTGAAAAATAATCATCTTAGGTGGAAAAGAAGCTCACTCTGAAGAAACAAGAGTAGAATGTAAATCAAATAAGGATCTTTATTTGTTAAAGTCTAAGGAAAGGAATACTGTTGAAAGATTACAGAAAATCCTGTCAATCAAATTACCTTCTGCACTAACTATAACAATGGAGTAAAGTGCAGTTAATTTCAGAAAACAAACATTTATGGAGCCAATGAAGTACCCAAAGAGCTGAGGATGCACTTAATTCTGACTTGATGATGGAATTAAACATGAAATTGAAGAGGATTTCTACCCCTTTCCAGTTCACGCACCTCAGTTCAGTGAGCAAAAGATAAGTGAGAGAGGCATCATACTTGGAAGGTTCCAAGGATGTCACCACAGAGACAGGGGCATGTCAGCCTCTGCTGGGAGCATCTGAGGAGCAGGATGCTACAGTTGTAAGATCCCCTGGGAGCTTGTGAAATTAGCCATGAGGATTTGAGGATGAGATTTCCAGAGATTACACTAGTGGGGCTGTGACTAAGATTGCCCATTACACTATTTTTTAATTTACTTTTCATGCTAATGTGATCTAAGGCAAGTGTGGACTACTATTTAGAACACTCAGAAATGAGATTAAGTCAGTCATTTAGGACCATTAAGATAGAATAAAAAGGGTCTAACACCTTTAAACTTTATTAGCAAATGCATCTATAATAATGTGTGACTTTTGTCATCTCTTTCACTAGCTTAGAATGCTAAGTGACATTGAATTAATATTCAAATTAATTACCAGAGATTCTTCAAATTAGCTGAGCCACTTCTGTTGCTCTCAGTGTCTCCACCCAGCTAAATACTTGGCTCCTTTTACATGGCAGTTTCTAAATGTTCATCTGCCCAGGTGTTTAATTGCAGAGGATTTCACAATGCTTATGTTTTTAATAAACAGCTTTTGGGCTTCTTTAAGCGTATGAAAATCAGTTATATCCAGCATAAAAACTGAGTGACTTTTAATGTTAAAAATAAGCTAGTGAAGAACTACTAGTATGAACACTGTCAGCTTCAAACCAATCAAACATAATTAAGATACATATATACAAATCAAATTAATCTAGTAATAGCTGAAGTATAAAAGATTATGAATATATATAAGTTGCTGATTAGAGCTGTATTTAGATATTTTAATTACATAAGTAATTCTCAGATATCTGTTTGGGTTAAAAAGTCATATAACATGGATGCATATTTTATTACACATTTCTATCTCCACTCCTTTTATATAATCATTATCTTAAAAAATTGTGTAGTATACTTTCAAACATTTTTCTACATAATCTCATGTAGTTACAATATGTTATTTACAGCTATGTACACATGCGTGTGTATTTACATGACCACATATGCATAAATTTTTGTATGTGTAAGTATGGATCTTAGCTGTTTTCAAAATAAATGGGCTCATACCATAAAAAATTTATTCAGGAACTTGATTTTTAATCAAAAGTGTATATGGTGTCCTTCCTGTATGAGCACATCTTCTTTTAAAGGGCTGCTTGGATTTTTATAGTATGGATAATAAAGTAAAATGACTTTCTAGAAAGTTGAAGAAAGCAAATTGCTTTATTTATGAGAGAATAAATGGTAACCCACTCCAGTACTCTTGCCTGGAAAATCCCATGGGTGGAGGAGCATGGTTGGCTACAGTCCATGAGGTTGCAAAGAGTTGGACCCAACTGAGCCACTTCACTAAACTATGTATTTTTAGTCTAGAGCATGGGAGTTTCCAAAGGTTTCATATGCTCTGGATTATCATGTCTATTTGCGTATAAGGAAACCATGTCCAGAGAGCAAAGAAACTTACTCCAGGTCAAGTGAAAGTGAAAGTTACTCAGTCGTGTTCTATTCTTTGCGACCCCATGGACTATACATTCCATGGAATTCTCCAGGCCAGAATGCTGGAGTGGGTAGCCTTTTCCTTCTCCAGGCATCTTCCCAACCCAGGGATCGAATCCAGGTCTCCAGCATTGAGGGGGGATTCTTTCCCAGCTGAGCCAAAAGGGAAGCCCAAGAATACTGGAGTGGGCAGCCTATCTCTTCTCCAGCGTGTCTTCCTGACCCAGGAATGGAATTGGGGTCTCCTGCATTGCAGGCGGATTCTTTACCAACTGAGGTCAAACAGTTAATAAATTTTATATCAATGTTCTGTATTTGGTAGCCTCCGATTTTTATGTCAGTGTTGTGTGAATAAAAGTTGCCTGAATCAAGGATGGTATAAAAGAATATATTTTTGAGCTGAATATATAGTTGTGATGAAGCAGTATTTCTGATTAAGAAAAAAATACTGAAATGATTACCTAATAGAGGAAGTTCCTTGGTGGTTGAATCAGACCAAAAGTATTTAGCATGCTGTATAAGGGCATATAAAGTTGAACAAAAAATTTTGAATAAGCAAAATAATAGTAAGAATAGAAACAGAAAGTATTGAAAAGAGAAATACAAATGCATTCTATGGTTGATTGAGAAGCCTTAAAATAAATAGCAAGCTGAGGAGTGTCATTTGGGAGTAATGGTTTCTTAAAGATTTCAACATGAAGGAAAGAGAGCACGTGATGAAAACTGAATTGTAAGAGAGTGAATCCTTGAGCAAGATACAGAATCAGATGTTATTGAAGAGAAATGGAAACCACATCAGAATGTACTGCCATGGAACAAGTATGATTAATTAATAAAGGGTTAACTGGTTTTTGTAGGCTTTATTAAATACTAACACTTTTAGTGTTCTTGCCTGGAGAATCCCAGGGATGGCGGATCCTGGTGGGCTGCCCTCTATGGGGTCGCACAGAGTCGGACACGACTGAAGCGACTTAGCAGCAGCAGCAACACTTTTAGATAATGGGTACATAATTAAATTTCTGACCTAACAGATTTATTCCTGTGAGAATATTAAATGGTAAAACTGAAAATATTATATGTAAAATGGGATTTCCTGGTGGCTCAGTAGGTAAAGACTCTGCCTGCAATGCGGGAGACTGGGTTCGATCTCTGAGTTGGGAAGATCCCCTGGAAGAGGGCATGGCAACCCACTCCAGTATTCTTGCCTGGAGAATCCTCATGGACAGAGGAGCCTGGTGAGCTACAGTCTGTTGGGTCTCAAAGAGTTGGACACGACTGAGCAACTAACCACAGCACAGCACAGTATAAAATGGGATTATTAGTGTATCCTATGTATTTTTGAAGCAGATAATTCAAATACCTGATTATAAGACTTTAAAAAGACATTATAAGATATTACAAATATCTGATTGAAGTGAAGTGAAATCTCTCAGTTGTGTCTGACTCTTTGCGACCCCATGGACTATAGCCTACCGGGCTCCTCCGTCATTGGGATTTTCCGGGCAAAGGTACTGGAGTGGGGTGCCATTTCCTTCTCCAGAGGATATTCCTGACCCAGGGATCGAACCCAGGTCTCCTGCATTGCAGGCAGACACTTTACCCTCTGAGCCACTAGGGAAGATATAAATTACCTAAATACAAGAATGGGTGATCAACATGATTTGTAATAAATCAAGAATTCATTTCCTGTAAATCTCAATGCCATGGTATTGGTATATAGAAAAAAATTTGAGATTTAGATTCAGGAAAATATGAATTAAAAAATATGTTTTCATAATGCCTTAAATAAGATTTATCCTAACACTTATTGGACGCTTACTATATTCCATGTATTTAATACATTCAAAGTAAGATACAGTATTAACTCATTTAATCCTCAAACAACTCTAAATCAGTTACTATTACCTGCATTTTAGAGAAAACTGAGACATGCATAAGGTAAATAACTTGCTAAAGTCATTTAACTTTTCATTGGTGGAAAGATTTGAACCCTGAAAATCTGTTGCAAGAGTGTAATCTTAGCCACTGTTTACCATTGCCTTACATAGCAATTCATCCAAGCTATTTTTAAAAGCTGCAGTGAAGTTCATTTTAAAGGAAATTAATCAACTTTTAAAACCAATCTGATGACTTTCAAGTGCATGGCTTTCACCCACATAATTACTTTTGTACTTTTTAAATAATAAAGGGGCTTTTATTGTCCGTTGTTGTTCTTCAGCCACCAAGTTGTGTCGGACTCTTCACAGCCCCAAAGACTGCAGCATGCCAGGCTTCCCTGTCCCTCACTATCTCCCAGAATTTGCCCAAGTTCGTGTCCATTGAATCGGTGATGCCATCTATTGTCCATATGGTATATAAAAAGAGTTGTTAGATGTACAACACCTTGTTCTAATAGTTTGTATTCCCTATGTTCTTCATATATATATATATATCAGTTCAGTTCAGTTCAGTTCAGTCGCTCAGTCATGTCCGACTCTTTGCGACCCCATGAATCACAGCACACCAGGCCTCCCTGTCCATCACCAACTCCCGGAGTTCACTCAAACTCATGTCCATCGAGTTGGTGATGCCATCCAGCCATCTCATTCTCTGTCGTCCCTGTCTCCTCCTACCCCCAATTCCTCCCAGCATCAGACATTTTTCCAGTGAGTCAACTCGTCGCATGAGGTGGCCAAAGTATTGCAGTTTCAGCTTTAGCATCAGTCCTTCCAGTGAACACCCAGGACTGATCTCCTTTAGAATGGACTGGTATACATAGTGAATAAACTGAAAATTGTTTGCTTTTATTTTCAAAAGAAACTGCCTGATAATCCATAATATATTTATTTTTTAAACTGAGTATAGTTAATTTACAGTGTGTTAGTTTCAAGTATATTGTTGCAAAGTGATTCGGTTTGTATATAAATGTGTGTGTGTGTGTGTGCATGCGTATATTCAAAAAGTATATATATATGTGTGAAGTGAAGGAGTGAAGTGTTAGTTGCTCAGTCATGTCTGACTCTGCAACCGTGTGGACTATACCCGCCAAGCTCCTCTGTCTATGGGTTTCTCCAGGCAAGAATACTGGAGTGGGTTACCATGTATTCTCCAGGGTATCTTCCCAACCCAGGGATGGAACCCGGTTCTCCTGAATTTCAGGGAGATGCTTTTACCATCCGAGCCACCAGGGAGGCATTATATATATATATATATATATATATATTCTTTTTCAGATTCTCTTCTAGTATAAGATATAGGGTATAGTTCCCTGTGCTGTAGAGTAGGTCCTTGTTGTTACCTATTTTATACACAGTATTGTGTATATGTTAATCCCCAACTCCTAATTTATCTCTTCTTCTACCAGCCTGTTATCCCCTCTGGTAACCATAAGTTTGTTTTCTATGTTTGTGAGTCAGATTCTGTTTTGCGTAGAGATTCATTTGTTTTATTTTTCTTTTAGATTGCACGTACATGTGAAATCATATGTTTATTTTCTCTGTTTGACTTATTTAACTTAATATGATAATCTCTAGGGCCATCTATGTTGCTGGAAATGGCATTATTTCATTCTTTTTAAAGGCTGAGTGATACTTCATTTTGAGTGTGTATGTGTGTGTATGTGTGTTTATACATATATATGTGTATATGTTTGTTGTTGTTTAGTTGATAATTCATGTCCAGCTCTTGTGACCCCATGGGATGTAGCCTGCCATGCTCTTCTATCCATGGGCTTTCCCAGGCAAGAATATTGGAGTGAGTTGCCATTTCCTCCTTCAGGGGATCTTTCTGACCCGGGGATTGAACCCAAGTCTCCTGCATTGACAGGTGGATTCAGCCACCAGGGAAGGCTCTCTCTCTCTCTCTCTATATATATATATATATATATATATATACACACACACACACACATCAAGAACCTCTTGATGAAAGTGAAAGAGGAGAGTGAAAAATTTGGCTTAAAGCTCAACATTCAGAAAACTAAGATCATGGCATTCCGTCCCATCACTTCATGGCAAATAGATAGGGAAACAGTGGAAACAGTGGCTGACTTCATTTTTTTGGACTTCAAAATCACTGCAGATGGTGATTGCAGCCATGAAATTAAAAGACACTTACTCCTTGGAAGGAAGGTTATGACCAAGGTTATGAACATATTAAAAAGCAGAGACATTACTTTGTCAACAAAGGTCTGTCTAGTCGAGGCTGATTTTTCCAGTGGTCATGTGTGGATGTGAGAGTTGGACCTTGAAGAAAGCTGAGCACCGAAGAATTGATGCTTTTGAACTGTGATGTTGGATAAGACTCTTGAGAGTCCCTTAGACTGGAAGGAGATCCAACCAGTCCTTCCTAAGGGAAATCGGTCCTGGGTGTTCATTGGAAGGACTAATGTTAAAGCTGAAACTCCAGTATTTTGGCCACCTGATGTGAATAGCTGACTCATTTGAAAAGACCCTGATGTTGGGAAAGATTGAAGGCAGGAGGAGAAGGGGACTACAGAGGATGAGATGGTTAGATGGCATCACCGACTCAGTGGACATGAGTTTGGGTAAACCGTGGGAGTTGGTGATGTATAGGGAGGCCTGGCGTGCTGCAGTTCATGGGGTCTCAAAGAGTCAGACACAGCTGAGCAACTGAACTGAACTGAATACATACACATATACACACATACCACTTTATCCATTTATAAAGTAGATCTTTATCCATTTATTTGTTGATGAGCATTGAGGTTTAGGTCGCATCCATGTCTTGGCTCTTATAAATAGTGCTGCTATGAGTATTGAGGTGTATGTATCTTTTTGAATTAGAGTTTTCTCTAGATATATGCCCAGAAATGGGATTACAGGATCATATGGCAACTCTATTTTAGTTTTTTAAGGACCTCCATATTGTTTTCCATAATGACTGTACCAGTTTACGTTCCCACTTGTAGTGTAATAGAGAGGGTTTCTTTTTCTCCACACTCTCTACAGCATATCCATAGTATATTTCTTATGTCTTAAATTACTTCAGACCTCAAAACTAAAATTTAATTAACTTGAAAGTGATGATAAACATATATAATTTCCTTATAAGAAATTATTTGACCTATGATTTATGTTTGTACTCTTGGCATTTGCTTCATGAAATGATAAACTGCAGAAAGTTCTTCAGTTTTTATTTGGTAAATTTTAGAAGGATTTAAAGAAAAATAGTGAACTTTAAGAACTTTGGTGTCCAATTCTTCCTAGATGCCTTTCTGTTCTAACCTTTCTTTGATAGCCTTCAATGTAAAAAACACAGAAATATGACTGTTCTGATAAGAATGACCTTGAAGTTTTTTTTTGCTGAAAGAAATAAGTAAACTGTATTTTTCATTTGTTTTTATCCTCTATCTTCATGCTTACTATGACCTTTTAACTTGAATATAGCAATTTTGGAGCTCAAGGAAACCTGGAGTCTGTATTTATACTGTTGAGTGTAGAGATTATTTCCTTTACTGGAGGAGGGTGGGTAATGACAGACTGCACATAAGAAAACAGAAAGCTGTAGATTTTCATTATAATGTTTGGAGGAAGATAAGTTTCCTTAAAATAGCCTCTATTATAGTGTCTTCTTTGACTTGCTCTTGGTCTTCAAAGAAAGGATTTTACTGATTAAAATAGCACGCCAAATCTCTTTGGCTGTTTTAAAGGCATAAAAACCTGAAACATAGTATCAATATAACAGCCAGGAAGGGCCTTCTGGATCCTCCAGATTTGAGATTCTTTCTCTTTTGGTGACCCCAAACCCTTTTGAGACTGGATGAAACCTATGCATGTTTTCCTTTGAAAAAGGCAGATTTGACAATACCATATTTGCATGGTTGGCAGGGATTCAGGGATCTGCAGGCAACCCACGAGGCCCACTAATATGAGAGTCACAACTTCTAATCTGGTCTGTTACTATTATTTGTTATACAGATAATGCAAATAATTGACAAGATGAAGGTGATGATACAGGAATATGTGTTCAGCTGAGTATATTTACCTCTCTACTTGTACATGCGTGTACAATAACATGTTAACCGTTTGTAATACATGTTGTTTAAGAAATCCAAACTCTGCCTTCATTTTCCTATGGCCTTCTCCTCTTCTATCCATGTATCACATAAGAAAACACTTCTCGTTGCATGTAAGGTCCATAAGAATGATCTTGTATGTTTTGGGGGATATCATTTAAGTCCGGTTATTGATCGTGTGCTAGGCAAGTGGTATTATGTATACTGTTTCTTTTGATTTTACCAAAATTCCATGAAGGCAAAAGGGTACTTATTACCAATGAGGAACCGGAGACCCATAGAAGTTAAGTAACATTCTAGACTGTATACAGCTTAGGTAGTGATGGAGTTCCTGCTTGGCCTATATTCTCACTGCTTAAGGCTTAGTAAGAAGGACTCAGTTGCCTGGAGTAAATCAGAACAAACAAAACTTTTTAAAGTTTTCTTGGACTTTGTGATTTAATGAAATAGAAAATATATGAACATAAGTATCTGAGACACAGAAGAGAAGGTACATAAAGTGAAGAGAAAAGTGGAAGTGACATACAGATTCAAGAGATTAGATATGATAGACAGAATGCCTGAAGAACTATGGATGGAGGTTCGTTACATTGTACAGGCAACAGTAATCAAGACCATTCCCCAAAAAAGAAATGTAAAAAGGCAAAATGGTTGTCTGAGGAGGCCTTATAAATAGCTGAGAAAAGAAGAGAAGCTGTAGGCAAAGGAGAAAAGGAAAAATATACCCACCTGAAAGCAGAGTTCCAAAGAATAGCAGGGAGATATAGGAAAGCCTTCCTCAGTGATCAATGCTAAGAAATAGAGTAAAGCAATAGAATGGGAAAGACTAGAGATCTCTCCAAGAAAGTTAGAGACACCAAGGGAACATTTCATGCAAAGATAGGCGCAATAAAGAACAGTAACGGTGTAGAAGCAGAAGAGATTAAGAAGAGGTGGCAAGAATACACAGAAGAACTATACAAAAAAAAAAAAATCTTCATGACACAGATAACTACGATGGTGTGATCACTCACCTAGAGCCAGTCATCTTGGAATGCAAAGTCAAGAGGGCCTTAGGAATCATCACTACAAACAAAACTAGTGGAAGTGATGGATTTCCAGTTGTTATTTCAAATCCTAAAAGATGATGCTGTGAAAGTGCTGCACTCAATATGCCAGCAAATTTGGAAAACTCAGCAGTGGCCACAGGACTGGAAAAGGTCAGTTTTCATTTCAATCCCAAAGAAAGCCAATGTCAAAGAATGTTCAAACTACCACACAATTGCACTCATCTCATCCGCTACCAAAGTACTACTCAAAATTCTCCAAGCCAGGCTTCAACAGTATGTGAACCATGAACTTCCAGATGTTCAAGTTGGATTTAGAAAAGGCAGAGGAACCAGAGATCAAATAACAAAGATCTATTGGATCATTGAAAAAGTAATGGAATTCCAGAAAAACATCTACTTCTGTTTTATTGACTCTGCCAAAGCCTTTGACTGTGTGGATCACAACAAACTGGAAAATTCTTCAAGAGATGAGAATACCAGACCACCTTACCTGCCTCTTGAGAAACCTGTATGCAGGTCAGGAAGCAACAGTTAGAACTGGACATGGAACAATAGACTGGCTCCAAATAGGGAAAGAAGTATGTCAAGGCTGGTTATTGTAACCCTGCTTATTTAACTTATACGCAGAGTGCATCATGCAAAATTCTGGGCTGGATGAAGCATAAGCTGGAATTAAGATTGCCAGGAGAAATATCAATAACCTCAAATAATGCAGATGACGCCACACTTATTGCAGTAAGTGAAGAAGAACTAAAGAGCCTCTTGATGAAAGTGAAAGAATAGAGTGAAAAATCTAGCTTAAAACTCAACATTCAGAAAATTAAGATCATGGCATCCGGTCCTATCACTTCATGGCAAAAAGATGGGGAAAAAAGTGGAAACAGTGACAGACTTTATTTTGGGGGGCTCCAAAATCACTGCAGATGGTGACTGCAGCCATGAAATGGAAAGACACTTGCTCCTTGGAAGAAAAGCTATGGCCAACCTAAACAACATATTAAAAAGCAGAGACATTACTTTGCCAACAAAGTCCATCTACTCAAAGCTGTGGTTTTCCAGTGATCGTGTACAGATGTGAGAGCTGGACTATATATAAGAAAGTTAAGTGCTGAAGAATTTATGCTTTTGAACTGTGGAGTTGGAAAAGACTCTTGAGAGACCCCTGGACAGCAAGGAGATCAAATCAGTCAATTCTAAAAGAAAGCAGTCCTGAATATTCATTGGAAGGACTGATGCTGAAGCTGAAACTCCAATATTTTGGCTACCTGATGCGAAGAACTGCCTTGTTGGAAAAGACTCCTTTGCCAAGAAAGATTGAAGGCAGGAGGAGAAGGGGACAACAGAGGATGAGATGGTTGGATGGCATGACCAACTTGATGGACATGAGTTTGAGCAAGCTCCGGGAGTTGGTGATGGACAGGGAAGCCTGGCATTCTGCAGTCCATGGGGTCGCAAAGAGACAGACACGACTGAGCGACTGAACTGAACTGAACTGATAAGTCTTGTACTCTATAAATATTGAATATATGTGTATGTATATGTATGTGTGTATGTATATGTATATATGTGTCTGTATATATATATATATATATATACATATGGTAGTTAAATATATTTCATTGTTATGTAAAACAAAATTTTTCTAAAAATAATTTCTTCCAAGGAAGAATTAGATAGCAATCCCTTCTCTCTAGTATCTGTCCAAACGGAAGTATATCATTGTTTGATAGTGATCAATATTTGCCTGTTTATGCTGCTTTCCAACTTTGCTCTCACTTGAACACTTGATAGAGTAGTGACAGAGCACAATGATTTCTGGTCAGAGCGTCATCCAACCAGTGGTAACAGGAGGTATATTACCTTTTTGACTAGATTTTCATGTATTTGGACATGAACAATCAGAAAATGGAATTATAATTTATGTCTTAGGAAAATTCTAGCTAGTTTTCAATTGTATTTTTCCTAATAAGTCCAGACTTCTAGTTGTGATTTTAGTTTTTTAAACTGGGATAATATAATTTTTTTCTTCCTGTGCATATGGGAAAAGATTTGCTTTTCTGACTGCAACAGAAAGTACTATTGTTTCCATGACTTGGAAGTTAAGAGTTATGACCCCTCATTAGACCTGCCTTAAACACTTTAGTATTCTTAAGATGTGTAATGCTATTTCTTCTCACATCACATGAAGAAGAATAATATTGGCATTTTGCAGTTAATTCAGTTAATTTCTACTAGTGACGATAGTGACAGGATTTCCTATTGTTAAGTCAAGACCTCCAAACATTATCCTTAATTGGCATTGTAGTGGAAACCTCTTGTGATGAAATAAAAACATTTCCAATTCATTTCTGCCTATACACTCTGACAGACTGTTTAATGTGGGGTTTTAGTTTAATTGCTAATATTCACTTCAGTAGCAGTTTAATGAGCTATTCATCGGCTAATAGCTTTCATCAAATCCCACATTTTAATGATCACTTACAGTGACTTAAGTTATGTCTCATTTTATGCCATATTTGTTTTTAGTCTACTGATGTTTGCAAAATTTCTTTTACATGGTGCAAAATTCAATTTATTGAATGGAAAACATTGAAAATAGTAGTTAGAAGATTTTAGTTTTAAAAACATGAAGGTTAAACAAATAAACCTATCTAAAAACCAAAAACAAAACAGTGTTTGTATTTTAAAACCCAGTGATATTATTATTCACTAAGAAAGGTCCTTCAAACAGGAAAATTGATAGAATTTGCTTCCCTCTTTTTGAAACATGGAAGTTTAAGTTACATGAAAAATAATTCAAGGTCCAGGTTTAAAGAGATTACTATGGGCAGTGTAGCAATCTGCTACAATAGACTGTGTGTGGAATATAAAAAAAAAAGTTTGGAATCTTTAATGGTGAAATAACACACAACAGTAGGAACTTAGAAAATACATGTCGATTTTTATTTTTAGAGGCATTTGAGGAGTTAAGGACCTCAGCCATGATATGGTACTTTGAAAGATACTGAATCTAGTCAAGTTCTAAGTCTTAATTCCAGTTACCATGTAGAATGACTAGCACTCTGATATCACTTTTGAAGGGCTAGGATAATAAATCCACTTCAGACATACACAGGCTTAATTTGTGAAACTTTAAAATACTTCATATTAATTTAACTTTCTTATTATAATCCAAATTCATCTGCTGCTGCTGCTCAGTCACTTCAGTTGTGTCCGACGCTGTGTGACCCCATAGACAGAAGCTCACCAGGCTCCCCTGTCCCTGGGATTCTCCAGGCAAGAACACTGGAGTGGGTTGCCATTTCCTTCTCCAATGTGTGAAAGTGAAAAGTGAAAGTGAAGTCGCTCAGTCGTGTCCGACCCTTAGCGACCCCACGGACTGCAGCCTACCAGGCTCCTCCATCCATGGGATTTTCTAGGCAAGAGGACTGGAGTGGCTTGCCATTGCCTTCTCCACCAAATTCATCTAGGGAATGTAATAAACTATGAAATAACAAATATCTGATATTATTTTTGACATGAAATTCAACATATTCTTAGGTACAAGGATCAAGAATTAAAAATAAAATTCTTGGTAACGGTATTCATTGAACAAACATTCACAGGATTTATGCCTCATATTTGCCTGGAACAGGAGTTTAAAAATTAAAATAATAAAAGATTTGCCCTCAAGGGAAAAAGGAGACAGTTCTATAAATTGACGATTACAGTAAATGGCATAAATACTAAAATAGAGAGGGTTAAGGAAGTATAGAAAAGACACATCAAATTGAAATGTTAAGGAAAGCCTCCCTGAAGTAATTCATGAACTGTGTTTGATTTAAGAATTTGAGTTACATGAACGAGATTTAAGGAAGTGCCTATGAGACAAGTGGAAAATTATTCAGTTAGTAAGATACAAACACAAAGTGATCATAGTCTGAATGAAAGAAGGACTAGTGAAGATGAAGAGGAAGGGATGCACTTGACAGATAATAAATAGAATATACAGAATTTGATGAGAAAATGGAAATGAGGGAGCTGATAGGAAAGTGTCTGGAGTGATTCAACTTGACTCTACTATGTTACCTAGAGCAAGGCAGTGGTAGGGGTGCATTCACCTCTGACCACATTACATTGTTTACAGTAGAAGTGATTAGTGTATGCAGAAAAAAAAATTGAGAGCAGTCAAGAAACTGGAATTTCTTGAACAGTCAAGAAATTTTCCTTCTTTAAAGATAGGAAATAGAGAGGTTAGAATATTCTCTCTGTTTGTAATTATCCCTGTTGAGTTTTAGGAAGAATTTTGGACGAAGAACTTAAGATGTAGTAAAGGTCATCCTTTTACCTAAGTCAAGAGTTTCGTTGTTGTGCTTTTTCTTTTTTTCTTTCTTTTTAAACAGAATTGACTCATAGAACTAAATTGCTTTGTTGTTTAGTCAGAGTGGGTGTGCTTTGGTTAACTAAAATGGAAAAGAGTAAGAATCTCTATGATGTTCCTGAGAATGACATCACTTTGCCTACAAAGGTCCATATAGTCAAAGCTATAGTTTTTCCAGTAAGCCATGTACGTATATATGTACAGATGTAAGAGTTGGACCATAAAGAAGGCTGAACAATGAAAATTGATGATTTTGAATTGTGGTGTTCAAGAAGACTCTTGAAGAGTCCCTTGGACAGCAAAGAAATCAAACCAGTCAATCCTAAAGAAAATCAACCCTGAATATTCATTGGAAGGACTGATGCTGAAGCTGAAGCTCCAATACTTTGGCCAGCTGATGTGAAGGGCTGACTTCTTGGAAAAGACTCTGATGCTGGGAAAGATTGAGGGCAGGAGGAAAAGGGGCAGCAGAGGATGAGATTGTTGATGGCATCACCGACTCAATGCACATGAGTTTGAGCAAACGCCAGGAGACAGGGAAAGACAGGAAAGCCTGGCGTGCTGCAGCCCATGAGTTCACAAAGAGTCGGACGCAACTCAGTGACTGAACAACAAAGAATGATTCACTCCTTCAATGAGTTCATTCATTGTTGGTCTTTCAAAAACAAATTTATGAAGTCAGGTTTATGGACTAATGTCAGGTACTTTTGTTGCTAGACAATCATAAATTGGCTATGGTAAATATGAATTAATTAAAGAAAAATATTGTGGAGTTGAAACTTGTTCCTAAGTGGAAAATGATTAACATTCAAGACATTTTGCAGTGACCCAGTATTTTTATTAATTATGTTTTCTTTTTCCATATTTCTTAGCATATACCAATGGTATACAAATGTTTAGAAATATCTGCCAATGTAGTGGGCAAGTTTTAATTATAACCTGCTTTATGCTAATCTATGTCTAAATATATTATATGGTGGTGCAAGTATGAATTCTACTGGTTTTTATTACAATGATAGACTGACTTCTTTAAAGAAACTTTCTAAAATATTTTTTCATTTTAAATTTAAATTTGAAAATTGTTTGTAATTTTAAAAAATAATACTCAAAATTGTTCTGCTAATCCAAGCTGAGATTATCACACTAAAGCTTAAAACATGAATAGATTGCATTTACATAGTTTATAATACACAATTTATGCACAATATAAATAATCGCTTTTAGGTGTTTTCTTTTTAAATCTCTATCCTGTTAAATTTAATTATGTAACATGTCATTCAACTACGAGAAGTAAAAATCTAACAAAACTTCTATCCTATTTAATATATATTGGAAAACAGTTAAATTGTATAATAGGGTGAATTGCATTAGATCTTTTATAATCTATTTGTCCTAATAAAACATGGCCAAACTTAGCTTTTCATATATTATATACTACAATATGAATACTTAGTAACTAAATTTCTATACTCTTCTGATTAATTCAAATAATGTTACTGATTACATAACTTCTGTGATTTATTATTCAAGGACTTAACAAAGCTCACACCTCTATAAAGGGCCAGTATTTGAATAAGCTGTCTTTTGTTATGTCTACATTTAATCAAATTTAAGCATAATATATTTTTATTCTGAAGTCATCTGCTTTTTATTATAGTGAGTCCTTCGTTCCTAGGTCTCCTCTTCTTAGTTATAACTAAGAAGTAATAGTAGACTATTAGAGAACGTTTGCTTTGGAATAATCATGGAAGAAAATAGTCTGTAACTTCATTTTAATAATTAGTTTTTCATTTGTTTTATAAACTGTAATGAGTGTTTAAAACATTTTTCTGTATTGAATGGTGCCATTTAGTGGTCCAAATTATGGATTCTTTTAATAACTATAATAGATAAAAAGGTAATTGGCACAACAATATTATACAACATAACCATTAAACCAAATTTAATATTAAAAACTTCAGAAAACTTTTGGGAGGACGTGTGAAACATTTTTATTATTGCAGTATTTTCTTATGAGAAATCGGTTGTAGTCATAACTGGATGCAAACAATGTGCTTTCACAAAACCTTAGAAAGGTAGAAAGTATGAGGTAATATCCTTTGTCTTACATGTGCCAACACTATGAGTTAATACTTATATATTTTTCAAATTCTGGCAGCTATTTATATTGCACATTTTCCTCAGAATCAATATACTTTAGAGTTTTTATTTAAAAATAAAAGTAATGGTATAAAATTGAGATTAGAATCTTGTATGGTGACATTTTTGCTGTTTCCTTATGGCTTGTTAAAAGGAACTGCTCTAAGATTATTTATACTTATGATAAATATGAAAGAAAAGCAAAATATTACATTATTTTCAAACCTCTGTAGTATTCTTTTTTTTTTTTTACTTTATTTCAATTTGAAAAAAATCTCTTTATACTTTTTCTCTCCTAGAGGAAATATTCCTCTATTTTTAATTTAAATCCTCTATCACTTATCACATGCCTCATCTAGAATTAAAAAGTGTGGATAATCTGCCAACAATTTATTTCAATTTCATTTAGTTTTCTGTATATTACAATATTACTGGGATTTAACTCATTTAGGCCAAGCATTGCAAATCTATGTAACACATAAGAGTGCTTTCCTCTAGCTGTAAAACAAACGCAGTACTGATTAAGTGACTACTTGCAAGACATATGTGACTTCATAACTACTAAGATATGAATTAGACATTGCGTTGTTCAAATTCTAACTTCATTGAAAGTAGTACTGAGTATGGAAAATACAAACTAAATACAAAGAGCTATTATACAACTTGGGTTTTTAAAAGTTTCTTCAAGTTTTAATCTCTTTGGACAAAAGGAGTTGTAATTCTTTCGATGTTTATTAATTTATTTTTTATTCTTCATTTTTTTGAGTTTTATGTAAAATATGCCTCAACCTTCCTATTAGAGACGCAGGGCAGAGTAATACCATCCTATCTATTTATCTATCTAATCTGCTGTCTATATACATCTAGCATTAGGTGTTTATATAAACATGTTCATGTATAAATTTTAATATAATTACTTTAAAATTTATGTCTAACTCTAGTGGTTTGAATAGTGATTAGGTACATAATATATATGTGAGGTGAATATAAAACAATGGTTAGATGAGAAACTGTTAAATCCAATTTATAGATTTTTAAATGATATAAAATGAACATAGCTATCATGAAAATTATTTGGAATTTTAGCTAATGATGACTATTAAATATAGATGTCATGTTTTTTTGACATAATACATTTTAGATCTTCATCTCGGATATTAACTAACATAGGGTCCTATGGCAAATTTATTTACACAAAAAGCCACAAATTAGAAACTCCTTGATAAGTTTTAGCATTTCACGGCTCTCTTTCTATGACATTTTCCTCTTCTTTTTTTTAGAAACATATTCTAAGTTTTAGCTGGGCTTAATTTAAAGCCTATGTTTTCGACCCACCTTATAATTTATATACTATTTAATCAACATTTGCATATATCTGATAATTCTCAATAAAGTTTTAAAAATATTAACTGTCCATACTCAATAGACTTCTAAAGGGTGCTCAGGTAAATTAAAGAATAATCAAGGCATCTAGCATATGTGAATAAATTTTAAGTTATTTATTTAGATGCTGGCAATGAGAAACAAACCTTTAGTTAATGATCATTAGTATAATAATTCTTATGATGAAATTTACTTTTGTATATCCTCCCGGTAGATTTATATCCTAATATATATTCTAGTTCTTATTTTTTGATGATAATGTGATACCATTCACTTGAATTTATCTTTTCTTTATATATGGATACAACAATATATTTTGTAAAGACTTGAAGCTTTGCAATTGGATAAATATTGGATCGGCCAAAACGTTTATTTGGATCTTCTATAAAATGATATAGAAAAATCCAAACGAAGTTTTTGTCCAACCCAACACTTAACCACCCAAGTGCTTAACTATATGAAGAAAGCTTTCTTCATAGTGCTGTAAATAGATAAGTCTATACAGTTGTTCATGGGATTTTTGAAATTACACTCTGCATATTATAGCATGTATCTTTGTCCTTCCATTAAGGATTTGTAAATTGATATTTTTCCCTACAAGTAGCCAGATATTTTTCCTTTTTCAATTATTCAGGGAAAAATCAAAGGAAGGAGATGGTATGTATCTTTGGTGTTTAGAAAGAAAGTGACCCACATCTTATAATATTTATTTATCACCAAAAGCAGACTCTGTTACAGCTCTTCCAGGTAATTATGAGCTCAAGGGCTGGCATAAAAATGGGAAACCAAATAATTTTGCATAAGAATTTTTATAATAAAACAAAAAGAGTAGAGCACAGACATGAGTAAAATGTCAGGCACATTGAAAATCACTGTTGATAAATACTTGTTGAATTTATAATGGAACCAAATAAAACTTGTATCCAGTAGCATATGTAAGTAAAATTAATCAATAATACATAAACAGTTGAATATTAATAAAAATACTATTTTTACTTTGTCTCTGAATGATACATTATGTTTAAGATACCATAGTCAGTGGAATACACTGCTAGATCTGATCTTTGGTTTGATTCTTTTTTGTAAGCAGGATAACACTGTGATCTGTTTCTATCCAAAGGAAAATTCAAGATTTTGTATCTCTCCTGGCACACTCCTCCCTAGGAACAGGATGGAAAGAATGTATTGTTACTATAACTATTTTCAGCGGGATGGTCTTTTAGGGTAAAACCTACAGTGTATCAGGCTTATTAAACAAATGCACATTTCAAAGAGAAGTGAAATAGTAACTTATTCCGAAGCCAGCAGCTAAAATGAACTACCAACTGGAGAAGTAAGTTTACCTTGTCTTATTTCTTAACAAAAGCTATTGTTCTCCTATTTGTTTATTGTTCCCTGTGTCAGTTGACTTTTGCTGTGCATCAAACCACTCCAAAACTTAATGACTTAAAGCATTCCAGTTTCTTTTGTTCACAGTTCTGTGGTTGGAATGGGTGGGATTTCTGGTTTGTGATAGTTTTGCTGATCCCTGCTGGGCTCTTTCATGGCTCTGCGGACAGTTGCCAGGTTGGCGGGCCGCTGGATGATCTAGAATGGCCTCATACACATCTGGCTATTGGCAAACGGTTGGCTAGTGGGCTGTGGGCTGAGGCTCCTTACTTCTCCATATGGCCCCTTATTCTCTAGCAGGTTAGCACAGACATATTCACTTAGTGGTCTAAGGTTTCCAAACACAGTAAGAGAGGAAATCTCAGGAGGCAGACACTGATGAAGCCTCCACTTGTATAATGCTTGTACATATCCCATTGGCCAAAGAGAATTACATGGCTCAACACAGGTTTATGTGGATGAGGATTACCCAGTGATGCAGATGCTGTAAAAGAAATTATTAGTGACATTTTGGTAGTAATTGCTTTCACTCTCTCTCTCTTTTTTTTAACTTCTATTTATTTTTCTTTTCTTTCTCTTTTTATTTTTTTCAGAGTATGGAACTCCTCATTGCATGTATTATGGTCTTTGGAGATTCTTTTCAATTCTTTACCATGGGAAAGATTTCTTTCCCATATCCTTATCCTTTCCATTTTCTTTTATTACCTCTTTTCCTGAGGGTGAAAAGTTAAATTACATTAAATTTTATTTTCCCACTTTTACTAAGTAAAGATATTTGACTAATATCAAATTAGAAAAACAGAGCTATATCTCTTTCCATAGTTTTGTTTTTAAATCCTAAATAGTGCTGGGTACAAACTTGAGGTGTCCTTCAGGCAGAACGAGGCCCGAATGATGAAAATTCTACACCAAGTAATGCAAGTTACTGAGGATTTAGTTTGCATTTCTATTTGGTAAAGAACTGGAAGGAAAAGGTTAATATTTGAAGATCAAGCTGTAATCCTAGTATTTACATATAAAAACATGAGCAGTGATCAGAGGCAGTAGATCTTATAGTTCTGAAATTTACAATCTTAAGCCCATTTTTAAAGCTTTACAAAAAAGTTTTTTTGTTTTTTTTTACTGGTTTCCAGGAACCAGTAATGAAACTAATTAGAGCTATTTTTAAGTGATTTTATTTTATAAAATGCTAAAGGAGACACTATTGTAAAAGATTAAAGTATTTTTCTGACAAAAGTAAGAACCCAAGAGGAGAGGATTGTCTGATCTATAATAAAGCAGTTATTTATTATTATTACCTCCAAAATTTAAAAGGAAAGCATTAATGTATGCATGTCTTTATTTATGATGAACTAGTTACTCAAAGAGGAAAGATAAGAAAGTCAAAACAGTATATATTAAATAAGTTGAACTCCCTAATTTTGAAGGTTATATTTAATTGCAAAGGTCAAAGAAAATTACAAATATATGCTTATTTTTTATACTTAAGTCAGAATGAGTTTCTGGAGAAGGAAATACCACTCTGGTATTTTGCCTGGAAAATCCCATGAACAGAGAAGCCTGGTAGGCTACAGTTCATGGGGTCGCAAAGAGTCAGACATGACTGAGCGACTTCACTTTCACTTTCCAAAATGTGTTTATATTCTTTTATTTTTTAACTGATGAAACAATTTTAGAATAATGATAGCAACCAACCAGACTTCCCACCCTCACTTATTCCCAGAATGTTGATTTTTTTTTGCCAAATAATGCCAGTTTTTTTTCCATGACAAAATTTGTCTTAGGACAAATTAAACATTTGTGTATATGTTCATACACTGATACTTGTGGTATTAATTTTAATTATATCAGATATGGTTATCTATGAAAGTATGAATTTGACTAATTTGAAGATAGCTAAAAAAAGAGTTGAAGACAATAAAACTTGATAACGGCATTCTTCTTCAACAGAAGCATCTTATAGAAACCAATTCCGAGAAGTCCCTACAACTTTAAAACCAATTTAAAAAATAAAGTAGATAACATTTATTGTCTCTTTTTTACTCAGAATATGTCATCCCTAGTTATCACATTATTGCCTCTATTCCCCTAAAAGTAAGTTTGTTGAGAATGAGAAATTGACTTGTCTACTGTCAAATATCTATAAAGTGTTGAAACCAGAATTAAGAGTCCAAAGTTACCGTACTAAAGTTTTTTTTCTATCTGACAGTTTCTTATAAAACTTCAGTTACTTGCAACTCAAACGTGAATGAGAGGTAAGCGTCAGTAGAATGAAACGATGCTCTAATCAGAAAAGCCATCAATCCAGGGAGAAGTTGGACTCATGTTCTGAGAGCAATTCTGCTCAGATATGACAATTTTTAAAGAGAAAAAGGGAGGGAGACTTTCAATGGATCATTGAGGCAGAAGGTTGTGTTCTGCATCATTCCCCAAAGGCTGTGGACTACCTGACCCTCTTCAGATGTTATCTTCCCGTACGTTCAGCCTGTAGGATTGCTAAGGGGGCTCCTGAGTATGGAGAGCTAGTCATTCTTTAACTACTTAATTCTTCATTCTTACTTCTTTTAATCTAGCAAAATAATCAACAGGTTAGGTAAGGTATGGTGTGTATTCAGAAGGCGTAAGTCAGGAATTAGGATATATTGCCTAGTGATCTCATAATTAGGTTCTTTCAAGGAGTAACCTCTTTACTGTCAGTATGATAAAATGCAAGAATTCGGAAGATCTCATAAAATTTCCAACCCTGGAAAGTGAGAAAAACTCTGACCGTTGTTTGCTCTGTTTCAATATCCTGTGGCCTTGAGGCAAGGAAGCTAGAGCACGAATACTCTCAAAGTCTTTTCCGCAAAGCAATATTAAAGGTTGACTATCAAGTGTATATTCTGGATATTGGTACACAAATTGGTCATGAATTACAAAACACATTAAACCTTGATACATTTGCTGTCTACTCCCAGGAGGTATTATTGAGTTCATAATACTTTCCTGGTGGCTCAGAGGTTAAAGCGTCTGCCTCCAATGCGGGAGACCCGGGTTCGATCCCTGGGTTTGGAAGATCCCCTGGAGAAAGAAACGGTAACCCACTCCAGTATTCTTGCCTGGAAAATCCCATGGACGGAGAAGCCTGGTAGACTACAGTCCACGGGGTCGCATAGAGTCGGACACTACTGAGCGACGGAACGGAACGGAATACTTTCTAAGCCTATCAGTATTTTCTTTTTTAAAAATTATATTTATTATTTTTCACAAGCCATAACATTTTCATTCTTCTAGTAGATCATTTCTGCAAGCATATATTGAACAACAAATATGCGTCAGGGGTACTTTCCTGTCAGTCCAGTGGTTAAGACTCCTTGCTTCTACTGCAGGGGGTGCAGATTTGATTCTTAGTCAAGGTACTAAGATCCTGCATCTTGCATGGTACAGCCATAAAACAAACAAACAAACAAAAAACAACTATGAGCCAGCCACTGAGTCAGATGCTAAAGTTACAGCACTTACAATTACCTACCTTCGTGAAGAAAGAAGTTTGCATAAATGATTAACTTAACAATTGTTATATAACAGTAATGCCTAAGGAACAAAACTATTTACTAAATAAGTTATTAGGAAGCAGGTATTTTAGTAAAAATGGTACTGATATATTGGTGGAAAACTTTTTAAAATATGTTAACAAAGTGTAGTGCAGAGAGCATTGACCCAAAAAGACCTGGACATGGCATTCCAGGAATGCAGTTTTGTGAATGCAATTTTTTCTGTAACACTTGAAGCTTTTTTTTTTTAAACTCCTTACAATGTAATTTCCTCCTAGAATACAGGTTCATTTTTAAAAGTGGCTTTGTTTGCAGAATATAAAGAGGCTAAATAAACAATGACTTTTTAGAGAAACGAAGTTCGTTGCCCACTGAGAGATTTTAATTATGTATTTTATTATATCTTCAAAGTTGTCCTCTATCTAAAATCCTAGGAAGTTTGAATGCTTTTATTTGACATTGTTTTCATACATGATTGATTGGGCTGGTTGACAGATGAAGGGAGAAATGGTCAACCTAGTTGAATTGATTCATCTTAAATTTAAAATTGATGGATTGTATTTCTTTTTTGGTTAGTTGAATTTTAACATGGTTCCAGACAGATACTGAGTGGGACTTGATTAATTGCTTTGACTCCTGTGGGCAAGAAGACTCATGTGAAAAGTTTTGTTTAGTTTAGGGACAGAGACTCTAAATGGGGATGGAAGAGTCATTTTTGAACAGTATGTATTTCTATTTTCAAACCAAGTAGTGAGGGACTCAGAGAATCCATTGAAGTTATTAGGAAGCAGTTAGAATAAAGGTAGACTGACATATTTGAATTGAAGGAATAGAAGTAGGTCTGGGTAAAGACCCTAACATTGGCATTTCTAATAAATTGCTAGGTACTTCTACTGTCTATAATCTGGGCACCACACTATGAGACCCACTGGCTTAGAGTATGTCTGGTTAAGAGTAGTAGCCTTTGAGTAAAAAAGCCATCAACATTAAAAACAAAAGTGGTAACAGTAGTGGCAGAGGCAAAACAATGGCAAAAGAAAAAGAAGTGAGCAAAGTGTGTTAGGGATTTATTTCATTGCATGCTTTGTTAGAGTGCATTTATAGAAAAGTGAATGTCCTCACAGTACTGCTGCCTTTAAATTATCACATAATTATCAAGGGATAATTAAGATGCTGTTAGCTCCATGAAGCCAGGAACTTTGCCTGTCCTGTTCATTGCTATGTGTGTTATACTGTCTCTGACTGCACGATTTATTCAACCCATGGGCTATCTAAGGACTAGATTCCGACTCTCAGGAATATGAAATGAGACACATAGAGTATGCCTTTCAACAGTGTACACTGGAGCTAATAACTGGACTGATGCCCCCAAAGCATGAGCAAGTGGGAACCAAGAATAAACAGAGAAGCCAGTAGGTAGAGAGAAGACAGCTTGAGAAGATGTAGCCCCATCCTTGAGAGCAGCTGGTCTGCTTCAGATAACTTCCTTGTGCCACTGAGATTTGCTCTACTTTTTTCCTCTTCTTAGAGTCTTATAAGATTTTCTAATATCTTTTCTTGCCTTGAGAACCCCATGAACAGTATGAAAAGGCAAAAATATATGACACTGAAAGATGAACTCTCCAGGTTGATAGGTGCCCAATATGCTACTGGAGAGGAGTGGAGAAAAAAACTCCAGAAAGAATGAAGAGACAAAACCAAAGTGTAAACAATGCCCAGTTGTTGGTGTGACTGGTGATGGAAGAAAAGTCTGATGCTGTAAAGGGCAATATTGCATAGGAACCTGGAATGTTAGGTCCATGAATCAAGACAAATCAGAAGTGGTCAAACAGGAGATGGCAAGAGTTAACATCGACATTTTAGGATTCAGCAAACTAAAATGGACTGAAATGGCAGAATTTAATTCAGATGACCATTATATCTACTATTGTGGGCAAGAATCCCTTAGAAGAAATGGAGTAGCCCTCATAGTCAACAAAAGAGCCCAAAATGCAGTACTTGGGTGCAAATGCAAAAACGACAGAATGATCTCTGTTTGTTTCCAAGGCAAACCATTCAATATCACAGTAATCCAAGTCTGTGCTGTGACCACTAATGCTGAAGAAGCTGAAGTTGAATGGTTTTATAATGACATACAAGACCTTCCAGAACTAACACCCCCAAAAAATGTTCTTTTCATCATCGGGGACTGGAATACAAAAGTAGGAAGTCAAGAGATACCTGGAGTAACAGGCAAATTTGGCCTTGGAGTACAAAATGAAGCAGAGCAAAGACTAACAGAATGAAAAGTTTTGCCAAGAGAATGCACTCATCTTGGCAAACAACTTCCAACAACGCAAGAGAAGACTATAAACATGGATATCACCAGATGGTCAATACTGAAATCAGATTGACTATATTCTTTGCAACAAAAGATGTAGAAGCTCTATACAGTGAGCATAAATAAGTCATCCAGGAGCTGACTTTGGCTCAGATCATGAACTCCTTATTGACAAATTCAGACTTAAATTGAAGAGTAGGGAAAACCACTAGACCATTCAGATATGACCTCAATCAAATCCCTTACGATTATACAGTACAAGTGACAAATAGATTCCAGGGATTAATCTGATAGACAGAGTGCCTGAAGAACTATAGGTGGAGGTTCATGACATAAACGAGGCAGTGATCAAGACCATCCATAAGAAAAAGAAGTGTAAAAAGGCAAAATGGTTGTCTGAAGAGGCCTTACAAATAGCTGTGAAAACAGAAGCTAATGAAAAGGAGAAAAGGAAAAATATACCCATCTGAATGCAGAGTTCCAAAGAACAGCAGGAAGATATAGGAAAGCCTTCCTCAGTGATCAATGCAAAGAAATAGAGGAAAACAATAGAATGGGAAAGACTAGAGATCTCTTCAAGAAAGTTAGAGACACCAAGGGAATATTTCATGCAAAGATGGGCACAATAAAGAACAGAAATGGTATGGACCTAACAGAAGCAGAAGAGATTAAGAAGAGGTGGGAAGAATACACAGAAGAACTATACAGAAAAGATCTTCATGACACAGGTAAACACGATGGTGTGATCACTCTCCTAGAGCCAGATATCCTGGAATGTGAAATCAAGTGGACCTTAGAAACAAACAAAGCTAGTGGAGGGAATGGAATTCCAGTTGAGCTATTTCAAATCCTAAAAGATGATGCTGTGAAAGTGCTGCACTCAATATGCCAGCAAATTTGGAAAACTCAGCAGTGGCCACAGGCCTGGAAAACAGTTTTCATTCCAATCCCCAAAAAAGGAAATGCCAAAGAATGTTCAAACTACCACACAATTGCACTTATCTCACATGCTAGCAAAGTGATGCTCAAAATTCTCCAAGCCACGCTTCATTGGTATGTGAACCATGAAATTCCAGAATTTCAAGCTGGATTTAGTAAAGGCAGAGGAACCACAGATCAAATTGCCAACATTCTTTGGATCGCTGAGAAATCAAGAGTTCCAGAAAAACATTTCTGCTGTATTGACTACCAAAGCCTTTGACTGTGTGGATCACAACAAAATGTGGAAATTTTTCAACAAGGTGGGAATACCCTACCACCTTACCTGCCTCCAGAGAAATCTGTATACAGATCAAGAAGCAATAGTTAGTACCATACATGGAGCAACAGACTGATTCCAACTTGGGAAAGGAATACGTTAAGGCTGTATATTGTCACCTGCTTATTTAACTTATATGCAGAGTACATCATGAGGAATGCTGGGCTGGAAGAAGCACAAGCTGAAATCAAGATTGCCAGGAGAAATATCAATAACCTCAGATATGCAGATGACACCATGCTTATAGCAGAAAGCAAAGAGAAACTAAAGAGCCTCTTGATGAAACTGAAAGAGGAGTGTGAAAAAGCTGGCTTAAAACTCAACATTCAGAAAACTAAGACCATGGCAACTGGTCCCTTCACTTCATGGAAAAGAGATGGGGAAACAATGGAAACAGTGAGAGATTTTATTTGGGGGGGTCTCCAAAATCATTGCAGATGGTGATTTCAGTCATGAAATGAAAAGGCTCTTGCTCCTTGGAAGAAAAGCTATGCCCAACCTAGACAGCATATCAAAATGCCGAGACATTGCTTTGTTTACAAAGGTCTGTCTAGTCAAAGTTATGGTTTTTCCAGTAGTCATGTGTGGAGGTGAGAGATGGACTGTAAAGAAAGCTGAGCACTGAAGAATTTATGTTTTTGAACTGTTGTATTAGAGAAGATTCTTGAGAGTCCGTTGGACTGCAAGGAGATCCATCCTAAAGGAAATCAGTCCTGAATATTCTTTGGAGGGCACTGATCTGAAACCGAAACTCCAATACTTTGACCACCTGATGCAAAGAATTGACTCATTAGAAAAGACTCTTTTGCTGAGAAAGTTTGAAGGCAGAAGGAGAAAGGGACAACAGAGGATGAGATGGTTGGATGGCATGACTGACTCGATGGACATGAGTTTGAGCATGCTCCGGGAATTGGTGATGGACAGGGAATCCTGGTGTGCTGCAGTCCATGGGGTCGCAAAGAGCTGGACATGATGAGTGACTGAACTGAACCGAATTGTATTCTCTCCTTTTTTGAAGATAGATTGGATATATCTTTGCTCCATGTCACCAAAAAGCTCACACTAGGACTTAAAGGCTTGTTTCTCTGGCATTAGTTGCAAATAATAGCCACTTCTAAAGGCTGCAGACAGAGAAGGCAATGGCAACCCACTCCAGTACTCTTGCCTGGAAAATCACAAGGACAGTGCCTGGTAGGCTGCAGTCCATGGGGTCGCTAAGAGTTGGGCACGTCTGAGCGACTTCACTTTCACTTTACACTTTCATGCGTTGGAGAAGGAAATGGCAACCCACTCCAATGTTCTTGCCTGGAGAATCCCAGGGACGGGGGAGCCTGGTGTGCTGCCGTCTATGGGGTTGCACAGAGTTGACAGGACTGAAGTGATTTAGCAGCAGCAGCAGCAACAAAGGCTGCGGAAGGCAGTTTTGTCAGATGAAACTAAATTCCCTTTGTTACAGAGAAATGGGGTTTTCTAAGGAAGATCCTTCTTTAATTCTCAATATCTGCCAAGCTCAAAGGATAGTTGGGGCAGAATATGCCTTTCTTAGATAGTGCTTGTACTGTTGCAGTCATTTTATAGATTCAATTGAAAAAGGAGATTCTAGGAAGCTCACTCTGGCTGGTGTCACTACCTGCAGCAGGAATTCTGGATATGTACCTAGGATTCCGAATGCCTCTTGGAAGAAGCCAAAGCCACATGGGAAAATATACTGACACCCCCATTCTTAATTGCACAGATTAAAAATTGTTTATAGTCCATATTTGGAAATAGTCCTTTATCAATTTAAAACTCTCAACCGCTGTCCATCCCCACCCCATGCAAGTAAATGTAACCAGAAATCATTGTCCATGATAAAAATCTCAAGTTGATTAAGAAAACCATGTGGGTATTTTTTTAATGTACTTTTCAAATAATTTCCTTTGAAAGGTTTTCATTTCAAGTATGCACATTGAATAACTAAAATGCTGAATGTCAGACTGATAAATTATAAGTAAAATGCTTGGTATCCTTTGGTGTTACATTTTTCATACTATGTGTATAGGAGTCTGATATAAGCCATGGACAAAATGCCTCCTGCTTGTATACAGGGATCCAGGTCAGTATTGAGCTTAGTGGTGATTTCATGTATGCCTTTCTTTCAAGAGGAGTTCTATGACTTAAGACTGTTTGAAAACTCAATGCTTGGATAATAATTAGTATGCTTCCCCACTTATACAAACTAAAATGTCTATTTTCAATTTTATTAACTATAAATCAGTGATGATATATACACCACCAATGGGTATCTGAAAATATCATTTTATTAGCATATTGATGAAACACTTACCCCAAATGAATAGCTTAACTTTTTAAATCAGTTTGCTATGATTCAGCTACAGATAAAATTGACACTCAATTTATAGAGTGAATTGAAAATGCTATCAACTAGTTACTGTGAGAACTCACATGAGTTAAAAAAGCAGCTCAATTCAAAGCATCAGTTGATTCCTTCAGGGACAGGGTGTTAAGAACAAAGTTGCCTGGTAAAAGGTAAAAGTATCATCAGGGAATAAGAGGCAGGCAAAATTGAAAAACAGGAAAGAGAAAATTGAAGTAATTTTAGAAACCTGAAAACTCTACCATGAAATTTTTTCAGAAGTTCAACAGGAAGATAGGCAGTCAAAGTTTTAAGGAAATCAGAGAGGAACCCCTTAGGGAATATTTTATCAAAAAAGAAGTGTAGAGGAATGATTTTTTTTTCCTTTGAATAAACCCCTGGTTAATTTTGTGGAAGATTAAAGCTCTCTTAAAATGGATTATTATTTTTTTAGATCAAGGTGAGTTTTCACATCTGTCATGTTGAAAAGTAAATCTAACTCTCATTTATGTTATATTTTCACACTGTCAAATTTGTACATAGTATGGTAAATACAGATTCCTTGTTGGTTTTCTTAATTCTTTGAAAGCAGCTATACTTTCCTAGCACAATTAAGGGCAGAGTAAAAGTACGCTAAAATTCCCACAGTGTATATTATAATCTCTTTAGGATTTCTAGATTAGGAAATTCTAATAAATTTCATCATAGTTTATCATGTGCTTTTATCCCATTTTTAAAAAACCTATGCTTTGGAAAGCAATATTATGTAATTGACAAGGTTAGTTTACACCAATCCATGTTTAAAACTCCATTGCAGACTTCAAAAAATTATCTAGTGTGAAAATTAAAAAGATTAAAAGGAGCAAAAATAATATGCTCAAAAGTAGTCTTCTGAAAAATTCTTTTCTAATGTGCAAATTCCATTAGTATATAAACATACAATTTATTTCAAATTTAGATCACTTTCTAAGAATAACTTTTAAAAGTTAAAATCTTGGCTCATATAAATATTAAATGAACATGTGTCGATGGTTAATTTAAATCATTATTAAGGAGGGAACTAATAAGATGTTATAATCAGTTCAAAGGAGAATAAGAAACTCAAGAAACTCACATGTATAGAAAATAAGGAATTTTGAAATGAATTTATAAATACATGCAAAACATTTATTCAAAAGGCAGTGATCAATTGCATATCATCACACACAATATATTTGCATTTCGGTGAGCAAGAATCCTTTGGATTATTATCAGTTTTTTTACATGAAAGACAATTAGTTGAGCTAGATGGGACATCATGGTTTCCCACCCCCCGCTTTTTTTAAACTTTATTTATTTTTGGCTGTGCTGGTCTTCCTTGATGCATGGGCTTTTCTCTAGTTGCAGTGGATGTAGCTGGCTAACCAGGTGGCTCTAGTGCTAAAGAACCTGCCTGCCAATGCAGGAGACATAAGAGACACAGGCTCGATCCCTGGGTTGGGATGTTCCCCTGGAGAAGGAAATGGCAACCCACTCCAGCGTTCTTGACTAGAAAATCCAATGAACAGAGGAGTATGGCAGGCTACAGTCCATAGGGTCACAAGGAGTCGGACACGACTAAAGCGATTGAGGATGCACACACACACACACACACAAACACACATACACATATAAATACACAAAAATAAAATGTTATTTTGTTTTCATATATATTTTCTTCTAATTCTGTCAAATATCATTAGGGAAAGGTAACATTTTACAGAAGAAGGGACTAGGGCTTAAGAGGATAACCTTTTAGAAGCACTTCAGCAAACAATTATCATACTAATGATTTGAACTTTTTCTCTTGCTCCAAATCCAAAACTGTTTTGCTACATCAAAATTGATCCAGTCAAAGAAAAGCAATAATTACTGGTGTTAATTTAGGATGATTCAACATCAAAATGGACTTCATTTATCAAATAACATAGCTGGCTAAATTTTTACTTTATTTATAGCCTGTGAGGTACAGTATTATTGAAAATAAACATCAATTTCAGGCAGTGATGTAACTGGAGTTAGCAATTCAAGAAAAGCAAAGCAGAAAGCAAAATTTGGAAGCTTATATTTAGTTTCTGTTATACTTGTTTATTAAAAAAAATATTTGTTGAAACTTTGATTTTTGTAACTACATGACACATTATTAGTTATCCTAATCTTCTGTAGGTAAGAATTTTAATCTTCCTTTTTTAGGATACTAAAATAGAAGAATTGTTAGCACATTTTTTATGGTTTGTTATGTAGCATTGATTCTAAACCATATTTTTATTAAAATGTGTTGAAATATTTAGTTTAGTTCTGAAATATAACCATAATTTAAGAAACCCATCTGGAATACATCTCTGCTAATATTAGTGGCTCTATTATTTTTTCCTACTTCATAATTTGACAACTGCATTTTTTGAAAAGTGGATAAATGTATATTTTTATAACTTTCTTCCCCTCCCCAAATGCCACATTCTACATTTGAAAGGGAAATTACTAAAGAAATGCTATTTAAACAATCCTATATTTGTCTTTTGAAACAAAATACCAGCAGCATAGAAGACCACAAATATTATTCAGTAAAATCTTTGTACCAGTGTCAATAAATTAAAACAATATGGAAAAATTGTTGTTTTGAAAAATCAAGCCTGGTATTTTTTACATATATTACCGTTGATCCTTGGATCAACAAATTTGAACTGCACAGGTCCACTTATACTCAGATTTTTTTTTTAAATGTTATGTAGTACAGTAGTATACAATCTGCAGTTCACTGAATCTGAGGATATGGAGGGCCAACTATAAATTACATGCAGATTTTCTATTGCACAGGTGGTCAGGGCTTTCAACTATATTACATGAAATAATACTCATGGTAGAATGGGGCACGTTTAGTGATGTATTTGTCAGGGTTCTCCAGATAAACAGACCCAATAGGATGTATACATAGAGAAAGAGATTCATTATAAGGAATTGTCTCATGCAAGCGGAGCCTGAGAAATCTCAAGACGTGTAGTTGGCAACTTGGAGATTCAAGAGAGCAATGATGTCATTCCCATCTGAAACTCAGCAAGCTTAAAATCCAAGAAGAGACAAGTCCAAGAAGAGACAACTTTTCAGTTTAAATCCAAAGGCAGGAAAAGATCAGTCTCCCAGCTCATCAGTCAGGCCAGCGGATTTTCCTCTTACTCAGCAATTTTGTTCTGTTCTGGTTTTTGATTGGTTGAGGTACACTCTGCTTTACCAGTTTACAGGTTCAAATGTTAATCTCATCCAGAAATACCCTCACCTTCACACCCAGAATAATGTTTGACCAAATGTCTGGGCATCTCATGGCCTAGTCAGGTTGATGACTAGAAATATCCTCAAATCTTTGTCTTTATTTTTTTAAGGTGCTATTTATTTCAGAGCTTTCTCCCACCATGGATTGTAATTGTTTGGTATACATTATGTCTACTTTTCTAGATTGTTAAATTATGAACCCTATGAAAGCTATTCTTAGGAATATGTTTTAGTGAACAGGTGAAATGGAGAGATTAACAGGAAGTTGACTTCAATTTTTTTTCCTATAACCTGGTACACAGAAAAAAAAAATGTTTATTCCTCTACACTGCATTTATGCAGAAAAGCTATGCTACTGGGTTTATCTTGGATATATATGCAAATAAGAAGAAAATTATTTCAGAAACACATTGTGTACATTTTTAATGAAGTGATAATGCATTATTCCTGGGAATAAAATGAGTTTGTCTCATACCTCCCTGTCAGAATAATGCTTTGTTGGGGAAGATTGGGAATGCATTTAATCATGTAAGCTTTATGCTAAATAAACACAAGCTACCAACTGTAACAATTTTATTTTTTTAGAAAAAGAGAAGGAAATAAGGATATAGTTCTTTCCTTTGTGCAACTACTGGCATCTTTTACTGATATGAAGTGTAGAATTTTACTCGTACTTTATGGAACCTTGTAAAAGGGTTTTCTTGAATACTTTGTCAAATCTCAACTGTTTAACTACTTGTATCCTTTGAGAGTTCATTAATAACTGGCATTCATGATGATTAATGACTACATTAATATTTTAAATTGCAAATAATGAGCATTGTGATGTTTATAATGTAAATTAGATAGAATTAATTTTAAATTATTTTTTCATAAGCATTCATTTCAATAAAATAACATTAGGTTCATTAAACTATATTAATATAAAATATTCATTCCTATATTTTAAAATGTATAGTGATTGTTTTGATTTTACGTCCTAGTTATAGATTAATATAAATTACTTATCTTTTACCTGCCCAGTGAAAAATTAGGTAAGGTGAATTTTAATTTAAATACATCTAACTGAAGAAACAGTATAAATCTAATTATTAAATGAATTTAGTAATAAAAGCAAATTCTCTTTCAAGTAATGTATAGTGACATAAGGCTTTTTTGATCCTTAATATATTGTAATACTTCTATTTATTCAGCAATTTTTAAGCTTAGTATGATAATTCATAAATCAAACATATTTTGAGATTCCCAGATAATATTCTATATCATTATTATATACCTGCTACCTATACCTACAAATGCCTCCATTTTAAAGCTCTATTAAACAAAATACAGAGTCATTAAAATTTAGAGTTTGTTCCCTATCCTGTGAATGCCTAGGTTGTTTTAAAACACTTTTTTTCATAAAATATGAGATCCATGAGAGTGGGAATCATTGCTTGTTTTTTCATTGATTTATCACGACTCTAAAAATTGTGCGTGGCCTTTAATAAAGAGGTCAATAAATAGCTGCTGAATGAATGAATAATACTTAAACCAGTCACTTGGCTTATATAAGATACATCAAAGGAGAATATCCTTGAAAAGTTCTTGGCAATCTGAAAGTCTTATTTCTTTATAAGTACATAAATTTTTAGCAATAGTTACTTCAGGAAGAGAAGGGAATATGTAGAGAAAGTAAGGGGAAGAGGAGACTTTTTTTCTCCTTTTAGTTTCTTTTCCCTTTTTTTCTGATTAGAAATTCATACCTATATGAATATTTGCTATCATGCCAGAAAGAGAATAGACCAAAGGACATTTGGAACTGCCATTTCATTTATTAGAAGTTAGATCAAGAACAATTACAGGTTGCAGAACAGAAATTTTAAAATCTGTAGCTTAAAAATTGATGTCAGATAATACTGGATGCATGGCATAGTCCCTCGGGCAGGAATTCTTTGCAAGGTCTCTATACCTGTGGTTTTAGAATATCCATTGATGACCAGTTTATAGAGTGATCCATGGTACCAAATATGAGTGTGAAACAAAGAAAAACAAATCAGATTTGCCAAAGCATGGCAGGAGAAATTAGTATATTTCAGAAAAAAATGAAAAGGTATGATGACTGAGCGACTGAACTGAACTGAACTGATGATGATGTAAAAAATGAGGTCCAGTTTTCTCATGTGTAAAATGGGTCAGCCGGGGTATCTCTAGTATCTTTCTTACATCTGTAAAAATTATGAGTTGATTTGTTCACTGATTTGCACTGAGACGTGAACAAATCTTGATTGTACTGCATCTCACTTTCTTAGGTCCCATTTTATACATGGGAAATATACTTGGCCTCTGACAGGAAAAAAGGAGTAGGTAAAAAGCAAAGGTAATAAAAGTAGTTCAGGATATAGATAAGTTTAGCTAATAAATCACATACTATGTCTCTGTGGTGGAAAATAATGCTGTGACTTCTACCATGTACTTTGTTCCTTCCAAACCATTTAGGTGGAAGAAAGAAAAAAGGAAAAACTAACACATTCATCCACACACTTTTTGATGCATAAAGCAAACTATTATTAGATTGATTGATTTGTATACCTTACATCAGGGCAAAGAAAAAAAATTTTTTTGGTGAAATGAATGTTTGGTCTACAATAAATAACAATAGGAAAAGTAGTATTTGCTTTACAGAATTCAAGGCAGCATCTATTCTGTAGAAAGCATGATTATTTCACTTACGTTTAAATTTTCTCTATCGACTTGGATTGTTTCTATGACAAATCCAAGTCTTTGAAGTGTTCTTATGGTTTTTATAAATTGAATGTTCTGAAATGATGCATTAAGGATAAGGTATGAGAAACTTTCTCTTCTTAATAGCTCTTATTTTATTGGATTAGGAAAATGCTGACATACTAAGTTTTGTAAACTGAATTTTTTTATAAGCCCCAATGCTTTTCTTTCCTCTTTAATTTTCTCAGATGTCTCTATGTGTGTAGAATGGTCACAAAATTGTCTCAGCTGTACACAGAATTTAGAAGCCTTAGTGAACGCACATATCTCTACTCAAGGTCTGGAGATGCATGAGTTCTGCCTCATGTCATGTGTAGGGCTGCACCCTGCAGGCCAGAAAGCCCTGTGCATGGCCATCTGCAAGATGGAGGAAAGAGCCTGCATTCAGCAACAGAGACTTCAGTGATGTAATGGATGGGGGAGTTTACATGTCTGAGGCAAGGTTCCATAGTGACAGGTGGGCAGATAAGTGTCAGGGCATGGCAGCAGGGGAATGTCTAGGGGAACTTTACCTGTTTTAAGGGGAATTGACTCCAGGTTGGATAATCAGTTGGTTATGGGGAAACCAGCATAGAGGTACATCTCTCACTGTTCCTTTGACAAGCTACCTTGTTGGAGATGTTCTAATCTAAGGTTGCAAACAATTACTCGATGGGGCAGGGCCAGTATGTAAGGTAAGTCATGTGAGCAGGGTGTATGTGAAGCCGGACTGATTCAGAAGAGGATGGACGGAGAACAGCCATTTTGGATGGCCTGATCATATATCAAGAAATTTGGTTTCAGTTTTTCTCTGTGGATTCATCTTTTCATATCTTGTTAATTTGACAACACTGATTTATGATTACATTGAAATCTTAGAAGAAATTATAGACTCTAAGATCTACATAGAAAGTCAGTAATCATTATTTCATACATAAAATGTGAAAAAAATCACTTTATATTTACGACATGCATAACTCTGAGTTAAAGTCATGCTATGACAGAGATTTGTTATATTTATTTCTTAATTTTTATTGAAAATGTGATTGTAAGAAAGAGCCTTGACACATTCAAATGTTTTAGAATTGTGTAGCTGAGTGTGCAGGAGTGAAATACTTCTGACATATGGAATTTCAAATAATAATTCAACAAAGAAAATAATAAAATCAAAGTGGATAGAGAAAACAGAACAAAGTCTTACTCAATGGATTTAAATGATAAGTGTGTGGGAATTCATAGTGTTATTCTTTCTTATGTATGCTTGAAAATTTGCATAATGCAAATACAAAAATCCTGACCTAGAAGAGACATTCCATAGTTCTTTAAAGATGACTCAGCAAGAGATTTTATATTTAGTTTATGGATTAGGATTGCATACAGAAGGAAACAAAATCTTTTAAATTCTCAGCTGGGGCTCTGTTCAAAGGAGAAATGCATACAATTTATTTAATATAAGTTTCATATGACATGGGAAATTTCATAAGGAAATGAAGACCCAAAGTTGTGGTTAAACCTGTCTTTTATGTTAGGTTGATGTAAATTGGAAATACATAGAAAATATGATGGGGAAAAGGGTACAAGTTAAGTATAGGAAACTGGGGGAATCTTAGCAAGTTCTGCTTGAATTCCTCTTAGCGTCTCTTCAACTTTAAAGACAAGGATGCTCTTATTTCATGTGAATCTCACATAAATTATTCCCGAAAGACCGAAGGTCTCAAGACAGGGTATGAATTTTGCCCACTGGATATATTTGGCAGCGTCTAAAGACATTTTAGACATGAACAGTATCAAAAGGCAAAATGATAGGATACCGAATGAGGAATTCCCCAGGTCGGTAGGTGCCCAGTATGCTACTGGAGCTCAGTGGAGAAATAACTCCAGAAAGAATGAAGGGATGGAGCCAAAGCGAAACAAATACCCAGTTGTGGATGTGACTGGTGATAGAAGCAAGGTCCGGTGCTGTAAAGAGCAATATTGCATAGGAACCTGGAATGTTAGGTCCATGAATCAAGGAAAATTGGAAGTGGTCAAACAGGAGATGGCAAGAGTGAACGTCGACATTCTAGGAATCAGTGAATTAAAATGGACTGGAATGGGTGAATTTAACTCAGATGACCATTATATCTACTACTGTGGGCAGGAATCCCTTAGAAGAAATGGAGTAGCCATCATGGTCAACAAAAGAGTCCGAAATGCAGTACTTGGATGCAATCTTAAAAACGACAGAATGATTTCTGTTCATTTCCAAGGCAAACCATTCAGTATTACAGTAATCCAGGCCTATGTCCCAACCAGTAACACTGAAGAAGTGAAGTTGAATGGTTCTATAAAGACCTACAAGACCTTTTAGAACTAACACCCAAAAAAGATGTCCTTTTCATTATAGGGGACTGGAATGCAAAAGTAGGAAGTAAAGAAACACCTGGAGTAACTGGCAAATTTGGCCTGGGAGAGCGAAATGAAGCAGGGCAAAGGCTAATAGAGTTTTGCCAAGAGAACGCACTGGTCATAGCAAACACCCTCTTCCAACAACACAAGAGAAGACTCTACACATGGACATCACCAGATGGTCAACACCGAAATCAGATTGATTATATTCTTTGCAGCCAAAGATGGGGAAGCTCTATACAGTTAGCAAAAACAAGACCAGGAGCTGACTGTGGCTCAGATCATGAACTCCTTATTGCCAAATTCAGACTTAAATTGAAGAAAGTAGGGAAAACCACTAGACCATTCAGATATGACCTAAATCAAATCCCTTATGATTATACAGTAGAAGTAAGAAATAGATTAAAGGGACTAGATCTGATAGATAGGGTGCCTGATGAACTATGGACGGAGGTTTGTGACATTGTACAGGAGACAGGGACCAAGACCATCCCCATGGAAAAGAAATGCAAAAAAGCAAAATGGCTGTCTGAGGAGGCCTCACAAATAGCTGTGAAAAGAAGAGAAGTGAAAAGCAAAGGAGAAAAGGAAAGATATACCCATCTGAATGCAGAGTTCCAAAGAAGAGCAAGGAGAGATAAGAAAGCCTTCCTCAGTGATCAATGCAAAGAAATAGAGGAAAACAACAGAATAGGAAAAACAAGAGATCTTTTCAAGAAAATTCGAGATATCAAGGGAACATTTCATGCAAAGATGGGCTCAATAAAGGACAGAAATGGTATGGACCTAACAGAAGCAGAAGAGATTAAGAAGAGGTGGCAAGAATACACAGAAGAACTGTACAAAAAAGATCTTCACGACGAAGGTAATCACGATGGCGTGATCACTCACCTAGAGCCAGACATCTTGGAATGTGAAGTCAAGTGGGCCTTAGAGAGCGTCACTACAAACAAAGCTAGTGGAGGTGATCGAATTCCAATTGAGCTATTTCAAATCCTGAAAGACGATGCTATGAAAGTGCTGCACTCAATATGCCAGCAAATTTGGAAAACTCAGCAGTGGCCACAGGACTGGGAAAGGTCAGTCTTCATTCCAATCCCAAAGAAAGGCAATGACAAAAAGTGCTCAAACTACCTCATGATTGCACTCATCTCACACGCTAGTAAAGTCATGCTCAAAATTCTCCCAGTCAGTCTTCAACAATATGTGAACCGTGAACTTCCAGATGCTCAAGCAGGTTTTAGAAAAGGCAGAGGGACCAGAGATCAAATTGCCAACATCCGCTGGATCATGGAACTGGACATGGAACAACAGACTGGTTCCAAATAGGAAAAGGAGTATGTCAAGGCTGTATATCGTCACCCTGCTTATTTAACTTCTATGCAGAGTACATCATGAGGAACGCTGGGCTGGAAGAAGCACAAGCTGGAATCAAGATTGCCGGGAGAAATATCAATAACCTCAGATATGCAGATGACACCACCCTTATGGCAGAAAGTGAAGAGGAACTCAAAGGTCTCTTGATAAAAGAGGAGTGTGAAAAGTTTGGCTTGAAGCTCAACATTCAGAAAACGAAGATCATGGCATCTGGTCCCATCACTTCATGGGAAATAGATGGGAAAATGGTGGAAACAGTGTCAGACTTTATTGTTTTGGGCTCCAAAATCACTGCAGATGCTGATGGCAGCCATGAAATTAAAAGACGCTTACTCCTTGGAAGGAAAGTTATGACCAACCTAGATAGTATATTAAAAAGCAGAGACATTACTTTGCTAACCAAGGTCCATCTAGTCAAGGGTATGGTTTTTCCAGTAGTTATGTATGGATTTCGAGAGTTGGACTATAAAGAAAGCTGAGCACAGAATAATTGATGCTTTTGAACTGTGGTGTTGGAGAAGACTCTTGTAAGTCCTTTGGACTGACAAGGAGATCCAACCAGTCCATCCAAAAGGAGATCAGTCCTGGGTGTTCATTGGAAGGACTGATGTTGAAGCTGAAACTCCAACACTTTGGCCACCTGATGCGAATAGCTGACTCATTTGAAAAGACCCTGATGCTGGGAAAGATTGAGGGCAGGAGGAGAAGGGGACGACAGATGATGAGATGGTTGGATGTTATCACCAACTCAATGGACATGAGTTTGGGTGGACTCCAGGAGTTGGTGATGGACAGGGAGGCCTGGCATGCTGCAGTCCATGGGGTCACAAAGAGTCAGACACGACTGAGCGACTGAACTGTGTGCAAATTGGCACAGTGCAAATTTCAGTTAAAAAAAAAGTGTTCAGTGGGAAACAAAATGTACTGTAAAATGAGATATGTGTTTTGGATTATTTTCTCACTTCCAAATTCCCAGAAGTTTGTGAGTACCTTTGTCTTGGAGGCATATGTAGGGTTAGGCTGAAAGAAGAAATTATCAGACAGAGGTAAGCCATCTCCTGGCTTTTGTTTTCTGAAACCTAAAATGTTGAGGGTTTCTGCTTAGATAAGAGAGGTAAGAGTTGAACTTGTGAATGAAAAGTGTCATTTAGTTTAGAAGGGGCCAGAGCGTTGGAGCATCCTGGAAGTAGTGTGGATGCTTACTCTCCTCGATTTCCCTGCTCCAGGGAGGTGACCATATCTAAGAGAAAAATGCTGTGTGTTTATTTAAGGGAAATTTACTTAGTGCTCGCAACACTAGGATTCTCAGCCTCAATAAGAAGCTTGATGCCCAAGTTTGTGAAACACCAGAGGGATGACAGCCTATCAAGGGACTATGCTATCTGGGACCACAGATTATTTAGAGATGAATAATGTGCGTGAAAACTAGAGAATCCACCCACCAAACATTCTTCTGGATATGAAAGATCCTTTGGGTCTTTTCAAGACTCCATAGGAAGGGAAGAAGTCTCAGTAGTGCATTAAACTGAAACTTTTCCTTCCTGTATAGAGGAGCTTCAGAATAATATATATTTGTATTGCTATGTAAATAAGTATGAGATTTGGAGTATATCTAACTGGAGTACTGTAATATTCATAACTTTTATAAAAAAGATAAATCCTGGGGAAAGACAAATCATAGACCTTTATAATTTGACTTATTTCTAGCAAGCAATGAAAAACATGCAGTAGGGCTCTGAAGTGGAACAAACTTAAAGTTATTAAATATTTGTAATTACCTGCATCATAATGACAGCATCGGTGTGATGTGAGAAGTGATCAAGTTCTTTGTTTCTCAGAAAGTTCTTACACATAGTATGAAAATGGAAAAAGAAAGGCCTGGGGATAGGCACACAGCATTAAAAGGAAAGCAGAGAAAGATTAATCCTGGAACAAAGACAGGAAATAGAGGAGACGAAAGCTTTGGTTTGTGAGCCTACCTTGGACTCACTGGAGCCAGATATGGAAGAAGATATTCTACTGAGGGTAGCAAAGTTCATTACTCTGGATCTGGCAGCCTTATCCAGACTGGGGAATGCTACCAATTCCTCATTCTTGTGTATTTCATTTTCTGTTGAAAGATTGATGACTACTTCTGCATTAGAGTGGGTGAACTTTTTCACATATCTGCCTCAGTAAGTCTACTGGAGTCTGGCAACTTGCCTCAACTGGCAGCAAACAGGCAGGATATACCCCTCTGAAACTCTGTGGGTGGAAGAAAATTTGACTTGGCCTGTGTTTGCATTAGACAAGCCTAGTAACCACCACCTCTAGCTGCAACCAAGAAGTTTGGGCTAGCAGCCAATTTTCAAGGTTAAACATAAATCTTTAAATATGATTTGATAAGAATATAATAATACCATGCATTCTTTATCTGGGTGGTGTTTTTAACAAAGTGTGTCTGACCACACAAACCTGTCAAACCAAACTACCAGGCATTACTTCCCTTATTTAGGCTGTGTAGATGGCAGAATGAGTGATTCATTGTAAAGAAAAAGCACAAATATATAGAAAATTATATGATAGTTGGTAGTACTTTTGCAGAAAGTCTGTGCTTTCTGCTAAAATTTTGCCAACAGTTTTGCAAACTGGAGGAAAAATTAGGGGAAGGTTATAGACTAGTGATTCTTCTTAGCACCCTGGTGAAATGGTATCAGAATATTAGAACTTATGTGGTGCTTTTGGGTGAATACTGTGCAGTTCTGTAGACTGATTTCTCTGCCTAAATGCTAATTAATATTCCAAAGTATAACTTATTAAAGTTTATTTAAAAGTACATTTTGTAAATTATAAGTAAATAAATAGTATTCATAAATGAAATTAATAATAAAATCCCCAAATATGAATTCATTCATAATTATAATTTTTATTATAAATAATTTATCCATAAATAAAGTTGTATTATTTATTAAAGTATACTTAGGAATCTAGTTCAATATTCTAAAAAGAAAATTTGGTTCCAATTAACATTCAGTAGTTGTTCAAAACTCTAAGGTATACTCAAATAGACAGGTGGTTGAAATTTTAGGAAGGACAATTTATTAATTAATCCTCAGCCTTGTTTTGATTTGCTTATAGCTTCAATTGTTGTCATTCTTGTTTCCTATTAAAACATTATGCTTGCTTAATTTCATTTTCAATTTACTTTGTATTGTACCTTTCTTTAAACAACTTTGAGGAACATAAATATCTCCATCAATAGAATTTTGACCTAAGATTTCATATCAATTACTTTAACTGTTTTGTTTTGCATTTGAACACTAATCTTCATATCTCTATTGGTAAGGATATATATGTTGTGTGTGCGTGTGTGTGTGTGTATACATTCAAATGTTCATTGTATTAAATATCACTGACATATTCTTCATTAGAATGTGAGACTTGGTCAGATAATGAACCTCAGATCTTTTCCTCTCCTCAGTAAGAAACAATGAAATGTTTGAGAGTAGTGAAAGTGATTTTTAAGTACATAGTAAGATACTGATTGGACAAGGCAATGGCAAGCCACTCCAGTACTCTTGCCTAGAAAATCCCATGGATAGAAGAGCCTGGTAGGCTGCAGTCCGTGGGGTCGCTACTAGTTGGACACGACTGAGCAAATTCACTTTGCACTTTTCACTTTCACACATTGGAGAAGGAAATGGCAACCCACTCCAGTGTTCTTGCCTGGAGAATCCCAGGGATGGGGGAGCCTGGTGGGCTTCACACAGAGTCGGACACAACTGAAGTGACTTAGCAGCAGCAGCAAGATACTGATACAAATACAATCTTGATGCTAAAGTGAAATCTAAATGAGCTAATGGAGAAAAAAGAAATGAATATAAGACTTTTTCTAAGTAAACTGTAACATAGAAATATTGGTCTTTTTGTCTTGGTCTCTGGAGTTCTTTCCAGTTCTCACTCTCCTGCTGCCAAGAAACTGGAGCCTGTCCCTTTGGAAGGCACCCTCTCCCACTGGCCATATACTTGTCCTGTACACAATACATTCCCCTCCCTTTAACACACAAACACACACACACACACACACACACACACACACACACAACATCTTTAACATAGTCCATCAAACAGTATTCAACTAGCTAAAATGTCAAATCATCCAGTAAGCCTTTCATTGTTTTGGATTATAGATCCTTCTATATCTTAGTGCTTTAGTGGAGCATTGTAAGTTACTGATGTACTTAATACTATCAATCAAACATGGAACTTTTTTCTAAAATGAAAAATTAAAACATAAAATATAAGCGTGCAGTTCTGCCTTATCCAGTATTCAGTGTTGATATAACACTGGCAAGTTTAGAAATCTGTGTATCCATTCTACTACTGGAAAATGTTGTTAACAAATAGTTCTCTTCTACAGTATTCACAGCAAAGGTAAGAGAGCCTGGTCATACATCCTTAACAGCTAGAAATTCACGTTGTCCAACACTTGCTTCATTTTGATTCTTGTTGGCCCGTCTGTTAATTTTTCCACTATGGTCTCTCTTTCCACCATTTCTTTTTATTTCTCTTGAACTGATCCAGGATAATTGAAAAAAAAAAAGGCCAAAGAAGAGTATCACACTGGATATACTACAAATTTAATAAAGTCTAAAATAATTTCAAGAAAAATCAGTAGGTATTTTAAATTGGGAGAAAATTTTTGTCATTATAAAGGGTATGGTAAACATCACTGCACCCTGAAAGGATTAACCCAAAATGAATAGGACTAGGAACTGAGTTAGCCATGGCCCCAGGAATTTATCTTGGCTTCACAGGTTTGGAAGAAAAAGGAAAAGCATTTGCCATCTAAGCAAACAGATATAGTTCCAAATGGATATGCTTCTTATAGAGCTTATTCTATTATGATTCCCACTTCTGAACGTTCCTACTGACAAATGGGGTATGCAATGTACAATAAAATCACATCTCCAAACATTCATTTCAGGAGCAACAAATAATAACTAGGTTGTTGGATTTAGCAAGGTCAGCTAAGTTTCCTATAATTGTATTTATGATGCTAGTTCATTAATTTTTTAAATTGGTAGCCTTTATTAGCTGGCACCAAAGATTTAAGTGTGAGACTCTTTTTATCCAGTAGACTAATTTTTCCTGTGAATAATAAAAAGAAATGAAACCTCTGATTTTATTAATAAACATCTTTTGCTCAAGGAAACCACTAAATCATGGCTTTGAAAACACATAGCTAATTTAACTATAAAGGAGTGAGATGAATGGTCTCCTATAGATGAGATATAAATGTTATGAAACTATCTCATGAGGTAGAGGTTAAGGTTGAGGTTTAAGGTTTGAGAAGGCCACCTTCATGGCTGAGGTTCAGAGATGCTTCTCTTAGAATACCAGCTCTACCTGTGGAAAGGCAGTATGTCTTTGCTGAAACTAATTAAACCTAAGTCTCAGTTTTCCCATGAATACAATGGAAATAAAGTACCTACCATACTGAGTTCTTGTGATAGTTAAAGAAACCAACACATGTAACGTACTTCAGTTCAGTTCAGTTCAGTCGCTCAGTCATGTCCGACTCTTTGCGACCCCATGAATAACAGCACGCCAGGCCTCCCTGTCCATCACCAACTCCTGGAGTTCACCCAAACTCATGTCCATCGAGTCGGTGATGCCATCCAGCCATCTCATCCTCTGTTGTCCACTTCTCCTCCTGCCCCCAATCCCTCCTAGCATCAGAGTCTTTTCCAATGAGTCAACTCTTCGCATGAGGTGGCCAAACTATTGGAGTTTCAGCCTCAGCATCAGTACTTCCAATGAACACCCAGGACTTAGGACAAAGTATACATGTAGGCTCTTAGTATCTGACACTTATGTTAACCGGAACTTCTAAACATAGTATAGCAGACAGCTTTCTCTCTCATCAGTGTTGCTTTCATGTCTCCCCAACTGGAGGTCTCCTTCAAATCATACCAGTAAACACTCATCAACCAGGGGTTTAGAAATGACTATTTACATGTGTAGTTGCTCAAATGAAGAACGAACACTGCTTTCTATACAATATTATTATTGGCATGCTATCCACTGGATTTGTTCAAGCACTATAGTTCTCAATTATCTTTAATTAGAGTTTTAAATAAAAGTTGAATAAGGAGAGAAACAATATAAAGAATTTACAGAGTCCACTTACATGTTTTAACCAGCCTGCCATTAAAAGCCCATACAGTGTTGATATCTTCTACTAGGCAGTTATGCAAGTGCCTATTTCCAAGATATCTTATGAAGTCTTAGAAGTATTTTATCAGTACTTTATAGAACTGTTTTTAGTAAAGTCTTTATTTTAAAAGGAACCTTCCCTCTGAAAGAGGAAAGAGAATACCACAATTTAAAGGTGATGTTTTTAGGAGGAAAGATTAAACAGAAAATATAATGATTAAAGAATTTTGACCTAATGAAAATATAGAGGTGAAAGTAAACTGATCAAGAAGTTTGAAACTAGAGTAGTATAAACATCACCCTGACTGAGGATGTAGCTTGTGTTTCCTATTTTCCCTCTAACTTAGCAAAAGGGCAGCATATTTGTAATTCTGAAGTCAAGACTATTTAGTGCATCATTTTACAGGCATGCAGGACAAGTCCAGGGAAATACGTGATTCATCTGCCTAGAAAAAGAGCCATATTTAACCAATTTCTCCACCTCTATCCATTGATGTCATTTTCTTGTGCCAGAAGGGATTCATTTTACTGTTTTAGTTTAGTAACAATAGAACTGTCTTAGCATGTTGATTCCCCACAAGCATTTTTACACACATATATCACCTAAAATTTCTAGAGCCATTAAATCACAGACTTCTCATTACAAAGGAGCTTGTTAAGAGGAGGATATAAGTTGGAACATTACCATATTGAGTAACCAAAAACACAAACTTGAGTTTGTATGAGTCTAGACACATATGCAGGCTCCCTGGAATCACAGAGAGGTATTTTAGTGCTTGCAACCCCTAAAAGATTTGGCTTTTTATCTTGCCTAAGAAATGAAGAGAAACCTATTTAGTTTTATGTTATCACTGCTTTTGGAATAACACACTTAGTGTTTCAGAGGATCCATGTAAATTAATAGGCATATTTAAGACTGAGGTTTGTGAGGGGCTTTTTGTTTGTTTGTTTTTGTCTGACTTGTCTACATCACTTTAAATCTATTTCTTTCATTATCTCCAAAATTAGTCCACCTATGTATTTTGTCAGTGCAAAACTATCAATAATAACAACTATCATTTACTGATCATTGACTATTTACAAGGTACTTACACATTGTCTCATATCAATCCTGCAAGTAGTATAGTTGGGAAAAACTGAGGCCTATATTAACATGGGAAGTAACCTTCTCAAAGTCTTAGGACTAGTTAAATTTTTATATTATCTGTGCATCTGTCACTCTTTTGTGGACTTTTAAGCCACAAAAGATTGTTGTTTAAAATTCTCCATTATGTATCAAATTATTAATATGAATTTATAACTTAAAAACTTGGTAAATAGTTTTTGAGCATCTACTTTATACCAGGTATAGTGGCTTAGAAACAGGTAAACTTCCACCTAAACCCTGCCCTTCTAGAGCTGACAGTCTAGTGAGAGGGCCAGATATTTCAGATGATTCTGAGATCAAGTAATTACAATGATAAGGATAAAATTTGAGTCAGGAACAAAAGGTCTGTATTTCTGTCTGTCTTCTGTTGCTGCTGTTCAGTCGCCCAGTTGTGGCCTACTCTTTAGGATCACATGGACTGCAGCTGCCAGGCCTCTCTGTCCCTCATCTTCTCCCAAAGTTTGCCCAAGTTCATGTCCATTACATCGGTGATGCCATGTCTGTCTTCTAGGGTGAATTATTATATAACATTTCAAGTTAGGCTTTCAAAAATGTCATATTTTCCCCCATGGATTTTATTTTGCTCATCCAACTATTCAAACAGTACAAAGTTCTATCAACTATTCTATTACACATATAATACACATGACTAGTCTTATTATATACAAAACAGAACATATGCATTAATATAGATACATATGTATACATATATATACATATATTCTATCAAATACACATGTATTTGAATGTATTATAAAATCTTATATAATACATTCGGAGAAGGCAATGGCAAGCCACTCCAGTACTCTTGCCTAGAAAATCCCGTGGATGGAGCAGCCTGGTAGGCTGCAGTCCATGGGGTCGCTAAGGGTCGGACAAGACTGAGCGACTTTACTTTCACTTTTCACTTTCACACATTGGAGAAGGAAATGGCAACCCACTCCAGTGTTCTTGCCTGGAGAATCCCAGGGACGGGGGAGCCTGGTGGGCTTCCGTCTATGGGGTCACACAGAGTCGGACACGACTGAAGTGACTTAGCAGCAGCAGCAGCATAAAATCTTATATGCATAATAAACCATATAACTAATTTATAAACATATATAAGCAAAAGGAAATTGTTTTCCGTATTAAAATATTTTAAATATAAGCTTTCAGACTTAATCTTCAGCAATCTCTTTTGATTTAAATTCTAGTCATTAAGAGTTGGACCCTACTCTTGGCTGTCACTGATTGACTGCACAGCAGTCCTTGTCAAAAGCTAAGTCCTGCAGGATACCACTGGCAGTAACAATGAGATTATGCCAGGCTCTTCCATCCCCCTCTCCACAGACTCTATTTTCTTTAACCTAGTCCTTCTGGGACCTCTTTTAGAGGATATTTTTCCCTTTCCGTTATCCTTCTAAGAACACTCCTTGACAACATGGGAGGTTATATAATCCTTCTGACTTACAGAAAGCCACCTATCATTCTGTGTATTTTTGCCACCACCACTAGAGATCTCATTTTGTGGGCTTACACCAGAGTCAGTCTTTCAATTTCTCTGAAGGGTAGGCTTCATGGCTACTCTCAGTTATTCTGAATTTGCTGGCAGTACTGCTTTAGTTGTCCAAAGTTCCCCTATCTGCTTAGAAGAGATCAAAGTTAAGCCAGAATCATTCCTTTCAGTAGTCTCCCATTACTATGTTGTTGATGTTTCACTGGTCTCTGAGAGTGGCCTTTTAGATAAGCTAACAGTAACCTCTGATTTTGCCTCTCTTGAGCAGAGGAGAGGGACTGATGAAAAGAATCAGATTCAGTGCTGACTCTGGTTGAATCCAGTAGCATTTACCCTATGCAGCACTTGCATTTTCTTAGCATTATAGACGCTCATGGTCAAATGTCGGTATCTGTTCATGCTGCTGCTGCTAAGTCACTTCAGTCATGTCCGACTCTGTGCGACCCCATAGACGGCAGCCCACCAGGCTCCCCCATCCCTGGGATTCTCCAGGCAAGAACACTGGAGTGGGTTGCCTTTTCCTTCTCCAATGCAGGAAAGTGAAAAGGGAAAGTGAAGTCGCTCAGTCGTGTCCATCTCTTAGCGACCCCATGGACTGCAGCCCACCAGGCTCCTCTGTCCATGGGATTTTCCAGGCAAGAGTACTGGAGTGGGTTGCCATTGCCTTCTCCAGTATCTGTTCATGAATTCAACCAATATTTATTGACCCCTACTGTGTATGATGGGCACTTTGCTGAATACAGAAGGTAAAATAAGGAATTTGATAGAAATTATTCCTGCCTTCATGGTGTATAGAAACCTTCATTACAACCTTTATAAAACTTTAAAGATTATTTTTGAAGAGTCCTGCCAAGTTCTCCTCTCAAGAAAGTCAGTGTGACATATATAAATCCATGTTTTTCGTCTCTAGTATTCTTTCTCACTGAACTAATTAGGTGCAGAAAATGCCAGCAACCTCCAAATAAATTGTTTGGAGTCATCATTAGAGCCCTTTCCTAATGATATGAGCATCTGAAAATACTCAGTCATCCCTTCACTAAGGGTCTACACATCTCATCTGCTTCCTTGAGCTGTCTTCTCCAGACATAACAAGAACATGACCTCTGAATCATTTGCATACACATTTGCCAAATCTTTTCTTATAGAAAGCAGTTTAAACCCCCTGTTTTATGCCATTTGTGGTGTATAAAACATTCATTAAAACCTAGATATAAAATAAATTCCATAACCACATGAAACACATTCTTTTCATTTCAGTGTGATTCTAAAATTTTATTGTGCTTCACATTTATCTAGGAGCGTACATTAAAAACTCATACACAATAGTTCTTGGCTGATGTTAAGGAATTGACATCTTTATTTAAATTTTTTGCATTTTTACTGTAAATAGTCTGTGGATCAACTCTTGAGAAATATTACTTTATGTCATACATCCCATAATTCTGGAGATAGAATAGCTGGTAGGATATTAATGCTGACATCTACTTATTAAAGTATTATATATTTTAGAATGATATATTTAGAATGGATATATGCATTCTAGGAACATAAAGTAAGGCAGAGTCTAAGGCAGAAATATTATAAAATATGGCCATATATGTTCTTAGAAAAATGTCTTTATAATATGTATTTGATTATTTCCAATTCCAAGACCAGCAGTACTAGTTGACACCCCCACTATATAATACTCAACATTAATATAATATACTAGAGTCATGTTTAGATAAAAATTATACTAAGTGGATAATTTCATACCTAAAATGACATCCATGTCCTTTTATGCATCCCTTATGCCAAAAGGTGTCAATAGAATAATTTAATTTGTTCTCCAACCACTTTCAAGGCTAAAATTAACTTTAAATATGGAGAGTTTTTGTTGTTGTTAAATGACAGATTAAATATGTATATTTGCATTCAACTTCTCTCCAACAACTCATTAAGTGTGGATAAAACCAATGGAAAATTTGGTAGCCATGGCAATAGGAAGAGAGAATGGGGTGGGGAACATGGGAGCAATGATTTTAAAAGGATGAGAGCAGACTTAGCTACAATAACATTTGGGAGGCTGAAAACCACAGAGGTAATTCTTAATTTAGTAAAGCAAGAAAACTGGATCCTGAACAGGAATAAAGAAGACTGAGGGTAAATTTAATCTATAGGGAAGACCCCAAAGGTTTGGGAACTGGCAGAAAATGATTCTCCGAAATTGGGCTAAGTGTGGGGTTGTAATATAGGTAGTAAGTAATATAGGTAGATCACTTGCAATTCTGTTTAAGAAATAATTAAATAGATAAACAGCAAGGTCCTGCTTATAGTACAGGAAAATGTATTGTATACCTTGTAATACCTATAACGAAAAAGAATCTGAAAATGTATGTATAACTGAGTCACTTTGTTGCACACCAGAAACTAACATAACATTGTAAATCAACTCTTCTTCAATAAAACAAAAAGTAATTAGAACATCAGATTCTCCTCCCTTCTCTACAACCAGATGTCTACCACTTTGTATATCATCAGAAGAGTTAAGGTTTATTACCTGTAAAGGATAAAGCAGAGACTTTCTGACTGGGGGATACCAGGCACAGTTGAGAGGGAGAATAAATCTTCTGAAAAATCTAGTGATAAAGAGAAATTTTACTAGAGCATGTTAAAATTCTAGCTCTTTCCCCCTGGGCTCTCGGAGCCTGGCACTAAGCTATACCTAACATAAAAAGATTTAAAGACTCTTTTGTGATGAATGAGACTAGCCCAAAGGTAAGGTCCTATACTTCCTTAGAAAATTGCCAAACTAAACCACCCTGTGGGCCTATAGATGAAAAAAATGCCACCTACCAAATTAGAACTTCTAATCAACTCTTTAATGTCCCAATCTTATATGTGAGCAGACAGTCTTGAGTCTCAGCAGGTAGTTGAGGAAAGACTTTGTTAAAGAAGCCAAATTGTTATTAAATTAAAAAAAAAAAGAGGTTATGCAAGGAAAACAGAGATTATGCAGAAGCAATATAACTAAGCAGACAAAAAAGAAATCTATTGATATCCTCAGAGATAAGAGGACTTGTGGCAGTCATAAGGCAACAAAGGAATACTATTTTTTAAACTTAGAGAAAAAAAGAACTTTCATGTTGTACAAGTGATAGTTGCATCAGTTGATGAGTTGGGCATAGGATTAAGGAAATCTCAGTGAAAAGAAAACAGATAAATGGAGACACTTTCTCAGGAAGATACTGAAGATGTGTTCTACTACCCAAACAAAAAAGTAAACCAAGAAAGTCAAAGTCTTGGGATCCAGAAAACCAGTCTTCAGTATAAAAGAGAAGGAATTACTCTTCAATAAAAGAAAGACGGCAGGGAATTCCTAGGTGATTGTGAAGAGAGACTCCCCAAATAATATTTGTGTAGCTTATTTAGACCAGGTCAGACAGTGAGTTTTGTTCAGGAAGGTAGAGTTGATCTTAATGTATTGAGAGACTGATAACAACTGCGAAAAAGTTCTGAGATACAGCAGTGAGAAATCCATAGAAGAAACAACAGGAAGATAATTATTCTATAGGTGAAAGTATGAAATCATGATATACTATATGGTTCAGCTGTCAAAATATATAGTTATAATAATATAATAACCAAATACTGATTTAAGAAAAGTAAAATTTCAATATATTGTAAGAAAGAGAACATGATGTATGCCTGTGCATCATGTAGGGTTGCTAAAGCAGGATGAGAGACAGATGATAATAGGTATATTATCTATACTTAGAAGATACACAAGTGTCCATTAAGCACATGAAAAGATGCTTGACTTCACACCATTAGTCATCAGGGAAATGCAAATTAAAACCACAATGAGATAATACGTCATACTCACTAGGATGAGTGAGTGACTCACTAGAATCAAAAAGTCAGAAAACAAGTACTGGAAAGAAATCAGAACTCTCATACAGTACTAGTGGGATTACAAAATGGTACAGCTGTTTTGGAAAACAGCTGCCAATACCACAAATGATTCAACAGAGAGTTACCATATGACCCAGCATTTCTACTAGTATCAGTATATACCCTAAAGAAATCACAGCATATATCCACACAGAAATGAAAACATGTGTACACACAGAAACTTTTACATATATGTTTATAGTAGCATTATTCATAGGAGCTAAAAGGTGGAAACATCCTCAAATGTCAATCAAAAGAAGAAAGGATTAACTAAATGTGTTATGTCAGTACAATGGAATAAAGTACTGATACATGCTACCTACCACAAGGATGAAGCTTGAAAACATGCTTTGTGAAGAAAGCCAGTCACAAAAGTCCACATACTGTATGATTCCATTCATAAGGAAGTCCAGAATAGGGAGATTTACAGAGACAGGAAGTAGATTAGTGGTTGCTTAGGCTGGTGAGGTGGGATTAGGGATAGGGGAGAATGCAGAGAGGTAGAGGGGTAACAACTATAGGGTATGGATTTCTTTCTGAAGTAATGAAAATTTTACAGACTTTACTATGATGATGGTTGTATTTACCTGAGACTATATCAACACCCGTTTAATTATACACTTTAAATGTGTGAATTGTATAATATATAAATTATACATCACTATAACCGGTGGCTCAGAGGTTAAAGCGTCTGCCTCCAATGAGGGAGACCCGGGTTCGATCCCTGGGTTGGGAAGATCCCCTGGAGAAGGAAATGGTAACCCACTCCAGTATTCTTGCCTGGAGAATCCCATGGACGGAGAAGCCTGGTAGGCTACAGTCCATGGGGTCGCAAAGAGTCGGACACGACTGAGCGACAGAACGGAATGGAACGGAAAACTGTGAACCTCTAGATGTTCAAGCCGGATTTAGAAAAGGCAGAGGAACCAGAGATAAAATTGCCAACATCCATTAGATCACAGAAAAAGCAAGAGAATTCCAGAAAAACATCTACTTCTACTTTATTGATTACGCCAAAGCCTTTGATTGTGTGATCACAGCAAACTTTGGAAAATTCTTCAAGAGATGGGAATACCAGAGCACCTTACCTGCCTCCTGAGAAATCTGTAGGCAGATCAAGAAGCAACAGTTAGAACCAGATATGGAAGAACAAACTGGTTCCAAATTGGGAAGGGAGTACGCCATGGTTGTATATTGTCATCCTGCTTATCTAACTTACATGCAGAGTACATCCTGAGAAATGCTGGGCTGGGTGAAGCACAAGCTGGAATCAAGACTGCAGGGAGAAATATCAATAACCTCAGATATGCAGATGACACCATCCTTATGGCAGAAAGTGAAGAGGAACTGAAGAGCCTCTTGATAAAAGTGAAAGAAGAGAGTGAAAAAGCTGGCTTAAAACTCAACATTCAGAAGCAGGAAAATAACCATATTATTTGGAAGTTTGAAAATAAGCCTTATATAATTTATAACTTAAAAGTTTATAAAAGTTATAAACTTAAAAAGTTACAACATAAAAGTGATTCTCTCTAAGGAAGAGTTCCTCATCCAGGGCATGTTAACTTTGGGGACTAAATCATTCCTTTTTGTGCAGTGCTATCCTCTGCTTTGTGGAGTGTTTAAAAGCATCACTGACCTCCACCCACTAGATGTCAATAACAACCCTCTCTCCCCTCATTTGTGATAACCAAAAATGTCTCTAGACATATTCAAATAGCCAGTGGAGATGGGACTGGGGGCTTGGTTTTCTTAGATAAGAACCACTGCTCTGGGAATTAGGAATTGGTATAGGGGAGGGTTACAATGTGAAGGCATGGCTGTATTTCATGACACATACTGAAGAAATGTTTGGTTATTTAAATTATGAACATGAATGTCTTAGTTCAGACTGCTATAACAGGAAACAGGATAGACCGGGCAACAGAAATTTATTCATTTCTCATGGTTCTGGACGCAATTAAGATTTAGTTTCTGATTAGCACTCTCAGGGTTTTATTTGTTTCCTTCTCTTGTGTCCCTTTACATGGTGAGAGGTAAGAGGGAGATCTCTCACTCTCTCTTCCTCTTCTTTTTCTTATGCTACTTAAAAAATTGAAGTATAGTTTACTGACATGTTTCAGGTGTACAGCAAAATAATTCAGTTATATATGTATATGCACATATATGACTCAGTGGGTTAAAAATTCATTTGTAATGCAAGAGACGCAGGTTTGATCCCTAAGTCAGGAAGATCCCCTGGAGGAGGGCATGGCAACCCACTCCAGTATTCATGTCTGGTGAATTCCATGGACAGAGGAGCCTGGCATGCTACAGTCCACAGGGTGGCAAAGAGACACAACTGAGTATGCACACATTCATACATATACATGTCTATTATTTTTCAGATTCTTTTCTGTGATAGGATATTACAAGTATTATGCCCTGTGTCTGGTCCCCCCATATTGATAGAATAAGACACTCGCAGCAATGCAAAAGCAAGAATGGGGTTTATTTCTAGCTCGAGCTAGGGCTCATGCCTCCTCCAGCACAGTGGAGTGTGGACAAGAGCCCCGATCACAGCGGTTTTTATAGTCTTAGATTACATAAGCACCTATTTTTGTTCAAAAGATCAAACTGGCAGAAGCTCATTGGCCAGTTTATGCGCGCATGGGGGCGGGGGGGGGGTTCTGAGGGATTTCCCTTTTTCCTCTGATTGGCCTGATTTTTGGCACCTGCGGGACTTTTCTAGGGAGGAGTTTCTTAATTTTGGCGCCGGCAGGATCTCCTTAGGGAGGAGTTTCTGTGAACTTAGCCTCCACCCTGTCTCCAGGAAATCGAAACTTAGGCCTAAGCAATGTCTCAGGCCTATCCCGGCTACTTAGATATTAGGGCTCCTAACACAAGATATTGAATTAGTTCCTTGTGCTGCACAGTATGGAGAAGGAAATGGCAACCCACTCCAGTGTTCTTGCCTGGAGAATCCCAGGGACGGGGGAGCCTGGTGGGCTTCCGTCTATGGGGTCGCACAGAGTTGGACACGACTGAAGTGACTTAGCAGCAGCAGCAGCAGCTGCACAGTAGGTCCTTGATGTTTATAATCTTTTTCCTTTTTTAATAAGGCTACCAATTCTACTGGGTTAAAGCCCACTCTTCTCAGCTCCTCTTAATTACCTCCTAAAGGCTCTATCTCCAAATACAGTCACATCAGAGGTGAGAGTTTCAAAGCATGATTTTTTTCAAGGAAGGGACAAAATTCAGTCTAAAGCAAAGTATAATTCTGAATAATATAGAACCTAAACACTGGAATTTAGTTTTAGAACTAAATATTATTGGAACTAAATGCTATTTTCACTGGAAACCTATGATAAAATTAGCCATTAATGTATTTACTGTTACTGGAGATGTTGTTAACTATAATAGGAATACTGTTTTTCTCTTGTTTGGATTTTGGATATTTATATTCATTTGGCTCTTAGGTGGCTTCCCAGGTGGCACTAGAGGTAAAGAACCCACCTGCCAAGGCAGAAGAAGAGGCAGGTTCAATCCCAGGGTTGGGAAGAACCCACTGCAATTTTCTTGCCTGGAGAATCGCATGGACAGAGGAGCATGGTGGACTACAGTCCACAGGGTCCCAAAGAGTCAGACATGACTGAAGGGATGTAGCACGCATGCACGCACATTCATTTGACAATAATATTCCCAAATTACATTTGTGGCAGTTTTTAAAACTATCTTAATACATCCACTTATTAAGTAATTGTTTTATAAGCAAGATTTTTTGATTACTTGCTTTACTTGTTTTGTTTTCCTTTAAGTTGTCTTGGATATAAATATTTACCATATTTTTCAAATGATTCAAGAGAAAAAGTGACATATAAATGAAATATTAATTTAATCATTCTTATGGACAGGGAGGCCTGGCGTGCTGTGATTCATGGGGTCGCGGAGAGTCGGACACGACTGAGCGACTGAACTGAACTGAACTGAACTGAAAGCACTTTCATAGAGGACTGAAATATATAGGTGAAAGTGAAGGTCATTCAGTCAAATCCGACTCTGCGACTCCATGGACTGTCCATGGAATTCTCCAGGTCAGAATACTGGAGTGGGTAGCCTTTCCCTTCTCCAGGGGATCTTCCCAACCCAGGGATTGAACCCAGGTCTCCTGTATTATTACATTTTTATAAATTGTTATTCAAAGCCCTAAATATGATATTAGTAACAGATAGTAGTTTTAATTCTAACCTAAGATGTTATCCTGGTAAACTAAAATTATTCAGTGAAGTGGTTAGTTTCCTGTATGTTCAATCCTTTGAACAGAGACGCAGTTTAAAGATTTTATTTGGTCAATTCATTTAAAAGAATCAAATCTTCTTAGTCAAAGTGATCAAAGCTTCATTTAGATTTTTTAAAAGTTAATCTGGGTTTTACTATGCACATTCATCAACATATTAAAAAAATGGAGTAGGTACTTTTGAAAAAATTACCCCATTTATCAAGCTGACATTTGGCTGCTTCACAAAAAAGCAGATTCTATCACTGGTGTACATAGAGGCAAATTCAAGTCAAATCATTTCTTCTACTTGGGGATGTTTGATTAATGAGATCCTGCTTGGTTTTATTAATCTTTCTGCATTCTTCACATCTCACTTTGACATATGACCACCTTTTGGAAACCACCTTTATTTACTTTATAATTCAGATTTAACCATAATTTAGGTTTAGAATTTTTTTCTCTTTAGAAGTCTTTTCATAAAGTTTCATAAGCCTTATAGGACTTTTATTTGTAAGCTTACATACATTTACCTACTAAACTACATGTTGTGAAGAACTATTTTTTCTAACCTTGGTTAATAAAACCCACCTGCTGAATAAAACATTAAAATAATTAATTGAGACCTTTTGCCGCAAGCATACTTTTCTTACTATACCTTTTCGAATATGAAAAGATAATAAAGAAAAGCAGATTTAAATGGTAACATCAGAATAGTAAAACATTAGTAATCATTCTCAAGGTCAACAAGTTTTTCAGTGCTATCTTTCAAGCAAGCATGTAGAATCCAAGTTGCCATTAAGAACTCTGTGGTTGCTATATTTACCTAAAACAAAACATATTTGATATAGATGAATAGTGTAAGTATTTACTGTGTCAGTTTGATGAATGAATGAAGCATTACCTGCTGAAAAATAAAAGTAGCTTTTTTCTTTTTTTAAACTGGTCTCTTGACCACCTTTCATTTAATGGGCTTACTGTTTATTTTATGTACTGTCAAAACCCAGCAGCTTCAGGCAGGAGGCATAGTTGATCCCCAGCACCACCTCTCCTTAGAGAGCAGAGGAAAGTCACCTTTTAGATGGAGCCAGAATGCCCATGGAATACAGTCCAGAGTTATGAAATCCTCTGATGAGACTCAGGCAGGAGTCTTTAATCTAAATATAGGAAGGAGGTTATAAATTCCAGCAGTTTCACAGTCAAAGAGAAGCAAAGGTTAAGTGTACATTTAGAGAATTCACAGGGAACATCAAGTATTGGAGCCTAGAAATACACAAGGAATAAGACCTAATTTCATCCCTGCCTGATGGACTCTATTTTCAGAACCCAGCTGAAGACTATAAAAAGTGTCATTTCTACACGGAAATGGTTCATTATTGCCCCCCTCCCTTTCTAACCTATTTGCTTCTTACCCCAAATCCACCCCTCCTAGGGTAAAATACTTGCTTTATACAAGGTGGGTAGGCCAAACTTTTTGTAAGTCAGGTAAAAAATAGCTAAAACTTTGTGGGTCACAAAGCCTCTGCCAAATTGGCTCAACTCTGCCATGGCTATAGAAAGCAGCAATAGACCATCCATTCAAAAGTAGGAACGGTTGTACACCAATACCACTTTATTTACTGAAACAGGTGGCGAACCTGATTTGGTCCATGGGCCAGAGTTTGCCAACTCCTGCTCTGTATCAGTTCAGTTCAGTTCAGTCGCTCAGTCGTGTCCGACTCCTTGCGACCCCATGAATCACAGCACGCCAGGCCTCCCTGTCCATCACCAACTCCCGGAGTTCATTCAAACTCATGTCCATCGAGGGTGATGCCATCCACCCATCTCATTCTCTGTCGTCCCCTTCTCCTCCTGCCCCCAATCTGGTTATAAATTATGTTTAATATAGGACTCACAAGGGCTTCCCTTGTGGCTCAGCTGGTAAAGAATCTGCCTGCAATGTGGGAGACAAGGGTTTGATTCCTGGGTTGGGAAGATCCCCTGGAGAAGGGAACGGCTACCCACCCCAGTATTCTGGCCTGGAGAATTCCAAGGACGGTATAGTACACGGGGTCGCCAAGAGTCGGACACGACTGAGCAACTTTCACTTGCTAGTGTACACGATCAATTTTATAGGTCTTATGATATAGGATTTAAACCGCAAATCACATAACCATTTTTTTTTTTTTTAAATAAGGTGAACCCTTATCCTCAGGAAGGGCTATTGGGGTAGCATTTCTGGTAGCGAATAGGAGTTGCCGAGTCTCCCAAGTTTTTGGATTAGCAGCAACAGGGATCAGCCACCAGCACGGTCTGGTCACACTGGATGAGGATATCTTTGTTCTCCTTGTTGGAAGACTCATCCATCAATTTTTGCTGCTAAAGACACCAAAGCTTTGGAGATGCAGCAGCAGATGGTGTAAATCTGGGCCGAGAGACCACTGCCCTTTACGTGCACTTGCACGACCACGCCCCCCCGAGTGGTTGCTTGTTGCGCAGAAGTAGATCCAGTTCCCGTCGGTCGCTGTGCGGCAGCCTTTGCGGCTGTTTCTGGCTTCTTGTTTCACCTCCGTGAGTTTTGCGGTGAGCCAGGTTTGCAGTGGCTGTTTTCTCACCTCCGAAGATCTGCACAAACTGCAGAGGGCCTTTGGGCCACACAGCTGAAGATATAGACAAGAATTCCTCACTGTGTAGCTCCACAACCAGTAAAGGCCAGTATTGTTTAATAGATGCGTGCTTTTATTATTATTCAACATTGTTTTAAAAATTCTGGGTAAAACAGTAGGACAAGAAAGAAAATTAACAAATGCAATGATTATAATTGAAAAGAGAACTATTATTTATAAATGGTAAGAGAATATTTCTCAAAAATTAAAGCGGATCGCCTAAAATTCCTTTAGAGTGGTAGTTCCAAAGTTACCTTTGATTTCCTACATGATAATCACCTGGGAAATGCCAAAAACAAACAAAAAAAACTTGATGCCTGGGTCTTAACCCCAAGAAACTGTGATTTAATTTGTCCAGCCATTGTTTTGTTTTAATATTAGATTAAAATAATCAGTGCATATTGGGTATAGTAAGTATTGTTTTGTGAAACCTTGTTTTAGGATATGTGTTTGACATGAATGTGTCTAATGGATACAAAATGAAATCTGTTTACTGTGGGTGTGTTCTGAAAACTTTGAAAGCTTCCCTGAATTGCCTGGCATAGGTTTGAAGTGGGAGCTGTATTGTCTCCACTTGGAATATATTACATAGAACAATACTAAGTTGTTAATATCTCTTGGAGTAAAGAGAACTCCAGAGGCAAGAAGCCCTTCCAGAAATGAGTCATGGAAATGAGTGGGGAGAGTGAGCTCCTCTTCGGGACAGTGGCAGCAGGGAAGGACCTTACCCAGCCTCAGTGCCTCTGCAGTCTGACAGAGCAGAGTAAGTCACTACTTTTCCTCCTCCTCTTCTTCTTTAATTACTAAATTCTCAGCTAAGGGGAGTAACAATAGGGAAGAAAATTTCAGCTGGAGGTAACTTCCATGTAGGGTGGAATAACCCTGGCTGAGGCACAGATAGGAGCAGAAACCACTCATCTCCCTGCCTTGTCTCAAGTGAAAGATCCATGTGGCATTTAATTGTTCCTTTTCTCCTGCCTCAGGACCTTGCTTGTTTTCTTTCCACCTGCCTCAAACATAAATTTAAGTGAGAAAGGGGAGGTTCCCTTTTAGGTTGTAAATCCTAAGACTGTAAATGATGCCTGGAGGAAATTCAGGTTGAGGGACAGTTAGACATGTGCACAGGCAGGAAGTGGAGGGAAGTGTATGAAAGGAATCGGTGGTAGTATAGCTTATGGGATTTTATTGGTATAGAAAAGCTATTTCTGTTTGGGGATAGAGAAATCTTAAAGATTTGTAGTGGGCAAATGAGAAGACCATGCAAAATTAATCCATTTACATTTGAGATTTAGTATTCATCGTCATTAAAGTTATAAGACAGATGTTCTAGTGAGAGTTCCTTAGATTACAGTTCACATGGTAGTTCATCAATGAATGAACATAAATAAACAGAGCAAGATTGTAGCTTCACATTTATTTTATTTTTTTCAAACATCATAATTTCACCTAGATTTAATCTAAAAATGGAAAGAACTGTCCCGTTTCAGGTTATTTATTTTCTTATTAAGCAGAAGTATTGAGAGTAAGATAGTCAAAATAACTTAAGAAATTGATCCCAGGTTTCAGGATTCCTGGTTAGACTGTTTACATCAAAGCAAATGTCTGTTTCCTCATGAGAAAGTTACACCTTACTATATGTTATTATGCAGTCCATTCATGCATTGATTCATTCATCCTTTCAGAAATTTTTGAATTCATATTTTGTGCCAGTCACTCTACTAAGTGCTTCACTCTAAGAGTAGAATGAGTAGAAAGTTCATGCTCTAGTTAGGGAGAGAGACATTAAATCACTTTGAGAATATTCAGTTCTGGAGAGGAAAGGAAGTTGAACACAAGTTTAATAAATTCTTATATCTGTCAATGTTCATTAAATATCCTGTTCTCTAGAGTGTAAGAATAGCTTTCTAGCTTCATTTTATATCCTCAAAATGAAGTTTAAAAAGTCAAAGACTATAACAAGAAAAATAGAGATGTGATAAAATGAAGAAACTTGACACTCTAAAAAGACCCCTAATATGTTTTCTTAAATGTTGTCTTAAATTTTTGCATTGAAATATCTCCTTCGAGATTTCCTTAATTTGTCCATGCTTTTACCCAGAAGAAATAGCAATCAGCAAACACAGGCTAATTTTTAAAAGTCACGTTTATCACGTATTAGTTTGAGAGCCAAAAGCCAAATGTCACATCTCCTGAGGATGCCCATATGGAACAGTGGAATGCAAATATTTGTCTTGAAGTTATTTTTGTAGGTGCCAACCTTATGTCTTAAGGTGGTTCAAGTTAATCCAAGAGAAAATAAACAATTCTTTCCCCAAGATTTTTACAATGAAAAAGAAGAAAAATATTTGATAAGTAAAATATTTTGGTATCTTTAAATGTATGCATTTTCATACTTAGTATCTGTTATAAATTGGAAAATAGTAAATAAATTAAATAAAGTAAATAAATCTCATATAAACATGAACAAAACTACAGATTTTTGAAGACATTGATATTAAAAATGTTCTAGTCAAGAAGCATACACATACAATGACTTGTTTAAAACAAAGTAGGATATGCAAGTGTTCTCAACTTGTATGCTCCTTCTTTGATTTTCCTACAAAGCAGAAATAAATATTTATACTGGAATAAACAAAATGATAGCATTAGATTCTTAATATTAAGTTTTAATATTAGGCACATATAAGGAGAAGCTGATTCTTATTTTTTATTGATGTACTGTATGTCAAAATAAAACTTTTCATATAACAATAAATACCAAGTTTCCTTTCTTTAAGAAAATCCATGGTAATTTCAGGGAAAAATGTATATATGTATTTATAGACATATCTGTGAATCCAAAGTACAGTATAAATGTGAAATATGTAATTTATAGTAATATACCTAATTTAATATGTATTCAATTTGAAACATATATTTCTGCAGACACCTTGGATTCATTTTATGCTGATTAGAATGTTGAATTAAATACATACATTTAAGACATACATATATGTCTTGGAAATGGTTTTACATATGACGAATAAGATTTCACCTACTTTTTAATGGCTATATAGTGTTCCATCTTAAGGTATAGTATCAACTTTAGAACTCAGGAAAGAAATGAGAATTAGAGCAATTAATGCATCACTGAGTGCACTGCATCAGTGAAACGGCAAAATATGCTGACCTAGAGAAAATGTGTGATTTCCCGAATTAATGTCATGTAAGCAAAATTGTTGAGGCAATGAAACTAAAACACAGAAGACTTAGAAGAAGGCATCGGTGAACCTCAGGGAGCACACCCCTCAGGAATCACCTGAGCATCAGTGAGCACACCCTCCCACCCCCAGTGCATTAAGATATGATCTACATGTCAAATAACTTCTAGATGGATCAGTTGTAAAGAAATATTCCATGACCAAGGTAAGAGAAACCCAAATAAGATGGTAGGTATTGCAAGGGGGCAACAGAGGGCAGACATACTGAAATCATAATCACAGAAAACTAGTTGATCTGATCACATGGACCACAGCCCTGTCTAAATCAATGAAACTAAGCCATGCCGTGTCGGGCCACCCAGGATGGACGGGTCATGGTGGAGAGTTCTGATAGAATGTGGTCCACTGGAGAAGGGAATGGCAAACCACTTCAGTATTCTTGCCTTGAGAACCCCATGAACAGTATCAAAAGGCAAAATGATAGGATAATGAATGAGGAATTCCCCAGGTCAGTAGGTGCCCAGTATGCTACTGGAGATCAATGGAGAAATAACTCCAGAAAGAATGAAGGGATGGAGCCAAAGCAAAACAAATACCCAGTTGTGGATGTGACTGGTGATAGAAGCAAGTCCGATGCTGTAAACAGCAATATTGCATAGGAACCTGGAATGTTGGGTCCATGAATCAAGGCAAATTGGAAGTGGTCAAACAGGAGATGGCAAGAGTGAACGTCGACATTCTAGGAATCAGTGAATTAAAATGGACTGGAATGGGTGAATTTAACTCAGATGACCATTATATCTACTACTGTGGGCAGGAATCCCTTAGAAGAAATGGAGTAGCCATCATGGTCAACAAAAGAGTCTGAAATGCAGTACTTGGATGCAATCTCAAAAACGACAGAATGATCTCTGTTCATTTCCAAGGCAAACCATTCAGTATTACAGTAATCCATGTGTATGCCCCACCCAGTAACGCTGAAGAAGCCGAAGTTGAATGGTTCTATAAAGACCTACAAGACCTTTTAGAACTAACACCCAAAAAGATGTCCTTTTCATTGTAGGGGACTGGAATGCAAAAGTAGGAAGTCAAGAAACACCTGGAGTAACAGGCAAATTTGGCCTGGGAGCGCGAAATGAAGCAGGGCAAAGGCTAATAGAGTTTTGCCAAGAGAATGCACTGGTCAAGGCAAACACCCTCTTCCAACAACACAAGAGAAGACTCTACACATGGACATCACCAGATGGTCAACACCGAAATCAGATTGATTATATTCTTTGCAGCCAAAGATGGAGAAGCAGTATACAGTTAGCAAAAACAAGACCAGGAGCTGACTGTGGCTCAGATCATGAACTCCTTATTGCCAAATTCAGATTTAAATTGAAGAAAGTAAGGAAAACCACTGGACCATTCAGATATGACCTAAATCAAATCCCTTATGATTATACAGTGGAAATGAGAAATCGATTTAAAGGACTAGATCTGATAGATAGAGTGCCTGATGAACTCTGGACGGAGGTTCGTGACATTGTACAGGAGACAGGGACCAAGATCATCCCCATGGAAAAGAAATGCAAAAAAGCAAAATGGCTATCTGAAGAGGCCTTACAAATAGCTGTGAAAAGAAGAGAGGCGAAAAGCAAAGGAGAAAAGGAAAGATATAAGCATCTGAATGCAGAGTTCCAAAGAATAGCAAGGAGAGATAAGAAAGCCTTCCTCAGTGATCAATGCAAAGAAATAGAGGAAAACAACAGAATAGGAAAAACAAGAGACCTCTTCAAGAAAATTAGAGATTCCAAGGGAACATTTCATGCAAAGGTGGGCTCGATAAAGGACAGAAATGGTATAGACCTAACAGAAGCAGAAGATATTAAGAAGAGGTGGCAAGAATACACAGGAGAACTATACAAAAAAGATCTTCACAACCAAGATAATCACGATGGTGTGATCACTCACCTGGAGCCAGACATCTTGGAATGTGAAGTCAAGTGGGCCTTAGAGAGCATCACTACAAACAAAGCTAGTGGAGGTGATGGAATTCCAGATGAGCTATTTCAAATCCTGAAAGATGACGCTGTGAAAGTGCTACACTCAATATGCCAGCAAATTTGGAAAACTCAGCAGTGGCCACAGAACTGGAAAAGGTCAGTCATCATTCCAATCCCAAAGAAAGTCAATGCCAAAGAATGGTCAAACTACCACACAATTGCACTCATCTCACACGCTAGTAAAGTCATGCTCAAAATTCTCCAAGCCAAGCTTCAGCAATATGTGAACCGTGAACTTCTAGATGTTCAAGCGGGTTTTAGAAAAGGCAGAGGCACCAGAGTTCAAATTGCCAACATCTGCTGGATCATGGAGAAAGCAAGAGAGTTCCAGAAAAACATCTCTTTCTGCTTCATTGACTATGCCTAAGCCTTTGACTGTGTGGATCACAATAAACTGTGGAAAATTCTGAAAGAGATGGGAATACCAGACCACCTGACCTGCCTCTTGAGAAACCTGTATGCAGGTCAGGAAGCAACAGTTAGAACTGGACATGGAACAACAGACTGGTTCCAAATAGGAAAAGGAGTACGTCAAGGTTGTATATTGTCCCCTGCTTATTTAACTTATATGCAGAGTACATCATGAGGAACGCTGGGCTGGAAGAAGCACAAGCTGGAATCAAGATTGCTGGGAGAAATATCAGTAACCTCAGATATGCAGATGACACCACCCTTATGGCAGAAAGTGAAGAGGAACTCAAAAGCCTCTTGATGAAAGTGAAAGAGGAGAGTGAAAAGGTTGGCTTGAAGCTCAACATTCAGAAAACAAAGATCATGGCATCTGGTCCCATCACTTCATGGGAAATAGATGTGGAAACAGTGGAAACAGTGTCAGACTTTATTTTTGGGGGGCTCCAAAGTCATTGCAGATAATGGTTGCAGCCATGAAATTGAAAGATGTTTACTCCTTGGAAGGAAAGTTATGACAAATTAAATAGCATATTAAAAAGCAGAGACATTACTTTGCCAACCAAGGTCCATCTAGCCAAGGCTATGGTTTTTCCTGTGGTCATGTATGGATGTGAGAGTTGGACTGTGAATAAAGCTGATCGCCGAAGAATTGATGCTTTTGAACTGTGGTGCTGGAGAAGACTCTTGAGAGTCCCTTGGACTGCAAGGAGATCCAACCAGTCCATTCTAAAGGAGATCAGTCCTGGGTGTTCATTGGAAGGACTGATACTAAAGCTGAAACTCCAATACTCTTGTCATCTCATGCGACGAGTTGACTCACTGGAAAAGACTCTGATGCTGGGAAAGATTGGGGGCGGGAGGAGAAGGGGACGACAGAGAATGAGATGGCTGAATGGCATCACCGACTCGATGGACATGAGTTTGAGTGAACTCCAGGAGTTGGTGATGGATAGGGAGGCCTGGCGTGCTGTGATTCATGGGGTCGCAGAGAGTTGGGCATGACTGAGCGACTGAACTGAACTATTTGTAAATTTCACTTAGGCAGCTGCGTGGTTCAATTTTGTATAACAAAATTACTATGTGACCCATCATTCTCCTTTTCAGTGGAATTATTAGTGCTTATTTTATACAATATTATTTTTCAACATATTATTTGATTTCTTACAAAAACTCTAAAGTTAGAATAAGTAGATTGTTGATATTACAGAGAAGTTGAAGCTTGAAAGTTAGATGATATGCCTAACACAGTGAAGATAACCAGGACTAGAAAAGTTCTCAAGAGAAATCTCAGTGTTTGTTGTAATACTTCCTCTCACCTAATAAATAATACATTTTTAAAAATTTAAATTGTAAATGTTTTGTACAATTCTTATTTCTTCAATTGTGATATCATGGTCATTATTTTTTAGCGCTTTTTCTTTCTTGTTTGTGCTGTTTTGAAAATTAGGAAAACCAAAAAAGAAATAAGAGGTATTTTGATCTCTTTGAAAGACTGAGAAATCCACTTTGAATAATACTAATTTACTTTCCAGTTCCTAGTGATGCTTTCTAAGGCCCACTTGACTTCACATTCCAAGATGTCTGGCTCTAGGTCAGTGATCACGTTATCGTGACTATCTTGGTCGTGAAGATCTTTTTTGTATAGTTCTTCTGTGTATTCTTGTCACCTCTTCTTAATATCTACTGCTTCTGTTAGGTCCATACCATTTCTGTCCTTTATCGAGCCCACCTTTGCATGAAATGTTCCCTTGGAATCTCTAATTTTCTTGAAGAGATCTCTTGTTTTTCCTATTCTGTTGTTTTCCTCTATTTCTTTGCATTGATCACTGAGGAAGGCTTTCTTATCTCTCCTTGCTATTTTTTGAAACTCTGCATTCAGATGCTTATATCTTTCCTTTTCTCCTTTGCTTTTTGCAGCTATTTGTAAGGCCTCTTCAGATAGCCATTTTGCTTTTTTGCATTTCTTTTCCATGGGGATGATCTTGGTCCCTGTCTCCTGTACAATGTCACGAACCTCCGTCCAGAGTTCATCAGGCACTCTATCTATCAGATCTAGTCCCTTAAATCTATTCCTCACTTCCACTGTATAATCATAAGGGATTTGATTTAGGTCATACCTGAATGGTCTAGTGGTTTTCCCTACTTTCTTCAATTTAAGTCTGAATTTGGCAATAAGGAGTTCATGATCTGAGCCACAGTCAGCTCCTGGTCTTGTTTTTGCTAACTGTATACAGCTTCTCCATCTTTGGCTGCAAAGAATATAATCAATCTGATTTCGGTGTTGACCATCTGGTGATGTCCATGTGTAGAGTCTTCTCTTGTGTTGTTGGAAGATGGTGTTTGTTATGACCAGTGCGTTCTCTTGACAAAACTCTATTAGCCTTTGCCCTGCTTCATTCCGTGCTCCAAGGCCAAATTTGCCTGTTACTCCAGGTGTTTCTTGACTTCCTACTTTTGCATTCCAGCCCCCTATAATGAAAAGGACATCTTTTTGGGTGTTAGTTCTAAAAGGTCTTGTAGGTCTTCATAGAACTGTTCAACTTCGGCTTCTTCAGCATTACTGGTTGGGGCATAGGCCTGGATTACTGTAATATTAAGCTAGTGGTGGTGATGGAATTCCAGTTGAGCTATTTCAAATCTTGAACGATGATGCTGTGAAAGTGCTGCACTCAATATGCCAGCAAATTTGGAAAACTCAGCAGTGGCCACAGGACTGGAAAAGGTCAGTCTTCATTCCAATCCCAAAGAAAGGCAATGCCAAAGAATGCTCAAACTACCACACAATTGCACTCATCTCACATGCTAGTAAAGTCATGCTCAAAATTCTCCAAGCCAGGCTTCAACAATATGTGAACCGTGAACTTCCAGATGTTCAAGCAGGTTTTAGAAAAGGCAGAGGCACCAGAGATCAAATTGCCAACATCTGCTGGATCATGGAGAAAGCAAGAGAGTTCCAGAAAAACATCTCTTTCTGCTTCATTGACTATGCCTAAGCCTTTGACTGTGTCGATCACAATAAACTGTGGAAAATTCTGAAAGAGATGGGAATACCAGACCACCTGAGCTGCCTCTTGAGAAACATGTATGCAGGTCAGGAAGCAACAGTCAGAACTTTACCTGGAACAACAGACTGGTTCCAAATAGGAAAAGGAGTACGTCAAGGTTGTATATTGTCACCTTGCTTATTTAACTTCTATGCAGAGTACATCATGAGGAACGCTGGGCTGGAAGAAGCACAAGCTGGAATCAAGATTGGCGGGAGAAATATCAATAATCTCAGATATGCAGATGACCCCACCCTTATGGCAGAAAGTGAAGAGGAACTCAAAAGCCTCTTGATGAAAGTGAAAGAGGAGAGTGAAAAGGTTGGCTTGAAGCGCAACATTCAGAAAACAAAGATCATGGCATCTGGTCCCATCACTTCATGGGAAATAGATGGAAAAACAGTGGAAACAATGTCAGACTTTATTTTTTGGAGCTTGAAAATCACTGCAGATGCTGATTGCAGCCATGAAATTAAAAGACGCTTACTCTTTGGAAGGAAAGTTATGATCAACCTTGATAGTATATTTAAAAGCAGAGACATTACTTTGCCAACAAAGGTCCGTCTAGTCAAGGCTATGGTTTTTCCCATGGTCATGTATGGATATGAGAGTTGGCCTGTGAACAAAGCTGATCGCTGAAGAATTGATGCTTTTGAACTGTGGTGTTGGAGAAGACTCTTGAGAGTCCCTTGTACCGCAAGGAGATCCAACCAGTCCATTCTAAGGGAGATCGATCCTGGGTGTTCATTGGAAGGACTGATGCCAAAGCTGAAACTGCAATACTTTAGCCACCTCATGCGACGAGTTGACTCACTGGAAAAGACTCTGATGCTGGGAAGGGTTGGGGGCGGGAGGAGAAGGGGACGACCGAGAATGAGATGGCTGGATGGCATCACCGACTCTGTGGACATGAGTTTGAGTGAACTCCGGGAGTTGGTGATGGACAAGGAGGACTGACGTGCTGTGATTCATGGGGTCGCGGAGAGTCGGACACAACTGAGTGACTGAACTGAACTGAACTTACTTTCCAGTTCAAAATGGCAGTATTTTCTGTGGAAGAGAAACAACTATCCTATAATTATTATATTTATGAATACCAGATTTAGTAAATATTTAAAACGTTTATCCAAAATATTTAAAGTAGTTCACAAATAGGCATGTAACCTTTCACTTACAGTGCTCCAAATTGATATGTATAGTTGCTATGCTCTCTTGCTCATCTCTTGGGGATATTTAAAAGGAAAAAAAATGTAGGGAGGACAACTCTTGTGCCAAAAATTATACTGTGGAATAGTTTAGAGGCACCAAAATGACTTAGGGATGTGAAAATCAGGACCATAAAAAGTAACTAGGATAGCTAGGATCAACTCTACAAGGAAATAATGAATAGCAGTACATTGAAGTATAGGAGAGCAGTTTGCAGAGAGTGAACGCAGAGTCACCCTTTGCTTCTGTTATCTTTTGATAGAGTTGCATCACATTTATGCTTCATAAATAAATCTTATTTCTATTGTGTTCTCTGTGACACTGAACCGTAACCCAGTATATATCCATAACCCAGTATATTTTATGTCATCTATAGGTTTTCTGTCCCAGTGGAGCAGAATTTGGCACTTGGAATTAATAGTGGAGAGTATTACAGGTTGGGTTCCCTGAGAAGCAGACTCAGAGAGAGGTTGGCATGCAGGGAGTTTATTAGAGAGTGCTTTTTAGAAGGACACATATGGAAGGAGAGGGGGAAACCAAGAGTGGACTGTGACAGCAAGTTGGATGGGAATGCTCTCTTAACTGTTGCCTCAGCCGGATGTGGGAGAAGCTCTGAGACTAGGATGATTCTTCAGAGTAGATCTGCATTTTACCTCCGTGTGGGTCAGGCATAGGGTGTAGGCTGAGGGGCTGGACCTCAGGCAAGGTGGCTGTCTTTCTCTTTTCAGCTGAGATATTCCCTGGATGGACTGATAGCTGAACCCTGTTGACAGCACACTCACCAGTGGTGGAAATAAACTCCCTTTGATCAAGAATATAATTTTCTAGTTATTTGAAGAGCTGCTTCTACTGGCAGTTATAAAATTCTTCAGTTACTATTTAAAACACTTACGTTACATTCCAGTGACCACTATGTGAATTATTTGAAAAACTCTACCAAAAAGATAACCTTTAATGAAGGTAGACTAGGCAACTTGAGTGCTCTTCTCTTCTCAGACATGTCTGGAAGACTTTTGTAAGGACACAACACTCTTATTATCTAAAAAGTATTTACCTCTCCACTTGAGTGTGTTTTTCACATTTTTAAGGCCTTTCCAGTATGATTCATTAAAAATTTAAAAGAGTCTCTGAAGCTAGAGAAGACTAATGCTGCTGCTGCTGCTAAGTTGCTTCAGTCGTGTCCAACTCTTTGCGACCCCATAGACGGCAGCCCACCAGGCTCCCCCGTCCCTGGGATTCTCCAGACAAGAACACTGGAATGGATTGCCATTTCCTTCTCCAAGAGAAGACTAATAAATCACTGCAATTTCATTTGAATTTTATTGTAACTTCTTATCCTTATAATACTTTCTGAAAATTATTTACTTTGAAGATTTTTTAAAATAATTTCAGAACTTAGTCATATCTTAATCATGTTAGATATTTATTTTATGGGTCATATGTTGCAAATGGAGTTAGCAAAAATGTTGAAACAGTTAAAGGTCTGGATAGGAGTAGCTTCTATAATGAGGTCTTGGATTTTACTTATTCAGCTTTTTTTTTGGTTTTATAGATTATTGAGTGAGTATTTAATACGAAAATGAATAGTGAATTGAAAGGATTATGAAAAAAGTTTGGGTATAACATTTATCTATGACAAATGTTGTGTTTTTATAATAATATCTTAGTTCATAGTTATCAGCTTATTATTTCACCTATTTTCAAGGCCCAATCAGTGGTTCACTCCAGCTAGTCTTAAAGTATGTTCTTAGTTTCAACAAAGCTCCTATTGATCCATGATAATATTGTAGTGCAAGTCTGACTTCAGTGAAACAGATGAAATTGTTGGATATTATACACTTGTGATTTTTGATATTTAGTTTTTTCATCCTTCAAGGTTTCTTAAAATTTTGAAAATACTTAAGAACTCCTTTGCTAAAGACTAGTTTTACAATGAATATTATAAAAAGACTATTTGTACTTTATTTGTATTCCATATAAATTCCATATTTATATATGAAAATATCCCATATTTCCTTAACTTAGATGACAGAGCATTACCATAGCAACTATGACAAGATCCATATGTAAGCATATAATTACATAAGTTCCATAAAAATTAGTCATTTTCATCATATTCATAGGCAGGAGTTAGAAGTTGTTTTTGTTTTAAAGGTCTATGTCTCATCACAACATTTTTTTTTCTCCACTCAAGTCTATATTTACTCAATTTCTTTAGCAGAAACCTTAGGTTCAAGATATTATCACTGTGTAAATGTTTTTATTATAATTACCATAAATGATATAGCTTGTATCTTCCCATCACTATTACCAAAAGTAAACAAATAAACTCATTGCTAGGGCTGTGTAAATATTTATAATTTGATTTTGAGAAAAAATTATAATACAAATACTGTTTTAGCTCAAGAAATCATTGAAATTATTGGTCTTGGCTACCAACGAAGATTGAACTGTAAATTTCAAGGGTGAAATATTTAAATCAAAATGCTGCTATTATATCTCTGGCATCTGTAGCTTTTCAGTGTTTAAGCACAAGTAAATGTGAATATATGTTTCTGAGGCCCTTGGAGCTAGAATGTAGTTGTAATATTGATTCTTAAATGCCTGAGATAACTGGGCAATGTAGGCAGAAGAAGGGAACTAAGCATCATATACTCCATTGGATCAGGGTTTAATGTAGGAGGGGTTTTATGAGTGTGGATCCCCTGCTATTCCTTTTCTCTCTTTTCCTAACTCACTCCCAAAAAAGAGCAAAGCAGAAGCCTTGGGGACAGACTGTTGGAGGTTGTATTAATTTTCTAGAGCTGCCTTAACAAAGTACCACAAACTGAGTTGCTGTAAACAACAGAAATTTATTCTCATAATCTTTGAGGTCAGAAGTGCAAAAGCAAAATGTTGGCAAAGACATGGAATTGTTCTGAAGGATTCAAGGAAGCATCCTTCCTTTCCTCTTCCTAGTATCTGGTGGTTGCTGACATTCCTTGGCATTCCTTGGCTTGTGTTCCTTGATTTCCATTCTTCTTCATTGTCACTTTACCTTTTCCCTCGCATCTCTGTGTTCAAATTCTCATGAATAATAGTCATTGGATAAGAGTCCACCCTAATCCAGTATGACCTAATCTTGCCTTGACTGCATCTGCAAAACCCAGTTTCCCAAATAAGGTCACTTTGGAAGCTGTCATACTTTAACTGCAAATGTTAATAGTCAAATATTGATAGTAGCATATGTGCCTATATTTTCATCTGTTCCCCAGTCCTCCATAAAATCACCATAAAAGGATTTTAAAGACACAAACTACTACACAAAAAAAGGGGACAGAAAATAATAGCAACTCAATTTTGGAAAATGAATAGCACATGGCTTAGTGTAATTGATTTGGCATAACCAAGAGAAGCAAATCCTAAGCCAACAGAAGCCCCAGTCAAGGAAAAAACAAAACAAAACTGAGTCATAGCTTAGAATCCTCTGAAACATCAGGAATTGGAAGCATCAAGTACCTATGAAAGCGAAGGTGCAGACTGGATTCAGAACTTTGGAGGTCTGTTTAATAAGCATTATATCCCAAGATCTCCTGTCTCATTCAGCATAACCCTTCTACTTCCTCTCCCGTATCTCTGTAAAGATTGAATTTTTTTTTCTTTGGAGTATGTGAAACAGAGCATCTCTGCACTTAAGGAATGGACTGAAAACAGAGGAACCAGGTGAAAAGCTAAATATTAATTACTAAGACCTGCACTGTGCCAGTATATGTTCAACGATCAGCTCTCTACTTGATTTGTTGCATTTGCTGATTTCTGTGGTATGTATATCATCACCATGCTCAGTTTCAAGCTATCAACATGATTTTCCTCAATGTAAAGTTTCAGAAGATATATATACTGTCAGTCCTTCTGATTGAGGACTTATCAGCTCCAGCCTACTACTGCTTGAAAAATGCCTTTCTTCTCTTAAGACTTTAGATTTCTGGCAGCCCTCCAGGGGCACACTTGGAATATTATTCTTAGAGGAAATATGATGAGTCTAAAGAAACATACTGATATTTGGCTTTCTCAAAGAAATGATCTACTGATCCTCTCTATAGCAAAGGTCTCAATTTTCAAGGCCTATTCATGTCTTAGGCCACCCATTCTTAACCCCCCTCTTAAATGTAAACACTGAATTCAAGACCACTGGACAGCTGAGGAAAGCTTCTAAAATAAGTAGAGATAAAAAGCAGTAACAAATAAAGGAACTTAGAGGGAACAGAATCTATGCTCAGAGAAAATATCTTGATGAAGATCAGAGAAGATATTGCATCCATGGAACAGGATCAAGTACTGTTTTTAAGAGGGACAGAAAATAAAACAGCTCCTTGAATTTAAAATCTGAGATGAATAAAAATTGTAAAAGAAGTTTTGAAAGTTAAAGGTGCAGAAATATCATAGATGTTGAGTAAAAAAGAGAAGGTGCATGGAAAAAGTAAGTGAGATAACAAGAAAAGTGGGGTCCAACTCAGAAGCTCAAAAAATAAGCATTGAAGAAAGACAAAATGAGATATATACAAAAGAAATCATCAATAAAGACACTGAAGAACATTTCTTGGTATTTAAATTATTTCTAGATTGAGAGGGTCCAGTACAATGGATGGAAACAAACTCATACCACAGCTGGTCATCATAACTTTTTAGACCATTGAGGAAAAAATCAAAGACTCTGTAACGTTCCAGAGAAAATGAACAGATTATATGCTTTTCAGAGATTAGAAATGCTTTGTTCTTCATAAGTTCAATCCTAAAATCCAGGAGGCAATAGAAAAATGCTTTCAAATTGCAGAGGAAAATGCTTTCCAACACTGAATTCTATATCTAGCCAAAATATCAATTGATTTTAAAGGTTGAATACGTTCTAGGCATGAAAGTTCTCAGTTAACATTGATACACCATTTCTTAAGAAACTGAAGATAAAGTCACCAAAACAGGAGAGTAAACCAGGTGAAAGAAAATGAAAATGAAAATTGCTCAATTGTGTCCAACTCTTTGTGACCCCATGGACTGTAGCCTGCCAAGCTTCTCTGTCCATGGAATTTTCCAGGCAAGAACCCAAGTCTCCCACATTGCAGGCAGATTCTTTACTGTCTGAGCCACCAGGGAAGCCCTGGTAAACAAACAAGAGGGTTAAATCTAGAAAGAAACGATTCAAACCAGGAAGAAGTAAAAGAAATCCATAGTGTAAGAGAGATGGGCCATCTAGCAACGAGAGTGTGCACCAAGGGAGGACAGCCAATTCAAGAAGCTTGTGGGCAGAGGGTTCAAGAGAGATTTCTTTGGGGACAGTGAATCTGATGGACTGCCATATACAGCTGAAAGATAATTAAAATAGCTGGTGGGGGGTTGGAGTTTGGATTTGTGCTATGCATATAGAAAATAAAGCAAAAAAAAAAATCAGACGTAGAATATTAAATCCTGTGATTAAAGGAAGACCAGAAAGAAAGAAAATATATTCCTATTATGAATAACTGTGTTCTAAGACAATCTTTAAAAAGTCCCAGTTCTGTGTTGCATACAATGAATAACGATAAATTCAGAAAATAGAGCACCTGCTTCTAGGAATGTGGCATGGCCACTGCACAGACTGTGTTCTCTGCATTCCTAGAAGTGCTAACTTGGTGAGTAATGAAACAACTTAGAATTGTTTTTTTTTCCTTTGACTAAGTGCTGAGAGATACCAGACATTTCTCAGCTTTTGGAACTTTAAGTCCAGATTTCCTAAAGATAGTTTTGGCCCTTATATTTCATTCTAAGGTAGATGATTTGAGACTGCCCTTTCTTTTAATGTGCCTTAGCTACCTGATTCACAGAAAAGATTCACAGAAAATAAATGAATTAGAGATTCTGTAAATTTTTGTGCTAAAATGACTTCTCTGTTAAAGGAGAAGGAAAGCTATTCTTGTAAGTTACGTAAGACAGAGGTGGCTAAGTATGAATCAGAAATGTAACTTTTTCTCAAAGCTGTAGTCTCCTTGTGCAAAGGCAATTTGGTTGGTTTACAAAGGTTATAAAATAATAGGTAACACTCTTTTATAATAGTTAACACAAAAAAATAAGATAGTTTCATAGTTCTCTCAGTGATTAAGCAAATATAATGTTCCTAATTATGGGATATTTAAATAAGATTTTAAATCATTTTCTCAATAGTGTATGAGTTATTTTTGATTGTATGTTGTTTATTCACTCAGGTTTCAGGCAGTGGAAATAAAGATAAGCCATAGAGTTTACACTCATAGTGGAATTTTTAGACAAGAAAAAAGTGCACCCATATTATTCCTTGTAATTTGATAAAATACTTTTGAAATCATACATGTAATGTAGGGACAGCAAAAGAAAATATATATGATGGAAAGCCTTAATGATATCAGTGTTTATGGGAACACTGAAGAAGAAAAATCCTTGTCCAGAGAGAGTGAAAAACATCTAAGAAGGTACCAGGAAAATCAAGGACAGGCAGAGTTCAAGATGGCAGAATGGCTCACCAGGAAAAATGCCTCTGTGAGGGAAAAGAAGATCATGACAGGAGAGCTGACAGTGAATCTGACAGGACAGTTATTTGATTACCTTCCTGAATAACACCTCATGGATTGGTCAGATTGAAACACACTGTGGTGAACTTGTATATTCACAGGGATTTTATTTGGCTGCGATGGGTTTTAGTTGTGGCACATGGGATATTTTCTTATGGCACACAGACTCAGCAGTTTCCATGCACAGGCTTAGTTACCCTGCGGCATGTGGGATGTGGGATCTTGTTTTCCTGATCAGGGACTGAACCAGCACCCCCTGCATTGCACAGGTGATTCTTAACCACTGGACCCCTGGGGAGTTCCCTATTTGTGGGGATTTTTAAAGTACTAACCCTATGAGTTTCCCTACCCCAAACCACTGACCTCTTTGCTCTATCCTTTCCTCCTCAACTAAAAACCAGTTCTCTCCTGAGAACGTTCTTCTGTGTTTAAAGCTGAGGTCAGGATGATGGCGATCAGTTTTTCTGAGTGCTCTTCCTGAGGTCAGGAAGGTGGTGGTCAGGCCTCTGAGTCCTTATTCCGTTCCGTTCTGTCGCTCAGTCGTGACCGACTCTTTGCGACCCCGTGGACTGTAGCCTACCAGGCTTCTCCGTCCGTGGGATTCTCCAGGCAAGAATACTGGAGTGGGTTAGAGTCCTTATTAGGACTGCTAATAAAGAAGAGGTGGAGCCACCCCTGAGCCCATAGTGTGTACACTGAACAGGAAGTGTGGAGGCTCACTTCCGGCCTTGTGCTCCCTCTAGCTCTTTTTGCCACCACCATCTGCCAACCTCCTATCTGTTTCCTTGGATTCATTCCTTCTTTATGCTGGTGTTGCAGTTAACCTATGTTGTTCAACTCTCTGTTACTAGTCAGTCAAACAGTTAACCTGTCACTTACCTACCTTCCCAATTATTTTTCCATCAATCCTGAGAAATGTGCTTTGTAGTTCATTAAACTGCAATACTTTGGCCACCTCATGCGACGAGTTGACTCACTGGAAAAGACTCTGATGCTGGGAAAGGTTGGGGGCAGGAGGAGACGGGGACGACAGAGAATGAGATGGCTGGATGGCATCACTGACTCTGTGGACATGAGTTTGAGTGAACTCCGGGAGTTGGTGATGGACAGGGAGGCCTGACGTGCTGTGATTCATGGGGTCGCAAAGAGTTGGACACGACTAAGCAACTGAACTGAACTGAACTGAAGGATAACAGGAGTGTCAGGGAAAAAGGAGGAAACTGTGTGATACAATGTGTTTCACATAGGCTGCTGCTGCTGCTGCTAAGTCACTTCAGTCGTGTCCGACTCTGTGTGACCCCATAGACGGAAGCGCACCAGGCTCCCCCTTCCCTAAGCAAAGTTTAAAACAAAAAAGTCCTGGGTGAGATGGTGAACCAAACAGAGCATGAGGAATTGAGTTTGAATTGCTAAAAAAAAGTTAACTAGAAGGCTGTCAATATAAAAGATGGTTAACATTTGACATCTCCTATTTATCCCTTTTGTATCCTTTTGATAGTGTGACAGATGTTATCTCAAGTGCTTTCTGAGGTTGCATTCTCCAGATGACCCTAAGATAAGTATTGGTGTGCAAGGGATTTGTTAAAGAGGTGCTCACAGGGGAGACTGGTAAGGTTGAAAGAATCTGGTTGAGGAAATGGGGGACGTAAATGAGAGTAGCTTCAGCCTGATCCCACAGGGAAACTTTAGGTTCTAAATTAACCCCTAGAGGCACCCTGACCAAAGCAAGGGACCTGGGCTTTCATACCCATGCATGTGTCACATATAGGTCAATGGCTGACTGAGGAAATAAATTCTCAGTCACTTCTGATTCTCTGTTGTGTTGGTAAAACAGCTCCAGTAGCTGAGGGCAGTGATCTGAAGACAATACAAAATGTTAGAAATAAATAAATGTTAGAAATGTGTTAGAGGACAGAAAAATAAAGGAGAAAGTGATTTGAGGGGATATAAGTAGAACAGTAATAAGTATCTTTGGCTAAAATTATTGCTTAAGGTGGCATTGAAATTTAGGAGAAACATGATTTATAATTTCCTAAGAATCAACCATGCTACCTCTGTAAGACACCGAGTATTGCATCTTTATAATGTTTTTGTATAAATATCTTTGTAATACCTTTGTAGAACACTTTTAATTTTTGTCTCTTTCCTGAGTATCATCATGGCATTACTACATTAGGTAACATGTGGCTTAGTTTTTTGTAAAGGTACCTTTTGTAGATTGAATTGTGCACTCCCAACACCAGATACTTTCATCGAAGCCCTAACCTACAATATGAGCATATTGGAGTAAGGAAGCCATTAACATTAACTGAAGTCATAAGGTTGGGGCCATGGTAGGATTAGCATCCTTAAAAGAAGAGACAGCAGACAGCTCACTTGCTCTCTGCTGTGTGAGGACACAGACATCAAGAAGGTGGCTGTCTTAAAGCCAGAAGAAGGCCTTCACCAGGACACAAATCAATCCACACCTTGATCTTGTACATCGCAGCCTCAAGAACTCTGAGAAAGAAATTTCTCCTGTTTAAGCCACCAAGACTTTGGTGTTTTGTTATAGCAGCTAGAGCAGACTAATACATTACCACATGCCTGTACTCATCTTTAAACATGTTTTATTTTCTTTAGGGAAAAATAAAATTAAAAACAGAATTCCAGAGAGAATGTTTGCCCTTTTAACACCATCTTCTCCCTAACTAATGACCAATAGTGCAATTTCTTAGTTGTGTATAGGTAATTTTCATACATTCATTGTTAAAAATCATGCCTCTTTAGGATAGAATTGTGCCTAAATTTGCCCTTGGATCTTTCCAGGCTGAACCTACCTGTTGCCTGCTTGTCTTGGTAAAAGTGTTCTTTGCATGTTTAGAGAATCAGAACCTACACCTGGCAGATATGGGCTTCCCAGACCCACAGGAAGGACTATGGTTTGAAATGAAAATGTTCCTTGGCAAGAATGGCTGCATAGGTCTCTATAAAACTTCCTCTGCCCTTTTTGTGCATCCCTACACGGGTGCTTCCCAGAACAGGACCAATGTATCTGTTAACTGCAGTGAAACCCTTCTGTTTACATGCCTGCTGCAGAAGAAGTGGGGAACCCTATTGCGGATGTCACATTCATTCCACAACGTGAGGTCCCATCCTCCCAGAGCCCTACACAGCAGAGCAAGAGAGCTTACTGTTGGAAGCTGGCCAGCAAGACCTGGCAGCACTCCAGCTTCTTTTCTAGGGAGGGTGTCTATAACTCGCCAGGCACAAAGAATTTGAATTTGCCACTCTGAAATGATTGACAAGGCTAAGTTTGGCTTTAAATTATCTTTGAGTGGCTGTGTGTTTACATGGAGTTATCAGTAACTACTATCCTATCTGTCCCCTAAACAGTATTTGAATTGGAAATGGCTAAATTTGTGTCTTTTTTCTTAAATGAAATAGAGGTTAGCAATCCAGTACAGAGGTAGGTTTTGTTCCCCATGGAGTTTGCAGAGCCAGCTTGGAACTTGTTTTCATGTTCCTTACACTTTGCTCAGCCTCTCTCTGAACCCACACTTTTCAATTCATCTCATTTACAACTAGTAGAGTGACAGTGATGGGAGGTATCAGAGAAATCAGATGAACTTTTGTGCTGGCTGATAGAGAAGAAAGTATAAATGGGAAAGGAAAAAAAACACACAAAAAACTATCATTGATTCTGTTGCCAAATGTTCTCTCCAAGGTCCTCTCATTGGTGAAGAAACTTGGTAAGTGAGCTGGGAGCAGCTGTCTGGCCAGGCCCCTTCTTGCAACACCCCTATCTCCTAATGAATGTAATTTTCTAACTGTACTCTCTCAGGCATAACTTAAGAGACGAGTTGTAAGTGGCACTTAATATATTCAAATGCATGCAAGCTTTCTGGTGCAGAATGAGAAGCTTTTTCTACTTAAAGAGATCAGGAGATGGCCTGAAAGAAGGTAACAGCCTAGCAGTGCCAATGCTAGAAAAATATCAGGGCTGATTTTATTGTAAGTTTTCTTCAACTGTGGCTTTCATGTTTATTCATCTTTTATACATTTATTGCACACCATCTATTCAAAAAGATTTGGGGTTTATTGTCTAGTGTAGTGCTTAGCAGACTTGGACAGCTCAAACAGCCTGGTTCATGGCCCAGTTCTAACCCTTAAAAGTTTGTGACTTTGGGCAAATTAGTTTACCTCACTATGCCTTGGTTTCCTCTTCTATGAAATGGTGATGATAAAAAAGATAAACATCCCATAGGCAAGTTGTGTAGCTTGATTATGTCTAACACATGGTAGTAGCCTTTGATGGACTAGCTGTTATTGCCATGTTTATGCAGATTCTATCCATGCATAAATCAAAAAGATAAAGCTTTCAAGTCCATTCTAAAGATCAGTCCTGGGTGTTCATTGGAAGCACTGATGCTAAAGCTGAAACTCCAATACTTTGGCCACCTCATGTGAAGAGTTGACTCACTGGAAAAGACTCTGACGCTGGGAGGGATTGGGGGCAGGAGGAGAAGGGTATGACAGAGAATGAGATGGCTGGATGGCATCACTGACTCGATGGACGTGAGTTTGAGTGAACTCCGGGAGTTGGTGATGGACAGGGAGGCCTGGCGTGCTGTGATTCATGGGGTCGCAAAGAGTCGGACATGACTGAGTGACTGAACTGAATTGAACTGAAAGGAAATTCATGATGAAAACTCAGTGTACTAAGTACTGTAACAGAAGATACGTTCCAGATCTGTGGCACTCACAGTGGGAGGGTTCCCCTCTTCTGGGGAGAGGGAGATGATTTTAAGGACTTTACCAAGGAGACAAGAGCATGAGGTCTACAGAAAAGATACAGAGCCATGAGAAAATGCAGTACCTCCTAGGAATCTTACATGATTTAGCACATCTTCTGCTAGAGGAGTCACTAGAGTCATGTTAGAGAATGAAGTTGGGGTTAGAGAAAGAGCCAAGCCATGCTTTAAAATGTCACTTTTTGTTGCAGGAGTTAGTCAAGTCAGATTCTAGAAAGTTTGCTCGATTTAGGTCTAGTGAGAAAGATATAATTGAGCTGATAATTCCTAAAGCCAAGGCAAGCTAGAAATTTATGAGAAAGAAGAATGGAGTGAAGGGTTTCGTTATGCTGTAAAGCAGAGAAATAGGCCCTGGTGGACAAAGGGTAAATTCAAGGCTTGTGACGTAATAGAAAGAAGTGGGGAGCTTGTCTGAGACGGAGGGCTGCACTAGGATCTCTGGGCATCACTGAGGAAAGGAAGAAATGCAGAAGGACAGGGAACCATGAGCATCGGGGTTCACTGAGATTTCCTGTTGCAACATTATCCTCCATTTTTATGAATTATCATAGATTTCTGCTATTTTGTTGTTTTATATAAATTATTTAACTCTATGATAATTCTATCAGGTAAGTGCTATATCTTTATTGTATGGATAAAGAAACTGACACAAAATGATAATAAATGATTTGGTTAAGATCAAATACCTAGAAAGAAGGGGAGCTTAGACATGAACTCAGGTCTGACTGATACCAAAATCGATTTCTATAGAATTTTTCCCAACTGTGAACTTCTTTTTTGAGTATATGTCCTCTTACCTCTTTCTAGTCCCGAGTTTCGACTGCTGGTACTACTGTCATTGGGGATTTCCTTGTACCTTTTCCTTTCCTTACCTATGAGTGCTCACCCACCTGCTGTCCCTTATTTCTGGACTAATGAACATATTTGGAAAAACTTACACTTGCTTATTTTTGTCCTCCAATTTTAGCTGTATCCTTTCAGACCATTTTCTATATGCATGTTGTCCATTCTGTGACCTATTTACAATAAAATACCTCTCACATGGAAACTACGGTCCTGATGTACTAACTACAAGTTCATCTCCAGCTCATAGATGTCATACTTTTATCTTTGCATGAAGAAAACCAAGATCATCATGTGTACCTGTTCAAACTTTTATTTTTTCTGTATATTGTCTCCTTACAACCCCCATACTTATGTGTCTCTAATGGAAACAAGAGATTTAGAGTTTCAAAACTTCTAATGAAATTAGCTCTAGTAATTCCCTTTCTCTCCCAGAATTCCCACATCATTTCCTATCACCGTGGTCCTCATTTATGACTTCCGTATGAATGCATTCTCATTTACCCTAAAAATGTACCTGTGTCTGCTCTCTTTCAAATTGCTTTTGCCTCAGCCCTCAGTAGTGGTTAAGAACTGGAAAAAATCTCATTTTCCATTGCATGGCAGGTATATGGGGTGAAAGGCCAACACCTGAAGTTGGCTCTGTAAAGGTATTTTTGTTTATATGTTGATCTCTTTTCCTCATCCCCTACGTTCCTTTTTCTATCCTCTGTTTATATCATTTTGTTATGCTAAGCTTTAACTCTCCTGCTTCCTAACCTTCACTCCATTCTTCAAGGTAATAGCTAGTCAAGAAAAATATTCTGTTGCCTTAGAAGTGGGTGGAATGACAATGGATGGTGAAGTTAATATTTTTCACAGATAATGCTGAATTAGTATTTTTATTTATTCCTGGTTTGAGGGAGGATAGCAAAAGCAGCATTTCCTAGAGTATAATTATAGTTAAGTCACAAAATATGAATAGTTTTTCTTCTTGAAAACTTTTGGGTAACTAAAGTTGATGTATTTAGAACAAGCCCTGGAAGCAACAGTGCTTCATTTCCCGCTCTTCCTCCGCCTCTACAAAGCCAACTTGTATTTAGAGAACAGAATGCGTAAAGGCCACGGAGCAGAGTCTTTCATGCTCTGTCTAGCATAAGGCAGCTGCAAAAACACATGATTTGGAGCATCAAGGCCATGGCTGAAGTCTTTCCTTGTCAATGCAGATGTTCGGCTTAAATGTATGTGCTTGCAGACCCTGAAAGGAATAGGGTTGCCCTGCTTTCAGAACACCAAAGATGTGTCTTTCATTCTGATACTGACAAGAGTATATTGAGTTTAAAGTTGTATTTCCTGAAGTAAAACTTTGTATCGAATGGATGCAGTATTCTGACAGTCACAAATTTCCTTTATATATATTATGTGCTATATGCTATATATATTCAAGACACGCACTCAGGATGCCTGTGATTCTACATCCTTACTTTTATTGATAAATTTATTGTTGTAGTTTAACTGGTTAGTCCTATTAAGAATTAAACTCTCTCAAGCTTGTCTGGCTTGTGTGATATAGTTAATAGACACCATTTTGTGTTCACTGAAGTTGAATATTCAGACTTGGTGATGATATGTGGATTCATTGGATTTAATGGCTATAATGTATTCTCTCTGTTCTGTGAATTTATGTCTTAGCAATGCCAGAAACAAGAAAATCCTCTTCGTGTTAAGATTTACAATTTTTCTTATAATCTGAAAGATTTCAAATTGTATTATATTTATAATATATATGTTCAGTTCAGTTCAGTCGCTCAGTCGTGTCCAACTCTCCGCGACCCCATGAATCACAGCACGCCAGGCCTCCCTGTCCATCACCAAGTCCCGGAGTTCACTCAAACTCATGTCCATAGAGTCGGTGATGCCATCCAGCCATCTCATTCTCTGTTGTCCCCGTCTCCTCCCGCCCCCAACCTTTCCCAGCATCAGAGTCTTTTCCAGTGAGTCAACTCTTCGCATGAGGTGGCCAAAGTATTGGAGTTTCAGCTTTAGTATCAGTCCTTCCAATGAACACCCAAGATTGATCTCCTTTAGAATGGACTGGTTGGATCTCCTTGCAGTCCAAGGGACTCTCAAGAGTCTTCTCCAGCACCACAGTTCAAAAACATCAATTCTTCGGCGATCAGCTTTCTTCACAGTCCAAATCTCACATCCATACATGACCACGGGTTTTCCCTAAATAATTTAACCTACTATGAATTTTTCCTGAGTACAGTCAGTGTTGAAAAAAGTAGAACAAACTATATTTACATTTGTATACCTCTGTCAGACAGTATGCTTAATAGTTACTATAATTGTCTAAATGCCTGTTTAGAAAGAAATTATTTTTTCTTTAAAGGAAAAAATGTGTTTTATTATTAAATATTAAATTATTAATTTATCTGTGAAGCCTGGGCCTATAATAGTTTCATACATCTGTATACCCAGAAATTAGTGCTATGCATAAAATACTTAATGAGTAATTACATTGACATGGGAAAAATTAATATATAGTTGCTGGTAGTATGTTATAGTAAAGTATTTATTTAATGATCAGAGAAAATCACTGATGACTATATATAAGTTCAATATTAGGAAGAAAAAATATATCAAAACAAAATTTTTTAATAGTCTAAAGGTCTTGCCATTCATTGCTGAGGTGACCTGACTTTCCTAGAGATAATAACTATTTCTGGTAATAAGTATTTCTGTAGTGAACTCTAAGGAGGAAGCAGATGGATTAGCAATCATGGTACAGGCAAAGCTTGAGCTTCCAGAAGTACTTTATGATGGGAGGATCATGTACAATAGAAATATCTCAAACTCTGCCCTCTTCCAAGCAGTAGAGTAAGGATGGCAGTAGGTTATAAAAATTGCTAGTTTTCTTATATAATTTTCTGCTAGTTTTCTCAATAGTTTATACTAATATTTCAGATCATCTTTAATATAGAAGAACAGTTCATGCTTAATGCTCCAAATGCTTTGTAACAAGGTTTGCTTGGAATTCAGGACAGTTCTTCTTTTCATAAGCAAAGCCCTTTATTGAGTTTAAAAAGTACCACACAAAGTAGAACACCTGCAGGGCAGAAGGTTGCCTGAGAGGCCCCTACCCCCTGCCTGGAGTACTGAGAAGGATAAGAAGATGAGGCGGCAGAGGGGAGGAGGCCTTGGGTGGAGGGGCTGGTACAAACTCATTGTCTCCCCCTCCCATCTGACCAAGGCTGTTGCTGAGTTTAATTTAATCTCTTACTTGTCCTGACAAGGACAAAGCGCATTTCAATTAGTCAGGCTTTTGCTAGCAACAGTGGTCGTTGTTTCAAGGGGGAGGAGAAAATATTATGTGGGAAAAATAATTATTTTTCAGTTTTTATTTATTGTGTACATCATCTGTGGGAGAAAAGTGCATTCCTGTAGGCAGGTGAAGCATCTGAGTAAATATAATATTAAATCATTAAGCAAAATAAGATTGATTTTCCCCCCTGTTTCTCTTCCTGACTTTCCTGATGCCTTAAAAAAAAATCTTGAATAATGCACGCGAAAGCAGCATATTTCCATGTAATTATTCACAGTTTGTTATAGAAGGTCTGGTTAACGATGACTGTGTAATCTAACTTTATTAATCTTTTTTCCTCCTTAGAATAAGAATAGGAATGTTTTTCTCCTGTTACAGCTAGGTGGTTTCCTAATGAAGACAGAAACAGAACCTAGATTGTGCATTAATCATGATATCAGATCCACCAATACAATATATTTTATATTTAAAGTAACATTTGGTGTGCAGTTACCTTCGACAATGAAGTTTTTGTTATTTTTCTTCATTTTCAAGAAAACACAATCTTCAAGAGAAAGAGTGGTAGACATTTATTATAGAAGCTTTAAATCTTGAATTTGAACGCTTGGTATATTTATACCAGAAATTGTCTAAAGATTTTGACAATCCAATCAAAATAGTATGGCATTAATTTGAAACATATATAATTAGTTAATGATATTTGAAAACCTAATTTTGTAAGTTCTAAAAACACAATGTGTATTGGTTTCCTAAAAGTGTATATCGAAGTCACCCTATTAAATCATTTCTCTTGTAATAGAAAGTGTATGTATATGTGTATTTTTAAAAGAAGATCCTGTGATAGCTTTGCCATTAGCAGGAAAAGATAACCTGAATGTAGTCTCATAGACTTTTAATCCTGTGGCAAGTTCACCTTCTCTATAAATGATGTAATTAAATTTATAAGATTTTAAAATGTGTTTGTGCATTCAGCTTCAAACAATCATTGTATGAACTAATTTGAAAAAAATGTGTACATTTTCCCTTCTATCTTAAAACATTTATGGCATCTCTGTGCTGATTCTCCTGGGAACCCTGTGCAGAGTGTTTAGAAGCGTTGTGGGAAGGGGTAATTATGCTGTCCAGGGAATTTGTCAGGGAACAGAGCTGTGGGAGATTAAAGGAGATGTGATGGTTGCAGGGGTCACAGCCTTGATTTTGAGCCAAAACTCACTATCACTTTTTTAATTGAGTCTGAAAACTAGAAAGCTGTGATGTGGTAGCCACCTATTACCAGGGAGGACACAGCTAACTAATTGGAAATGAGTGAGCATGGGGCTTAACTCCAAAAACAAAGAACCAGGACAATCAAATATGAATGGCCGTTCATTACAACAAATACTCTGATAAATAGAGACTTTCATATTATAATTGATGTGTATCCTCTCTCTGCTATTTAAAAAAATATAAATTCTTCACTATCTGTATTTCAAAGCATATGAACAGTTTAACCTCTATTCTAGCTTTAATCTTTATGTAAGAAACTGAGTGAAATGCTTTGTTAGTGGTGAAGCTTTGCGTTCACATCACTTTTGTTTTTATGTATTAAATGAAGTTTAAAAAAATGATACTGATAGTATTAATGCATGATATTATGTGTGTTTCTGTATTACACCAAAATTAAAAAGCAGATATAATTTACATCACACTGTCACATTCAAAATACAGAAATAGCTTATGTTATGATATTTAAAAATACCTTGTTTACCTAATTTAGTACAATTGCTTTTGTATGGCTCTAATTCCTTTTCAGCACATTGCTGTGCATATTCAGAACGAATTGCTAGTTTCAAGCACTATTTAATAAGGCTGTTTTATAATGGCAAAATAACTTTCAGTTATAAAGAAATTTGACAAAGATTTTATTCATTCTTGTTAAGCTTAAATTAATATTGAATACAAATATCTCTAAAAATAATTATCTGACTTTTTTTTTTCTGCTTCCTTTCTTGAGAACTTACAGAGTATAAGAACAAAATGTAATGTCCTTTTACACGTAAGGCTTCTCCCTTTGCCTCATCTTATGCAGTGCTTAGGAAAACAGTAAAATGAATGCAACTAATCCATAGCCTGTATTTCAAGACTTCTCTAGTCTCTCAGTTCAGTTCAGTTCAGTCGCTCAGTTGTGTCCAACTCTTTGCGACCCCATGAATCACAGTACCCCAGGCCTCCCTGTCCATCACCAACTCCCGGAGCTCACTGAAACACATGTCCATCGAGCCGGTGATGCCATCCAGCCATCTCATTCTCTGTCGTCCCCGTCTCCTCTCACCCCCAATCCCTCCCAGCATCAGACTCTTTTCCAGTGAGTCAACTCGTCGCATGAGGTGGCCAAAGTATGGGAGTTTCAGCTTTAGCATCAGTCCTTCCAATGAACACCCAGGATCGATCTCCTTTAGAATGGCCTGGTTGGATCTCCTTGCAGTCCAAGGGACTCTCAAGAGTCTTCTCCAGCATCACAGTTCAAAAGCATCAATTCTTCGGCGATCAGCTTTCTTCACAGTCCAACTCTCACATCCATACATGACCACGGGAAAAACCATAGCCTTGACTAGACGGACCTTGGTTGGCAAAGTAATGTCTCTGCTTTTGAATATGCTCTCTAGGTTGGTCATAACTTTCCTTCCAAGGAGTAAGCGTCTTTTAATTTCATGGCTGCAATCAGCATCTGCAGTGATTTTGGAGCCCAAAAAAATAAAGTCTGACACTTTTTCCACTGTTTCCCCATCTATTTCCCATGAAGTGATGGGACCAGATGCCATGATCTTCATTTTCTGAATGTTGAGCTTCAAGCCAAACTTTTCACTCTCCTCTTTCACTTTCATCAAGAGGGCTTTGTGTTCCTCTTCACTTTCTGCCATAAGGGTAGTGTCATCTGCATATCTGAGGTTATTGATATTTCTCCCAGCAATCTTGATTCCAGCTTGTGCTTCTTCCAGCCCAGCGTTCCTCATGATGTACTCTGCATATAAGTTAAATAAACAGGGTGACAATATACAACCTTGACGTAAGTCCTGATAAATGGAGACTCAGATCAAAAGCTTCAGCATAAGTAATTTAACAGTGTTCACATTGCTTCTTCAGGGTTGCCAGCCTGAGAGATATGCTAAATGTACATCCCTGTCCAAAGACTCTTCCTTTTTCGGTCCAGGAAGTGTATTTACTTCCTCCAAGCACACAATTTTGAGGGAGCAGTATAAGTAAGGATTTGGGAGGTCTAAAGAAATCAGTGTCTTGGATGATCACTTCAGTTAAATTAGCTGTGGGAATCAAGTGAGTGAAAATGTTAGTCCTAGGAAATTTCTTGACAGATTTACTGTTATGGGCTAAAACAGTTTCTACCATTCACTCTCCCTTTCCCATTTCATATACATGATATATACATATGTTTTATATATATATGAATATATTCATTTTTATCAGGTAAACGAAATCAGGACCTTTACCTCCTATACTGAGATAATACTGACATAGTATGCTTCTTCCTCAGAAAATACCTTTCATGTATTGTAACAACTAGAATGTGTGATCAGTTCAGTTCAGTCACTCAGTCATGTCCAACTCTTTGCAACCCCATGAACTGCACCATGCCAGGCTTCCTTGTCCATCATTAACTCCCAAAGCTTGCTCAAACTCATGTCCATCGAGTCAATCATGCCTTCCAACCTCTGTTGTCCCCTTCTCCTCCTTCCCTCCATCTTTTCCAGCATCAGGGTCTTTTCAAATGAGTATCAGCTCTTCGTATCAGGTGGCCAAAGTATTGGAGTTTCAACTTCAACATCAGTCCTTCCAGTGAATATTCAGGACTGATTTTCTTTAGAATGGACTGGTTGGATCTCTTTGCAGTCCAAGGGATGTCATCTGCATATCTGAGGTTATTGATATTTCTCCCAGCAATCTTGATTCCAGCTTGTGCTTCTTCCAGCCCAGCATTTCTCATGATGTACTCTGCATATAAGTTTAATAAGCAGGGTGACAATATACAGCCTTGACGCACTCCCTTTCCTATTTGGAACCAGTCTGTTGTTCCATGTAAAGTTCTGACTGCTGCTTCCTGACCTGCATACAGGTTTCTCAAGAGGCAGGTCAGGTGGTCTGGTATTCCCATCTCTTGAAGAATTTTCCACAGTTTATTGTGATCCACACAGTCAAAGCTTTGGCATAGTCAATGAAGCAGAAATAGATGTTTTTCTGGAACTCTCTTGCTTTCTCCATGATCCAGCAGATATTGGCAATTTGATCTCTGGTGCCTCTGAAGCAGAAATAGATGTTTCTCTGGAATTCTCTTGCGTTTTTGATGATCAAGTGGATGGTGGCAATATGATATCTGGTTCCTCTGCCTTTTCTAAATCCAGCTTGAACATCAGGAAGTTCACAGTTCTCCTACTGTTGAAGCCTAGCTTGGAGAATTTTGAGCATTACTTTGCTATTGTGTGAGATGAGTTCAATTGTGCCCAGGGCTGCTGCACCCAGAGCCCCTGCCACTGCGGCAGGCCACTGCTGACCCATACCTCCGCAGCATACACTCAAATACTGAAAGGCATATCTAGCTCAGTCTCTGTGGGGTCTTCTGGTGCACACAATGTTTTGTTGGACCCCTCTGAGCGTGTCTGGTGGGTATGGGGTTTGATTCTAAATGCAATTTCCTCTCTCCTACTGTCTTGCTGGGGCTTCTCCTTTGCTCTTGAATGTGGAGTATCCTTTTTTGGTGGGACCTGACATTCTCCTGTCAATGGTTGTTCAGCAGTGAGTTGTAATTTTGGAGTTCTCACAGGAGAAGATGAGTGCACGTGCTTATAGTCTGCCATCTTATAATCTGTAATAGAATGTGTGATAATCTCATTTTAATGTTACTGCCAGAAAAGAGAGAGGGACTTTCCCCTTGATCCTAACTAACCTCCGTAGATGAATGGAGATCTCATGCATTCTCTATCTATCCTTAACCCTTAGAAGCATCCATCTGCTGGTTGGCAGGGACTTGATCATCTCAGACCTTTTAAAAATGCTCATCTGCTGAGTAGCAAACTGCAGACATGAGTAACTGTGAGTGTTGTTTCAAACCCTTTTCCATGGAGAAGATGAAATTAGAACTCTTTGACAGGTCTCCGTATCTTGGTGTCCTAAAACACATGCTTTGTCTTTCACTGTAAAATAAATGCATTTAAGCCTAACCCAAAGAAAGAGTCTACCTCTAATATTGATAAACACTTCATAAAATATCCCACCACATTTTTGAAGCACTTGAGCTAGGCAGGACCTGAAGTCTTTTATACTAGACTTAATTTCTTACCTCAGGGCTTTACAAACCTTACAGATGATTAAGAAATCTGAGAGTTGAAAAACTGCTCAAGATCAAACCTGTAGATATCAGTGCAGAAATTTATTTTTGTGTTTATTCCCCTTTTGTTTGTGATAAATCTGAGTGATGAAGCACCATCTTTTAATGCTTTCTTCCAGCTCAAATATTCAGGGATAGACATTATTCAAAATTCACGATATCTTAAATATAATTATTTGAACATTATACAAAATAGATTCATTAGTTGAAGGTGTCTTACGGAGCAGATACAGGGCATACTGCTGCATGTCAGCTAATGATGCCATGAAATATGTACACACACGCCTAAGAGCAGCCACATTTGCTTCAGTATCAGTGTATTAATACAGTGACATGATATTCAAGTAAGGTTTTTTCTTACCCCTTCTTGGTCTTGTCTATAATATCAAGCAGTGACTATTGACTTAGAATTAGAAAATGACTGGAAAAGTTTGGCAAGTTTGGCATCCTGGCAATTCTTTGTAACTAACCCCCAAGATTGTAAAACCTGTGATTATGTGCAAATGTTGTTCGCATCTTGTCTAATGGCTAATCTTCAGCAGAATCATTCTGCAGCAGAGGTTCTCAGTCTTTACCTGGGGAGATTTTTAAAACATACCAATGCCAGACCAAACACACACCCCTCTCTTGGTGAGGGACCCAGGCATTAGACTTTTTTTTTAGAGCTTCCAGGGGATTTCAGGGAGCAACCAAGGTGGAGAATCACTGTCCTAGAAGAAACAGAAACAGAATCAAAATCAGCATGAAGAAAACCCCCTTCCCCCACTGACCTGAATTTACCATAAAAATGGTGTTTTTCTGTCAGTTTGAAGGTTGCCAAAGTAAATTTTTCAGCCAATTGCTTGGACTTTTGTGGCAATGTTGAGACACACCCTCATGTGTCATGGAGTGTGTTTGATTGCCTCCAGACAGCTAGGGCCAAAGTGAACAGTTTAGTTAGTTCTGTACTCCATGTATTGGCAACATAGCAAAGCTGTGTGCCTGGACTGGAAGCCTGGCCTGCTGGTGTGACACTGGGAACATTGTATCGGTGTCAACCTCCACACCCCCACTTCTCACCACACACCCTAACATTATATTATCCCTTTTTTCCACATGAAAGACACCTCTTTTCTAGGTTCGTCCAATGGTGTATTTATGCTCAACTCAGTTCTAGTGTTCAGACAAAGCTAAATTACTAGTTGACAAAGGTTTAAGGTATAATCCCTCCCAGAGGTTCTACAATTTTAATAAGGTCTCCTGAAAGCTGGAAATATCAAAGTTGTAAAACTTTAATGACAGTAGTAACTGGGAGAGGATTAAATAATTGGACTCAAAGGGCCCTCTTCATTACCCCTTTTCAAATTATACCACATAGGCAGCTTTGCTTGTTAGATTAGCCCCTCTGGAAAACATTAAGCTTCTGTTCATAGTAAGTTCAAAGAACTCACTGTTAACCATTCAAAAAACAATTTTTGGTCCGTTTGGTTCCAAATATGATGTCTCCTTGGTCATATAAGTAGGGTATCAATTACACTAGAAATTAATTAATTATTATTTTATCAAGGTAATTTGCCACTGAAACCGTGTGATAATTGATTGCCTTCAAAAATTTAATTTACTCCAGATAATTTATTATCAAAAAACAACTTATGAGATTCATACGTACTGTGTTGTGTCAATGAATATTAAAGACAAGAATGAGGTAATTAAGTAATTTTAAATGTTGCAGTTGACATTACAGGAGTTATAGCCTCTGTTAAGAATCTTGTCTTTGCCAAATAAAATTGTATTATTAATTAATCACTTAATTTTTATGCTCTCGAGTTGACTCTCTGGAAAAGACTCTGATGCTGGGAGGGATTGGGGGCGGGAGGAGACGGGGACGACAGAGAATGAGATGGCTGGATGGCATCACCGACTCGATGGACATGAGTTTGAGTGAACTCCGGGAGTTGGTGTTGGACAGGGAGGCCTGGCATTCTGTGATTCATGGGGTCGCAAAGAGTTGGACACGACTGAGCGACTGAACTGAACTGAACTGAATTGAATGTTTTCACTATAATGTTTAATGTTTAACAATTGGAATGCATTAATAATTTAGGTAGAGTAGATATGTTTTTATTTCTTGTGTGGAAAATGAGGAGGCTCTCTTGAGGGCTGAAATTGATATGTTCTACAAAAGCAGGCTGGAACTCGATAGCTTTAAACACCTTATTAACATATCTGTTAATTTATGTTATTTTTAGCAGTATGAACTGTAACCAAAATGATCACTTCTTGACATTATTTACATCACTTTTAATTACCTTCTTTCTTGTTCTCTTTCCCCTGTTGCAAAGTAAGTGGGAATGTGGATGGGAAAGCTTTTACACCTCCTGCTTGCCTCTGCTTGCCACCTCCCCACAACTACATTCACATCCTTTAATTGTCCCCTTTCCTTCTCGTACACATGCACACAGCTCTGCTTTATGGTGATGAATCCTAGCAGTCACTAGCGACAAGCGTTCTGAAAAACTGCATCATCATTTTAAAAGGTGTCTGCCAAGAAGGGAGTTAACACATTTGCTCCCTTCCAGTGGCAGAGGCTATCTCTGCCTCGTCATGGTAGGAAAAGAAAATTGACCTCCTGTTCCCAATTTTATGTGGAATTTTTTTTCAGAGATAGGGGCAGTGACCTTGCCAGAAGGATCCAAGTGCATGTAAAATCATATTTGACTTGATGATGGATGGCCATTTACCTGGGTGCAAGCATCTGTTCTGATACAGTTGAGGACCTGGGGATAGGGCAGCTACATGTTAATGCATTTCACTCTTGCCTCCAGCTGGCAGGAATGATATTTTCAGAAATTCAGTTGATTCTCAAAGGAGATGGTTCTATCATAAAATGTAGGAAAAGGAGCTAATCTTGAATTTCATAGCAGAACTTCAGTTTGTTTCTTTCAACTTGGTCTACTAATGAATTACTTGTCTAGAGTTAATTTTATACTTTAACATTTCTCCAGTGAGTCCTATGAAAGACATTTTAATTTATCCCATAAAAAATGTCTTCCAAGAGTCCTATGCTTTTTCTTATTTATCATTCATACCCTTGTTCTTAGCATGTAGAGCAGTGTTCACATTTGCCAAGTTACTGGTTTCCTGAGTAATAAGGTTTGGGCTTAAGTGATTGAATTGTAATTTATAAAGGTTTTGTCAAATCTCTCAGTTTTTCTGATTGTAGCATGACCTAATTCATGTTTTCTCAATAAGTGTGATATACCAGTATGAAACTCAAATATATGTGATTTATTGCTTCCCCCTTATATTTAAGGCATATCAAAAATTATAGGAAACAGATCAATAGCAATATATTTCTTTTTTTTCTTTATCTGTTTTCATACCCTTTTTTGACACAAGAACTTAACAGATATGAAATTATATCTTCAGTATTAATTTTTTTCTTTCCATACAGCTAGAAATAATTCTACAGTTCTCATGATTTATCAGTTCAATTCAGTCACTCAGTCATGTCCGACTCTCTAAGCCCATGCACTGCAGCATGCCAGGCTTCCCTGTCCTTCACCAACTAAAAGCTAACAAAACTAAAAAAATCCTGGAGAGCATCCTATGGACACTTCTAATTTATGGTTTCCCCAACTGGAGACAGTATAGTTTGTGATGTGATATAGTTTGTGAAACTACAGGGAACCTTAGTGATGATCCCATCCACCTCTGTCATTCCTGCAATGGGGAACTTCATCCCTTACAAATGGTATATTCAGTGATAAAGTTGGGAACGAAACACAGATGTCTGGACTTATTTTTTCAAATAATTTTTCTTTTTCAGAACATTAACTCCTCTAACTGATTTGAAGTTGAGAGGTATATTTTTTATTTGCTTCTGATCTCTGTGTTGTCTGACCCTCTGGGTCACATTATTTTCTGTTTGTTAGTATTGGATTGTGTGATGTAAACATGGCTGACATGAGAAAGCCTTTAGGATAAGTGAGACAAATTACAAGAAAAGGCTGAAAGGCTGAGGTATAGGTTGAAACATTGATGACCTCTAGAGTTGTCGATGACCACTTATTATGGATAAGTATTATTTGGTAAATGCATGAAATATGGGGAACACCTGTAACATACTCCTCAGGGACTTACCTCGCTGACAACCTATGACTTACTTGAGTCTGTGAAGAAACTGTATAATTATACAAACTCTTCTGTTACGGTCAAATACGCAAAATAATGTTACTAAATTCAGAGATACTGACCCTCAAATGATGTGTGACTTGGGGAAGTTTTTAAGTTTCTGTGTGAGCTTCTGTTTCCTAATCTATAATATGGGAAGGGTTCCCCATCTGTTGGAGTGATATGAACGGTAAATGAAGTTACACAGAGTGGATATTTCACACAGTACCTGGGACTCAAGAGCCTTTCTGTGAATGTGTGTTTCCCTTCCTTTCAACTTTCCAGAGAAATCACGGGTGGTTTTTCTAGGTACTGTTTGCCTTGTGACAGGTTATAAGCAACAGTATTTTCTGGGAAGTGACTCAATGCTTATTGAAGATTGCAAGGAAAGGAAAACAGAAGAATTTGTTAGCAGCTTAGTCACTACGGTGACATTTTGTGAAAGAAAGTCATCAGTGAATTGTACACATAGCATGAGTTTGTCTTTCCTCTTCAGTTTCTTTTGAGTTAGCCACATCTGAAGAGAAATCACCTACCAAGGGGGCCTATTACCTATTAAGGAGCTTATGGTTCACATGGAAGCAGCTACAGTAATTGAGGGATGTAATTTAAGAGCAAATGACCTTTTAGTGGTTGTCTTGCATTTCCAAACCTATCAAATGATGGCCAGTAACACACAGCCTCATTTCTATAACAGAAATACATTTACCAATGATATTATTTTCTTGTCATATTGTGGATGAATAGATTGTTTCCATTTAATTCATGCAATATCAAAATTATTAAATTGCCTTTCATTCTGCCCAGATTTGAAATTCAGTTATTATTCTGTCTGTATTGAAGCTATAAGGGAAATGTGATGTTAATAGAGAAAGTATCCAAATTACACAGTAGTCACTACTTTATGGTAATAAGTCAGTCTGGAAATGACATGTTTTTAAAGGTGCAAATGTTCAATGTGTCAGATTATCGGATTCCAAGCTCTTCAGACATCTGGAAGTCATTTTTTTCTTAGAAGGAATGTTTTATGGGATTAAATTATATGGGTTGAGAGAAGGCTTTATTTTTATAAAGATGAGACTAAAGATCTTTATTAGAGGTCAAAAGAGGAGAAAGCAGAGGGTGTTTAGCTGTGATGCTTTAACACCATGTCAAGTCACACACCTGTCTAAAACTTGACAACTCTGTTCTTATAAAAACAAGTACCAAATTAAATACTGAAAAGCTCATAAACATCCAGTATTTAAGAGTAGTAGCAAAAATGTTGAAAGAATGTTTGCCTGCTATTCTGCTACTTAAAATTTAAATTTCAGGGGTTAAATAGAGATAGTTTAGTATAACATATTTTAGATTGAGCTTATAAATAAATGGATGATAAAGAAATAAAGCACATTTTCCAAGGAAATACTCTCTTCCAAGTGGAAATGGATGTGGATTGAAAAAAGGAATAGAAAGCTATTCCAAACTATTCTTGGTAGGAAAACAAGATTTTAACTTAAAATACAGAGTAGGTATTTACACTGATCATAGTAATCACGTACTTAGAAAGTTTCCTATTTCACTTTAAGCCTATATAAAAAGTCTAGAGAGTATATATGTCCATGACAGAAAGTAATTAAGAAAAGCCTATTTCTATAGGAGAAATTACCATTCATACCCTTTGTCAATAATTTATCAACATCAAAAGAAAGGAGAAAGAAACCCATATATATCAATCATCCATTAGGTTCTAGGAGTCATTTGATTCTTATAGCAATGTTCCTAGTTTATTGTTATCCCCAGTTCACACTTGAGGAAGTTAAGATTCAGAGAAGTTCATTCATTTCACATACCTTTATCAAGTGTCTGGTAAACAAGTGGTTAGCACTGGCCTTGGCTCTAGGGCTATCACAGTGACCAAGATGGAAAATGTCACTCCTCGCATGGAACTTCCTGTCAGAGGAGAGAGAAAATACACAAGTTAAGAAAAATTCAAAACCAAGTAGCATGCATGCAATATTAAAATAGTAAGAGGGAGTGATGCAGCTGGGGTTGTCAAGGTGGGAACTCCAGATTCCTTCCTTAGTTTGGGAAGACTTCACAGAGATAAGGTCCAATGTGGACCACAGGAAGAGCCACAATGTGGAGGTCAGAGGGAGGCATTGAGCAGGTGGAAAGAAGAATCAAGGCAAAGCTCTAAAGCCTGGGCCCTGGAGCTTGGTGAGCAAGGGAAAAAGTGTAGCAGTGTCAGGGGTAATATTGCAATATTGGCAACCATACATCATGCCACAGTGGAGTATGGGTTTAACCTAAGGACATTAAGAATTAATTGAAGGATTTTATGTGGGGGAAGGAACATCATGACCCACTTAATAGTTTTAAAGGAATAGTCACTCTAGCTACTGTGAGATAAACCAATTGGCCGGTAAGAAAGAGTGGAAGCAGTTAGGAAGCTCTTTCATTGGCCAAGTTGTGTAGTTATAGTACAGATGTTGACAGATATTGAGGCATTCAGGGGAAGGAGAATCAGGAGAAACCCTACATTTTTGGCAAGATACAAAGAAGAGCTTACTGAAAGTCTGAGAGATGAATTAGTTTATATTTGGAAATCAAAAGTTTATTCTTCACTTGCTCAATTGGAGAAGCTTGTTTGTTAGACTCCAGGAGAAGATAGCACATAGGCACTTGACTAAACGAGTATGAATTTGGAGGTCAGTATAGGGAATAAGAAATTGAGCATCATGTTACTTTGAAGAATTTCAGATATCCAATACTTGAACCAATATATGATGAAGTAAAAATACAATTCTGATTTTAGCTAATTTACTTCTTTGTTGTTATATTATGGATTATTTATGAGAGAAAACGTTATAGACCAAATATCAATAAACTTGTTGTTATAGAAAGATACAGAACTTCAACAAAACATAAGATAAAAATTGAGAGGTGGGAGAAATGGATGAGTCTGTTCAAAAGGTACAGTCTTCCAGTTATAAATAAATAGGTCGTGGGGATATAATGTGCAGCATGATGTACTATATAGTGTGTCTGCAAGTTGCTTAGAGAGTAGGTCTTAAAAATTCTCATCACAAGAAAAAATAACTATGTAATATGATGGATATTAACTAAACTGATCATGGTAATCATTTCGTTATATATACATATATCAAATCATTATGCTGCATACTTTAACAGTGTTACATCTCACTTTTATCTCAATAGTATTGGGGGGAAAAGCCTATAAATGTTTATGCTATGTACTGGCATGTTATATTGGACTTCCCTGGTAGCTCAGCTGGTAAACAATCCACCTGCAATGTAGGAGACTGTGGTTCAATTCCTGGATTGGGAAGATCTCCTGTGGAAGGGATAGGCTACCCACTTCAGTACTTTACGGTTTACCTGCTGGCTCAGACAGTAAAGAATCCACCTGCAATGTGGGAAACCTGGGTTTGATCCCTGGGAAGATCCCCTGGAGGAAGGCATGGGAACCTACTCCAGTATTCTTGCCTGGAGAATGCCCAAGGACAGAGGAGCCTAGCAAGTTATGGTATATGGGGCACAAAGAGTCAGACATGACTGAGTGATGCAGCATAGCACAGCACAGCATATTTTATTACTCTGACACTAAAATGATCGATTGCAATATGAAAAATATTCATGATAGACATTCAATTTCTTAGTGTGACTGAAAGGCACTTAAACATATGTATTATAAGCAGTATGTTAGCTTTGTAGCATAGAATATTTCTGAATTAAGATAATATTAAAATATATTTAGAATTTAATAGCTATTTACAATTGTGTATACCTTAGCCAACTTTGAAAATCAAAAGTGTCTTACAAATTGCATTTTTTGGTAGGCTGTAGACAGAACAGTCAGAGAAGGCAATGGCAAGCCACTCCAGTACTCTTGCCTAGAAAATAGCACGGATGGAAGAGCCTGGTGGGCTGCAGTCCCTGGGGTCGCTAAGGGTCGGACATGACTGAGCGACTTCACTTTCACTTTTCACTTTCACACAGTGGAGAAGGAAATGGCAACCCACTTTAGTGTTCTTTCCTGGAGAATCCCAGGGACGGGGGAGCCTGGTGGGCTTCCGTCTATGGGGTCACATAGAGTCAGACACGACTGAAGTGACTTAGCAGCAGCAGCAGTAGCAGACGGAACAGTGGAAGTAGCGATTGTTAAGTCTGTTAGAGGAAATGAATTATTACATAATATTGCTCATTTGTTTTAAACCTATTTCTAAAACAGAATATAATGTAAATATATAGAACAGTTGATTTACTAGTCAAGTTTTAAATATTAAATGATACCAATCCATGCTGAAATGACATAATCCAGAAAAAGTGGCTTTTCAAAGAATGAACACGACTGGAAAAGGTCAGTCTTCATTCCAATCCCAAAGAAAGGCAATGCCAAAGAATGCTCAATTGCACAATTGCACTCATCTCACAGCCTAGTAAAGTCATGCTCAAAATTTTCCAAGGCAGGCTTCAGCAATATGTGAACCATGAACTCCCAGATGTTCAAGCAGGTTTTAGAAAAGGCAGAGGCACCAGAGATCAAATTGCCAACATCTGCTGGATCATGGAGAAAGCAAGAGAGTTCCAGAAAAACATCTCTTTCTGCTTCATTGATTATGCCTAAGCCTTTGACTGTGTGGATCACAATAAACTGTGGAAAATTCTGAAAGAGATAGGAATACCAGACCACCTGACCTGCCTCTTGAGAAACCTGTATGCAGGTCAGGAAGCAACAGTTAGAACTGGACATGGAACAACAGACTGGTTCCAAATAGGAAAAGGAGTACGTCAAGGTTGTATATTGTCACCCTGCTTATTTAACTTATATGCAGAGTACATCATGAGGAACGCTGGGCTGGAAGAAGCACAGGCTAGAATCAAGATTGCTGGGAGAAATATCAATAACCTCAGATACACAGATGACATCAACCTTATGGCAGAAAGTGAAGAGGAACTAAAAATCATCTTGATGAAAGTGAAAGAAGGGAGTGAAAAGGTTGGCTTGAAGCTCAACATTCAGAAAACTGAGATCATGGCATCTGGTCCCATCACTTCGTGGGAAATAGATGGGGAAACAGTGGAAACACTGTCAGACTTTATTTTTTTGGGCTCCAAAATCACTGCAGATGCTGATTGCAGCCATGAAATTAGAAGACGCTTACTCCTTGGAAGGAAAGTTATGACCAACCTAGACAGTATATTAAAGAACAGAGACATTACTTTGCCAACAAAGGTCCATGTATTCAAAGCTATGGTTTTTCCCGTGGTCATGTATGGATGTAAGAGTTGGACTGTGAAGAAAGCTCATCGCCGAAGAATTGATGCTTTTGAACTGTGGTGTTGGAGAAGACTCTTGAGAGTCCCTTAGTCTGCAAGGAGATCCAACCAGTCCATTCTGAAGGAGATCAATCCTGGGTGTTCATTGGAAGGACTGATGCTAAAGCTGAAACTGCAATACTTGGGCCACCTCATGCGACGAGTTGACTCACTGGAAAAGACTCTGATGCTGGGAGGAATTGGGGGTGGGAGGAGACGGGGATGACAGAGAATGACCACCGACTCGATGGACATGAGTTTGAGTGAACTCTGGGAGTTGGTGATGGACAGGGAGGCCTGGTGTGCTGTGATTCATGGGGTCGCAAAGAGTCAGACACGACTGAGTGACTGAACTGAACTGAACATTTAGAAATAAGTAACAAATAAATGAAAACAAAGCTTTATTACTACAGATGATTTTATGAAAATAATCTGAAAGGAAGATGTTCACTTGATGATCAAACCTAGAGCACACTATTATAATACTAGGAGAACTTTGTTGGACTTCTAGAAATGTGTTTCCTTTCACCACTTCCTCTCAGTTTTAAATCACTAACAGTATAAGAAAACAACATTACAGTATTTCACACATATTCTTGGCTTCATTAACTTCTGCTTTGATTGAACATTTAAAACATCTTGTAAAATATTTGTTACTTAGAATTTTTTAATTCTCATAAATGAGTGTCAAGTTAACAGGAAGATTGAAAGATCAGTTTTGAGTGAGTCATTTTTCCCTCCATGTGAAAGAAACTTTCTCATTGGCTAGTGTTCAATAAAAGCCTGACCATAAGTAAAAATTGACTTCCAAAGCAGTGGCCTTGGGAAACTAAATGTTAAGTACAACATTTCTGATATTTTACAGTAGATAGTAAATTATTAAAAAGATATTATGTGATGCGGCATAAAATAACTCCTAGTTAATCTGTGTGTGAGAAGGGGTTGTGGATTTGGGCCTCATCAGTGACTGGAAATAATTGTTCAAAGAAAAACCAAATGAGTCAAAATGGATTCCATAGGGAGTCTCAAAAATGGAGCTATAGGAAGAGTATAGAGGAAGTGTGAAGGGGATTGAAGTCTGAAGGGCCAAATGGAAAACATGACCCTGAAGCCAGGGAGAGTGGATGAGAAAAAATCTGGATCAACTGTAGTGTCCTTAGGGAGGACAATGTCACAAAGGCCTCTGGTTATAGAACCACCGTAACCTCCCAACAGTGGCACCTCCACTGTGGGCAAGGCTCCACACTTCTGTCCCACGTGGCTTCCAGCTGAACAGCTCTACCTAGGAGTTTGTTGACACCCAGTTCAGCCTCTGGGAGACTGAGCATGTTCCCTGATTCATAACTTTTTTTTTTTTTTGGTGAATTGTTAATGCCAAACTGGTTCAAAACACTAAATAATTAAGAATTAGGTTTATTTACTTAAGCAAAAATTTAACACATTAAAAATATCTAATATGGTTGAAGCATACATTTCTTCATTGAAGAGCCTAGCCTCCTCCATCTTTCAATCATGATGTCACAAAATATAAAACTTAATAGTTTTAACATTAAATTCAGATCTTGACTAAAAAATTTAAGCTTGTGGAAAAATAGGCAATGAACATAAAAATGACAAAAAGTGAAAGTATTCTAAAATATATGAAAGATGCTTAACTTCACCCATAAGAAAAATGTAAATTTAATTAGTATTTCCACAGTCATTTCTGCAAATATCCCAAATTTTAATGACTTATAATGACATACTGTTCTCTAGGTGATGGGGAATAGTCATTCTCATTTGCAATGGTAGAATATTAAACTATAATTCCCGTGGAGGTCCATTGGCAGTATCTGTCAAACAAACAAACAAAAACTCCACTTCTAAAAATATTTCTTATAAATATATTTTCATGTGTGTGAATTGCCATATATTCATGTATATACATTATTAGCGCTATTTTTCAAACCACTTTTAAAAATGAAGTTATAGTTAATTTACAATGTTTTGTTAGTTTCAGATGTACAGAAAAGTGATTCAGTTAAATATATATATATGTTCTTTTACATGTTCTTTCTATTATAGGTTTTTATGAGATACTGAGAGTAGTTCCCTGTGCTATATAGTAGGTCCCTATTTTTTATTTTAAATGTAGTAGTTTGTATCTATTAATCCTGAATTCTTAGTTTATCCCTCCTACCTTTATAGTTTTCCTGGTTTTGAACTCTAAAAAGTATTTTCTAAAAAAAAAATGTGAAAAGACCTGATTTTACCGAGTATGTTAGCATGAAAAATCTTACCTCTGAAATTAATTTATAGAAATAGAATGAAGAATGCCAAAATCTGATTTTTGTTATATAGATTATACTGATTTCTAATATCCTCTGACACCACAGATATAGTACATAATGCAGAACATTTCAGTACATACTGAATGTTGCATCAAAATGAATTACAATCTGTTATCCCAATCCTAATCAGTTTAAATTGAGAAAAAGAAAAACTTTACCGTATTGTGTAAAATTTGATGCCTAGCTTTCTTTCATTTAATCTTTTAGGTCTCTACCTCTACAGTACACCTTGTCTTGTTACTATCATTCCCACATGTTTATTAAAAAATAATTCTTCAAACCTCCTTTTATTCAAGTTTTGCCCCCTGCTGACAATTACCCACATCAAAATCAATTGGTATTTTAAAGATAAATCCAGTCATACAATTGCTCTTAAAACCACTGAAGCCCTTTCCATTACATTTAGAATATCATATCCTGGTTACAAGGCCCCAGAGGAATGCTGAATGGACACACAGCTAGCAGTTCAGGGTCCCTTTGTGCTATAGACTCAGCTTCAGAAGCTGTTCACATAGCACTTGCTCCTTTGACCTCCAATGAAATAAAATGTAATTCAACATTTAGGAGGCAATCACAATTGTTCAATCGTTGACTTTTAGATGGTAGCACTTTGTGTTGTATGGTTTTGTTCAATTTGGTGATTTAAATATGAGTACTCACACACATGTACAGTATATGCACAGTATATGGACAATGATTCTGTGTAACCTTCTCTGCTGGTGATCTTGTGTTCATGGAGTTCAGAGATCTGTAAGTCAGAATATCGTGTGTAATACTAAATAATGATAAGTTATATCATATATGAACATAAGGAATCTTAAAATGCTGACACTATTTTTTTCTTGACTGAGGAAATAAAAGGCTACTAAATGCCTAGGCCATTCATGTGTACTTTTGAAGTCTTTTTGCTTTTGTTGGAAGCAGTATATGATTAAAAGCTGGAACACCACAGTGCCTGTTTTGGACCTTTGACTTGTTAGAAAGATAGAAATCTAAAAGTTCAGAGGGTAGGTAAAAGGATGACTATAGTCCATTGCTGGAAAGACCAATTAGTAAGCCCTGATTACACTTTAAAAAAGTTAATTGCTTATTTCTTTACAACTCTGTTTCAACATTATTATAAGCCATTAGCGAGCATTGATCAGATCTGTCAAAATCATCAAAGCATGTTGTAAGAATGTTTCCTTTGGACTTGTTAAAAAGTTGAAGAAATTTCTAACAATTATTTATAATTTCATTTCCCTTAACAATGCTTACTTTGTGATTCAGTATTTTATTGTTGAATTAGCTTTAAGGCATTGAATAAAACAATCGATTTGGAAAATAATGAAAAATTTTAAAGTCCTGGATCTCAAAAGTTACTGCTTAGCAGGTGACAGTTGTAGGAGTGTGCATTGAATAAGAAAATGCCCATCCCTTGGAAATCTGTTTTTTTGTTTGAAAACTGAAAAATATATCCTCTCTCCTCCCCCATCTTACACATGGACATGTAGAATTTAAATATATTTTGACAAAGTGAAGAGAACTGTCTCTATAATATATTGAGGGCAGTGAGTTTTAAAATTGTTTCCCTTGCAGTTTTAAAAGAAGGACCATGAGAGGAAATGACTAAATCCTTTGAGTATATCTTCATTGACAGCTGATAATTAGCAGGCAGCCTAGCAATAATAATTAGTTCCCTCTTGAGAAAATTTCCGGATGAACCCTGAGTTGGTGCATCTCAGTTGTCTTGTTTCTTTGTCCATTGCCTCCCCCAAGTAATTCGTGTTATTTTTAGAGTAGGAAGAACTCAAGATGAGCTCCTTCCTTTTACCCGAGTCAGCACTGTCCATTATTTGCACTGTGTTTTCTGGAGATTACCTGAGATTACAGTTTCTTTTGTCCTCCTCTTCCTGTATATTTTCTGATTCTTTCATCTAAGCAGCTTGCAGCAGTGCAGAGGGATAAAGAAGTTAGCCATTGCTTGGTAAATATGCTGTGTCTGTGGACTATAATTTGGTGCTAAAACCACTATTATGACTTAAAATGCTGGCTTTAAAACTAAAAGGAGAAAATATTCTTAAAGAAGGAGGAAAGCTTCCTGCTTAAGGTTTTTGTTTTGTTTGCCTAAGTGTATACCAAAAAAGTACTTAATTCATTTGAAAACTATAGCAAGTGAAGTACAAAGATTTCAGGTTTTTAAAGTAAGATATATAAAATTGAGGATGTCACCAATTCATAAAGCAACATGAAAAATTCAGTAGTTATTTGAGACAGTTTTTAAATAGAAATGAAAGGTAATTAAAATGAAACTTGATATTAAGCCGAGTTTTTTTGTTGTAAATGCTGTTGAATTATTTGTATTATGTCAATTCTAACAACTGAATATTGGGAAAACCTTCCATTTTATTTTATTATGAATAGGAGTCTCTGCAAAAAAATGTATTCAAGTTCAAAAATATTATAATCCCTTAATAGACTAGGCTTTTCTGTGTTGTTATTGTTCAGTCCTAAGTTTTGTCTGACTCTTTGTGACCCCATGAACTGCAGCACATCAGGGTTTCATGTCCTTCACTATCTCCCAGAGTTTGCTCAAACTCACGTCCATTGAGTCAGTGATGCCATCCTACCATCTCATCCTCTGTCTCCACCTTTTCCTCTTGCCCTCAGTCTTTCTCAGCATCAAGTTCTTTTCCAGTGAGTGGGCTCTTCACATCAGGAGGTCAAAGTATTGGAGCTTCGGCTTTAGCATCAGTCCTTCCAGTGACTATTCAGGGTTTATTTCCTTGAGAATTGACTGATCTCCTTGCTGCCCAAGGGACTCTCAAGAGTCTTCTCCAGCATCATATTTTGAAAGCATCAATTGTTTGGGGCACAGCCTTCTTATGGTCCAACTCTCACATCCATACATGATTACTGGAAAAACCATAATTTTGACTGTATGGACCTTTGTCAGCAAAGTGATGTTTCTGCTTTTTAATATGCTGTCTAGGTTTGTCATAGTATTTCTTTCAAGGAGCAAGAGCCTTAATTTCATGGCTACAGTCACTGTCCACAGTGATTTTGGAGCTGAAGAAAATAAAGTCTGTCACTGTTTTCATTTTTTCCCCCTCTGTTTGTCATGAAGTGATGGGAACAGATGCCATCATCTTAGTTTTTTTTTTTTTTTACATTTTTGAATGTTGTGTTTTAAGCCAATATTTTTACTCTCCTCTTTCACTTTCATCAAGAGGCTCTTTTGTTCCTCTTAACTTTCTGCCATAAGCATGGTATGATCTGCATATCTGAGGTTGTTGATATTTCTCATGGCAACCTTGATTCCAGCTTGTGAGTCATCCAGCTCAGCATTTTGCATGATGTACTCTGCATGTAAGTTAAATAAGCAGGATGACAATATACAGTCTTGATATACTCCTTTTCCAACTTTGAACCATTCCATTGTTCCCTGTCCAGTTCTGTTTCTTCTTGTCCTGCATACAGGTTTCTCAGGAGACAGATAAGGTAGTCTGGTATTCCCATATCCTTAAGAATTTTCTACAGTTTGTTCTTAGTTCCTTCTGTAGGAAGTTTTAGATGTAATGGATTATGGAGTTCTTGTTTGTAAGGAACAAACTTTTAACAAATCAAACCGTCTTGATGGTGTTTGTCTCTGGGGACCAGAACTGGGGAAGACTAAGCTGTGTGCTGCACAGTGGTGATAGACACCCCATCTACGATGAATAATTAATAGCAAAGCTCTCCAGTCAACTTTCCTTATTTAAATTTTGGCACCAGCAATGACCAAATAAACTTAGCTGTGTGCTGTGCTGTGCTTAGTTGCTTAGTCCTGTCTGACTCTTTGTGACCCCATGGATTGTAGCCCAGCAGGCTCCTCTGTCCATGGGATTCTCCAGGCAAGAATACTAGTGGGTTGCCATGCCCTCCTCCAGTTATCTGTATACTGAATCTCTTTAAATCCTCTCTTTTTGCATTTGGGAAACAGGATTAGTTGTAGGTCCTACCTCTTACAAGTAAGTGCCACATGATTGAGATGTTAGCCAAATATCTAGACAAATGTGATCCATTCAAATTGAGACATCAAATTAATCATCACATCAGGCAGTGCTCTCAAGCAACTGATAGTTTTTATCTTGTATTTTAGTTACTTTGGATTTTTTTAGAAGCCTGGGGTCAATTTTGATATTCACTTTAACGTTGTGTTGAATATTAGAGAATGACTTATACTTAATAAAATGTATTCCAGACCTCTCATTTTGTTTTTTATTTCCCAATATTTTAATACCCCTAAATATAGATTTATTTGTTCAATTGAATATTTGCATGAGTCATCTCAGATCCTTTTTTGAAAGAGGCAAGTAAAATAATCAAGTAAAAGTAGAAAATTAGAGTTAGTATTAAAGCATAAATATGCACAACCTTTAAAAATGTTTGTTATAGAATTCCTCTGTGTCCATTATTCCAAATATACATCTGAAGCACAGACATTTACACATAGTGGATACTTTTGGCCTTCCCTGACTTAGAGCTCAAGATGTTGGAGAGTCCCAGACAGGAAGGAGGATTTGGGTCTCAGAGTGAATTAAGGATCACAATCGGCATTTATCTCTATGGAAGTGGATAAGAAAAATATAAACCATTGAACTGATATGTTTTGGTTAGCACTTAATTCTGAAATTTCTGTTGATAAGCCTGAACTTGTTAGGAATCAGTCATCAGCGCTATTCTGTTGTCCTGGTCAAAGTAGAGAGTTACAGAAGCATTACATGCCCACCCCTCACATAAGGACCATGTTTAAGGAAAACTACGGTCTATTTATTAGATCTTATATTTTTTAAAAAATAGGAACTATCCCAGGAAGTGTCTTTATAAGTGAAATGAAATTTCTTAACTTACTGCCTAAGGCATGTACATCATATTCAATTTTATGTATCCAGGCATATCTTGGCAGAAGTTTTTTCTAAGGTAATATGAATGAATCAAGATAAATTAGATCCAAAATTCCTGATAACCTTAAAGTATTTCCCAACCCTATAATATTTTAAATATATGAAAAGTCATAAATTAATGTTTTAACTACTTCCCTTTAGGCAAGTTTAAGTATGGGTCATTAGCTATTTAGAATTTTTCATTGATCACTCCATTTTTGAAGATGTCAAAAATATAGATTCAGCACTATATTTTGAAAGACTAAAAATATCTGTCTTTGGATTTGTATATTTTTAACAATGTTTTATCACCTCCATTTTATAAATGCAATTTAGGCAAAGAAGTAATAATTTTGAGGACAGAAGGGTGATTAACATGTGAGGAAACCAGTCTAAAGAGGTTAAGTGGTTATTCAAGGTTACTCAGGCAATTAATGGCAAAGCCAAGACCAGAACCTGGCTCCTCAGCCTCTCAGCCTACAGGACTTTCATAATGGCGTATACATCTGTTGTACTTTAATTCTCTCTTTCTCTCGTTCTCTTTTTTTTTTTTTGATGATTTTTTTTTTTAATTGTAATAGTGTATATCTGTAAGATAGTTCTCTCTTTCCCATTTACTCTCTGGGTACCTGAGTTTCTTCATAAGTCACTTAAAGGACGATAGTAATTCAAACTGTTACACTGTGGTGGAAAAAAATTGATAAATATAAAGGCCATGCACAAGGAACTTGTGAAAAATTTGCAGTTATTGGAATTTTTCCCTTTGAATTTCCCAAACTACACCTCAACAGAAACATGAGTTCATCTTTGTTATCTCCTGGGATAGACTTGGTCATATGGTTGGGTCAGAATAAAATCTGATATATTAAAAGAAAATAAGACTGGTGGATCAGTAGTTCAGTTCAGACGCTCAGTTGTGTCCTACTCTTTGCAACCCCATGAACTGCAGCACAGCAGACTTCCCTGTCCATCACCAACTCCTGCAGCTTACTCAAACTCGTGTCCATTGAGTCAATGATGCCATCAGTATTCACTATTGGCTATCGCAATTGTATATCACTATTGGATGAGTAGTTAGTCTCTTATTATTATTGATAAAGAAATAGGAAATACCACCTTTATGCTATAAAAATTAGAGTAAGCATAATAAGCACTGCAGAAGTTGGCAAGTCATAAAAACAAGTAGAAGTTTTGATGTCTGTATCTCTAGGTGTATATGGAGGTAATGAGGCTCTAGTGACTTCATTGGGAAAAAGCAAGGTCATTCATCCCTACTGGAAATCACTTACAGAGGGCCTCCTTTACTGGTGAGGCTGCCTCTCTTTCCAATTCATACTTTTAAAACTTCGCAATGAGTACTCAACTGTGGCAACACTTTGGGGTGGGTTCCTCATATTTGTTTCCTTTCATGACTTTCTCTCATTTGCCAGCCGACTTAGTCTCCTAAACTCTGTATCTTACTGTTCTTGGTAAGTCTGTGGCTTAGAGATCTGTTAATTCTACTTAGCATATACCCATTCTTTGATCAGTTAAATGTGTTCAGATATTGATTTCAACACTTGAAGAATTTTAGAAATGTATCAGAATAACTGGGGAGCTTTTTCTGCAAAATAGTTTGCTGATCACACCTGATGTAACACCATAAGTGATTACATATAAAGACAAGGTATAATGGCAGTGGAGAACTTTGATTTATATTTTTGTTATGGTATTGAATTCCTAAAAAATGCATCTCTTTCTGTGAATGCCTTGTAAGAAAGGAAAATAATGTGATCATACCTTGACAAAATTGCTAAGTAGGAAAAATTTGTCTTCCAGGATTCAAGAACCCCTAAATCTCTCAAATGCCTATTTTCATCCTCCCTAAATAAAGCACCTTATTATTTCCACCTCTCCCTAAAAAGTTTAAGTTCTTTATTTAGATGAATTGTCAAATGATTCAATATCACAAGTTTTACCTTTATAAATAATACTTTGATGCTAGCAATATTGCTTGTTTTAATCTAAAGATTTAAAGTTAGCCCTATCCCATGAAATATTGGGCATCAGCAGTTTCAGAGTAGAGAAATAGAAGTTAATACATTCTTAATAGAGGGGAAAAAATACTTCAGTTCTCTTTTCTCAGAAATAGTGTAAGAGTGGACAAAATGATATAGATCTGTCATATTTCATATTGCTATCAGGATTTGAGTGTTTTGGTTACCAGTATTTAACCTTCTCTGTCAGTTGCATTAGGAACAGATTTTTGGGAAATGAAGTTATCTGTTAACTTGTCAATATTTCCAAGGAGCCTTCTTGGGAATTTTCAGCCTGCAGGGTTTTTCATATTGGAGTCGTATTCTTTCTCATCCCCAAAGTCTCTCACATATCACTTACCAACCATAAGTAATGAACTGCCATATGCAGTGAAATAGCTTCAACAAATAATACCACAGGTTTGCCAGATTCTGATTTTCTGAAGTAAGTTCAGTCCAGTTCAGTCGCTCAGTTGTGTCCAACCCTTTGCAACCCCATGAACTCCAGCACACCAGGCCTCCCTGTCCATCACCGATTCCCGGAGTTCACCCAAACTCATGTCCATTGAGTTGGTGATGCCCTCCAACCATCTCATCCTCTGTTGTCCCCTTCTCCTTCCCTCAATCTTTCCCAACATCAGGGTCTTTTCAAATGAGTCAGCTCTTCACATTAGTGGCCAAAGGATTGGAGTTTCAGCTTCAACATCAGTCCTTCTAATGAACACCCAGGACTGATCTCCTTTAGGATAGACTGGTTGGATCTCCTTGCAGTCCAAGGGACTCTCAAGAGTCTTCTCCAACACCACAGTTCAAAAGCATCAGTTCTTTGGCACTCAGCTTTCTTCACAGTCCAACTCTCACATCTACACATGACCACTGGAAAAATCATAGTCTTGACTAGACAGACCTTTGTTGGCAAAGTAATGTCTCTGCTTTTTAATATGCTATTTAGGTTGGTCATAAATTTCCTTCCAAGGAGTAAGTGTCTTTTAATTTCATGGCTGTAATCACCATCTGCAGTGATTTTGGAGCCCAAAAACATAAAGTCAGCCACTGTTTCCACTGTTTCCCCATCTATTTGCCATGAAGTGATGGCACTGGATGCCATGATCTTAGTTTTCTGAATGTTGAGCTTTAAGCCAACTTTTTCACTCTCCTCTTTCACTTTCATCAATAGGCTCTTTAGTCCTTCTAAAGTAAGAGTAGTGCATAAACAGTAGCCTAGACAGTAGATCCCTGTCAGTTTTAACAGTTATTCCCACTGTAGTGAATACTACCATGTTTTACTTCATTGCATTCACAGTCCTGATAGTTTCCAAACTTGGGTGATTTGATTTTGGACATGACTTTCAAAACTAGTTTCAAGTAGAAACATTTTTTCTGAATTGGTGTTCATCTGGAATTAAATGGACTTGTTTTGAGGATATTTATTTTAGAGGGATTTTTATTATACATAGAGAAGTAAATATAAAAGTCATAGTGGAATGACTTTTCTATGTAGTGCTTTACATTAAAGTTTGTGAAAAATAATTCTGTATTTAAAAGCATCAGCTATTTGTGTCAAAGTTTTTCCATTCATAAACTTAAAAAAGATTTAATTTGTGCACATTGTAACTTATTTCCATTATACTCTGTTTTTAAATGCCGAACAATTTTTTTTTCATTTTTAAAATTATAGTTGAAATATAATGTTGTATGAGTCTGTTTACAACATATTGATTTGATATCAAGTCATATCAAGAAATGACTATCCAAGTAAGCTTAGTTAATATCCGTCCCTTTACATGGTTAGAATATCTACTATTTTAGCAACTTTCAAACATACAACCAAGTATTGACAGTGTATTATATATTTTTAGTCTCTCTGAACAATAAATTTTAGAGTTTGTATTTATGATAAAATGAATGACTATTAACTGCACAGTATTAATACATGTGAAAATAGTGAAAGTGAAAGTGAAGTCGCTCAGTCGTGTCCGACTCTTTGAGACCCCATGGACTGTAGCCTACCAGGCTTCTCCATCCATGGGATTCTCCAGGCAAGAGTACTGGAGTGGGTTGCCATTTCCTTCTCCATGTGAAAATAGAGCCATGAAAAAAGTGTTATAAAGGTATATGTATTTTCTCTGTGTTTAGGGTACATTTTGTTTTGTATTTCAGAGCTCTTGGATCTAAACAGAACATCGGTCTTTCATAGTCCTTTTGGATTTCTTAATCTCCAGACAATGCTACTGGATGAATATCAAGAGAGACTCTTCGTGGGAGGCAAGGATCTTGTATATTCCCTCAGCTTAGAACACATCAGCAGTGGCTATAGAGAGGTATGAAAGAGTAAACTATATTTCAGGAGAGAAAGAAAAGGAGTAAAGGAGAAATCTTGAATGGGTATTACTTGGATTAGATTTTTCATTGTCTTGACCATGTGAACATTCTGAGTGATAATATTATTGAAAGAAATAAAATATACATTAAAAATAAAATCATTTTGAGAAGTTTTATAAATAATGCAGAATAAACTTTTCTAGCACACCACTGATCCCCAAATCCCCAGAAGACTTCTGGTTGATGCATTGAAACTTTCTCTTGCCTAGTGGCCCTTGTACCACACCCACTCTCCTGACACCTAGGTTTGCATATTCTGATTTAAAGTCCCTTTGGGCTTTATTACTCCAAAAATCCCAGCCTGAAGAAATATGGATGTGTGAACTCAGTGAGGCTGACTCATATATTTCTGTTGGTAAGATCACTAATTCAGATGGATGCTCTTTAAACCTAAAGGATTAAAATATATTAAAACAGGCAAGCATTCGACTTTTTTGAGAAAGGTTAACTGTAAGAAGAAAAATGGTTCTTATAATCTGTGCTTGTAGAGTTGAATTAATATGTTTCCAGAACTATATCAACCTTACATAAAACACTCAGATATATGTAAACTATAGCATGTTTTGGCATGAAGGTATATATTACATAATACATTTTCTCTATAATTTACTTGTATACTTTTATGTTTGTCAAAATGAACAATGACCATATTTTTTAAAGTCATTTAAAAAAATTATCATAAAAAGCAGAACACCTTCATCCCATCCAATTCCTAATCTCTAGAGGAAGTCATTTAAACCTCTTGTTTTTTCTGGTTCTTATCTCCATATGTCTGAGTGACATTGGTGTACTATTCTCTCTTGATATCATTAGTTTTAGACAATATCTGTTGACTTTCTGTAAAGGAAGATGAGGATTTTTGCTTTCTTTTCTTGCAGTGATGTAGCTAAAATATCTGCACAATTTCAGCAGCAACCCCTACTCATCTGCCCTGTCATCTTCCTATTATAGCTGTACCACAATTTTTAGCTAAGAAGTAACTATATACGTTATTATAATTAGGAAAAATAGATCACACTTCTTCCCCCTCCCCCAGATTAAATGTTTTCTCTTTTTATAATTTGCTTGGATTATTGTTTAGTCACTGACTTGTGTCCAATTATTTTGTGACTCCATGGACTGTAGCCCACCAGGCTTCTCTGTCCATGAGATTTCCCAGGCAAGAATACTAGAGCAATTTACCACTGAGCCACCTGCTGCTGCTGCTAAGTCACTTCAGTCGTGTCCGACTCTGTGTGACCCCATAGACGGAAGCCCACTAAGCTCCCCCATCCCTGGGATTCTCCAGGCAAGAACACTGGAGTGGGTTGCCATTTCCTTCTCCAATGTGTGAAAGCAAAGTCGCTCAGTCGTGTCCGACCCTTAGCGACCCCACGGACTGCAGCCTACCAGGCTCCTCCATCCATGGGATTTTCTAGGCAATAGTACTGGAGTGGCTTGCCATTGCCTTCTCCGACTGAGCCACCAGGGAAGCCCAATATCTGTTACATAAAATGATAGATAATATAAATATCTTAGAAGGCATAATAGTTAAATAAATAACTAGAACTCATCGGCCAACTCAAGAATGACAATATCACCATTCCCACTGTGCCTGCAGTTACCTTTTGTTTCCTCCCTCTTTCCCTCCTGTGCCTCCTGCTGCCTAGAAGCCATCACTTTGATGGATTTTCGGTTTATTTATTAATTTTGAATTTTAAAGATTATTTTATCATAATAAGTGTTTCCCTATACAGTGTGTTGTTTAGAGTTACTTGTTTAAGCTATGCAAAAATGATACACGATGATAGTTTATTGTAGTCTTCTGGGGTTGCTTTTTTGTTTTGTTTTATTCAGTATTAGTTATTAGATTCAATTGTATTACTTGTGACTGTACTTCCTTTGTTGTAGGGGTATGAAGATTGAATGAGGAACACAAGTTAGATTTTTAGTTTAAATCCTGGCTTTGCATTTGTAGTACTCGGAAAATTCCTTAATCTCTTTATTCTTCTGCTTTCTCATTTGTTAAAGGGGACATATTAGGGTATTCACTGAAAAAAAATCTGCATGTAAGTGGACCTTCACAGTTCAAACCCATGTTGTTCAAGGATCAACTATAACAATCAGAACTTGTAATATTATATACACATTAGACTGATTTTTCCTGTGCAATTTTGAAATAGATAAGAACTTACCATTTACTGGGCTTCCCTGGTATCTCAGAAGGTAAAGGGTCTGCTTGCAATGCAGGTAGACCCAGGTTTGATTCCTGGGTCAGAAAGATCCCCTGGAGAAAGCAATGGCTACCTACTCCAGTATTCTTATCTGGGAAATCCCATGGACAGAGGAGCCTGGTGGGCTATAATCTATCGGGTCACAAAGAGTTGGACACGACTCAGTGACTAACATTCATTTTCACTTTCACTACCATTTAATAAATTTACTGTTAGTTTTTTTAAATACTGACTTTGCTTTATAAATTAATTAATTCATAGCATCTCCCAGACTATGTAATGATACTTTCATCCTGAAATTCTGTTCTCTTGTATCTATGTCACATTCATAAAAGACCCTTGACCTTTACTCAAGAATGGAAGAGTCAGTCCTGGTGGTAGCACTGTAAAATTTCTACCCTTATTATTCCATTTGTTTTAACTCATGAGAATATCCTACCTGCCAGAAAAGATTTCTTCTGCAGATCAATCTCTTGAAAAGTCTCTAAAATCCACAGATAACATGATACTTAGATTAAACTCTGATTTCATCAGGAACTTCCTAAATTTATTTAAACCTAAAATTTATTTAAAATTATTTTTATTTTAAATAAATTTTAGGTTTAAATAAATTTAGGATTTTCCTGGACCAGGAGGCTAGTAAGACAGTGGTCCAGAGACTTTTGCTACTTGCAAGACCTGGTCCAATTTTAGCACACTGAGTGGCCCATCACTTCCCTAGACCTGGGAATGAGCCTTCCCAGCACCGCGGGACACAATGGCCATGAAATGGTGTCACATGATCAGATATGTGGCTATGAAGGGACCCTGCTGACTGGAAGTTGGTACTTGCCAGCGACCTCTACAAAGATTACATCATGACCATTGCAAGCTGCTGACCTTCAACACCCCCTGAAAGAAGTTCAGGGTGAAAATCAGGAATGAGGCACTCTGTGCTCTGAAAAAAAAAAAAAAAACTGGCAGAACAGGCCTTCAGATAGTTAGATCTTTTCAGAAAAAGGTTTTATGAGTTCTAATTCTTGCATCTTCTCATACCTAGAAAAACACTGATGTCATTAATGGTGAAATCTGCTTTGGCTATTAAAAAATTTTTTTTTTTTTACAAAGAAAAGTCAAAATAGAGTAGCTATGGTTCAGACATCCTGGGAAATAACTATTTCCCAGATATCCTGAAAAATGATATTATGGGTGTGATTTCAGATTAGACGCTGTGACCTAATGTAGAACTTAATGCTCCTGTAATGCATTTTTGCTTCTGTACTTGGCTTGCTGCTTGTAAAACCAAAGTTACTTCATTTTAAGATAAGGTTGTTTTTAAGTAAAGATTCCTAAAATTGTTTTTGAAAAAATAAAGGAAAAAAAATAAATTTATTTAAATAATTTTTGTTTTCTTTGCACTTTTATCTAAAGTCTTTTGGTGCAAAATGGTTTGGACTGAGCTAGAGGAAATCATTATTCGGGTGAAAATATTAAAGTGTCTTGAGAGTCTGATCATATGTGACAATAGTAGGACACTAGTATAGATAGGAGACTTGAAAAGAGAAAAGATGAGGTGGGTATGGCAACCCACTCCATCTTGCCTGGAGAATCTCATGGACAGAGGAACCTGGTGGGCTGCAGTCCATGGGGTCGCAAAGAGACAGACACAACTGAAGCGGCTGAGTACATTATAAGACAATTAATTATTAATTCCCTTTAACAGTGCCAGAAATAGGTAGTATTATCCAAATATTTGCTATCATGGTTATTATCTATACAAGACACAGAATTAGTGGATGATTCTTGTGTGCTTCCATTTCTAAGTGAGGTATAAGAGTCCTTCATATTAAAGACTATTCAACTAGGTTCTAGAAATAGTCATGGAAATACGAAGTACGCAGAGATGAATAAACCAGTCCCTACCCTAAAATATTTCTAGCGCAATGGAGAAGATACATACAAATCTGTCATAGATAGCACAATTTGATGAGAACTATAATAAAGGCCCAAATAAAATACTAAGAAAAATGCATAAACTGAGAGTTGGGGTTTCCTGGAGGAGATATAATTTAAAAGATATAATTATAATTTATAATTTAAAAGGAGATATAATTTAAAAGCCCAAAAGTGGACTTTGAATAGTAGTTGGGTTTTGATTCACACAGTTTAGTAGTGAGAACAGGGAAGAAATTGAGAAATTTTAGAGCAATTTGAAATAATGATTTGGCTAAAGTAGATAGGTGAGGTGGGGACATGTGGGTGGGAACAGGGGAGAGTGATAGTTAAGGATGGAAATATAGTCTAGACCAGATCCTGAAGAACATTGACTGCGGAGCTGTTGAAACTTAAGCAATGCAGGAGCCAGTGGGAGAGTCTGAGTACTTGTATAACATAATGAGAATGATAGTTTAGGGTGATTGCTTTAGCAACAGCATGTTGGGTAAATGGAGAAAAGAGGAGAATAAGGCCACGAGGCCAGTAAGTAGCAATTAGAACTTAAAACCAAGTTCATTTGTCTCAGAGGCCTAAGCTATTTCTACTACACCATAGAATTGAGCACCAGGCTGCTACTTTGATGTGAACTGCGTCTCCCAAGTTGGTCTTCAGCTTACCATCAGTTCTGCCTTTTGTTATCAGGTGTTTCTTTCCTCTTGGTTCTTACTGCCTTTGCGTCACGTGTTTCCTTTAGTGATGGTAAATAGACTAGTGAAACAGTTGTTGGTGACAGAAGCGGAGGGAAACCAATGACAAGAACAAGAAGGAACTGTTTCCCCTTTGTTAATTTATGGCAAAGTTGAGAGTCCAGTTCAGTTCAGTTCAGTTCAGTCGCTCAGTCGTGTCCGACTCTCCGCGACCCCATGAATCACAGCACGCCAGGCCTCCCTGTCCATCACCAACTCCCGGAGTTCACTCAAACTCATGTCCACAGAATCGGTGATGCCATCCAGCCATCTCATTCTCCGTCGTCCCCTTCTCCTCCCGCCCCCAACCTTTCCCAGCATCAGAGTCTTTTCCAGTGAGTCAACTCGTCTCATGAGGTGGCCAAAGTACTGGAGTTTCAGCTTTAGCATCAGTCCCTCCAATGAACATCCAGGATTGATCTCCTTTAGAATGGACTGGTTGGATCTCCTTGCAGTATAAGGGACTCTCAAGAGTCTTCTCCAACACCACAGTTCAAAAGCATCGATTCTTCGGCGATCAGCTTTCTTCACAGTCCAACTCTCACATCCATACATGACCACGGGAAAAACCATTGCCTTGACTAGACGGACCTTGGTCGGCAAAGTAATGTCTCTGCTTTTTAATATACTATCAAGGTTGGTCATAACTTTCCTTCCAAGGAGCAAGCGTCTTTTAATTTCATGGCTGCAATCAGCATCTGCAGTGATTTTGGAGCCCAAAAAAACAAAGTCTGACACTGTTTCCACTGTTTTTCCATCTATTTCCCATGAAGTGATGGGACCAGATGCCATGATCTTTGTTTTCTGAATGTTGAGCTTCAAGCCAACCTTTTCACTCTCCTCTTTCACTTTCATCAAGAGGCTTTTGAGTTCCTCTTCACTTTCTGCCATAAGGGTAGTGTCATCTGCATATCTGAGGTTATTGATATTTCTCCCAGCAATCTTGATTCCAGCTTGTGCTTCTTCCAGCCCAGCGTTCCTCATGATGTACTCTGCATATAAGTTAAATAAGCAAGGTGACAATATACAACCTTGACGTACACCTTTTCCTATTTGGAACCAGTCTGTTGTTCCATGACTGGTTCTAACTGTTGCTTCCTGACCTGCATACAGGTTTCTCAAGAGGCAGGTCAGGTGGTCTGGGATTCCCATCTCTTTCAGAATGTTCCCAAGGAAGCTCTGGTATTCAAAGACAGCATAGCTGTCTGTGTTCTGTTGATGTAGCCTCCTGCAATCTGTGCACATTTGAGAATTACAAAGGCTTCCTCAAAAATAAAGTTATTCTTGGGGACTATATAGTTTGATATATAAAATCTTCTTTTCTTTTTTCATTTCATAAAGAAATCAAAAGTGGAAATGTTGGTTTATTTAAGCTGTATCTTATCGGACTTCATGTTGCTTATTAGTTACATTGATGCTCGTTAGTTGCTTAGTTGCTCATTCATGTCCCACTCTTTGAGACCCCATGGACTGTAGCCCACCAGGCTCCTCTGCCCATGGGGTTCTCTAGGCAAAAATACTGGAATGGATTGCCGTGCCCTCCTCCAGGGGATCTTCCCAACCCAGGGATTGAACCCAGGTCTCCTTCATTACAGGCAGATTCTTTACCATCTGAGGCACCAGGGAGGACTTCATCAGATATTCCATATTTAGTAATACATTTTTGCTTTAACTTTTAACCATAGCTTTTCTGTTTCTAAATTTCACCTTTTTTTTCCTTCTAAAATTATTCTTAGCACTATTATTTAAAGCTAAAGTTACACTGCTTAATTTAGATATCTATAAGTAAAGTTTAGTCACTTCTATTTGTAAAAATATTTATACTTTTCTCACTCAAGTTTATTGAATCAAAGATGAAAAAAGTTATTCCATTTTAGAACTTTCTTTTTTAAGTGGGAGAAAGGCATTAAAATATAATTTGCATATAAAATGGCAAATGGTATTTCACATTAATGATAGCAATTTAGTAAATTTCATCCATTAAAAAAGGCATTTGTTGTTCGTCACTAAATTATGTCTGATTCCTTGTGACCCCATGGATGGCAACACACCAGGCTGCTCTATCCTCTGCTATCTCCCAGAGCTTGCTCAAATTCATGTCCATTGGGTCAGTGATGCTCTCTAACCATCTTATCCTCTGCTGCCCCCTTCTCCTTTTGGCTTCAATCTCTCCCAACATCAGAGTCTGACCAGGCCAGAAATGTTTGTGTCATAACAATAGTGTTCTAATTCAAAAGCTTTTGATTACCAACATTTCAAGAACAAATTTTATCTGTAATGCAGAAGATTATAATTCTGGTTATAAAGTATTTGTATAATGACAGTCATTATAACTAATTAGAAAAGGATAAACAGTAAGAGGGAAGTGTGACAGGTTAAAACTACCACTTACAAACCATTAAGTCTCTTTTATTTTTTATTTTTTTTTATTTTTCTTTTTCATTGTCTCTTTTAATGTGTTATATTAAAAATATATTTTCTTGATTTTAATGACATTTGTAGGACCTTTAATTAAAATATGTGTTGATGGGCACTGGTACTATATATAGATGTAAAATATAGAAAGAAAAAACTAAAATATAAACAACATTTTTCATTAGAATAACAGAATTAGGAGGAGAATATTAGATGAAGTTATAATAGTGTCTTAGTCACTTAAATATATTCCAAGAGAGATTTACATTTACTGGATCATTTTATTTAATCTTTTTCAATAGAAAATGAAGTAATGTTTTTTAGACAGTTAAATTATTACTTTTTGTTCATTTGTTTTTGCTCTCCAAAATCTCTGAGTGTTCTAACATCATGTAACAATAGAATTGTTAAATTCTTAATCCTGGTATAATTAGGAGATTCAATAGGGAGTCCAGAAAAAAATACTTTGTAATTTAATTTTTATTTTATTTTCCTCCTTTGAGCTATGCAAGAATAGTAAATGGCCTGCTAAAATGCATTAGAACAATTAAATTATATAGTAGGAATATTGTGATGAAATCATGTGTATTTAACCTTTTGCTTTTTGTACCTCTGGTGCAGAGAATTTGGAAATGTCATTACACCCTGTTGTTTAACTGCCTTTAAAAATGTTTTATGCAGAACAGATAGCTTAATTTTATGACTTTTTGTTGATGCTATACTTTGGAGCAGAACCAAAAGGCATCCTGACTGCCAAAACAAATGAAGCAAATCATTTCCCTTACTGTCTTGGCAGAACATCTGTACCTGATGGCTTTAAAATAACTTCTGATTCCCAGTGAGATCATTCTCTTATTTTTTCTTACCTGAGTGGACATTTGAATACAGTCCTGAGCCTATTAAATTGTGTTAAAAAAACAAACCAAAGCAAACTAAAGTATAAACAACAATAAAAGCAAAACTCAAGTATATTACTCCCTACGATGTGTTGGACTTTAGTGGTTAAGTGTTCATAACTTAATCTTCTACTTCTTTCCCTCTGTGAACCCAGAGTGATCTGGTTAAGACCGTTTTCTCTGCCCTCGGAAATCCTGCCAGTCTTTCACACTGACTAAATTCTGTAGGATTTCCTCCCTGATTAAACTGGAAAGTGCTGCTTGTCTCATTTACTTGACACTGATTGCAGCATTTTCATGTCAGTGAATCTCTCTCTCAAACTGTATTGTAGGATCCTTTGGTGAACTGACTTTTTGAAGAATGTGATAAAGAAATGTTGACTGATACAAATCTGTCAGTAGCCAATGAATAAATAAGCAGTGATGGCATTAAAGACTCTGTGCCAGGTAGGCATTTTAGGGCTACAGAAGTAAGTCACTGCCTTGCCCTCTGTAACTTACAGCCTAATAAGAGAGCTAAATTGAATACACATACTGTAATATCATAGGAAGAAAAAGTTAAAAACAATTCAGAGCATTAGAGGGACAAATGGCATCTGTTGAAAGTTTTCTGGGAACATCATTTAAGATGTGCCTGAAATAATGATTTCATTATTCCTAGAGCAGTCATCACTATTAGGTTCGCTGCCTGCTAGAAATAACACATTCTGGCAGTCCTAGAAGAACCATGTATTGTCTTCACCACCACAGAATATATTCTTTTTTGTTTGTGTCAAGCACTGTGAATTTTACCTTGCTTTTAGACAAGTCAGCCTATCATAGTTTCATTGATGCTGGCAGAAGACAGGAGGCACCAGGGCTAAAGCAGAGGACTCTGTCACTCCCAGTACAGCAGACTGTATGAGGCTCATGTTTCCATCAGTTGTCTTTTCCTCCTCAAGTCCCACAAAGCAAAGCAGCCTAACGAGGTGTTGTACTCGCAGTGAATATATGTTGCACCCACTTTACCAACTTCAGCTCAGAATACTCTCAGTCTAAAAAGGAATCTTCTAGCAAACCTGTCCAGCCTTTGCCCAGAGGGAGACATTCTCTTTATTATCCTGATCAAGTAAAAAATCTATTTGCCCTGGAGGGAGGATCTATCTCTATCTTCCAAGGCTGTTTGAAAAGATAGCTGAAAACAGAATCAGTCAACAAAATATAGGAATCCTCTAGAGAATTGCCCCCCTCCAAAACAATGTGTTCAAATAGTCCCAGATATAATCCACATAAAACCAATGATTGAGGAGAATAAGGTAGTAAACTGAGGTTTTTCTCTTGTCTGGATACTGTTTCAACATTGAAAAGCTGAACTTTGGTATTTTTTCCAAAGAGTTGGTTGTCAAATACTTTGAAATTGTAGAAATATAGTTTAAAAAAGTCTCATTTTACATAATGATGAAAAGTGAATAAAGAAGGTGTTCATATTATAAGAAAAGCCCTGCTTCTTGTAAATTAAAGATCTTAAGAATGTTAATCATTATGATTGATGGGTGAGATATTCTCTGATTTACTCATATTAATAAGCAAATTATCTTTCCAGTGATGAATAATGCTCAAATTAATCTGTATTTTGAGCTTGTGTTTACACATGTACACACATACATTCTAGCATATCCTTTTGAAAGATTTATGCATCCATAGTAAAACTATATTTCCAAAAACAAATTGAATCTCAAATTAGAATATATTTTAGAAGTCATCTGAGAAAACCTATCAGTGTCTGAATTTTTTCCAAAAAAGGATCAATAAAGTTTATAAATTCAACAATTTCACTTCCAGCATCCTTATTCTGTAGTGGTGTTAGGACCCTCTTCAGGCTGATGCACGGCTGCAACTGAACCTGACATTATTACGTTAATGTGTATTGTTCCTGAATCATATTTGCTCCATCGATAGATCTGTGACATAATGAAGAGCATTGATTCTAGGCTTTTTTATGTGTGCTTTTGGCTTTTAACTGGCTTTCTTTGGTATCCCTACTTGCTCTTTGTCTTTCTTTTTTATGTTGCAACATAACAAAAAGTGCTCATGTGTTCTGTTTGTTGTTGTTCAGTCACTAAATTGTGTCCAGCTCTTTGCGACCCCATGGACTGCGGCATGCCAGGCTTCCCTGTCCTTCATTATCTCCTGGAGTTTGCTCAAATTCATGTCCATTGTGTGGGTGATGCCATCTAACCTCGTCAGCTTCTGCCTGCCCCCCTTCTCCTCCTGCCCTCAGCCCAATGAGTTGGCTCTTTGCATGAGGTGGCCAAAGTATTTAAAAGTTTATATACTGCACTGTGAAAGCAAAGGACCAAATGATGCTGAATATTGTTCATAAGAAACTTAGGGGGCCTGTTAAAGTAATAACAATATCAAAGTAATGTTGTATTCCTATAGTTGAAACCATGTAGTGCTTACTCTTATGATAATAAATTTAATCATAACAAGATCATCATAATGAAATGCTATTGTCACCACTTTTATAAGTCCCCAATATTTTTCATGTACTGGAGCCTTGATTTGGCTCCATAATATCTGAGTTAAGTGATAAACTCTTGATCTTCTCAAAGAAAGAAATAGAACCAACAAAAATAAAATAAAATATAAACTATTGACTTACAGAAAAAATGAAATGGGTTTTCAGTGTAGTTTATTTTTATATGGGTTTTCATAATAGTGCATTATATTTTATTTCAGATACACTGGCCAAGTACAGCACTAAAAACAGAAGAATGCATAATGAAAGGAAATGATGCCGTAAGTATTATTCTTTGTAAACTAAACATGTCACTAATTGTAGTTCTGGTCAGTGACAAAGGACTGAATCTCTAACCTGTTATTTGTTCCTAAAAAGCATATATACAATTCATGTAAGGAAGAAATATGTATGTCTCGATATATACTCGTATATTATATATACACACATACAGAAGGTGAAAGAGAAGAGTGAAAAAGCTGGCTTAAAACTCTCAACATTCAAAAACTGAAGATCATGGCATCTGGTCCCATTCAGTTCAGTTCAGTTCAGTCACTCAGTTGTGTCCGACTCTCCGCGACCCCATGAATCACAGCACGCCAGGCCTCCCTGTCCATTACGGGGTTGCAAAGAGGCAATCATGACTTAGAGACTGAAGAAACACACACAGACACAGACACAGACACAGACACAGACACAGACACACACACACACACTGTCCATTACGGGGTTGCAAAGAGGCAATCATGACTTAGAGACTGAAGAAACACACACAGACACACAGACACACACACAGACACACACACAGACACACACACACACACTGTCCATTACGGGGTTGCAAAGAGGCAATCATGACTTAGAGACTGAAGAAACACACACACACACACACTGTCCATTACGGGGTTGCAAAGAGGCAATCATGACTTAAGAGACTGAAGAAACACTCACACACACACACACACACACACACACACACCTTCACGGGGTTGCAAAGAGGCAATCATGACTTAAGAGACTGAAGAAACACTCACACACACACACACACACACACACACACACACACACACACACACACACACACACCTTCCCAGGTGGCACTAGTGGTGAAAAACACACCTGCCAATGCAGCAAATATAAGAGACGTGGGTTCGCTCCTTGGGTTCAGAAGTTCCCTTGGAGGAAGGCATGGCAAGCCACTCCAATATTCTTGCCTGGAGAATGCCATAGGCAGAGGAGCCTGGTTGGGCTACAGTCCATAGAGGTGCAAACAGTTGGATATGAAAGAAGCAACTTAGCACAAACACACACATATACATACACACATATTTGATATATATATGTACATTGTCTAAGTGTACATAATTAGTTAAAAATTATTTTCATTGTGGAGTTAGTGTAGGGAACCAAGGTGCCATCTAGATCTTGGTTTTATTTTCTCTTATTATATCTTACTATATTTTAATCAATTCAGATTTATACATTCTTTTAGTAAGGTTTATTTCCTATGTATTATAGAGAAAAATAATTTCAGGTAGTATCTTAAAGCTAAGCTAAGCATTTTCTGTGTGAGGTTTCATTTCATTTTGATTAGTGAATTAGAAACAGATGAAGCTAAAGGAGAAAAAACTAAAAACTTGATAAAAGATGGTAAAGGCAATAGACATGCTCTATATATTCACATGTTTTGAGAAGATTGCCTACTGAAGGAGTCAGTATTTCATTTCTCCATAACTTACCTTTAGTGTGTGAAAGGGAAGAGGTGGTGCAGCAGCAGCAGCCCTATTCCATAGTTCTGAGCACATGAACACATGAGTGAAAGGACTTTTCACATGTTAGGTGTAACCAGCTGATGACGCAGCTCACAACTTTGGAAGAAGCATACACATCTCCTTTAGCAAGTTAACTTGTTCTTTTTTCTGTAAGGAGAAAAAGTAAAAACATGTGAAAATTTAACACACATTCTACCAACACCTGGCTCTTGTGTAGCGACTGGGTAATAGTCAAGGAATGAGTCTTTGCTTCCTCGGTCTGCAGCGTGTTGCTGACTAACTGAATGCATTCAGAGGCTGTGTCCATCTAAACCCAGCGGAGCCAGAATATGGTCTCATTGGCCCCTCAAGATGTGCCCATTTCAGGAGATGAGAAGCTTGAGCTTATAGCAAGATGAAAATAGAATATTAGTTTTTCCCAAATATATGGGTCATCCGTAGACTAGGATCCTATGTTAATGGGAAATTAAAGAAATAAACCTTAGCACCCCCAATAATCTGTTCATTAGTGCAAAACTTGTTCTTGCCAAGAGAATGCTATAATCTCAGTCATGTATGGTATGATGGTTCTGTTGGCTTCTTTCATCCCAATAGTGTTATATGAGAGACTTTAAAAATTAGAATCTGTCTTTATAGAATATCTTTTACTGACTATTGCATCTACTGATGTCAAAGTAATATTTAGCAAAAGTGTTTGATATTTCTCTCATAATTTAAATGCATTGCTGCTGCTGCTGCTAAGTCGCTTCAGTCATGTCCGACTCTGTGCAACCCCATAGACGGCAGCCTACCAGGCTCCTCTGTCCCTGGGTTTAATTTGCCAAAAAGGTATTCACTAAAATTTAGTTAAGTTGGTTTCAAATAGTTTTAGAACGTTTTTTCATTCAGCATATTCACCTAATGACTGATCTATTAAAGCAATTGAGTGTGGTCTGTGTATTAGGTACTGAGTTTGATTAACTATGGAATATAAGGATGTGCAAAACAGATTCTGTTTTCTGATAAGCTTACAGTTGAATCCCATTATAGACAAGCTAGAGATCTGAGGCCAAATGTGACCTGCCATAAATGAAGTTTTCTTGGAACATATCCATATCCATTTATTTTTCTGTTGACAATGGCTGCTTTTATGCTATAGCTGCAGAAGTTAAGTAGTTGCAACAGAGACCAGATGGCCCATCAAACTAAATATATTTACTCTCCGGTTCTTTATAGAAAAAGTTTGCTGATCCCAGGACTGTAATCTTACAGTAATAGGTATAAAATGTTACTTTTACCAGTTAGTTTCCATCTGTTTACTTGAAAATTCTCTTTGAAAGTCTTTTATATGAATTTATGAGTTTGAAAATACAGGACTTACTTTTCCAAACATCAGAACTCTTTGTGCCCTGAAGTCTGCATATGTTTCCTTGAGGGTAATGAAACTACTTCTACTGATTGGTCTTCTGACTTTATGTTGATTTATATGTACTTAAAAAAATAACAGTATTGATAATAATTTCATTACCTAGTGAAACATTGCCTTGAAAATCTACACTTGAATACACTTCCGACCAATGCTTTTTTAAAAAAACCTCTATTGTGTACTAGGATACCTTATAATGATGCACTCCCATTATTGACTGTAATTGACAGCTCCCTATATCCATCTCCCCCGACTCTTCTGCAGGTAATTGTCCTCTTTTCATCTGCCCCTTTGCCTTCCCTAACCAAAGGAGGCTTATACATGAGACGTCTATGGTTAGGAAAAACAACAGTCAAAAAAAAAAGCTAAACATTTTCGTTACACTAACCAATTCCTTCTTTTTCTCCCGGTTTTAGAATGAATGTGCAAATTATGTTCGGGTTTTGCATCACTATAACAGAACACATCTACTGACCTGTGGGACAGGAGCTTTTGAGCCACTCTGTGCCTTCATCCGAGTTGGATACCATTTGGAGGTATGACAGTTTCATTCATTGCCCTGAATGAATTATCAAAAGTAATGCTTAAAATAACCATGTTTTAAAAGAAAGGTTATGGCATTTCTTCGGATAAAAGAGAAGAGCATTTGTGATCTTCTGAATTAATTTGCTTGAGTGAGAGGCAAAAAGATTTCTTGTCAGTTATAAATCTGTGAACCATTTAATTCTTTATGCATTCTTTCACTGAAGAATTTCATTTGCTTAATTTGTCCACTTAAAAATATTTCTTACTATCAAACTGTGTTCTCTATTGTGTTCTTATATGATTTGTATTGGTATAAGCACCAGAGTAGAATGAATGTATTTATATATATATATATGAACATATATATATATATACACACACACATGTGTATGTGTAAATAAATTTATCTAAACAAAATTACTACATACAGTATCTTTTAAAAGACATGCACAGGCTTGTTGATCCTATAATAACTCCTTTTCTTGGCCAGCTGAGGTAGGGGAGGTGGAGTTGAGGTGGGGGACAGATTGCAAACTGAGTTGATGAGAGCTATCCATGTCTTCCCCTAAGATCCCACCACTAGGTGATATGGTATTATTTAAGCAAATCCCAACTGACTCCTGCTACATGCATATATAAAGTAGCAGGCTTGATGATCAGTCATATAACCGGTTTCAGCAGTCTGGGTATTTAGGCACATGTCAAACACTTCAGGGAGAAGGCAATGGCAAGCCACTCCAGTACTCTTGCCTGGAAAATCCCATGGATGGAGGAGCCTGCTAGGCTGCAGTCCGTGGGGTCGCTAAGGGTCGGACATGACTGAGCGACTTCACTTTCACTTTTCACTTTCACTTTTCACTTTCACACATTGGAGAAGGAAATGGCAACCTACTCCAGTGTTCTTGCCTAGAGAATCCCAGGGATGGGGGAGCCTGGTGGGCTTCCGTCTATGGGGTCACACAGAGTCGGACACGACTGAAGTGACTTAGTAGCAGCAAGCACTTCAGAATCAGTTTCACTGTGAAACATACTAAACAATGTTCCGATGTCAGGATCTGTTACTTTTGCTTGTAATCAGAAGGCAGAATCCTACATAAAGATGAGACACAGATAAAACAGAGCTCTGGATGATCTGTAGTTAAGTAGCTAGACTCTCTGTCTTTTTAAAAATTCTAATTCATTTACAGTGTTACGCCAGTCTCCGCTATATGGCACAGTGACTCAGTTATATACATATAGACACCCTTTTTTTAAAATACTCTTTTCCATATGATTTATCACAGGATATTGAATATAGTTCCCTGTGCCATACAGTAGGACCTTGTTGTTTATCCATTCTATATGTAATAATTTACATCTGCTAACCCCTTGACTCTTGGACATTTATGAAAAGGCAGCAGTGACTGTATTTTCAGCTACTATGTATGAATAACAACATTCATTTCACTGATATTCCTGAAAAATTATTTCTGATATTCCTGATACTAGTTAACACTCAGGTGCACACATCATTAGCAGTATCTGAAGTGCTAACTCCTAAGTGCTTCTAGAAAGTGCCCCTGATTGGGGCACTTCAGCTGGTAAGCATCTTTATAGTCAGGATTTTTGATTAACATATTTTAAATGTTAACAAACCACCTCTAGTTGTAGATTAAAGTTAAATAGCATATACAAACACATCACAGTGTATTTACTAAATTATTTTAGAGTAACAATGCGAGTGATAAAATGGGAGAACTTAGGCAGAGATAACTTGGGATACTTGATAAAAAATTGATATTTTTATTTCGTGGGATACTAAGGTTTTTTTGGATACAGAGTTTATATTTTGCACCAAATTTTTGGCGATCATTTTTCCAAATAATACCTCTTCCTCATTCCTTCACTCCTCTTCGGGGACTTATGAAAAGATGAATATAAATAGATAGAGATAGATAGATTCACTCTGGGGCCTTGTCCTACAGATTGCTGAGATTCTGTTCATTCTTATTTAATCTTTTTTACCTCTGTTTTTCAAAGTGGATAAATACTTTACATTTATTTTCAAGTTTCAACACTTTCTTCCAGCATCACCAATATGCTCTTAAGACCACCCTGTTAATGGTTCATATAAATAGTGTACTTTTCAGTTCTAGAACTTCCACTTTATATATTTTCCATTTCTGGACTTAGTGCTCCCCCCCCATATTTTTATTTATTATGACTCTTTCTTTTAAACTTTTTAACATATTTTAACAACAGTTTTCAAATCCCTGTGTGCTAATTTTAACATCTGAGTTACTTTAAGGTTTCTTTGCATTGATTCATTTGAAAAGACTCTGATGCTGGGAAAGATTGAGGGCAGGAGGAGAAGGGGACAACAGAGGATGAGATGGCTGGATGGCATCACTGACTCAATGGATGTGAGTTTGGGTATGCTCCGGGAGTTGGTGATGGACAAGGAGGCCTGACATGTTGCAGTTAATTAGGTCGCAGAGAGGCAGACAAAACTGAGCGACTGAACTGAACTGAACTGCATTGACTGGTTTTTCTCTTGACTGTGAATTGTTTTCTTTTTTTTGCACGTATAGTAATTTTTATTTTGTACTGAGAGTCCCTTATACTGCAAGGAGATCCAACCAGTCCATTCTAAAGGAGGTCAATCCTGGGTGTTCATTGGAGGGACTGATGCTAAAGCTGAAACTGCAATACTTTGGCCACCTCATGCGACGAGTTGACTCACTGGAAAAGACTCTGATGCTGGGAAAGGTTGGGGGCAGGAGGAGAAGGGGACGACGGAGAATGAGATGGCTGGATGGCATCACCGACTCTGTGGACATGAGTTTGAGTGAACTCCGGGAGTTGGTGATGGACAGGGAGGCCTGGCATGCTGTGATTCATGGTGTCGCGCAGAGTCGGACACGACTGAGTGACTGAACTGAACTGAACTGTACATTATAAAATAGATTATATACTTTAATTCTTGATTCTGAATTCTGTTTCCTTTGAAGATTTTTGTTCTAGCAGTTTACTTGGCTGGTTTCCCATTCAAAACTGCTTTGCAGTCATCAACAACCACACATAGCTTTCAAGTTTCCAGCCACTGCTTTCATGGTCTGCTTCCATATGTAGTTCAGATGTCAGCTAAGGTCTTGGAGGAGAGTATATTCACATATTTCAAGGCACCTCCTTCAGTTTCTGGATATACCTTTCCACTTTTAAGTTGATCTGATACCTTAAATCTCTGTCCTGTGTCTTTCCAAGCTAGAAGGTCTCCAGCTTTCTGCTTGAGTTCTATCCATTCCTCCCCACGTTAATTGGGAGGGAGAGTTTCTTGAATGAAAAACTCTCATCTTTGTGTGCTCTGAAGTGATTTCCATTGCCTTCAAATAATGTTTTTTTTTTTACTTACTTAGTCAACATTATTTGTGGAAATTAGTTCAGTACAAACTGTGTCATTAGAAGAAGTGAAACTCCATGTAATTCACCTTCATATGCATAATGTTGAATATTTTTCTCATATAATTATCTAAATATTGCTGCTGCTGCTGCTAAGTCGCTTCAGTCATGTCCGACTCTGTGCGACCCCATAGACGGCAGCCCACCAGGCTCCCCCGTCCCTGGGATTCTCCAGGCAAGAACACTGGAGTTGGTTGCTATTTCCTTCTCCAAAGCATGAAAGTGAAAAGTGAAAGTGAAGTCGCTCAGTTGTGTCCGACTCTTAGAGACCCCATGTACTGCAGCCCACCAGGTTCCTCCGTCCATGGGATTTTCCAGGCAAGAGTACTGGAGTGGGGTGCCATTGCCTTCTCCATCTAAATACTAGGTCTGATTAAAAACCTATTTTTAAAAAAAAATATGTATGTTTCAAAAAGGAATTGTGGCAGATGATAATAAGGGCAGTGAGAGATTTATTCCCAAAACTCTATTTGGAGGCTTGATAAAATTTCATATAAGGGAGTGAAAATTACAAATTGTTATAGGCAAGAAAAATGTTTGAAGAACGCAAAGATAACACATAGGGAATAGGTTCATAGACATTAGTTCAGTTGGTTGGGAAACAACAGAAGATAAAGCTGGGGAGTTGGTGGAGAATTTTAATGCTAGACAGTGGCATTCTGTAGTTATTTCTAGAAACAGCATAAAGACGGTAAGCAGTTTAAGCTAAGTGTTTGACATGTCACTGGTAATATTTAGGGTTGATTCAAGTGGAGCGGGATGAAAGGCAGAGAGAAATTGAAGGGAACTGCTGTAAGAGTCTTCGCGAGAGATCACGAGGATGTTTGAGTGTTACAATAGCAAAGGAAAGGAAGTGTGGGGCTGATGTGAGAAGACACTCAGCAGGAGTTTATATAACTTAACATTTTATCAGATGTTGCTGACAAAAAGGAATCAGAAAGCAATTCCAATTTTATTTCTTGATGATTGGGAAGAAAAACAAAGTCTAATAGCAAGAGAGAATTTAGAAGCTAGAGAACATAAAAAAATACTCAATGTTTCTCAATTATAACTATTTTATTTCCATGTATAGTTATTTAAAATATTGATCCTGGAGCTAGGATAGCGTGTTGTCAGAATAGGTTGAGTTGTTGAACCCTAGGAAGTTAAGAATCCCTGAAGGATTTTCTTTGTCTGTCTCCCCTATTCTCTTCTTTTCTTCTCTCACCTCCCTTCTCTGCAGTCCACTTTATCCAGGTATTTAACTTGGAAAATGGCATTTTTCAATATGACAGAATGTTTAGGGAATATTAATGAGCAGACTGAGCAGAGCAGTATAAGGCAAATCAGTTTAGTGCAATTAAAATCATTTGTAAAAGGAACAAAATAATAGACAGCATCATCAGTGCTACAGAGAGGGCAGTTTTGGTAAAGGGATGAGTAATTAGAATGCAGGTGAAGTCACTAAATAGTGATAAAATAAAGGCAGTAATATTGCCAATTTAATCCAGAAATAGAATTGTTAAGGAAAAGAAATACAGAGAAGGATATAAAACTGGAATGTTGATCAAACATAGAGATCAGAGTTGTGGTTGCTGGCTTGGGTGGAGGGCAGAGGGAAGATTGGGATTTGGAATTAGCAGATGAGGAACGCTGGGCTGGAAGAAGCACAAGCTGGAATCAAAATTGCTGGGAGAAATATCAATAACCTCAGATATGCAGATGACACCACCCTTATGGCAGAAAGTGAAGAGGAACTCAAAAGCCTCTTGATGAAAGTGAAAGAGGAGAGTGAAAAGGTTGGCTTGAAGCTCAACATTCAGAAACAAAGATCATGGCATCTGGTCCCATCACTTCATGGTAAATAGATGGGAAAACAGTGGAAACAGTGTCAGACTTTATTTTTTTGGGCTCCAAAATCACTGCGGATGCTGATTGCAGCCATGAAATTAAAAGACGCTTACTCCTTGGAAGGAAAGTTATGACCAACCTAGATAGTATATTAAAAAGCAGAGACATTACTTTGCCAACCAAGGTCCGCCTAGTCAAGGTTATGGTTTTCCCCGTGGTCATGTATGGATGTGAGAGTTGGACTGTGAAGAAAGCTGATTGCCGAAGAATTGATGCTTTTGAACTGTGGTGCTGGAGAAGACTCTTGAGAGTCCCTTGGACTGCAAGGAGATCCAACCAGTCCATTCTAAAGGAGATCAATCCTGGGTATTCATTGGAAGAACTGATGCTAAAGCTGAAACTCCAATACTTTGGTCACCTCATGCAACGAGTTGACTCACTGGAAAAGACTCTGATGCTGGGAAGGATTGGGGGCAGAAGGAGAACGGGACGACAGAGAATGAGATGTCTGGATGGCATCACTGACTTGATGGACATGAGTTTGAGTGAACTCCAGGAGTTGGCGATGGACAGGGAGACCTGGCGTGCTGTGATTCACGGGGTCACAAAGAGTCGGACACGACTGAGTGACTGAACTGAACTGAACTGAAACTATTATATATATATAGAATGGATAAACAACAAGCTTGTGCTGTATAGCAGAGGGAACTATATTTAATGTCGTGTGACAAACCACAATGGAAAAATGTTTAATGTATAGCAAATTGAATCAAAACATTGTACTTCAATGTACAAAATCAACTGTACTTCAATACAATTAAAAACGACAACAAAAATTAGAATATTGAAAGAAGGGTTATCTTCCGATAGTAGATAAGGAGGCATATTTATTGAACAAGAGAATGTGATCATTTTCCTTCTTGGAGATAAGAAGGGTTGGATAAAGAGCAAGTTTGAAAGGAGAGGTACTGTCTGCTAATCACTGAGAGATCTCATTAACAGTTGGATATAAAGGGCTGTATTAGCCTTTGCCCTGCTTCATTCTGTACTCCAAGGCCAAATTTGCCTGTTACTCCAGGTGTTTCTTGACTTCCTACTTTTGCATTCCAGTCCCCTATAATGAAAATGACATCTTTTTTGGGTGTTAATTCTAGAAGATCTTGTAGGTCTTCATAGAACCGTTCAACTTCAGCTTCTTCAGCATTACTGGTTGGGGCATAGACTTGGATTACCATGATACCGAATGATTTGCCTCAGCAACGAACAGAGATCATTTTGTCGTTCTTGAGACTGCATCCAAGTACTGCGTTTCAGACTCTCTTGTTGACTATGATGGCTACTCCATTTCTTCTAGGGCATTCTTTCCCACAGTAATAGATATAATGGTCATCTGAGTTAAATTCATTCATTCCAGTCCATTTTAGTTTGCTGATTCCTAAAATGTCGATGTTCATTCTTGCCATCCCCTGTTTGATCACATTCAATTTTGTCTTGATTCATGGACCTAACATTCCAGGTTCCTATGCAGTAATTCTCTTTGCAACATCGGACCTTGCTTTCACTACCAGTCACATCCACAACCGGGTGGTGTTTTTGCTTTGGTTCCATCTCTTCATTCTTTCTGGAGTTGTTTCTCCACTGATCTCCAGTAGCATATTGGGCACCTATTGACCTGGGGAGTTCATCTTTCAGTGTCTTATCTTTTGCCTTTTCATACTGTTAATGGGGTTTTCAAGGCAGGAATACTGAAGTGGTTTGCCATTCCCTTCTCTGCTGCTGCTGCTGAGTCACTTCAGTCGTGTCCGATTCTGTGTGACCCCATAGATGGAAGCCCACCAGGCTCCCCCTTCCCTGGGATTCTCCAGGCAAGAACACTGGAGTGGGTTGCCATTTCCTTCTCCAATGTGTGAAAGTGAAAAGTGAAAGTGAAGTCGCTCAGTCGTGTCCGACCCTTAGCAACCCCACGGACTGCAGCCTACCAGGCTCCTCCATCCATGGGATTTTCTAGGCAAGAGTACTGGAGTGGCTTGCCATTGCCTTCTCCGATTCCCTTCTCTAGTGGACCACATTCTGTCAGAACTCTCCACCATGACCCCTCCGTCTTGGGTGGCCCTACACAAGCATGGTTCATAGTTTCATTGAGTTAGACAAGGCTGTGGTCCATGTGATTAGATTGGTTAGTTTTCTGTAATGGTGGTTTTCAGTCTGTGTGCCCTTTGATGGAGAAGGATAAGAGGCTTATGAAAGCTTCCTGATGGGAGAGACTGACTGAGGGGGATACTGGGTCTTGTTCTGATGTGTGGGGCCATGCTCAGTAAATCTTTAATCCAATTTTCTGTTGATGGGTGGAGCTGTGTTCCCTCCCTGCTATTTACCTGGGGGGAAAACTATGGTGGAGGGAGAAAGCAAGAGAGTTCCAGAAAAACATCTATTTCTGCTTCATTGACTATGCCAAAGCCTTTGACTGTGTGGATCACAATAAACTGTGGAACATTCTGAAAGAGATGGGAATACCAAACCACCTGACCTGCCTCTTGAGAAACCTGTATGCAGGTCAGGAAGCAACAGTCAGAACTGGACATGGAACAACAGACTGGTTCCAAATAGGAAAAGGAGTACGTCAAGGCGTATATTGTCACCTTGCTTATTTACTTATATGCAGAGTACATCATGAGGAACGCTGGGCTGGAAGAAGCACAAGCTGGAATCAAGATTGCCAGGAGAAATATCAATAACCTCAGATATGCAGATGACACCACCCTTTGGCAGAAAGTGAAGAGGAACTCAAAGGCCTCTTGATGAAAGTGAAAGAGGAGAGTGAAAAATTTGGCTTGAAGCTCAACATTCAGAAAACAAAGATCATGCCATCTGGTCCCATCACTTCATGGGAAATAGATGGGGAAACAGTGGAAACAGTGTTGGACTTTATTTTTTGGGCTCCAAAATCACTGCAGATGCTGATTGCAGCCATGAAATTAAAAGATGCTTACTACTCCTTGGAAGGAAAGTTATGACCAACCTAGAGAGCATATTAAAAAGCAGAGACATTACTTTGCCAACCAAGGTCCGTCTAGTCAAGGCTATGGTGTTTCCCGTGGTCATGTATGGATGTGAGAGTTGGACTGTGAAGAAAGCTGATCGTTGAAGAATTGAAGCTTTTGAATTGTGGTGCTGGAGAAGACTCTTGAGAGTCCCTTGGACTGCAAGGAGATCCAACCAGTCCATTCTGAAGGAGATCAATCCTGGGTGTTCATTGGAAGGACTGATGCTAAAGCTGAAACTCCAATACTTTGGCCACCTCATGTGACGAGTTGACTCACTGAAGAAGAGTCTGATGCTAGGAGGGATTAGGGGTGGGAGGAGACGGGGATGACAGAGAATGAGATGGCTGGATGGCATCACCGACTCGATGGACATGAGTTTGAGTGAACTCCGGGAGTTCGTGATTGACAGGGAGGCCTGGCGTGCTGTGGTTCATGGGGTCACAAAGATTCGGACACGCCTGAGAGACTGAACTGAACTGAACTGAATGAAGATAATGGTGACCTCCCTCAAAAGAACCCAGGCATGTACTGCTACAATCTGTGCCCCCAGCCCTGCAGCAGGCCACCACCGACCCATGCCTTCGCCAGAGACTTCTGGACACCTACTGGCAAGTCTCCTGTGGGGTCACTGTTCCTTTCTCCTGGATCATGGTGCACAACGTTCTGTTGTGTCCTCCAAGTGTCTATTTCCCAGTCCTATGTAAGTTCTGGCATCTCTGTAGTGGGGTTAATGGCAACCTCCTCCAAGAGGACTTATGCTATACCCAAGTCTGCTGCACCCAGAGCCCCTGTCCCTGTGGCAGACCACTGCCTACCCGTACCTCCACAGGAGACGCTCAAACACAGTCTGTCTCAGTCTCTGTTAGGTGCGTGGGTCCTGGTGTGTACACGGTCTGTTTGAGACCTCTGAGCTTATTAAAAAGCAGAGACATTACTTTGCCAACAAAGGCATCTAGTCAAGGCTATGGTTTTTCCAGTAGCCATGTATGGATATGAGAGTTGGACCATAAAGAAAGTTGAGCACCGAAGAATTGATACTTTTGAACTGTGGTGTTGGAGAAGACTCTTGAGAGTCCCTTGGACTGCAAGGAGGTCTAGCCAGTCCATCCTAAAGGAGACCAGTCCTGGGTGTTCATTGGAAGGACTGATGTTGAAGCTGAAACTCCAATACTTTGGTCACCTGGTGTGAAGAGCTGACTCATTTGAAAAGACCCTGACACTGGGAAAGATTGAAGGCAGGAAGAGAGGGGGATGAAAGAGGATGAGTAGGTTGGATGGCATCACCGACTCAATGGACATGAGTTTGAGTGAACTCCGGGAGTTGGTGATGGACAGGGAGGTCTGGCGTGCTGCAGTTCATGGGGTCGCAAAGAGTCGGACACGGCTGAGTGACTGAACTCAACTGAACTGATAAAGGGCTATTTTTCAAGAGAGAAACCCAAAGTAGAAATGCAGAGTTGAGTATTAACAGCCTATATATGTGTGAAATCCGAGCTCTTTAGGTATGATATCATTGGTTAGGAAGAGAATTTGAGTAAAAAGAGAAAATAACTGAATATAGTACTCAGAAACATCAATATTTGAAAGACTAATGGAGGAAGGAAAACAAAGGAATCTATTGAGAAGCTAACTAGGAAGGTTAGGAGGAAAATAGGGGAGTGAGATAACAGAAATGAGGAAGTGATCACCATTGTTTGAAGTCTCAAAGATTCTGTGTCATTGTATCTAGAAAGCCTTTAGAGACATTTATGAATGGAATTCCAATAAAATTTGGATGTAAATCGTGGTTTTCTGGCATAAAGAGTAGAAACGAACTTTCTCTTGAATTACGTTTATCTTTTTTCATTTCAGTATTTCTATTTTTTTTTTTACTGAAATGTAATATAAATTTAAGAAGTACACAGAATGTGAATGTATTGCTAGATTGTTTTCACAAATTGAATGCCCCTGTGTAAAGGACACCAAAATCAAATAATTTCTTTTTATTTTTTAATTTTATTTTCACTCTTTTTCTTCCTCATGAATTCTTGGTTTTGTTTTTTTCACTTATGCCTCTTCTAGGTTAGTCTTCATTTCAGAGTCCTTCCTGAATTCTTTCACTTCATTTTTTTTTCTTTTCTAATTTTGATTTATGTTTTATTTTATTTCTTGTATCTTTTCTTTATTTCAGCTTGTATTGAAATATTATGTTTGATTCTCATATCTATCTTGTGGTGTGTCTTTTTAACAAGCTTTCTATGATGATGTTTTTCTGTTTCTTACTGTTCTATAGTAACATACTGGATTCAGGTGGGATCATTTTTTAGTGCTCATTTTTATATAAAATTAGTTTTCCTGAATTTTTAAAAAGAAAATATGGACCAGAATAGATGTATGTCTAGCCTCACCTTTTAGAACTCACCATTCTGTTTTGTCAAATGTTGAAAAATATGGAGATAAAGATATAGATATGGATATAGATATAGAATATAGATGTGAACATGGATATGTCAGGCAAGTGTATGTTCCTTGGTTCTTGTCTTGTCACAACAATGATTTGGGGCGACGGACATTAAAGCCCTCGGCGAGTCACAGCTCTCAGGTCTTGAACAAACCGTGTCATAGCTCTTAGACAAATCAGTGTTACAGCTCTATTTTATTTAGAAGATAGCAGGAGAATCCCTCCTCAAAGAAGAGAAGAGAGTGGAGGAGCACATCAACACGCGTTGCGGGGGTGGATGTAGAGAGAGAGAGAAAGAGTGCACGCCCACAGGAGAGAGAGAGCAGGAGAGCGCTTGGCTCCTCCTTTTATGTTTTCTTCCCCCTGGGCCTGCCCTATGCAAATTGAGCTTAGTCAGGAGTGCTGTTCTACCTGCAGTCCTCACTCTGGTCCTTGGACTTCCTTTGACCTTCCTCTGTTCTATTTTTGAGGGTTTTTCTCTTCCTTGTCTTTTAGCCACCACCATTTTGGACTCCTTTTCCCTATTCTATCTACCTAACAGATATAGATACAGATATTCTTCTGACTGTTCTCTCTTCCTCTTCTGTCTGGATATTGCTTTCCCTTCACCTTCTTTATCACTTTCTTGGACAAGTTACATTCTACTGTTAGCAGTTTCTACTTGGAAGGGAAGTGGGCTACTTAAGTTTGGGGATTCAAGGTCTCTATTCTTCCCACAGGCCCCTTGAAATCACCCACAGATTTAATCAGCAAGAATTCCTCTCAGGTTCAGCTGCCATTCTAAAATGATGCTATACTACACTACTTACTGGAGATATGAGAGGTCTTATCACATTTGACAAAATCTGATTGCTTCTCTCTGCTTCCTCCTGTAAGATATTAACACCCTGTGTGTTTTATAGCTTGCTATAGCTCATCCACACCTGCTTGTAACTTGGGAGCTCATGAAGATGTCTTCATAGTCACTTTGCTGTAGGTGTTGTTTTGGCATTTCTGCTTGATCCATCTGTTTTCCTGGGAGAATTTACAGAGAATAAAACGTATGCCTCTGCTGCTATCCTCTCAAAAATCTAGTGATATTGGTTTCAATCTCTTATGCTTGCTGCATGATGGGCCAACAAATGGAGAGACAAGTTGTCGAGGCAAAGAATGGTAACTTTATTTGGAAAACCAGCAAAACAAGAAGATAGTGTCCCAAGGAACCATCTTACCCAAGTTAAATTTGGGCTTCTTTTATCCTAAAAGGGGTGGTTGTCACAAACTTCCTGGTGCTGGAATCTTTTGTTGTTGCAGCTATCCATGTAGGTCTGGTCACATGTTCCTATAAACCTCCAATAAAGCAAATGCTATTCTCTGTCCTACAACTTTTTCTCTCTGTATGAATGGACTCTTCTTTTAAAGGTCAGAACCCTGAGAGTACAGAGTAGGCTGTCCTATGTATTTCAAGCTATAGGAAACATTCTTTTAGAACAGTGCAGAGCTAGCATAGCTAAGCACAAGTAACAGAGCACAAAGGTTAGAATTAAAGGAATAGATCCAATATGGAGTTAGGTTTGTTTTTTCTGTTGACACTAAGAGCACCTTTCAAAATACTATATGTTTTTATCTACCTCTAATTTTATTCACCTTTCAAAGAAAATGGAAATTATGGGTTGAATGTAGAGGTTCAGACAAAAAGAATCCCAGAGGTTCAGCTAAAATATATAGGTTTCTAGGAACTGGCAAAGGCCTTGAACTGAGGCAGAATGAAGATTGTTTTTGTTACTTAACAGACGATGTTTCTCTTAGAACACAGTGACTTTATCACAGTGATATTTGCGTTCTACTATTTGTATTAGTTTTTTTGTGTTGCAAAACACATTACCAAAGGTTTTGCAGCTTCAAACAGCACACATTTATTATCTCACAGATTCTGTGGGGTAGAAGGAGGCAAGGCATTGCTTAACTAGCTTCCCTGCTCCAAGCCTCTGAATACTGACATCAAGGTATTGCCCTGGCTGCCTCTTTCTGGCACTCAGGATCATTTCCCACGTGCTTGTGGTTGACAGAATTTAGTTCCTTGCAGTTGTAGGAATTGAGTTTCCATTTTCTTTATGACTGTCACTCAGAGGCTGCTCTCAGCTCCTAAAGGCCCACCAGCAGTTCTTTGCCATGTGACCCTGTCAGATCATAGCAATGTACTCCTTTGAAGGCAGCAGGAGAATCTTTCTGTCCAGTTTGCGAAGAGTGAGTTATATAATATAACCTAATCATGAGAATCACTATACCATCACCTTATAAAATACTATAATCTAGAGAGGGCTTTTCCACCAAGTTTGCAATTCTTGCCCCTACCCAGGGTGTGGTAGTTACACTGAACATCCAACTGTAAGAGGAAGTGGGAATGTTAGATACCATTAGTCTTCTCTCTACCATATTCTTCCTTACATATCTTCATACAATACGAAGATAGTATCAGTGCAAGTGTTTTCAGTTCAGTTGCTCAGTCGTGACTCTTTGCGACCACATGGACTGCAGCACGCAGGCTTTCCTGTCCATCACCAACTCCCAGAGCTTGCTCAAACTCATGTCCATCAAGTCGGTGACGCCATCCAACCATCTCATCCTCTGTTGTCCCCTTCTCCTCTGGCCTTCAATCTTTCCCAGCATCAGGGTCTTTTTCAGTGAGTGAGCTCTTCACAACAGGTGACCAAAGTATTGGAGTTTCAACTTCAGCATCAGTCTTTCCAATGAATATTCAGTGTTTTAAGAGGATGTTATTGGTAAGCAAGGCAAAAGCACATAGCAAAGGGTGAGAAATAGTCTTTTTTTTTTTTTTTCTAAACCTTGTACATGACTCTCCTCTTAAAAGAAACTTCTTTTCCTCCTTGTAAAAATTAAAAAGACCAAGGAATGAATATGTGGGCCACCTCCAGATTGTCGCCTGCCCAAACATGGGAAAATTTGACTGTCCTCAGGGCTTTAGCATTTGGATAAAATAACTGTAGTATTTCATTGTTGTTGTTCAGCCGCTGAATAGTGTCTGATTCTTTGCAACCCCATGGGCTGCAGCATGCCAGGCTTCCCTGTCCTTCATCCTCTCCCAGACAGCACTGGACTTTACTTTCACGACCAGACACGTCCACAACTGAGCATCATTTCTGCTTTGACCCAGCCACTTTATTCTCTCTAGAGCTATTAGTAATTGCCCTCGACTCTTCCCCAGTAGCATATGGGACACCTTCTGGCCGGGGGTTGGAAGGGAGCTTATACATATTTTGCCTTTTCATACCGTTCATGGGGGTCTTGTGGCAAGAATACTGGAATGGTTTGCCATTCCCTCCTCCAGTGGACTGCTTTTTGTCAGAGCTCTTGACTGTGGCCCATCCATTTTGGGTGGCCCTGCATGGCATTCCTCATAGCTTCACTGAGTTACGTAGGCCCCTTTGCCATGACACAGTTGTGATCCCTGTATTTCATTCAGTTTAGCTAAGTTCAGTCACTCAGTCGTGTCCAGCTCTTTGTAACCCCATGGACTGCAGCATGCCAGGCCTCTCTGTCCATCACCAATTCCCAGAGTTTACTCAAACTCATGTCTATTGATTTGGTGATGCCATCAAACCATCCTATCCTCTGTCATTCCCTTCTCCTCCTGCCTTCAATCTTTCCCAGCATCAGGGTCTTTTCAAATGAGTCAGTTCTTCACAGCAGGTAGCCAAAGTATTGGAGTTTGAGCTTCAACATCGGTCCTTCCAATTAATATTCAGGACTGATTTCTCCTTGCAGTTCAAGGGAATCTCAAGAGTCTTCTCCAACACCGCAGTTCAAAAGCATCAATTTTTCAGTGGTCAGCTTTTTTTATAGTCCAACTCTCACGTCCATACATGACTACTGGAAAAACCATAGCTTTGACTAGATGGACCTTTGTTGGCAAAACAATGTCTCTGCTTTTGAATACGCTGTCTAGGTTGGTCATAGCTTTTCTTCAAAGGAGCAAGTGTCTTAATTTCATGGCTACCGTCACCATTTGCAGTGATTTTGGAGTCCCCCAAAATAAAGTCTGTCAGTGTTTCCACTGTTTTGCCACATATTTGCCATGAAGTAGTGGGACCAGATGCCATGATCTTTGTTTTCTGAGTATTGAGTTTTAAGCCAACTTTTTTACTCTCCTGTTTCACGTTCATCAAGAGGCTTTTTATTTTTTAGTTCTTCGCTTTCTGCCATAAGGGTGGGGTCATTTGCATATCTCAGGTTATTGATATTTCTCCAGACAATCTTGATTCCAGCTTGTGCTTCATCCAGTCCAACATTTCTCATGGTGTAGTCGGCATATAAGTTAAATAAGCAGGGTGACAATATACAGCCTTGATGTACTCCTTTCCCTATTTGGAACCAGTCTGTTGTTCCATATCGGGTTCTAACTGTTGCTTCCTGACATGCATACAGATTTCTCAAGAGGCAGGTCGGGTGGTCAGGTACTCCTATCTCTTTAAGAATTTTTCAGTTTGTTGTGGTCCACACAGTAAAAGCCTTTGGCATAGTCAATGAAGCAGAAGTAGATGTTTTTCTGAAACTCTCTTGCTCATATTTCATTCAGTTCAGTTCAGTTCAGTCGTTCAGTCGTGTCCGACTCTTTGCAACCCCATGAATCACAGCACGCCAGGCCTCCCTGTCCATCACCAACTCCCAGAGTTCACTCAAACTCATGTCCATCGAGTCGGTGATGCCATCCAGCCATCTCATTCTCTGTCGTCCCTTCTCCTCCTGCCCCCAATCCCTCCCAGCATCAGACTCTTTTCCAGTGAGTCAACTCTTCGCATGAGGTGGCCAAAGTATTGGAGTTTCAGCTTTAGCATTTCATTAGTATAGCATAAATTTTCTCAGTGTATTTTTATTTAAAGTTTATTATGTCAGTTTTTAAAGTTGCAGACTAAAATCATTATGCAAATGTGTTTGGCACCAAGACAATAACATGCTTTTTGATTTTCAGTATATGGTTTGACACACGTTTCATCTAGTACAGAAAGTAGCAGTTCAACTATTCAAATTGGGATACTGTCAGCTTCAAAATCAAGAATTATACATATACCTCATCCAATCTAAGTCTCTTTGAAAATATGTTAGAAACTGTCTCAAGTATTGTTTTTTTTTTTTTTTTTAGCTTATTTGTGGATTTATTTATTATTTATTTTTTTTATTTTTTATTTATTTATTTTTTGTAGTTAATTTATTTTTTATTGGAGGCAAATTATTTTACAATATTATATTGGTTGGTTTTGCCATACATTGATATGAATTTGCCCCGGGTTTACATAAGTTCCCCCTCCTGAACCCCCCTCCCACCTCCCTCCTCCCTTTATCCTCCCTCTGGGTCATCCCCGCATGCCAGCCCCGAGCATCCTATAACATGCATTGACCCTGAACTAGTGATTCGTTTCACATATGACAACATACGTGTTTCAATGCCATTCTCCCAAATCATCCCACCCTCACCCTCTCGCATAGAGTCCCAAAGACTGTTCTATACATCTGTGTCTCTTTTGCTGTCTCGTATACAGGGTTATCATTTGCATTTTTCTAAATTCCATATATATGTGTTAGTATACTGTATTGGTGTTTTTCTTTCTGGCTTACTTCACTCTGTATAATAGGCTCCAGTTTCATCCACCTCATTAGAACTGATTCAAATGTATTCTTTTTAATGGCTGAATAATACTCCATTGTGTATATGTACCAAAGCTTTCTTATCCATTCGTCTGCAGATGGACATCTAGGTTGCTTCCATGTCCTGGCTATTATAAACAGTGCTGCAATGAACATTGGAGTACACGTGTCTCTTTCAATTCTGGTTTCCTCCGTGTGTATGCCCAGGAGTGCGATTGCTGGATCATATGGCAGTTCTATTTCCAATTTTTTGAGGAATCTCCACACTGTTCTCCATAGTGGCTGTACTAGTTTGCATTCCCACCAACAGTGTAAGAGGGTTCCTTTCTCTCCACATCCTCTCCAGCATTTATTGCATGTAGACTTTTGGATAGCAGCCATTCTGACTGGTGTGAAATGGTATCTCATTGTGGTTTTGATTTGCATCTCTCTGATTGTGAGGGATGTTGAGCATTTTTTCATGTGTTTGTTAGCCATCTTTATGTCTTCTTTGGAGAAATGTCTGTTTAGTTCTTTGGCCCATTTTTTGATTGGGTCATTTATTTTTCTGGAATTGAGCTGCAGGAGCTGCTTGTATAATTTGGAGATTGTTTTTATCAAGTTAATCCACATTTGTACTTCATAGACTAGAAATTATATATTTTTCTAATTGTTTGTGTTCCCTAGTTAAATATTTTGTGATGTGCCAGGAAAAGATTACTATCCAGACATAACAGTTTCTTGCCTTTATAGAGTCATATGTTTTATAATATTATCTTATGGTTCCTTTTGAGCTTGAACCCTTTATTTTTCAATAATTATTTAAAATATCTTTTCAGGCAGCAATACTTCAAGTATCAAAAATAGATTTAAATATCATATTATGAGCACATGCAATTTTATCAGATATATTTTCCTCACAGGTACTTAATAGTTGTTTGTTAGCAGATTAAGGGCTTCCCAGGTAGCTCAGCTGATAAAGAATCCACCTGCAATTCAGGAGACTTGGGTTCAATCCCTGGGTTGGGTAGGTCCCCTCGAGGAGAGTATGGCAACCCACTCCAGTATTCTTGACTGGAGAATCCCCATGAACAGAGAAGCTTTCAGGCTCCAGTCCATGGGGTCACAAAGAGTCAGATACTACTGAGTGACTGACACACACAGCAGCTTAAATTTTAGTTTCTGCCTATAGTACAGAATCAAAATTCCATCAGGAAAGCCAACAAAGCTATTAACAGTTTCTAGAAGTTGAAAAAGTTACCCATTAGGTTTACATGACTGCTATTAATAGTTCGTTTTACACGACTGAGATCAATATCAGTTCAGTTCAGTTGCTCAGTCATGTCCGACTCTTTGCAACCCCATGAATCACAGCACGCCAGGCCTCCCTGTCCATCACCAACTCCCGGAGTTCACTCAAACTCATGTCCATCGAGTCGGTGATGCCATCCAGCCATCTCATTCTCTGTCGTTCCCTTCTCCTCCTACCCCCAATCCTTCCCAGCATCAGAGTCTTTTCCAATTAGTAAAGATCATGGCATCTGGTCCCATCACTTCATGGGAATTAGATGGGGAAACAGTGGAAACGGTGTTGGACTTTATTTTTTTGGGCTCCAAAATCACTGTGGATGCGGATTGCAGCCATGAAATTAAAAGACGCTTACTCCTTGGAAGGAAAGTTATGACCAACCTAGGTAGTATATTAAAAAGCAGAGACATTACTTTAACAAAAAAGGTCCGTCTAGTCAAGGCTATGGTTTTTCCAGTGGTCATGTATGGATGTGAGAGTTGGACTATAAAAAAAGCTGACCACTGAAAAATTGATGCTTTTGAACTGTGGTGCTGGAGAAGACTTTTGAGAGTCCCTTGGACTGCAAGGAGATCCAACCAGTCCATTCTAAAGGAGATCAATCCTGGGTGTTCATTGGAAGGACTGATGCTAAAGCTGAAACTCCAATACTTTGGCCACCTCATGCGAAGAGTTGATTCTCTGGAAAAGACTCTGATGCTGGGAAGGATTGGGGGCAGGAGGAGAAGGGGACGACAGAGAATGAAATGGCTGGATGGCATCACTGACTCAATGGACATGAGTTTGAGTGAACTCCGGGAGTTGGTGATGGACAGGGAGGCCTGGCGTGCTGTGATTCATGGGGTCGCAAAGAGTCGGACACGACTGAGTGACTGAACTGAACTGAAGGTTATTTAAAAATGTCTCGGGTATAGGGATTGTTCCTTCAGGGTCTTTCTCTTCTGTCAGCCTTGATAGTGAAAGCTGTTTACATGATCTTTTGCTGGGAAGAAAAACATGATTCCTTAGGCTATCTTTTTTCCAAGAATGATGATATGAAAACTTTTGGAAAGCCAGACTGCTTGACAAACTTCCCTTACAGCTCACGCTTCTGCATGCTCTGCAGGTGAGTCAGTGAGTGAGAAACCCCACGCTCTAGCACCACATGCCTGGGATCAAAGAGAAGGTGCAGAGAAAAGCAAGTGAAACTGTATTGCAGAGCTGCTTTTCTAATGGTCCCTGTGGATGAGGCACCAGGAGAGGCATGGACTCTAATTAAAGAAGTAGCAGGTCAGATACTCAGGGAGCAGTGAGTTCTGCCCATGTGGGCTATTTTTTTCCCCACAATACATAGAATACATGGAAAAAGTCAATAAAATCAAAAGTGAGTGTTCCAGTGCCAACTTTTGCCCACCTCTTTTGTAGCATCCCACTCTTTTAATAGTTTGATGTTAATTTTTCCAAACACATGTGTATATATGTGTGATAGCAAAACATGTACTCTATTTGAACTTCTAATTTTGTTCATTTTTGCTCAAAAATATTTCACAGACATTCCTATTTATATATTTGGACATAATAATTCTATCTCATTCAATTAAATGGTGCATGGTCATAGCATACGTTACACTTAATGTAATTAAGTGATTGACTTTTTTCTTTTTAATTAATTTTTTTATTGTAGGATAATTGCTTTATAGAATTTTGTTGTTTTCTGTCAAACCTCAAGATGAATCAGCCAGGTATATATATATCCCCTACCTTTTCAACCCCTCTCCCATCTCCCGCCCCATCCCACCCTCTATATTGATACAAAGCCCCTGCTTGAGGTTCCTGAGTTCAGTTTAGTCCAGTTCAGTCACTCAGTCGTGTCTGGCTCTTTACAGCACACCAGGCCTCCCTGTCTATCACCAACTCCCGGAGTTCACTCAAACTCATGTCCATTGAGTTGGTGATGCCATCCAGCCATCTCATTCTCTGTCATCCCCTTCTCCTCCTGCCCCCAATCCTTCCCAGCATCAGAGTCTTTTCCAGTGAGTAAACTCTTCACATGAGGTGGCCAAAGTATTGCAGTTTCAGCTTTAGCATTAGTCCTTCCAATGAACATCCAGGATTGATCTCCTTTAGAATGGACTGGTTGGATCTCCTTGCAGTCCAAGGGACTCTCAAGAGTCTTCTCCAACACCACAGTTCAAAAGCATCAATTCTTCGGCGATCAACTTTCTTCACAATCCAACTCTCACATCCATACATGACCACTGGAAAAACCATAGCCTTGACTATACGGACCTTGGTTGGCAAAGTAATGTCTCTGCTTTTTTAATATGCTATCTAGGCTGGTCATAACTTTCCTTCCAAGGAGTAAGCATTTTTTTAATTTCATGGCTACAGTCAGCATCTGCAGTGATTTTGGAGCCCAAGAAAATAAAGTCTGACACTCTTTCTCCATCTGTTTCCCATGAAGTGATGGGACCAGATGCCATGATCTTCGTTTTCTGAATGTTGAGCTTCAAGCCAAGTTTTTCACTCTCTTTCACTTTCATCAAGAGGCTTTTTAGTTCCTCTTCACTTTCTGCCATAAAGGTGGTGTCATCTGCATATCTGAGGTTATTGATATTTCTCCCAGCAATCTTGATTCCAGTTTTTGCTTCTTCCAGCCCAGCGTACCTCACGATATACTGTGCATATAAGTTAAATAAGCAGGGTGACAATATACAGCCTTGACATACTCCTTTTCCTGTTCGGAACCAGTCTGTTGTTCCATATCCAGTTCTAACTGTTGCTTCCTGACCTGCATATAGGTTTATCAAGAGGCAGGTCAGGTAGTCTGGTATTCCCATCTCTTTCAAAATTTTCCACAGTTTATTCTGATCCACACAGTCAAAGGCCTTGGCATAGTCGATGAAGCAGAAATAGATGTTTTTCTGGAACACTCTTGCTTTTTCGATTATCCAGCGGATGTTGGCAATTTGATCTCTGGTTCCTCTGCCTTTTCTAAATCAGCTTGACATCTCTAAGTTCATGGTTCCTGTATTGCTGAAGCCTGGCTTGGAGAATTATGAGCATCACTTTACTAGCTGTGTGAGATAAGTGCAATTGTGCAGTAGTTTGAGCATTCGTTGGCATTGCCTTTCTTTGGGATTGGAATGAAAACTGACCTTTTCCAGTCCTGTGGCCACTGCTGAGTTTTCCAAATTTGCTGGCATATTGAGTGCAGCACTTTCACAGCATCATCTTTCAGGATTTGAAATAGCTCAACTGGAATTCTGTCACCTCCACTAGCTCTGTTCGTTGTGATGCTTTCTAAGGCCCACTTGACTTCACATTCCAAGTTGTCTGGCTCTTGAGTGATCATGTCATCGTGATTATCTTGGTCATGAATATCTTTTTTGTACAATTCTTCTGTGTATTCTTGCCACCTCTTAATATTTTCTGCTTCTGTTAGGTCCATACCATTTCTGTCCTTTTTTGAGCCCATCTTTGCATGAAATATTCCCTTGTTATCTCTAATTTTCTTGAAGAGAACTCTAGTCTTTCCCATTCTGTTGTTTTCCTCTATTTCTTTTCATTGATCGCTGAGGAAGGCTTTCTTATCTCTCCTTGCTATTCTTTGGAACTCTGCATTCAGATGCTTATATCTTTCCTTTTCTCCTTTGCTTTTCACTTCTCTTCTTTTCACAGCTAAGGCCTCCCCAGACAGCCATTTTGATTTTTTGCCTTTCTTTTACATGGGGATGGTCTTAATCCCTGTCTCCTGTACAATGTCATGAACGTCCGTCCTTAGTTCATCAGGCACTCTGTCAGATCTAGTCCCTTAAATCTATTTCTCACTTCCACTGTATAATCATAAGGGATTTGTATTAGGTCATATCTGAATGGTCTAGTGGATTTCCCTACTTTCTTCAATTTAAGTCTGAATTTGGCAATAAGGAGTTCATGATCTGAGCCACAGTCAGTTCCTAGTCTTGTTTTTGCTAATTGTATAGAGCTTCTCCATCTTTGGCTGTAAAGGATATAATCAGTCTGATTTTGGTATTGACCATCTGGTGATGTCCATGTGTAGAGTCTTTGCTTGTGTTGTTGGAAGAGGGTGTTTGCTATGACCAGTGCGTTCTCTTGACAAAACTCTATTAGCCTTTGCCCTGCTTCATTCCGTGCTCCAAAGCCAAATTTACCTGTTACTCCAGGTGTTTCTTGACTTCCTACTTTTGCATTCCAGTCCCCTATAATGAAAAGGACATCTTTTTTGGGTGTTAGTTCTAAAAGGTCTTGTAGGTCTTCATAGAACCGTTCAGCTTAGGCCTTTTCAGCATTACTGGTTGGGGCATAGGCTTGGATTACTGTAATATTGAATGGTTTTCCTTGGAAACGAACAGAGTTCATTCTGTCATTTTTGAGATTGCATCCAAGTACTGCATTTAGACTCTTTTGTTGACCATGATGGCTACTCAACTTCTTCTAAGGGATTCCTGCCCACAGTAGTAGATATAATGGTCATCTGAGTTAAATTTACCCATTCCAGTCCATTTTAGTTCACTGATTCCTAGAATGTCGACGTTCACTCTTGCCATCTCCTGCTTGGCCCCTTCTAATTTGCCTTGATTCATGGACCTAACATTCCAGGTTCCTATGCAATATTGCTCTTTACAGCGTTGGACCTTGCTTCTATCACCAGTCACATCCACAACTGGGTATTGTTTTTGCTTTGGCTCCATTCCTTCATTCTTTCTGGAGTTATTTCTCCACTGATGTCCAGTAGCATACTGGGCACCTACCCACCTGGGGAGTTCCTCTTTCAGTATCCTATCATTTTGTCTTTTCATACTGTTCATGGGGTTCTCAAGGCAAGAATACTGAAGTGGTTTGCCATTCCCTTCTCCAGTGGACCACATTCTGTCAGACCTCTCCACCATGACCCACCTGTCTTGGGTGGCCCCACATGGCATGGCTTAGTTTCATTGAGTTAGACAAGGCTGTGGTCTGTGTGATCAGATCGACTAGTTTTCTGTGATTATGATTTCAGTGTGTCTGCCCTCTGATGCCCTCTTGCCATACCTACCATCTTACTTGGTATCTCTTCTCGGCTACTCCAGCAAAATGCAGCTGCTGCTCCTTACTTTGGAGGAGGGGTATCTGCTCACGGCTGCCCCTCCTGACCTTGAACGTGGAGTAGCTCCTCTCGGCCCTCCTGCACCCACGCAGCCGCTGCTACTTGGACATGGGGTTCCTGAACGATACAGCAAATTCCTGTTGGCTATCTATTTTACATATGGTAATGTAAGTTTCCATGTTACTCTTTCCATACATCTCACCCTCTTCTCCCCTCTCCTTGGTCCGTAAGTCTGTTCTCTATGTCTATTTCTCCATTGCTGCCCTGTAATAAATCCTTCAGTACCATTTTTCTAAATTTCATATATATGTGTTCAGTTCAGTTCAGTCACTCAGTCGTGTCCGACTCTTTGCGACCCCATGAATCGCAGCACGCCAGGCCTCCCTGTCCATCACCAACTCCCGGAGTTCACTCAACCTCATGTCCATCGAGTTGGTGATGCCATCCAGCCATCTTATTCTCTGTCATCCCCTTCTCCTCCTGCCCACAATCCCTCCCAGCATCAGAGTCTTTTCCAATAGTGTATGATATTTATCTTTCTCTTTCTGACTCACTTCACTCTGTATAATAGACTCTAGGTTCATCCACCTCATCAGAACTGACTCAAATGTGTTCCTTTTTATGGCTGAGTAATAGTCCATTGTGTATAGGTACCACAATTTCTTTATCCATTCATCTATCAATGGACATCTAGGTTGCTTCCATGTTCTAGCTATTGTAAATAGTGTTGCAATGAACAATAGGATACATATGTCTTTTCCAATTTTGGTTTCCTCAGGGTATATGCCTAGAATTGAGATTTCTGTGTCATATGGTGGTTTTATTCCTAGCTTTTAAAGGAATCTCCCAACTCTCTTCCATAGTGGCTGTATGTTTAAGTTCCCACCGACAGTGCAAGAGGGTTCCCTTTTCTCCACACCCTTTCCAGCATTTATTGTTTGTAGACTTTTTGATGATGGTCATTCTGACTGGTGTGACCACTGCAACATCTCATTGTAGTTTTGATTTGCATTTCTCTAATAATGAGTGATGTTGAGCGTCTTTTCTTGTGTTTGTTAGCCATCTGTATCTCTTCTTTGGAGAAATATCTGTTTAGGTCTTTTTCCCCACTTTTTGATTGGGTTGTTTGTTTTTATGGTATTGAGATGTATGAGCTGCTTATATATTTTGGAAATTAATCCTATGTCAGTTGTTTCATTTGTTGTAATTTTCTCCCAAGTGATTTACTTTTAAACCATTAGTTCTCACGCTACAGCGAAGCAGAGAATGAATGTGGTACTTGAATGGCTGGACTCCTTACAGGCAAATCAGCTGCTCATGGCTGTAGCCCAGTAAGCATTCATGTCTCTTTAGTTTGGTCAGACGTTATAAACTGGCAGCCATATGTCTGATTCAGCTCACAGATGTGCTTTGTTTGTCACAGTGTTACTTGTTTGTTTTCTTTTAAAGAGCCTACATTTGAAAACCAGTTGGTTTCACATAGTAAATTGTGATTTCCATTGGATGGACATGAAAAGAATCAGTGGGTGCTTAGACATTGCTGCCCCATTCCTCACATAAGGGCACATTGCTTAATGATAGTTCACAGTTCCTGCCACTCACACTCAGCTCTGCTAGTTGGTCATCTCCACCTGGCCCTAATGGGCATTTACATTTGTTACCCAAGCACAGGAAGGATTGTGAACCTCCTCAAAACTCTTTAGTGCTTAGAATCTAAACGTTATTAAACCAGTAAGCATGGGATGAATGAATGAGTGAGCAAATGAATTAATGAGTGAATGGATTTTGTTACATTCAAACTTCGATGTGACCCCCTAACATTCTAACCATCCAAACTGAGAAATTTCTGGGCATTATTTTGATACTTGAAAGTTTTAGTTAGATTTGGTGAATCTCTGCTTTCTTGTGAAGTTTATAACTTTATAATTTTTTGTTCTTTAATCTTATTTGATTCAATTGGTGAAAGTGTTTATAAGATAGACTTTACCTTATAAATGCAATAAGAAACAAGTCCCCTCTATACACATACTTGTTTCTTTTAATTATGTAGATTCTGCCAGCTCTTGAAAAGGTTCAGTGATTATGTAATAAATATTTGTTTTTACTTTTCTTGCCTTTAGAATATAAATTCAGAAGCATTACAGAGAACAGATACGTTCTTGAAGTATACTTTTTTGTTAACTTATAAAGAAAAGTATAGAGGTGAAAAAAGAAGTATCCACGTTCAGTTTCACACATTGACCACATCTATGTAACCATCATCTAGATAAAGAAAGAAAACATCACCAGTAATCCAAAATCTCTGCTGTGATCCTTTCCAGTCAGTATCCACCACCTCCCCCCACTAACAGCCAAGTTAACCTGATTTCTATCACCACAGATTGGTTTTGCCTCTTTTAGAGTTTTATTTAAGTGAAATCATAGAGCACGTTATTTCATGCATGACTAGCTTCTTTCGCTTAATAACATGGTGACATTAATCTGTGTTGTGTATGGTCACAGTTCATGTATTCTCATTGCTGTGTAGTGTTTCTTTGTGTGGGTACACCTCAATTTATTGACCCCATTCTGTCTTTGCTGAGCCTTTAGCTTGTTTGCAATTGCAGTGCTGTTATCATGCTGCCATGAACATTCCTGTGCATGTCCATTGGTAAATGTGCACATGTTTTTCTTAGTCTATTCTGGGAGTGGAATTATTGGGTCATAGAGAATGTGTATGTCCAGCTTTAGTAAATCCTGCCAAAGTGTTTTCCAGTCATTGTACCAGTTCCATGCCCTCTGGCAGTGTATGCGTGTTCCAGTCACTCCACACTCTACAGACAATACTTAGTGTTGTCTCTTCCTTTCTGTTTTGATGAATGCATAGTGGTATCACACTGTGGTTTTAATTTTCACTTTCATGATGACTAATAAACTTGAGCAGTTTCACATACTTTTTGAAGCTTAGGGTTTTTGAGTCACTCTTGAGTTGAAGTCTTCAGTTTGCTGCTGAAGAGCTGTTTAACATTTGCTAAACAGGTTTGCTGGGGAATTTTACAAGGAAGCAAATGTGAAATATCCAGTTCAGTGGTGGACACAGATACAATACTCAGTGAAAGTTAATTTTTACAGTGACCATTTTTCTTTGCCTTTTGAAACTGATAGAAAATTAAAAACAAGGGTCAGAAATATAATTGGGTGAAAGTGGTAGAAAAGAACAGTTGAATTCAGTACAAAGAAGTGGTGAAAAGAGCAACAGAGTAGAATAAAACCAGTATTTCCTGATTATGATAACTGACTTTCTCAGCAATCAGTGTAGATCTAGGAAACAAGCGTGAAGTCTCATCAGGAAGGAAGAATGTATAGATTCATGACAAAAGCTTAGATATAGGAGTAACAGAGTTTTCATTTACCTGTGTATATGTGTATATCACTGGAAAAGACTCTGATGCTGGGAAAGGTTGGGGGCGGGAGGAGAAGGGGACGACGGAGAATGAGATGGCTGATGGCATCACCGACTCTGTGGACATGAGTTTGAGTGTACTCCGGGAGTTGATGATGGATAGGGAGGCCTGGCGTGCTGTGATTCATGGGGTCGTGGAGAGTCGGACACGACTGAGCGACTGATCTGATCTGATGTGTATATCTATATATGCATATATAATAGAACACAAAATATTTTAAATATGAAAATATAGTAAAAATCATATATATACATATATATAATTTATTTCAATAATAAAGTAGTACCTTAATAAAAACTAGCTATTTTTATTAATTTTTCCATATTTTAACTTTGAGGTATAATTATGACATAATTCTTTATATAAGAGATACTAACAATACAATGGATAGGATCTGTAAATTCATTATTTGGAAAAAAAGCAGAGACTTTCTAAATATGGAATTTTGTACCTCATGTCAAAATCTTAGTGTCATCATAGTGTATCACTTTTCACATTTGTAATTCTATGGCAACCAGGTGATTTCTGTTCCTTATCCAGTTGAGTAATGGTGAGTGTTTTGTAGTAGTTGCTTCAGCCTGCTTTAGGTTAAAAATTCTGTCTAATGGATTCACTGTTTACATATTGTCTTGAAAGTATCTAAAGAAATTTTGAAAAAATACCCCTGAAGATGTTTGGTTCTCTATAGATGTATTTGACATTCACCACAATAGTGACAATAGGGATAAAACATGCTAACTTGGGACTTTCTTCAAGAATTTTTTCACTAAGACATTTGAACAACATTAGATGATTAATATGTTGGCTCTTTACAACTAATTTGAATCTTATTAGTGGACTTAAATTAGTGATAAGTTCAGTCACATGCTGTACTGTTATTTCATGAACATGATGTAGAACACATGTTAGTAGCTAATTTGCGTCCTATTCTTTGGTAACCCCATGGACTTTAGCCTGCCAGACTGCTCTGTTCATGGGATTTCCCAGGCAAGAATACTGGACTGTGTTGTCATTTCCTTCTCCAGGAATCTTCCCGACCCAGTGATCGAACCCACGTCACCTGCATTGGCAGGCAGATTCTTTACCTCTGCACCACCTGAGAAGCCCCGTAGAATAGATGTTCAGTTCAGTTGCTTAGTTGTGTCTGACTCTTTGTGACCTCATGAACTGCAGCACGCCAGGTCTCCCTGTCCATTACCAACTCCCGGAGTCCACCCAAACCCATGTCCATTGAGTCAGTGATGCCATCCAACCACCTCATCCTCTGTTGTCCCCTTTTCCTCCTGCCCTCAAGCTTTCCCAGCATCAGGGTCTTTTCAAAGATGCATTTCTTTGCATCAGGTGGCCAGAGTATTGGAGTTTCAGCTTCAACATAAGTCCTTCCAATGAACACCCAGGACTGATCTCCTTTAGGATGGACTGGTTGGATCTCCTTGCAGTCCAAGGGACTCTCAAGAGTCTTCTCCAACACCACAGTGCAAAAGCATCAATTCTTTAGCACTCAGCTTTCTTTATAGTCCAGCTCTCACATCCATACATGACTACTGGAAAAACCATAGCCTTGGCTAGACGGACCTTGCTCATGTTTTTTGCACATGAGCCGATTCCTTTACTTGAGGAACTCTTATCCTTATTCTCTTTTTAGAAACTAAATTAATCCTTCAAAACCCAGCTCATATATTACCTCCTCTGTGATGGCTAGGTTGACCTCCACCTAGTGAAGTTAGTTACTTTTCCTTTGGATTTTTATGTACTTAAGACAAATGTCAGTTATGAATTATTTCTATACAAATGCCAGAGTGTCTGTAGGGTAGACACTCTCATTCCTATCTCAGTTTCTTCATGAACCAAAATAATCCTGGCAGTAGTTATTGAAATCATTCAGTAAAAAAATGTAATGAGCTAGAGATTATTCTCGGAGAAGGCAATGGCAAGCCACTCCAGTACTCTTGCCTAGAAAATCCCATGGATGGAGGAGCCTGGTAGGCTGCAGTCCATGGGGTCGCTAAGGGTCGGACACGACTGAGCGACTTCACTTTCACTTTTCACTTTCACACATTGGAGAAGGAAATGGCAACCCACTCCAGTGTTCTTGCCTGGAGAATCCCAGTGACGGGGGAGCCTGTTGGGCTTCCGTCTATGGGGTCACACAGAGTCGGACACGACTGAGGTGACTTAGCAGCAGCAGCAGCGGAGATTATTCTATTAAGTGAAGTAGGTCAGAGAAAGACAAAAATCATCATATGATAACATTTATATGTTGCTGTACTTAGTTGCTCAACCCTGTCCAACTCTTTGTGACCCCATGGACTGTAGCCTTCCAGGCTCCTCTGTCCATGGGGATTCTCCAGGCAAGAATACTAGAGTGGGTTGCCATGCCCTCCTCCAGGAGGATCTTCCCAACCCAGGGATTGAACCCAGGCCTCCCACATTGCAGGCAGATTCTTTACCATCTGAGCCACTAGGGAAACCCCAGAGTCAAGATGAGGTAAGAACAAACATTTGGACATTCCACATCTTAAACAATTTTGCCAATATTTATTGATAATTCAAGAAGATCACATATATGTATATGTGATGATTATTTTCAGCTTTTTGGACTGTTTTTTGAATGTTTCCTCTTCCATACTACTAAGTTCATAATCATCAGTTAGATCTTTACTTCTTATATAATACCTAAAGTGAACTTCCTTAATTTCAGCTCTAATCATCTCTCTTTACCCTCAGTTGGAATCAATTGCAGGCTGTCCCTATCTGAGGCTGGGCATGTAAACCTTGGCTTAGCTCAGATTAGCAAAGTCTTGGTTGAGTAAGTCATAGGAGGCAGCATCTAATCTATCTTGCTGTAGTTCTGCTCTGACCTATGCCAGTTCATACCATGGTAATGCTTTGGTTGTATGATGACACTTGATACATTTCTTCTGTGATAAGTAGGTCTCTAGTGGGCTCTTTAGGAGAAGGCAATGGCAAGCCACTCCAGGACTCTTGCCTAGAAAATCGCATGGACAGAGGAGCCTGGTGGGCTGCGGTCCATGGGGTCGCTACTAGTCGGACACAACTGAAGCAACTTAGCAGCAGCAGCAGCGGGCTCTTTGGTTTGGATTTTTGTCTGTGAACTGTAGTTAAGCCCTTGGTATCTTCCTTCTAGTTTTGTCTCCAAATGGCAACCCACTCCAGTATTCTTGCCTGGAGAATCCCATGGACAGAGGAGCCTGGTTGGCTATAGTCCATGAGGTCGCAAAGACTCAGACATGACTGAGTGACTGTCATTTACTTACCTACTATCTTGCTTCTGTGTCTGCATGTGTTCTACACTCAGATACACTTTTAACCTTCTCTCTCTCCCGTCATGAATTTACTAACATTCTGGGCAGTAACTAGATGTTGCTTTACTACAACAGCCTTACTCTTTTATTTGTGTCTCATCTTACATTTTCTGGCTTTACCGTCATACATGGCCTCAGCCATGGGTCTCAGCTCTGGCAAACTCATCTCTCTGTAATTCCCGTCTGTTTCCTTAGTCCTTCACATCCACATCCTCACTACAGCTTCTGATTATTCATTATTGTCCAATGCTATCTGTCCATCATTGTCCTATGCTATCTGGCTTCCCCTGTGACTCAACTGGTGAAGAGTCCGCCTACAATGTGGGAGACCTGGGTTCAGTTCCTGGGTTGGGAAGATCCCTTGGGGAAAGGAAAGGCTTCCCACGCCAGTATTCTGGCTTGAAGAGTTCCATAGGGTTGCAAAGAGTTGGACATGACTGAGCAACTTTCACTTTCATCTGTCCATCAGTTTCATCTTAATCTTTCTTTTTAGTTTTGGTCTTTATCTAGGCCCAGGCTGAGCAACTCAGCTTTCACTCACACCAAAGGCTAATGATGTTAGACCTACAAGTTTCACCTGCTCCTTCTTCTGCTCAAAAAACAAACATGCTCTTCCTCTGTGTTAGAAAAAGAAAGAAAAAGCTTCTGTTAACAAGATGAATACTAAACTTGATCAAAGAGTTAAATTATCAAGCATAAAAAGACTTGCAAGAGCATACTTGTGATTAATTTATCTCCTCTACAGCAGGGGAGGAAAAAGTCAATAAGACAAAAAAAAAAAAGGCAAAAGGAAAATATTGATATGTTTGGATTATATTGGATAATTCATAAAAATTATATATTTAAAAATGTATCATAAATTGACTCAAAATATGAGTAACAGAATGAAGAAATATTTGTAACAGGTAGCAAACATCAATATCCTAAATTCTGAGGAGTGTCTGTAAAGCATTAAAAGTGTGCCAAGAACTTAATTAATTAATGGATATCAAGATAAATTTTCAAAAGATTGAATACATATGCTACTAAATATACTCTAACTTTGTAAGAAGACTGCAGTGTAGGTACATTTCCTCCTTCCCTGAGAAAAAGGCAGTTATCCCCTAACCTAAACTCTTCTGATAACCATCAAAGACTATATCCATTAACCCTATTTTTCAAAATTTCCTTTACTGACACTTTTAACTCGGAGAGCTGCATGGCTCCAGCCAGAGCTGATGACAAATCAGCTGTTACAGCAAACGTCCCTTCCCTTGCAGCTGTCCAGTCCTTGCTGTGCAGATGGTGGATTTCTTTTTCCTTTTTACCAGCAATTCTTTTCTTTCTTCTTCTCACAGGACTGGGATCCTTTGTGATCATGTATGAGTCAGTCAGCAGTAGGAACACTCATAGGACGGAAGAGTTTTCAAAAGTGTCCAAGTGAAAGGGAACAGGGACTCAGAAATGAGGGATGGCTCTGCAGGCTGGCTGCATACTAAAAAGGGGCTATGACTTCCTTCTCATGAAAAGTAGATATTCATAGTTTCATGAAAGCATCTTTGTTCTCAAAATAGAATTTTTATTCTTGCTTCATTGTGTGTGGTCAGAATAACAGTGAGAGTAGTCAAACCCAGAGAAGGTGGACGGGAAGAGCAGTGCAGAAGAGAAACCCAGATCTTTAAGCAGACTTGAGTCAAGATGGCTTTTCTCTTGCCATGTGTAAACATCTAGATAATTATCTCCATCCTTCAGTTACATTTTTGAAGGGAAGTATAAGTACTTGTTCTGGATTATTTCTAGCTTTCTTCTATGGAACTTTTATATCAATAAATTAATAGTAAGGAATATTTAATAATAATATCCCCTATTTATATTTTACTTATTAAAATATACAATGTTTATATTCTTATGTATGTAGATTTATCCTATATGCCTCTATATAAATTAGCAGATAGCATATGTTTTATTTAAGAAACAGAGTTTAATCCAATTGCTTATTGGTTATGTTATACCAATTATTTTATCATACAGTGTATAGAGATTACCAGAAGTTAAACATCTGTTTACACTGATAAAATATTTACTGCAACTATATTTTCCTACAAAATTCATCCTAAAATATCTATACAGGATAGCACATCCATACCTGCTCAAAAATATAGCCATAATTATTTCACTAAATTTTATAGCATTCTATTAAGCAGCAGCTAGATTTCATAATCTAGACTGTGATATCAGTTACTACAAAATTTTATTTTCTTTAGCATTTTTTACATATAGATGCATCTGCTTTAAGTATTGTGTAATTTGTTTATGTAAAGAGATTCCAAGTAAGCTACTTGAGTAATTTGTTATGGAATGCTATTTCAGTCTCAGTATAAGTTCAAAGCGAGTTCAATGTGTAAATTCAAAGTCAGATTAACTGGGTATTTCAGGCAAGGACTGACTAGACATATGTGATGGATTTTCTATCACATTAAATTTGAGTTTTTCCAAAATCAAACACAGATGATCATGAGGTAAGTGAATCAAATCAGAACCCGTGTTATAATTATAAGAAAACTGGCTGTGTGCATCTTTCAAATAATTAAAATACCAGCATTCTTAATCTTAGAGCTACATATTTAATTATAATAGGGTACTTACTAATAATGACCTTTTATGATATTTCCAGGAAATGTTGCCAGTATTCAGCTTTTTATATTCTTAGACTGTTTAGGCTTATTTCAACCCTTTGAAGTCATTATTCTTGTTGACCAGTGCAGTGTCCCATATTTGTACAGCAGATACCTTGTTAAGTTGACATCTAAGTCTTTATAATATAACCCTAATGGTTTTGATAACTTCCTTTGCTTTCTAGAATGAAATGATATTCCATGCCTACTTTGTGTATCGGTGACCCCAGAGCATTTTTTGAAGGTTGATTTTGTGATATTTTATTGATTTGTATAAATTTATTATAAATTAAGAAAAATAAAGGTTTTATTTTTTGAGTGAAAAAATGTTTGTTTTCCATATAGAATTTTTCAGAAATTTTCAGTCATATTTTTTATCAGTCTTTCTTTTAAGCCTTCTGAATTTTGTGTTTTATTTTAAAAGTCCTTTCCCTGAATCTAAGGTTATATACAAAATTTTTATGTCTTCCTGTAGTCCCAGTATAATCCAATTTCTTATGTTTAAATTGGTGCTCAGTCTGGAATTTGTCTACAGGGCGATAGGACATGAGGTAGTAATCACACTTTATTTTTTTCCAGATGGCAATCCAGTTGTCCAAACACTGTTTTTTGAATAATCCATCACTTATCTACTGTGCTTTGAAATACTATCCATATTAATGTGCATTCTTATACCACTTTAACTTCTTATAATAGAGAAGAAGGCTTTATAAAGTTCACTGTAGAACAACAAAAACAAATTGCTGAATGAAATCAGCATTATGCACTATTGGGTTGGATATAAAATATTTGGTTGCAAACCCTTGGATTTATAAGAGATCAGTTTTATTTTCATATATGATTTTGTCATATATTCATGTGTTCTACTTCCTATAGTTTCTCAGTGGCCTTTATTCCCGTTTACGTCCTCTGATTGTCACAAAAGTTGTAGGAGACAGCAGCATAGAAGTTCTTTTTCTTTTTTTTACAAGTAATGAAATTGAGGTTGAAAGAGGTCTTGCTCAAGATCAAATCAGAACCTTTCTTATCTCCACTTTGACTTAACTTTATTTGGAAAGCGTCTTGATTCTTATTCTAGTTCTTATTCCTATTCTAATTTTCCTTCTTCCTCTTCATTTTCTTTTCACTAATTTATGAGAAGAACATATGGAGACCTTATTTCATTTCTGCCATTGAAATGATGTTAATATGATTCAACAATTATAATGTATTTATTATTGAAATGCAGTTAACATATTGGTTAATGAACAAAATTAGCCTACTATATAGTACTTGCAATCACCTGTTCATTTTTGTTAGCCATTTGTTAAATTAATGTTTATTATTACTTAAAATTTTTAGACTTAACTTAGAAAATTATACTAAAAACCTTAAACTAAAAACAGGTGTTAACTATGTCTCCTACCCCCACTCCTTGATTCTGATTAGCACCCATTTATTATTTGTATCTATGAGTATCTATGAGCTTGTTTTCTTTTTTTTTAGATTACACAATAAGGGAGATCATATGGTATTTGTCTTTATCTGACTTATTTCACTTAGCATAATACCTTCAAGGTATATTCATATAATTCAGTTCAGTCGCTCAGTCCTGTCCAACTCTTTGCAACCCCATGAACTGCAGCACGCCAGGCCTCCCTGTCCATCACCAATTTGCGGAGTCCACCCAAACCCATTTCCATTGAGCTGGTGATACCATCCAACCATTTATCCAATGCCGTCCCCTTCTCCTCCTACCCTCAATTTTTCCAAGCATCAGGGTCTTTTCCAATGAGTCAGCTCTTCGCATCAGGTGGCCAAAGTATTGGAGTATCAGCTTCAACATCAGTCCTTCCAGTGAACACCCAGGACTGATCTCCTTTAGTTTGGACTGGTTGGATCTCCTTGCAGTCCAAGGGACTCTCAAGAGTCTTCTCCAACACCACAGTTCAAAAGCATCAATTCTTCAGTGCTCAACTTTCATTATAGTACAACTCTCACATCCATACATGACCACTGGAAATACAGTAGCCTTGACTAGAACGGACCTTTGTTGACAAAGTAATAAATCTGCTTTTTATTATGCTGTCTAGATTGGTCATAACTTTCCTTCCAAGGAGTAAGTGTCTTTTAATTTCATGGCTGGAATCACCATCTGCAGTAATTTTGGAGCCCAGAAAAATAAAGTCAGCCACTGTTTCCACTGTTTCCCTATCTATTTGCCATGAAGTGATGGGACCAGATGCCATGATCTTAGCTTTAAGCCAACTTTTTCACTCTCCTCTTTCACTCTCATCAAGAGGCTCTTTAGTTCTTCTTCACTTTCTGCCGTAAGTGTGGTGTCATCTGCATATCTGAGGTTATTGATATTTCTCCTGGAAATCTTAATTCCAGCTTGTGCTTCCTCCAGCCCAACGTCTCACATGATATACTCTGCATATAAGTTAAATAAGCAGGGTGACAATATACAGCCTTGATATACTCCTTTTCCTATTTGGAACCAGTCTGTTGCTCCATGTCCAGTTTTAACTGTTGCTTCTTGACCTGCATACAGGTTTCTCAAGAGGCAGGTCAGGTGGTCTGGTATTCCCATCTCTTTCAGAATTTTCCACAGTTTATTGTTATCCACACAGTCAAAGGCCTTGGCACAATCAATAAAGCAGAAGTAGTTTTCCTAGAACTCTCTTGCTTTTTCAATGATCCAGCAAATGTAGAGAATTTGATCTCTGGTTCCTCGGCTTTTTCTAAATACAACTTGAAAATCTGCAAGTTCTCAATTCACGTATTGCTGAAGCCTGGCTTGGAGAATTTAAGCATCACTTTAGTATTGCTGAAGCCTGGCTTGGAGAATTTAAGCATCACTTTAGTAGTGTGTGAGATGAATACAATTGTGTGGTATTTTGTGCATTCTTTGGCATTGCCTTTCTTTGGGATTGGAATGAAGACTGACCTTTTCCAGTCCTGTGGCCACTGCTGAGTTTTCCAAATTTGCTGGCATATTGAGTGCAGCACTTTCATAGCATCATCTTTCAGGATTTGAAATAGCTCAACTTGAATTCCATCACCTCTACTAGCTTTGTTCATGGTGATGCTTCCTAAGGCCCACTTGACTTCACATTCTAGGAGGTCTGTATCTAGGTGAGTGATCACACCGTCGTGATTATCTGGGTCGTGAAGATCTTTTTTGTACAGTTCTCCTGTATATTCTTGCCACCTCTTCTTAATATTTTCTGCTTCTGTTAGGTCCCTACCATTTCTGTCCTTTATTGAGGGCATCTTTGCATGAAATATTCCCTTGTTATATCTAATTTTCTTTTTTTATTGGAGGCTAATTACTTTACAATATTATATTGGTTGGTTTTGCCATACATTGACATGAATCCACCCCAGGTGTACATGTATTCCCCTTCTTGAACCCCCCTCCTACCTACCTCCTCCTCTTATCCTATATCTGGTTCATCCCCATGCACCAGTCCCAAGCATCCTGTATCATGTGTCGAACCTGGACTGGTGATTCATTTCACATATGATAATATACATGTTTCAATGCCATTCTCTCAAATCATCCCACCCTCACCCTTTCCCACAGAGTCCCAAAGACTGTTCTATACACCTGTGTCTCTTCTGCTGTCTCGTATACAGGGTTATCATTACCATCTTTCTAAATTCCATATATATGCATTCTGTTCCATTCCATTCCATCACTCAGTCGTGTCCGACTCTATGCGACCCCGTGGACTGTAGCCTACCAGGCTTCACCGTCCATGGGATTCTCCAGGCAAGAATATTGGAGTGGGTTACCGTTTCCTTCTCCAGGGGATCTTCCCGACCCAGGGGTCGAACCCGGGTCTCCCGCATTGGGGGCATACGCTTTAACCTCTGAGCTACCAGGGAAGCCCTATATGCATTAGTATACTGTATTGGTATTTTTCTTTCTGGCTTAACTTCACTCTGTATAATAGGCTCCAGTTTCATCCACCTCATTAGAACTGATTCAAATGTATTCTTTTCAATGGCTGAGAAATACTCCATTGTGTATATACCAAAGCTTTCTTATCCATTCATCTGCAGATGGACATCTAGGTTGCTTCCATGACCTCGCTATTATAAATAGTGCTGTAGTGAACATTGGAGTACATGTGTCTCTTTCAATCCTGGTTTCCTCGGTGTGTATGCCCAAAAAGTGTGATTGCTGGGTCATATGGCAGTTCTATTTCCAGTTTTTTAAGGAATCTCCACACTGTTCTCCATAGTGGCTGTACTAGTTTGCATTCCTACCAACAGTGTAAGAGGGTTCCCTTCTCTCTTTCCCATTCCATTGTTTTCCTCTATTTCTTTGCATTGATCGCTGAGGAAGGCTTTCTTCTCTCTCCTTGATATTCTTTGGAATATCAAGAATTTTCTTCTGCATTCAAATGGGTATATGTTTCCTTTTCTCCTTTGCATTTCGATTCCCTTCTTTTCACAGCTATTTGTAAGGCCTCCCCAGACAGCCATTTTGCTTTTTGGCATTTCTTTTTCTTGGGGATGGTCTTGATTCCTGTCTCCTGTACAATGTCATGAACCTCTGTCCATAATTCATCAGGCACTCTATCTATCAGATCTAGTCCCTTAAATCTATTTCTCACTTCTACTACATATGTCAAAATTTCATTGTTTTTATGACTGAATAATGTCATACATATACGTATTATGTAATTATATGTGTGGGTATATATATAAAGTGAAAGTGAAGATTGTTTAGTCGTGTCCAACTCTTTGTGACCCCATGGACTGAACCCACCAGGCTCCTCTGTCCATGGAATTCTCCAGGCAAGAATACTGGAGTGAGCTGTCATTCTTTTCTCCAGGGATCTTCCTGACCAAGGGATCGAACCTGGGTTTCTTGCATGGCATGCAAAGCCATATATATGTGTGTATATATACATATATATGTGTGTGTGTTTGTGTGTGTGTATACACTGCAGCATTATTAACAATAACTGAGATAATGGGAACAACCTACTTGTCCAACAGATGAATGGATAACAAAATTGTAAGGTCGTTGCTATTATCTTGTTTATTGTTAATAGTGCTTCAGTGAACATGAAAGTGCCTGTATATTTTTGATCTATTGTTTTTGTTTTCTTTAGATATATACCTAGAAGAAGAATTGCTCAACATACAGTAGTTACACTTTTAATTCTTTGAGGAATCTCCTTACTATTTTCTGTAATTGATGTACCAGTTTACGTTGTCACAAACAATGCATAAGGGTTCCCTTTGCTCTGTATCCTTGCCAGAACTTGTTATTTCTAGATTTTTTCATAATAGCCATTTTAACAGGTGTGAGGTGTTATTCTGGTTTTGATTTGCATTTTCCTAAGAATTAATGATGTAGGGATCTTTTCATGTATCAATTGGCCATCATATATCTTTTTGGATGAACTTGTTTGTTCAGATCTTATGCTCATTTTTTTTTTAAATCAGATTGAGTTCTTTCCTATTGAACTGTATGAGTTGTATGAGTTCTTTCTCTATTTTATATATATAATATACATATTATACATATATATAGTCAGATGCTTTTCCCAAATTTATTTAGATGACCATCTGACTTTTATTCCTCATTTTGTTTCATATTGACCGCAAATGTTGGACCATTCTTATTTGATCCTTTTAATGTATTATTTAATTTAATTTGCTAATATTCTGTTGAGGATTTTTGCTTCTAAGTTCATCAGGCATACTGGTCTACAATTTTCTTCTCATGCATTTGTCTGGTTTTGGTATCAAGGTAACGCTGGCCTTAAAAGATGAATGTGGAAGAGGTCCCACCTCTTCTGTTTTTGAAATACTTTGAGAGGGGTTGGTATTAATTCTTTAAATATTTGGTAGAATTCACCAGTGAAGCCCTTTGGTCCTGAAATTTTATTTGTTGGGAGGATTTTTGATTATGGATTCAATATCCTTACTAGTAATATATCTGTTCAGATTTTTTGTTACATGATGATTCAGTCTTTGCAGACTATATGTTTCTAGGAGTTTTTCTATTTTTTCTAGGTTGTCCAGTTTTTTGGTGTGTAATTGTTCATAGTAGTCTCTTATGATTCTTTGTATTTCTGTGGTATCAACTATAGTATTTTTTCATATATTATTTCTTTGACTCCTCCTGCTTCTTTTGATTAATCTATTTAAATATTTGTCAATTTGGTTTATCTTTTTACAGAACTAATTCTTAGTTTCATTGATCTTTTGTATTATCTTTTTAGTCTCTATTTCATTTATTCCTGCTCTGATGTTTGTTATTTTCTTCCTTTCACTAAGTTTGGTTTTGTTTGGTCTTCTTTTTCTAGTTTCTTAAGGTGTAAAATTAGGTTACTTGAGACTTTTTATGTTTCCTGAGGTGGGCATTTGTTACTGTGAACTTCTCTCTAATCTTCCCTGACAGGCTACTTTACTTAATTTTATAGCATTTGAAAGGAGTAGCATGAATCTGCTTCCTAAATTCAATATTTTCTGAATGATTGGAACATCGACTTCTGAAATGTTTGTGGAACTACTCAAATACACATCATCACAACGCAGTGAGGATAATGCTGCAAGAGATTTATAGCATAGGCCATGGGAGAAGTTTTGCTTGGAGAAGTCTTGGAGAATATCAGTGAAATAATTTTTCAGCATCATTTGGTCATTATTAGGAGTTAGTATTGTAAAGAAAATGAAGGATAAAATTCTCTTTTCCCAAAGGGAAAGTGTAATCAGAGCTATGGATGTTTTTGATGCAAAAAATTTTAGTCAGCTCACATTGCTGGAGTTTTGATTGGATGGTGAAAATCATAAAGGATAAAGCCTTTATCAAACTGTGAAGGTTCTGAACTACCATTCTAGAAGTTAGACTGTATTTCATGATAATGAGGAGGCACTAAAGATTTTTCAGAGGGAGAGCGACATGATTATTTTGAAGAAGATGATGAGGAAAATGTGAGAGGCAAGAGTGATGCTGTTTTCTAGTAAAAGCAGGCTTCAAGACAGCAGTATAATTACAATTTTAAGAGTATTTTCTTCTAATACTCTTAGTCCACCCTGGCATACATGTTCACTAGGCAGAGATATCAGTGTGCAATTTAAGATAATATTGGAATATGATGAAGGCACTTAGAATGAAGGACAGAATGGAAGTAATAGTTAAAAGATACACAAAAGAGGGGGAAAGATGATTTTGCCTTCAAATAAAGGTTAAAGCAAATCTTTTTTAAAAAATTGAACACAAGACAATTGAGTTAGAATTTTACTTAGATGTAGTACCTAATTTTATAGTGTTTTTGCAAGCTATTCCAATAATATTTAAGGAAATAAAACCTTTGAACATATAATTGAATAAATAAATAAGATACTTGTCTTCTTTAAAAAAAAACCTTAATATACATTTTAAACCTTGATTATACATTAAATATGAAAAAAAAACAGCCATGCCTGGCAACACAAGCATACCCATACTCTCCTTTTACAATGGCAGGTAGGGTAATACTGTCAAATAATATGGAACAAGAAGACACTTGTTGAGACGCCCAAAAACTCATCTTGCCTGAGATTCCTCACTTAGAAAGTAATATTTGTGAACAATACAAAGTAATACTTGTGAACAATACTGTTGACCCTTTCTTAGTTTACAGATTTATTTTGAGGATGAAACAATATATGGAAGAATATTAAATTTTAAAGTATTTTACAAACATAATGCATCATTTTTGGAAAAAATGTAAAGAAAAAAGCAATTAAAATCCAAAATTAATAGCTTTAAAGTCAAAACATTTACTTACAACTTCACAGAGAGTCGGACATGACTGAGCAACTGAACTGAACTGACTCCTTTTTGCAGTTGTTTCAACTTATTTGTTTAGCCTTTTGGAAATGTTTCATATTCTTTAATAAATGATTTTATTGCATGGCAGAAGAAAGGAAAAAATAAACAATATAGTGAATCACATTCAAAATTAACTTGTGATACAGACAGTTGAATAGCTATTTTTTTGTGAAGAATATAAGTGCCTGTTTTGCTATTTATTTGCGGCATTTTTGTACTGAAACAAACTTTGTTGATGGATACATGAGTGTGAGTCTATATATTTTGCTTTTTTTTTCTATTAAAATAGCTAATAAGGGATTACTTGTTTTATCTTCTGTTTATAATGTTCTAATTTACTTTTGACATCTTTCAGGATATCTCAGTGGTGCTGAGGGCCAGAATAGTATTAGTTCACAAAGCTGATTTATTAATGGGGAAACTCTCATTTCATTTAATTGACATCACGTTTAACACCTGATTATGTAGTGACTCACACCTATTGATAGGAGCTTATAGCAGGATTCTGGGTTTTGAGGGCTCTTCTCAAGACCTGAATGAGAACATTCTCCTGGGACGATGTACCCTTTATTCTTTACAAACATTTTTCAGAGAAACACATGCATCTGCACATATTGGTAAGCTAGGTGTCCTGCTTTTTCTCTAGCACACAAGGATCTATTGAAAAACTTCTCTGTGTCACACTGAAACAAAAAATGCTGCCCGCATTGTTAATACCAGCGATGTCTTGTAAGTTTAAGCCACGTAACTCAAGCAGAAATTCCAGCTGTTAAAACATAGATAATGGAAAGCCAGTGTAAGTAGTGACCAGCATTCTCAGCAGGGTTAAACACCAGCATTACACATTACTTGAACCATAAACTCGATTGCTTTGGGGTCATTGACAAGGTCATCGTGACTCAAGTTTTCTGGTTGGTTTGGGTGCTGCAGTCTACTTCATGGAAGAAAATTATATTACTTGCTTCTTAGTGTTTTATTTAAGTGGTCTAAATTTAAGAGCATAGTGAATTCTCGAAATAATGTGAAAAAACTTCATTCTTGAATTTGTAGCTAATTTTGAAGTTAGCTTCACCTATGCAAAACAAAGCAAAAAAAAAGGTTAGAATTTGCCTGTTTTGTATCGTAACATCAATACTCTTCTATCTATGGTAAATTTTCTTCCTTTCAAAAATTTCCACATCTCAGTATAAAGTTGCCAAAATAGTATATAGAACTCTAAGGAATTAAGATGACTTGGATCAATGTATTTTTCTGTTACATGTAGCTTAACAAGACAAAGAAAGCCTCTCCTCTAAAATCATGGAGCATAATACCAATTAGTTCATTAAAAGCTATCATCAAGTTGGTTGTTAGATACAAATTAAGAACTCAGCCTTTATTGTCATTTTAGTTTTGAACTTTCATGATGATATACCACAGTATCAAGAGAAAACCTTTCCTCATCAAAAAAGTCATGTGGAAAAACGGAACCTTATCTAAGAAGTAACTGTACCTCCATGTCACACCGTCATAGTACTTCAAATTACATGCTGTCATTAATAAGATCTTTGAAGATAAAATAAGTTGTTCTAGAATTCTTCAGTATTTGATATTATTTTTAATGACTGCCATATTATATTATGTTATATTCATCCTAACCTTTAGTATATTAACCCTGGCAAGAGTTTATCATAAACTGTCAACCTGTTTCTGAAAATACATGATCTTCAATAAATAGCTGAAAAAAAAAATGTTTATTTTTCCTTTAGTTTTAAAAATGTAGTCACATTTACTGAAGCCAAAGGCAATCAAAATATAGAAAAAAAAAAGAATGATAATAGTGCTATATGCGAATCCCCAAGAAAGCATGTACAACATAACATAACATTATAGTTTGTACAGATTGTTTATAGTTTTCAATCAACATGCCTATCCACAGCTATGTTTTGTGAATTGTTTTAGATCCATTAGAAAATAGACAAAGAGCACACAGCAAAGGAGATAAAACTATTTAGAAAACATGAACGGTTGGGCATTTATTATGCATCAGATATTTTATTTGATACAGGGAATCAAAGATAAATGTCATATAGGCAGTTTCCCCAAGGAAGCCTCACAAACCAGGAGGGAAGTAAATCAGACAATTATAATACAGAGAAGTAAATGATATAAAAGAGGGATTTACATGATGCTTCAGGGGGACACAGAAAGGGAAAGAAATCAATATTAGGGTAGGCAGAGGAGTCAGATCAGGATTCTTGAAAGTGACAAGGTCTGTGCTGAATTTTTAACATTGTGTGGGCATTAATATCCTAAACAAATTAACGAGCCCAAGTAAGATGGAAAAATCTATAAGCAGTCAGAGTGGTTGGTACTCAGACTGTAAGAGCAGCATTTTAGAGGTGAAGTACTTTTGTAATAAGTCCCTATGTTAAAAACTCTAAGGGCTTTAGACTTTGTTCTCTAGAGACTATGGGAAGTCAATGAAAGATTTTAAGTAGGGAGTTGATAAGAGGAAATTCAGAAAGAAGTCTTTGGCTACAGAGTAAAGGATTAATGGCTGGGGCTGGGGACACTGCTCAGGAGGCTGTGTTAAAATTAAGGTGATAAGTGGTAAAGGCGTGAATTAAGTAAGTGCCGTGGTGTGGGTAACATCATCAAATATCGCAGATAGATACAGTAAAAAAAAAAATGGGGGGTGGAGAGGAAAAGTCTATCAGGGGTAATTTTCTGAGACCAGTAGACTGATGAGGCTTAAGGTTTGTTTGTTTACTACTTTGTTTTCTGTTCCAGGGTCAGGACCTGGCATAGAGGAAATTGATTTTTTGAATAATTACATAATTAATGGAAACTGATTTTCTCCATCAGACATAAGGTGTGAGAGTGTCTGCTGATTGTCAAGAGAGATCACGAGTCAGGCTAGCTGAGAGTATAGCTAATCAAAGGAACTATAAAAGGACATGACCAGAAACACATATTAATATATCCCTGAGCTAAAATCACTGATTGTAAATGATTGCATTGTATTTTTGAATGGTTTACTTTAGCAACATCACTGTTGTAGGTTTATAGAAATAGGGATGGTAGACACGTGGATGAGAGATTAGGAACAGAGAGCAGACTAAGAAGGAGAAGGTGAGAAGGGACCTTCATATTTCAAAAAAAAAAAGAAAGGGTTTCAACTTTGTATTGGGTAAAAAATATTGTAATTAATCTTGCAAAAGAGATGGAAGGATGAGAAGCTGTATGGAACAATATCCTCATAGGAGCTTCATTCTTTTTTTTTTTTAAGGCTGCTATAACAAATTACCACAAATTTAGTGGCTTAGAATGAAATAAATGTTTTATCTAATAATTCGGTAGGTGAGAAGCCTAAAATGATTCTCCTGGAATAATATCAAGATGTCAACAGACGTGCATTCCTTCCATAAGATTTAGGAGAATCCATGTCATTCTTTTTTTCAGCTTCTGGAGAACTCCCCACATTCCTTGACTCATGGCTCCCTTCTTCCACTGCCAGAGCCAGCAATGAATGGCAGGTCTAATTTTCCCCACACTGCATCACTCTGGTTGGTCCTTGGCTATCATCATCAAATCTCTGCTTTTAGGACTCATATAATGACATTGGGCTCACCTGGATAATTCTTGGCAACATCACTCTCTGGAGGTTCTTAATCATATCTGAAAAATCCCTTTTGCTATTATGCAAAGTGAGATATTCATAGGTTCCAGGCATTAGGACATGAACATGAGGCTCCATAATTATGGTGTGTATGGGAGCTATGACTTGATTAAGGCATGGAGGTGTCGAAGCCTGTTGTAAATTGAGTGTGGTCTTAGCAGTTTACTTACTGTGAAATGGGCTTCCCTGATAGCTCAGTTGGTAAAGAATCTGCCTGCAGTGCAGGAGACCCTGGTTCGATTCCTGGGTCGGGAAGATCCATTGGAGAAGGGATCGGCTACCCACTCCAGTATTCTAGCCTTGAAAATTCCATGGACATGGGTATAGTCCATGGGGTCCCTAAGAGTTAGACATGACTAAGTGACTTTCACCATCATGAAGTAAGGATTTCAGAAGGCATGATGAAAAGTTTTCAGAGAAGCAATAAAATTAGACGAGAAATATGGTTTTAGTAATCATCTTATCTCCAGTAGAAATTAACTTTCTGAACTTGTTCATCATTTATGACTTGTTCAGTGGAAATCTCATACTTGTTATCAACAAAGATTGATGTGACAAAAACAGGAGTTTTAGTATGTTCATAAAAGAGGCAAACCATTTTTAGGTTTGATTTTCACCACAGGCAGATTTTTTGTTTGTTTGTTTTTACCATGTCATAAAACATTGATTAGGTGTGAGATAATTTTATCTTCTGACTTTTTCTGGCATTGCTTTGTCTGTTGAACTTCTCTAAAGTGTCATCTAATTATGCTTTAAAGTTGTGATTGTACATAAGGTGCTCAGATAAAATTTACTGAGGCCACAACTGCGATGAAACTATATACCTTGTGTCAGCAAACAACTGAATCAGTTGCACAGTTGTGTCCAACTCATTGTGACTCCATGGACTATGCAGCCCGTCAGGCTCTTCTGTCTGTGAAGTTTTCCAGGCAATAATACTGGAGTGGGTGGCCATTTCCTTCTCCAGGGGATCTTCCCAACCTAGGGATTGACCTGTGTCTCTTGCATCTCTTGCATTGGCTGTCAGGTTCTTTACCAGCTGAGCCACCAGGGAAGCACTCATCAGCAAACAAGGCTAAATTCAAAATAATAGGAATGTAAGGTTGTGTGTGATCATAGCTGTACTTAGACTCTCAAGTCATTCACATGAAAAATGTCAACCCTTCACTAGCTTTTATTATCAAATGTTATTTTAGTCATAGCGTTATAACAGCCTTTGCTAAAACAAAGACAAAAACTGGGCAACACATTTTTGTTACAACTTCATTTAACTTAGTAATTAAAAAATAAAGTAAAAAGCAGGGATACAATATTATTGTTAAAGCTCAGCGATTGAAATAAGTAATGTTGAAAGAATCCTATATTATACTTCTAAAGAAAGGTATGTTCAGATTAATAAAAATAACTTTAGAACTTGCTGTACTATGTACTGATACCCTAATTTAGTAATTAAAAATGTTCATTTAACAACAAACAAGGTGTGGGGACAGGGTCAAGGATGGTAGGGTCAAAGGGATAAGACAGGAGTTACAGAACTTTCAGGTGTTCAAAACAACGCTTCATTGTTTTGTTAAAAGTATTATAGACTTCAAACACACATTACATAGTCTTCAAATTTAAAAAGTATCTATCACAATTTACAATCTTATTAACGTTTTCATCCATTTTTGTATTATTTGACTCCAGGAGTATTATTAACCAAGGGTTATGTATGGATGAAATGACAATGTCCTCTACATATTTGAACCTTTCTCCTTTTTAATAAAGATAGTGATTCTTATGTAAAGCAGAAATATTACAACTGTTTATCATTTTTAAAAATCGTTCAGTTCAGTCGCTCAGTCATGTCCAACTCTTTTCGACTCCATGAGTCGCAGCACGCCAGGCCTCTCTGTCCATCACCAACTCCTGGAGTTCACTCAAACTCACCTCCATTGAGTCGGTGATGCCATCCAGCCATCTCATTCTCTGTCGTCCCCTTCTCCTCCTGCCCCCAATCCCTCCCAGAATCAGAGTCTTTATTCCAGTGAGTCAGCTCTTCGCATGAGGTGGCCAAAATATTGGAGCTTCAGCTTTAGCATCAGTCCTTCCAATGAACACCCAGGACTGATCTCCTTTAGAATAGACTGGTTGGATCTCCTTGCAGTCCAAGGTACTCTCAAGAGTCTTTTCCAAAACCACAGTTCAAAAGCATCTATTCTTCGGCGCTCAGCTTTCTTCACAGTCCAACTTTCACATCCATACATGACAACTGGGAAAACCATAGCCTTGACTGGATGGACCTTTGTTGGCGAAGTAATGTTTCTGCTTTTTAATATGTGGGGTGAAAAACAAAAAATTTTGGAATATATGAATTTTTCAGCTTTATTGAGATCTAACTGACAAAAAAATTGCCAGATGTTTAAAATTACATCTGAAGCAACTTAGCATGCACACACACATGTGATGATTTGATATATGTGTACACTGAGACTACAAATTTCAAAAAATTAGAATGATAGATATGTTTGTCCTTTAAGCTATTCAAGAATGTGGATTTTTAATACTGATGTGAGAAGCAGGCAAAAAGATTTAATTTATAATGTGTTCAGGTAGTTTTAGGTGTTAATCAAATTAATTATAGAGAGATATTTGAAGAATTCTGGAGAAAGTCAGGAAGGGTTCAGTTAAGCTACATCTGAGTTTAAATTTGAGGTGTAGATCTCTGAGAATATATGAGCATTTAGTATTCAGTATTCTGTTTTAAAATTTGAAGTTTCATAAAAGAGTTATGTCCTTTTATAGATTCAAATAAATTTTATATATTGCACAGAATTGTACTTCATGCATCCTGGGTTCCACTTATTTTTTTTTCAGAATGTTAGAGTTATATGATTTTGTGAATATAGTTTCTGCTTGATTTAGTTTACTTCTCTTGACTGATGAAGATACTGTTCTGTTAGATATTTGATATCTCAGAAACATGCTGAAATTCACAAATCAATATTGGCCTCAGAAGACTAGATTATGATTTCTAGTTTTAAAAATCTGTGACTTTTCTAAGATTGTGATTTTATTTCCTTCATTTAACTCAGTGGGTCTTTAAAATTGAAGATTCTCTTGATCTTAGCACTCTTACAGTTTGCATTTTCTGTTTCAATCACTCGATAGTTTAAATTTAAATGAATTTGTTGAAATTCCTTGAATAAATAAGGAATATATCTTTTTCTCTTGCAGTTTTAATTTTAATGTTTAGGATATCTATATCTGATAGATAAATCCACTTCATCAGTCATTAGAGACAAAAAATTGAGCATCACAGAATGTTGAAGCTATAGAGAGTCTTGATTTAAGAAAGCCTTTCAGTATATTTCTCCAGCTGCTTTCTGTGACCAAACATTTGGACATTTGACTATATTAGAATAAGTATAGTATATGTACCCTACCTGTTTTTTACCAAGTATTTACCAATACAAGGTGAAGTGAAGTGAAGTGAAGTGAAGTTGCTCAGTTATGTCCGACTCTTTGCGACCCCATGAACTGTAGCCCACCAGGCTCCTCCATCCATGGGATTCTCCAGGCAAGAATATTGGAGTGGGTTGCCATTTCCTTCTCCAATACAAGGTAGCAGTCACTAAATGGGTATCAAGTACTTATTCATATGCTTAATCACTCCCTCCTCCATATAATGCTATGGATCTGTTTTACAAATGTAGATGAAACCCTTTCAACATAAGTATTAGTCCAGCAGACCAATAATTCTATATTATTTCAACAAATATTTTCTTTTCATGTCATTGCAAATCTATCATCTATGGGAAGTGAACACAAAAATGTCTCAAGTTATGGCCATTCCTGCTCTCTACCGATTATGTGAAGTGTCTAAATTGGTAAACTTTTTTTGGCTTAAAATATTAATTTAGTCATTCCTCTATGACTAAAAGTGGCATTTGGAGGCCACTTTTGTTCCATCGTGTGGTTGTTCAGTCACTAAGTTGTGTCTGACTCTTTGCAGTGCCATGGACTACAGCCCTCCAGCTTCTGTGTCCTTCACAATCTCCCTTAGTTTCCTCAAACTCACGTCCATTGAGTTGGTGATGCCATCCAACCATTTATCCTCTGTGGTCCCCTTTTCCTCCTGCCCTCATCCTTCACAGCATCAGGTTCTTTTCCAATGTGCCAGCTCTTTACATCAAGTGGACAAAGTATTGGTTCTTCAGCATCAGTCCTTCTAGTGAATATTCAGGGTTGATTTCCTTTAGGATTGACTGGTTTGATCTCCTTGCTGTCCAAGGGACTCTCAAGAGTCTTTTCCAGCACCACAGTTTGAAAGATCAATTCTTTGGCGCTCAGCCTTCTCCATGGTCCAATTCTCACATCCATACATGACTACTGCAAAAACGATAGCTTTGACTACACAGACCTTTGTTGGCAACACAATGTCTTTGCTTTTTAATAAAGACTAGATTTGTCATAACTTTCCTTCCAGGCAGCAAGTATCTTTTCGAATGTTGAGTTTTAAGCCAGGTCTTTCACTCTCTTTTTTCACCCTCATCAAAAAGCTCTTTAATTCCTCTTGACTTTCCACCAATAGAGTAGTGTCATCTGCATATCTGAGATTGTTGATAAATCTCCCAGTCTCTTGATTCTAGCTTGTGATTAATCCAGCCTGCATTTTGCATGATGTACTCTGCATATAAGTCAAATAAACAGTTTGGTAGTATACGGCCTTGACATACTCTTTTTCCCAGTTTTTAACCAGTCCATTATTCCATATACTGTTCTAACTGTTGCTTCTTGCCCTGCATACAGGTTTCTCAGGGGACAAGTAAGGTGTTCTGGTATTCCCATCACTTTAAGAATTTTCCACAGTTTTTTGTGATCCATACAGTCAAAGGCTTTAGCATAGTCAATGAAGAAGATGCTTTTTTTTCTGGAATTATCTTGCTTTCTCAATGATCCAACAGATATTGGCTATTTGATCTCTGATTCCTCTGCCTTTTCTAAATTCTGTTGGTACATTTGGAAGTTCTCAGTTCACATACTGCTGAAGCCTAGCTTGACGAATTTTGAGCATTACCTAGCTAGCATATGAAATGAACACAGTTGTGCAATAGTTTGAACATTCTTTGGCATTGCCCTTCTTTAGGATTGGAATAAAAACTGACCTTTTCTAGTCCCATGGCCACTGTTGAGTTTTCCAGATTTACTGACATATGAGTGCAGCACTTTAACAACATCAACTTTTAGCATTTGAAACAGCTCAGCTGGAATTCCATCACCTGCACTAGCTTTGTTCATAATAATGCTTTCTTAGGCCCACTTTACTTCACACCAGAGGATGTCTGGCTGTAGGTGAGTGACCACACCATTGTGGTTATCCGAGTCATTAAGACTTTTTTTGTATATATATTGTGTTATTGCCACCTCTTTTAATCTCTTCTTAGCCATTTCTGTCCTTTATTTGCCCATCCTTGCATGAAATGCTCCCTTGGTATCTCCAGTTTTCTTGAAGAGATCTCTAGTCTTTTCCGTTGTTTTGTTTTCCTTTATTTCTTTGCATTGTTCACTTAAGAAGGCTTTCTTCTCTCTCCTTGCTGTTCTCTGGAACTCTGCATTCGGTTGGGTATGTCTTTCCCTTTCTCCTTTGCCTTTCATGTCTCTTCTTTTCTCAGCTGTTTGTAAGACCTCCTCAGACAACCACTTTGCCTTCTTGTATTTCTTCGTTCTGTAGACTATGGTTCATTTCCAAAGACAAGACAAGAAGTTTATAGGGGTCAGGTAATCTCTGCACTTACTAGAAAAGCCTTGGAATGGCAGATATCAATGACTTTAGAATATCAGAGAGAAAGAGAAAAGTTGAATTAGAACAGCAAGAAAAGGACAGGATAGATAATGTGGAGTAAATGAGCTGGTTATTGGGAAGTCAAGATGAAAGTGTAGAAAAGTGTATGCAACCTTCATAGGGTCCTCAGAATTTTGGATTGTGTGCAGATTCATGATTTATAGATGAGCAGGGCTATTTATAGATGCTGCAATGGGTAGTATTGGCAACATTCTATTGCAAAGTTGTTTTTCCCCTACAAAATTTTATATATTGACTGTTATTGTCACTTTGCCAAACTACATTTTTTTAAATTGAAGCCACTTATAGCACACATAATGAAAATTAATTATAAAAATAACCATTAATGAGAATTTTGAAATCTGAGAACACTTAGGAAAAGTCCTGTAGTTATGCAATTGCACTAGGAACCAATAAAGCAGTAATTTTCTAGAATATATTTATTTTCAATATCTCATTTATGTGAAAACATACTGAAATATTGTTTATGATATGGCATCAATTTCCACATATATATATCCCAGTGATTATTTATGTAGTAATCATTCCCTAAATTATTAAATATTAGATATCTATGCAAAGGCAATAGCAAGCCACTCCAGTACTCTTGCCTAGAAAATCCCATGGATGGAGGAGCCTGGTAGGTTGCAGTCCGTGGGGTCGCTAATGGTTGGACACGACTGAGCGACTTCACTTTCACACATTGGAGAAGGAAATGGCAACCCACTCCAGTGTTCTTGCCTGGAGAATCCTAGGGACGGGGAGCCTGGTGGGCTTCCATCTATGGGGTCACACAGAGTCGGACACGACTGAAGTGATGTAGCAGTAGCAATGCAAAGAGAATGTGATAAGGAATACAAATGATTGAAAATAGAATTCCAAATTATTGACAGAACATGTTATATTCTTTTAGAGATTATTCCAAAAAAATCAATAATGGCTTTTGTGGAATAAAAGCCCATTTCCATGTTTATCAATGAGTCTCCTTTTTACTAACCTTTTTTCCTCATCAAGTCTCCATTTATTTGGAATATTTAAGGGACGTCTCAACATAGTTAATACTGTGTGATGAAATGATAAAAATTGTGAATTTCAGCACCTGCATCCTTTTTGAGAGGAGTTAGAAAACCACATGGGCCTTAAAATCCATATATTTATTTATAAAATCCAGTTTGTTCCTAAATTCCTTGATGTTTCTCACTGGAGCCTTATTTACAGTACTTGTTTTATAAATAATCAAGGTTGAATATATTTTTTTCTGAGAAATTAACTTCTTATTAAAGTTGGCAGATACATAATGGTTTTTCTGGTTTTCTGGACAGGCTCCCCTTTTTCACCTGGAATCGCACAGATCTGAGAGAGGAAGGGGCAGATGTCCCTTTGATCCCAGCTCCTCCTTCATCTCCACTTTAATAGGTAAATTTCATGGCTACAGACATCAGGTAGTATCATATTGATTATGAAACTTCAGTTAGAGTCTTTGGTATTCCTTCATATACGTTGCTGTGTCATAGTTATTTATTGGTGCTGGGAGCAAGGATATTAATTTTCAAGCCATGCTCACTTGAGCCAGCTTTACTCGTGTAAGTACAGTGCTATGAAGTTACAGGGTGTGTCATCCAGAAAACACAAATTGTCAATACCTGCTAGAAGGTATTTTGTATTGTCATTTATTGTTCACAAAATACAATTATGTAAATACTTTATAAAAATATTGCTAGAGGAATTAAACTATTTTAACATATGTCTATTCTTTCTGTTTTAATTATTCTTTATGAGAACTTCTAATAGTCTTTTCCTGGTGCCTTTCTCTGTATCAGTAGAATTCAGCAGAAAGTCATCTCAGTTTAGAACTTGAGTCACTTATTTATATTCCTATTATTTTAAAATGTATGCCATAGAGGTTGACTGACTCAAACTGTGTCCACATTGGAATAATAGAACAAAACTGGCCATGTCAGATCTAGTTTTCAATTGGGTTTCAGTTGAATTAGATGAGATTCATGAAAACCTCACTTAAATCTCAGAATAAGACTTTTTCTTTCCCCATTGATGAATCATCAAAATATGATCAATTAATGCTTGATTTAGAGTTGATGCAAATGTTCCTGGATATTCTAGAGAAAACACATTCCCTGAATGTACTCCAGACATTTGATTCCAATTGGCCTTGCACCCCATTCCTGCTTCCCCACCATGCCTACATGGTTCAGTTCAGTCGCTCAGTCGTGTCCGACTCTCTGCGACCCCATGAATCACAGCACGCCAGGCCTCCCTGTCCATCACCAACTCCCGGAGTTCACTCATGTCCAAATGAGTACAGCTTTTATATATATGTATATTTACTTGTAGAACAAAAATCTTGTTAGCTTTAATCAGTAGGGACGTTTAATTTACTTCAGTTTCATAATTTGAAAGACCTATTAATGAGAACTTCACAAAGTAATTAGTTCTTCAGGAGCTTTAATAAAGAGGTATTTTTAAAGAATGTAAAATTTTAAAGAAAACACTAAGATATCCTGAGTTCCTTGACTTACCCGTGTGTGTGTGTGTGTGTGTGTGTAAACACAGTATGGAGAAGGGAGATTTTAAATATGGGAATAGAGTTGCTTAAGTCAATTTGGACTTAGTTGGAATCAAGCCTTAAGAGTTCCACTTTTGTAGAATGCCAGATCCACAAGTGTTAGAAATTCCTAGTAGGTTGGCAGCATATGAATTAAAATATATACATTTGATAGACTCATATAATTTTTCTAATGTTTTATTGATTTTTGTACCTTCATAGACTTAAGATTTGAATATGTCTAGAGGAGTGAGACTGTCTTATCTTTCTTTTACCATACAATATATCGCACAGAAGAGTCTCCTATGAATATTCTTCTTTAGTTGCTGAATCTTTTGTGACCTTCATGGACTGTGGCTTGCCCGGCTCCTCTGTCCATAGGATTTCTGAATGAAATATAAGTGTTCCTAAACAAACAAACCAAAAACAAATTAGGGGATAGTATTCACAAGAACCTTATAAAGGGTGTTGAAAGTCAAAAATTACACAGTAGGCACTCCTCTGGTAAAATCCTAAGACAATTAGAACACCATTTATTTTTAACATTTTTTTAACATGGTTAAAAATAACTTTTTTTAATCCATCCCACCACTCTCCACTCAGCCTTTCTGGAGCTTGTTTATGCGTGAAACCAGAAATTTAAAATTGAATTTTTTAAGAGGGGAAATATTACTGGAGGGACATTTCCAAGTGAGTTTCATTGGACTTCCAAATCAAATTACACTATGCTAAAATGTGAAGTGTTTGCCATCTGGGTGACTGTTTCACTTATTTAGAAGAAAAATCGAATCTTGAGAGTCCTCCAAGCTAAACACAAAAGTTATAGAATAACCCCTCCAAAGAGAAGAAATAAAAATATAATTCTTCTAATTTATCCACTAGCTTTCATCTCAAAGTACCTTTGAGAGATCATTCACTTACTGTGGATATGCAGCAGCCACTGGGATGGAAATCTGATAACCTTTGTGAGCCAGCAACTCTTTAAAAGACAGGAAGTAGAAATAATTCACTCAGATGAAAAAGCAGCAGGAATTTGAGTTGGAAAAAATGGAGCTACCTGAGTTGGAAATTGGCAGTCTCGGCGCAGCTTACTCTTGACAGGGAAAGAATGCATTAATGTGGTATTTTATGACCATATATGTTCTCTACTGTTGGGTTAAGACAGGACTTCAGCAAAAAGATGGCCATGGTTAGACCATTTCTGCTTCTGTGTTAATTATAGGTCACACTTAACTTTTAATGCCTGTTCACATTAAGATTCACTTTCATGATTTAAAAAAAACAAAAACAAAAACTCTGTAACCATACTCATAAAACTAACAAAGTCCTGAAAGAAAAAACATCCTCACGAATCAGAATTTCTCATAATATGTTAACTTTAGATACAAATTTTATTTTATTTAACTTAAATTCAGTTGACTTAAGATCACATGGAATAAAAGCTTACTGAAAAACCAAATAAGGAATAAACATTATTTGCTAGGTGATAGACAAGTTAATGAACATTTTATTAAATTTACGGTCTAATTTAGAATGGAAACGTTAGTAACTGAAAACGATTCTGTGTGAAGCAAGATTTAAGGAGTAAAACAAGCTCCTTGTTGAGCCGTGTCTGTATGTTCAGAAGCCAATCAAGATGAAATCATACATTAATTAGGCTTGCTTTTTAAACCCTACTTTGTATTAGCATAATTTATCATGGTGGCATATAAATTCATATCACAGGTGCAATATTTCTGTATGTTTAGCCACATTTCCCCCCTACTGTGATCTCTAATATTACATATAAAAGGGACTTAAATAAATATCTGAAGGCAAGGCATTACAGTCTGTTTTTAAAAATAGTTTGTTGAAATAATGAATTACTTAGTAAATTGAATTGCTGTATTACTTGTCTGTACCTTTCGAGTCAAGCAAAGATACTGAGAACTTACCTTGCCACTAAAAATTATTAAGTTTGCTGGCTGGCCAACCAAAACTCAGGGAATAATTTCATTGTGTCATATGTCGTTTTGGTCAGGAAGTAAAAACTACTAGCTGGCTTCTTTTTTTTTTTTTTAATCAGTTTACATTTGAGGTAAATGTAAATTTGCATGTAAATGTACATTTGCAATATTCTCTTCATTAAGTAACTTTAGAATTTCTTTGATAGTTTGTCCACTCAATTCTATTGTTCTTTTTTTTAAAAAAGTTTCATTCTGACTCAGATTTTTATTGCCAATTCTAGGTGTAATTTAATACATACCATACTTGAAGTGTCTAAAGTATGCTAATGTACATGTTACTAATATTTGGGGGAGAACCACTTAGATTTGTCAGGTACCTTTTCACACTTTGCTTTGAAAGTGTTAGCTTTGTTGTTAGAAGTTATTAGGATACTTAAAGTTAAAGACTTACAAATTTTATGTCAACATATAATCATGAATGAGATATTTCAGTCTCTGAAATTTTCTTTCCACACTTTTTACGTCCCATGTTACATTTTTCAGCAATAAGATTATACAAGTTTATAGCTACTGAGATTTTGTTCCCACACTTTTGTTTATCGTGAGACCTTTGTGAATATATACCCTCATTACAAATTCTGTAAACTAAAGGTCAATGTCGATTGAAGGAAAGTGAGTCAGAATTCATTCAGGGAAAATTTAAGTGATTATTTCAAGCTCTTAATATTATTAAAACCTTTTTTTTATATAAATAAAAGCTTCTATTTGATTAACTATATATTCAGGGTAGAATTATAAATGAATAGTTCTGGCACAAAATAGGACTTCATAAATATTAGAAAAATAAATGAAATCATCGAGATGAAGGTAAAATATGTCTTTATGATTACCACCTCTATAAACATAGTAAGTGAATGTGCTGATTCATTTCTTGAATTCAGCCCAACTGTGTAGACATCTACTTCCTTACCATAAACTACTGTGAATTTTTCTCACTAAACAATTAAAAACCTATATTTACAACATGGTGAGCAAAAACACTGATTAATAATCCTGTCTTTGAACTAAGCTTTTGATAAGTTTGATAAAATATTAAGGGAATGAAGTATGTTTCACTAAAACTTCAATTAGAGTATTTATTGTAAAAAAGGAGTTGTGTAGAAAAGTATTTTAATTATTCATTTTTCACAAGCTGGAATCAAGATTGCCAGGAGAAATATCAATAACCTCAGATATGCAGAAGACACCACCCTTATGGCAGAAAGTCAAGAGGAACTAAAAGCCTCTTGATGAAAGTGAAAGAGGAGAGTGAAAAAGTTGGCTTGAAGCTCAACATTCAGAAAACTAAGATCATGGCATCTGGTCCCATCACTTCATGGGAAATAGATGGGGAAACAATGGAAACAGTGTCAGACTTTATTTTGAGGGGCTCCAAAATCACTGCAGATGCTGATTGCAGCCAGGAAATTAAAAGACGCTTACTCCTTGGAAGGAAAGTTATGACCAACCTAGATAGCATATTAAAAAGCAGAGACATTACTTTGCCAACCAAGGTCCATCTAGTTTTCCCGTGGTCATGTATGGATGTGAGAGTTGGACTGTGAAGAAAGCTGATCGCTGAAGAATTGATGCTTTTGAACTGTGGTGTTGGAGACTTGAGAGTCCCTTGGACTGCAAGGAGATCCAACCAGTCCATTCTAAAGGAGATCAGTCCTGGGTGTTCATTGGAAGGGCTGATGCTAAAGCTGAAACTCCAGTACTTTGGCCACCTCATGTGACGAGTTGACTCTCTGGAAAAGACTCTGATGCTGGGAGGGATGGGGGATGGGAGGAGAAGGCGACGACAGAGAATGAGATGGCTGGATGGCATCACCAACTCAATGGACATGAGTTTGAGTGAACTCCGAGAGTTGGTGATGGACAGGGAGGCCTGGTGTGCTGTGATCATGGGGTCGCAAAGAGTTGGACACGACTGAGCGACTGAACTGAACTTAGAATTATTTACAATGAATTTGTTTTTGTATTTTTCCAGCTCAAATGATATTCTTCTTTTCTTTCTTACAAACAGTTATTTGTAGACAGTCTTTGGGGCTGAAACTTTTAGGGACAGATACTAGAAGAAAATAGAGTCTCTTTGTTCATAAATTAAAACTGTTAAATAACAAGCTTCTTGAGGAGCAAAAATGCAATGTTATTCATGTAAAGACTAATAGCTTTTTCTTTCTTTTGCACTATTTTCCCTGAAGCATTTTTGAAAAATCAGTATTTCATCCCGAGGTTTTCTTTAAATTGCATTTCATAGTTTTCATAAACTAAAAGTTTTAGATATATTCTCTTGTTAATTCATTATGCCATTCTTTGGTTCAACAAATGCTTATTGAGCATCTTCTGTGGTCTAAACACTGTGTAAGATACTGGTGACAAAAGAATATAGCAACATCAAGAAGTCTGCAGTCTAGTGAGAAATAATGTCAAACACAGAATACTATAAGAAATATGATAGAAATAGACATGAGGGCTGTGGAGGTACTGGGAACTACTAAAGTAACACAGGTTTGGTCAGGGAAGACTTCATTTACCTGGGCCATGGTCAGATAAATGGGGAGTAAAGCAGGAAGCAGGGAGGTAGAGAATTCCAGGCAAAAACAAACAAATATAAGGGCAGCAGAGAGGGGACTTCCTAAGTGGTTCAGTGGGTAAAGAATCTGCCTGCAATGCAGAAGATATGAGTTCGATGCTTGGGTCAGGAAGATCCCCTGGAGGAGGGCACGGCAACCTACTCCAATATTCTTGCTTGGAGAATCTCACGGACAGAGAAGCCTGGCAGCCAGCTGAAGTCCATAGGGTAGCAAAGAGTCTTTTAAAACTGAAGCAACTTAGCATTCACACATAGAGAAGCATGACAACCTCAGGAAATCACTCATACATCTCTCTGATTCTCCAAATAACTGAGGCAGTGAGATTCTGAACAGTTGGCCACAAATCACAGATTTGGGGCTGGGGGCTTAGTTTGCCAGGTTTCCAGGGCAGAAGTTTCCACTCTTATCCTGTCTGTACACAGAGACTAATGTTGAACATGACAATGATAAGTTACATTCACCTGTCAAAATACCCTGCAGATGTGTTTTAGTTTTTAATTATAACCGCACTTGACCAACTAAGATTAACATAGCATCAGTTACCATCAGAAATCATTGTTATAACAATGAAAAATAATACATGGCTCACAAATCAAGTTGGCTATTTGTATTCAGAATATCAAAATAAATGCCAGTTAAATGTATGGCCAAGTTCATACGTGTATTAAATGTCTCCATAGACACAGAAAACTAAAAATTTGAGTAGTTCTGTTCTTCTCATTGAAGCTCTAAAACATATTTTACTATTTGTATTAAACATATTTATTTTTAATCTATGAAAGTTTGAATTATCCAGATACTATCTTTATGCTCTATAAAATAGCAAAATATTGATTCATAAATTTTCTCTGTACAAAATGGTTATGATTTTTATGTTTTCAGCTAGAAATTGTATATTTGCTATAAGTAGTATCAATATTTATAATAATATTGTTTTTTTCTCATTTAATTACTATTAGTTAACATTTGTGCCTAAAGCTTTATTCTAATTTATTATTTTTCATTAAAGTGTTTATTATTTTCTTGGGAAAGTATTTTACCAAAAATCATTTTTATCTGTTACTATGAATTTATTTTGTTCTTTGTAGTGATAATATAATATGAAAGGAGAACCTTTCCATTCTGAGGAAAATCTAATGTTTCTAACAGAAACACATTTGTTTCAGTTTATATAGCATATAGTTTTTAGCACCTGTCTAGCTTCTTTGAAGTTTAAATCATACAGTTCATATTGTGTTATTTGAATTGTTCACAAGCCATTTTCTTTTATCTGAGTACAAAAAGGGAAATTGGGTAAATTGGTAATATATCATCTTTTCCTTTTTGCAGATAACCTGCCCTCTGTATGTATGTGTGCATACACACACAAGTACACACACACACACACATTTGGTATCATATGGCTCCATCTAGTGGCTGCATGCAAAATTTCTTTGTTAAATTTGTAGAATTGATAAAAATTAGTATTAATAGAACTTGGAAACTGTTCAAATTGGGATAAGTGCAACAAAATTGATGTGAAATAAAATAAAGATTATTTTCCATAATAACATTTTCACATATAAAAATTCTATAAATATTTTAGGAAATTAAAGTACATTAAAATCTTAAGAAGTATGAAACAGTTATGATTTTAAAGAAAAAACATTTTTGGTGCCTGTTATGCATTAAACATTCATCCTGGCCATATTAGAAAAATAAGTTCTGTTTAGGACAGTTTTACAAAATGACCTTTATAGTTTATTATTATTATTTTCATTGAAGTATAGTTGATTTATATACATGTATATGTTCTTTTTCAGATTCTTTTCCATTATGAGTTATTACAAAATACTGATTATAGTTCCCTATGTTATACAGTAGATCCTTGCTGTTTATTTTGTATATAGTAATGTGTGTCTGTTAATCCCAAATTCCCAATTTATCCCACACCTCTTTCCCCTTTGGTAACTATAAATTTGTTTTTTATGTCTGTCGGTCTATTTCTGTTTATAAATAAGTTCATTTGTATCATTTTATTTTTAGGTTCCACATATAAATGGTATCATATGATATTTATCTGTGTCTAACTTACTTCACTTTGTATGAATATCTCTTAAATTCATCCGTGTGAAATGGCCTTTATATTTTATGTAGAAGCTATAACCAAGTACAATATATATTTTTTTAAATTTCAGAAAAACCCTTGCTCTGGTGGTTCAGCAGTCAGTTAGCTCTTTTATGGGTCAACTTATTCATTTATTCCATAGAGTTGATGATCCCCAAAGCCTTTTAGTGAATTCAGCATGACTCTCTTTTATCTGTGTTCAAGTAGTGCAGGAATCCCATGGTTCATATCTCTAACCACTGAGTGCATTTTATCTCAAAATATTCTTTGTCCACATATGGATATGAAAATTCTAGTGAAGATAACACTGATTGATGCAAGTTATGTTCTTCCTCCCACCCTTTCTAGTTCCAAAGAACTTGCTTACATATGATTTCTGATATAACTCTTTTATACCAAATTATATTTTAAGTCCAGATACAAAGCATCTTTATTTTTTAGCTTTTGTTATTTTTCTTATTACACTTCTCACTTAGCATACATTGAATATATGTGATTAACTTAAAAAATACAGCTCATTTTTAAGTTCATTGTCTTGAAAATTTTCAAATACAAATAAAAATTGAGAGAAGTAAAAATTTATACCATTTACCTTGACTCACCAACTCCTACCAATATCCAATATCCTACCACATTTGCTTCTGTAACTCCTGTCTCTCTCTTTCTCTTATATAATATAATATAACATAACACAATATTATATATGTATATAGTTTAAAAGTGAATTCCTTTGTGGGAAATCTGAATTTCATCTGATTGTATCCTAATATAATTTTAAAGTATCCATAGAGGATTTTGTGAACCAAACAAAATCATTTATGGTTTTACTCACGTTTTTATAAATGAAAACTAGTTTACTGTAGTAACATTTATAAAAACTTATTTTTCTTTTTATTTAGGTCCCATTTGTTTATTTTTGCTTTTATTTCCAATATTCTGAGAGGTGGGTCTTGGAGGATCCTGCTGTGATTTATGTCAGAGAGTGTTTTGCCTACGTTCTTCTCTAGGAGTTTTATAATTTCTGGTCTTACATTTTGCTCTCTAATCCATTTTGAGTTTATTTTGGTGTATGGTGTTAGGAAACTATAAGTAAGGTGAAAAGACAGCCTTCAGAATGGGAGAAAATAATAGCAAATGAAGCAACTGATAAAGGATTAATCTCCAAAATATACAAGCAGCTCCTGCAGCTCAATTCCAGAAAAATAAATGACCCAATCAAAAAATGGGCCAAAGAACTAAACAGACATTTCTCCAAAGAAGACATAAAGATGGCTAACAAACACATGAAAAATGCTCAACATCCCTCATAATCAGAGAAATGCAAATCAAAAGCACAATGAGATACCATTTCACACCAGTCAGAATGGCTGCTATCCAAAAGTCTACATGCAATAAATGCTGGAGAGGGTGTGGAGAAAAGGGAACCCTCTTACACTGTTGGTGGGAATGCAAACTAGTACAGCCACTATGGAGAACAGTGTGGAGATTCCTCAAAAAACAGGAAATAGAACTGCCATATGATCCAGCAATCGCACTCCTGGGCATAAACACCGAGGAAACCAGAATTGAAAGAGACACGTGTACTCCAATGTTCATTGCAGCACTGTTTATAATAGCCAGGACATGGAAGCAACCTAGATGTCCATCTGCAGATGAATGGATAAGAAAGCTTTGGTACATATACACAATGGAGTATTACTCAGCCATTAAAAAGAATGCATTTGAACCAGTTCTAATGAGGTGGATGAAACTAGAGCCTATTATACATAGTGAAGTAAGCCAGAAAGAAAAACACCAATACAATATACTAACACATATATATATGGAATTTAGAAAGATGCAAATGATAACCCTGTATACAGGACAGCAAAAGAGACACAGATGTATAAAACAGTCTTTGGGACTCTGTGGGAGAGGGTGAGGGTGGGATGGTTTGGGAGAATGGCATTGAAACGTGTATTATTGTATATGTGAAATGAATCACCAGTCCAGGGTTGATGCATGTTACAGGATGCTCGGAGCTGGTATGCAGGGATGACCCAGAGGGAGGATAAGGGGAGGAAGGAGGTGGGAGGGGGGTTCGGGAGGGGGAACTCATATACACCCGGGGCGGATTCATGTCAGTGTATGGTAAAACCAACCAATATAATATTGTAAAATAATTAGCCTCCAATAACAATTTAAAAAAAAACTTATTTTTCTTGTAAGTTTTAAAATTCAATGTATTTATCAGTTTTTTTTTCTAAATCTAGTATAATAAAAGCAAGAATCTTTACTTTTAAAAAAATTTAATTTTTTGGCCATGCCCTACAGCATGTGGGATCTTAGTTCCCCAAACAAGGATCGAACCTGCACCCCCTGCATTGGAAACACAGAGTCATAACCCTGGACAGCCATGGGAGTCCCTCATCTTTATTTTTAAGCTTCCTTACAGTGTGTCCTATTTGCAACTCAGTTGCTTACTTTCCCAAATTTGAAATCATAGAAATATATTTATTCTGTTCAAATTTTTTAAAGTTTTAAAGGCCTTAATTTAGAGAATACTCTTTATACATATTGAACCAATTTTAAATATAGCAAATAAAGTTTATAAATATGACACTCAATTTTTCTTAAAATCTGTGAAAACTTGATCACATTTTTATACCTGTAACTTTAATAATTCTAACTCTATAATGAGTATACAACTAAATGTATTAAATTGGGAATAAAATTAATTTGAATTATCTTGAACTTAAAAGCACTTTAAATAGCCTATGGACACATTCCAGATTTAACAGAAAAGCATTCATACTTTGAGTTTAGTATACTTATCATCTCCATATTTTAGAACCTAACCTGAGTTACATGACGCTCATGAAGGAAGTAATTTTATCACCCTAAATGGAGGTTGTTGTTTCCAGTGATCTGTTGCTATCATCTGCTTCATGGCCAGAGATTTTTGCCCAAGACAAAATTCAAGTTGCATATGCCCATAACAATCCTTCTGGCCTCAGTTGAAGGGCACACTCATTACGTTTTGTTGTCAGTTTGACAAAAGAGGACTTCACATCCCTGTGCTTGAGAGGTTTTGATCTTTCTGGAAACCTAGTTTTATCTTTTTTTTTTTCTGTTAATTTATTTTTCTCTTATCATGAGCTATTTTTTTGTCTTTTTTTCAGGCTGGTCCCAAAGACATACAGTAATTTCTTGAGATCCTGCATATATTTGTGTATTCCTTGGTCTGATTTAAGTCTGTGATCTTCACCACATGTTACAGCTAGCTTCATTTATTCTGTTGACTGCCCGATTAAATCACGAACTCTTTCTATCGTTTCTATCTAAATGAAACACTTACAAATTAAATGACAACTAATTAAATTATATACTACTTTGTCAGACTTTGTGGTTCCTGCACTAAAGTCATGTTAGTGGAAGTAATTTCTTACTACAAGAAATATTTGAATTAACTGAGTCACATATAATACCAACACTAATTCTTTCAATGTGAAAATTGAAAGAAGTTTATTAAAATACCATAAAGTCAGCTTATTTATCAACTGATCCTATAGGTCTTAGCATATGCCCCTAAATGCTTTACTCTTAACAACAATTTTGGGTGCTGTTCCTATGTGTAAATGTGGAAACTGAGGCAAAGAGGTTAAGCAACTTGTCCAAGGTCACACATCTAGTAAGTGGTAGTGTCATGATTCAAACCCTGGCTATCTTTGACTGCACCTTTCCTGCTCTGTACTGTAGTGTTGATTTTTTAAGGCCATATACACGGTAAACCTAGATATGTTTATTGCAGTTGTGGTTTTATATGTTGTCATCGGGCTTCCCTGTTAGCTCAGCTGGTAAAGAATCCACCTACAAAGTGGGTGATCTGGGTTCAATCCCTGGTTTGGAAAGAGCCTCTAGGGGAGAGATTGGCAAACCATTCCAGTATTCTCGCCTAGAGAATCCCCATGGACAGAGAAGCCTGGCAGACTACAGTCCATGGGGTCTCAAAGAGTCAGACACGACTGACTAAGCGCGGGACAGCATAGCACATTGTCATCAGACCCAGAGACACTCACTTCTCTTTAACTGATGTTTTCATGCAGGTAGCGAATTGTTTGCTGGACTCTACAGTGACTATTGGGGCAGAGACGCTGCCATCTTCAGGAGCCTGGGACGACTGGCTCAGATCCGCACTGAGCATGATGATGAGCGCCTGTTGAAAGGTGGGGTCGAGGAGAAAAGAGTTTATGAATCAGAACTGAAAAGCAAGTCCAGAGCTGATGGGAAACTTGCCATTTTGATAATAATAACAATACAAATATAATTTATAGGTTTTGCAAATTTCTGCTTTTTTTCTTAGCATTAATCCCAGATTAAAATATTTTATGATATATGCATATCATTTTATATAAAAATTGATCAGCTTTATAATAAAACCAAATTACTCTCAGAGCAATACTTAGAAATCAGGATTTTAATGAACAAAGCAAATGTATGCAGAATGAAAACCCCTTTCATACAATAAGTTGTTGTCTCTTGTCAGTTGGTATAATTTTGCATGAATTGATTGCTTTTCTTTGCTTGTTTAATAGAATCACATTGTAGTTTAGAGACAAAATTCTAGGATCATCACAAGGCATTCATTTACATAGAATTCTTTGTAAGAAGTCATGTTTATATTTTGGCACATTGGTATATCTAAGAACTAATATAATTTTATAGTGAATAGTTTCATTATTTTCAACCTTTTTATTAAGCTTTAGAGTGCATAGTCATTATTGTCAACATTTTGTCAATAAAATATTTGACATTCTATATGTCAAAGGTCATTCACTCAGATCCATTCGATTAGAAATACAAAAACTTAAAGTGAATTTTCCACCTTAAAATGATATTCCATGTGGACTAGTAGACAATTTATGAATTTTTTAAAAAGTAATGATAGACTTCTTTACTAAAATATTTTTCATATATTTATATTGACTTTATATGGATAGAGAGACAAATTTATGGAGGGTATCATCATATTGGTCTTAACCTATTCTTTTTGAATTCATTTCAAGTCTATAGTGTATGTTGTTTGAAATCAGATTATTTTCCTTCCTGACTCAGTTACATTTTAAATCCTCTAACACTTCCTTAAAATTGTTGATTTGGAAAGAACATGGAGATATCCACATGATATTAAAATTTAGTACAAAATGTCAAGGAAATATTTTAGGTTTGTTGTAATAACTATTGCATTTTCTTGTGTTTTTTTACTTATCTAGAACCAAAATTTGTAGGTTCTTATATGATCCCTGACAATGAAGACCGAGATGACAACAAAGTGTATTTCTTTTTCACGGAGAAGGCCCTGGAGGCAGAAAACAGTGACCATGCAATCTATGCCCGAGTGGGGCGGCTCTGTGTGGTGAGGACTATCTTCCCCTCTCACTAAGCTTGTTTATCTCACAATTTAATGTCAGGCCTGTGCTCAATTTATAATAGGTTTCTCTTAGGCTCCCTAAAATTGGTATTTAGTGTCTAATCTTTAGATTTCATGTCTACTAAAGTTTAATCTGAAAAGAACTTCACATTTTACTTATCTAGAACCAAAATTTGTAGGTTCTTATATGATCCCTCGGAGAAGGCAATGGCAAGCCACTCCAGTACTCTTGCCTAGAAAATCGCATGGACAGAGGAGCCTGGTGGGCTGCAGTCCATGGGGTCACTACTAGTCGGACACGACCGAGCGACTTCACTTTCACTTTTCACTTTCACACATTGGAGAAGGAAATGGCAACCCACTCCAGTGTTCTTGCTTGGAGAATCCCAGGGACAGCGGAGCCTGGTCGGCTGCCGTCTATGGGGTCGCACAGAGTCGGACACGACTGAAGTGATTTAGCAGCAGCAGCAGCAGCATATGATCCCTGACAATGAAGACCGAGATGACAATAAAGTGTATTTCTTTTTCATGGAGAAGGCCCTGGAGGCAGAAAACAGTGCCCATGCAATTTACACCAGAGTGGGGCGACTCTGTAGACAAGAAGACATGTTATCTTCCCCATTTTCAAAGCCCTATTAAGAAGAAATGGTGTATAATTAGGCTATACTTCTTCCCATACAGAAGTTTAAGCTCTATTTTAAAAAGTTAATTTCACCAAAATCTTTCTAGTTTCCCTAATCCACATTCTAAATAATTTACATAATTATGTTTCAACAATTCAGATGGTTGATTCTATAGGAAAAACATCTATAGTTTGTTGGAATTCAGATAGATGATTTAGTGAATATTCAAAACCAACTGAAGTAGCCTTATATATTGAGAGAATCCTAATAGTATTATAAATGTGAAGTTATTTTAATATTTAAGAATAAATTTAAGATGTTCATATGTACATGTGTGGATGATGGATGTACACACAGACACACATATACACATGTATGTATTTTGTATATGTGTCAAATATATATGCTTGTTATGTGTATGTATGCATGTGTGTTCATATCTCAAACCTTTTTCCTTAAAAGAAGAAAAAACTATGTGTCTATGTCCGACTTTTTGTGACCCCATAGACTGAAGCCTACCAGGCTCCTCTATCCATGGGATTTTCCAGCCAAGAGTAACTGGAGTACGTTGCCATTTCCTACTCCAGAGGATTTTCCCTTCCCAGGGATCGAACCCAGGTCTCCCACATAGTAGGCAGACGCTTTACTGTCTGAGCCACCAGGGAAGTCCGTATTCTGAGATAAGCAGATTATTTATCAATAAGATAACAATAAAAGTTACTGTATCATAAAAGTTACTATTTATTTATGGGCACCTACTCAACTAACATTGCTTCATACCTGGAAACTGTGTTTAATGGGCCACTGTGAAAGCACACTGACAAGGCAGCATGTGTAAGCCTAAAAAAAAGAAAAGGTTTATGAGGAATTGCATCTTTAATATTATTTGAGGAGTATCCCAAAATTTCTACTTAAGTAAAAAAGGTGTAACTCTTGTCATCTTCATGTTTAATGATACAAAATCCATTGTTGGTGGAAGTTCTCTGGGTCCCCATTTACCTGCTTTTTGTTTTTCACAGAATGATATGGGAGGACAGAGAATACTGGTGAATAAGTGGAGCACTTTCCTGAAAGCTAGACTGGTTTGCTCAGTACCAGGCATGAATGGGATTGATACATATTTTGATGAATTAGGTAAATATTATTAGGAGAGTTAAATCTTCCTCTTTGATATATATGCTTCTTTGTATAACCCTCACTGTTTTTTAACATGCATAGAAAACTTGCTTTCCACAGTCCTTGACTTCTAACTTAGAGCAAGTTTTTATTCTCATCTCAGCCAGGTCCACAAGTTGGGGCGAAGGAGTTGCAAAAGCAAAAAGACCCCTCCTTTTAGTTTAGAGTCAGCACCTCTGGCTCCTTCCTTCAAGCCCAGCTCAAAGTCATACTCAGCAGTTCATCCATCTTACTCTGTTGTGATTTGGTCATGGTTGCTTAACTGTATATGGAAATTTATATCATATTATATATAATATGTGTATCATATACATATTATATGTATATCATATTATATATATTATATATATCACCTTAACATAAGATATATCTTAAAATATATCATGGGTTCTAAACTACTTTATGTCACTGTATTTTCTTCACATACCTTGAGGGCTAAACATATTAAGTTAATGCAATGATCTTTAATGTTTCAGAGGATGTGTTCTTGCTGCATACCAGAGATCATAAGAACCCAGTGATATTTGGACTCTTCAACACTACCAGGTAAGAAATTTATATGGTTAGTCAAAGTATCATGAAACAAGAGATGCGTCATCCCTTCACTGTGGATGTAATTGAAAATACTACTGACCAAACTGTTATTCTCACTTTCTATACTTTATAAGTCACCAATTTTCCTTCATTCGTCTGTATTTGCAGTTGTACTTTTTTAAAACCACAATCTCAATCCAAATCCTTATTTCTTTTTGTTTAAAGTACTAGCATCCTCCTCTGCTCAGTATCCTAAGCTCTTCACCCCCAATCTACAACAGAATGATATTTTTTTTTTCCTACACAGTTTTTTGTTTGTTTGCTTGCTTGTTTTAAGGTACTAGTTCCGTGGTATAAAATCTAGGATCATTCTTTCAGTTATTGTATACAGTTGTCTGGGTCAGCCTTTCAAGTCTTTCTATTCACTATTCCCCACTTAAGAATGGAAGTTTTTCCTCTAAGTTCCCTCAAACTCTGCTTTTGACAAGATAATAACCTGTCAGAATCCCAACATCTGGTTTGCCCATCACTACAATTTGCTTTATCTACTTTCTCTTCCAGTACTTGTCAATTACCATCTTCATGAAACACTCCTTGATTCCTAAATCACAGAGTTCACTTCCTCTACTCTGGTTGTCCTGCCCTTCTGTGGATTCTTAGAGAACACACGTTGCTTATTCGCCCTCCATGTTTTAAATTTAAATAAACTACTCAAGTTTAGGACTTAGGATCTGATATTTTTATGTTTTTGTGTTATGTATCCATTGAAGAGTGCTGGAAAAATGAATCAAAGATCATTTCATGTGTCTGATACATGAATGAAAATATGTTATTAGAATCAGTTTGAGTTGAAAGTTTATATATATAATTCCCTGAGTGTCTTTCCAAATAAATCAGAGTGGAGATGAGATGGTTAAAATGAGAAATAAAGAATATACTTCAATTCTCTTGATGGGGATAGAAAAATATTACTCAGTTCCTTATTTGCTTTACATTGACCTTAAACTTTTATGTTGTCATGTATACTTTGTTTGCTTAGGATCTCTCCATAAAAATTTTTTAATTAATTTTTATTGGCATATAATTGCCTTACAATACTTTGTTAGTTTCTACTGTCTAGCAAGAGTTTCCCAGGTGGCTCAGTGGTTTAAAAAAGTCCACCTGCCAATGCAGGTGACATGGGTTCTATCCCTGAATTGGGAAGATCCCTTGGAGAAGGAAATGGCAACCCACTCCAGTAGTCTTGTCAGGGAAATCCCATAGACAGTGGAGCCTGGGGTCACAAAAGAGTTGGACACAACTTAGCAACTAAATAATAACAACTGTACAGCAAAGTGAATTAGTTATATGTATACATAGATCCCCTCTTTTTAAAATTTCTTTCCCGTTTCGATCAGCACAGAGCAGTGTAGAGTTTCCTGTGCTGTACAAGTCTGTTTTCATCTCTAATTTGTATATAGATAGTGTATATATGCCATTCTCAGTCTCCCAGCTCATCTCCCCTGTCCCCCCACCTTGGTGTTGTGTTGTTTTTGTTTAATTTTTCAGCAGGTAATTTCTTATTCTCACTTTGAAAAAAAAATAATAAAACTCTTTGGATAAGCATCCTGCTATCCTAAGGGGACCTTTTCTTTAGCACAGAAACATGGAGACAATTTTGTTATCAATTATTCCTTGATGCAAGAAGAAACACTTAATGTAGATTGATAGTTATCACAGTCCATGGAAAATCCCTAACATTTTTTTTTTACAGTTCATCTTTTCTCTTATGCTAGTGAAGAATTTGTACATTGCATGATAATTCCGTGGCATTTTATGATAAATGTAAGCTATAGAATAGTCAGTATAGATTTTTTAATGAGTTAGAATGATCAGCTTATAAGCTGTTTTCATAAATGATAGCATAATTGATCTGTCTGAGATTTCAAAAACAGAGCATTATTTTCTTCCATAATTTCAATTTTGGCTGTTCAGTTTATGCATAATTTTGAGGAAAGGCTTCCCACGTGTTACCTGACGTAAAGGTTGATATCGTAGAATAGTGATCAAAGGTTTACTGCCACGTTAGTTGAAAGACTATCTCTGGTTTTCTCACTGTTGCAGACATTTCCAATTGCTTCAATGTGTGTTACAAAATGTGTGAACTGATGTCCTTAGTAACATAACTGCTGTTCTACAGGTGTCTCATAATGTAGGAAATGTTATACTTTTAAAAAACTTTGCATTTTGTAGAGCACTTTCACAATCTAATTATTTTAATTCTTACAATAAGGAGGCTAGGGAAGTGTTAGACTTCACTGAGATTATGCCAAATTAAGAAATGTGGCCTAATCTTTAAAATAAATAATTTTAAAATGTTCTTTCACAGAATCTTATTTTAAATACTCACAATAAAATTTGCTGTAGCTTTATTTTATAAAGAAAGCCCAATGCTGTCTTTATCCAAGATAAGCAAAAATTTTTATCAAGAAAATAATTTCAACTTCTTCTAGTTCTTCAGGTAAGGAATCTGAGTTTTGCATAATTTAAGTCTTTTTCTCAAAATTAATCTGGTGCAGCCCAAACATCTTGCCACTGTAGCACTGTTTTCAGTGACCTGGAGGGAGTAATATACAGTAAGCCAATCAATGTTTGTGTGACAGCCAAGTTCAAGAATGGAACAAAGCCCCTAATTCTCTTTAGACTTAAATTATTCTTCAAATCATATACACTAAGAAAAATAAACAATTTGAATAAAATTTACAACAATATTAACCACATGGCAAGAAGAAAAACACAGTATACCTGAAAGAGATGCAAGGAGATAAAACCTTCCTCAACTTGGAAATGAATCTTTAAAAATATTAAGACAAAATCTTCCTTAATAAGACATGTAAAACTCAAAAGGATATATTTACATATGTGTGTGTGTATATAGTTCACCTGAAACTAACACAGCATTGTAAATCAATTATAGTTCAATTAAAATTTTAAGATCAACTGGAAAAAAGAATGAAATGACATGACTGATTTTGTGATTCTAACAATGTCATTTTTAATTTGCTCTAATAGGCAAAAAACAGTAAGTTTGGAGTTTGAATACTTGGAATATTGTAGTAGATAACATCTCTAGATATCTTATACCTAAGAGGTTGCAGCTCTTTCACCCAGAAGACTTCCTCCTTATCTAGGTTGTCTGCAGGATTTGACTAGATGACTTCCTAGTCTATTCCAGAATAGTAATTATCTCTTTTTTCCCCAGTAATATATTTAGAGGCCATGCTATATGTGTTTATCACATGTCTAGCATCCGGGCAGCCTTTAATGGACCATATGCACATAAGGAAGGACCTGAATACCACTGGTCACTCTATGAAGGAAAAGTACCTTATCCAAGACCTGGATCTGTAAGTTTAGGCATTTAACAAAGTATTGTTATTTTTGAAAAGTTTTTTAGTAATATTCTGTTCATTGTTCAGATGCTTTATTAAATTTTCACGAAACAGTTAAGAAATTCTACAGCTAAAAATCTGCTTGGTTAAATGCATGGTAAAGAAATATTACTACTTACATCTAGATGTATGCTTGTTATTTAATGAAAAGAATGTTATCTAAAATGGATACATCTTAGCATTATAAAATATATATTATTGTTGATATTTTGGCTATCTATGTGACTCTAAATTTTTATTTTTAGAGGTACTGGTGAATACAGAAACATCAAAAAATGAGTATCGTATTCCTCTCAGCCTCTTTAGAAGAATTAATGCCACAAGTGGTTTCCAAGCAAGAGAATGTTACCATATTGTTATTATATATTCTGATAATTGAGTCAGGCTCTCAGTTCCCTCAGTTCAGTTCAGTTCAGACGCTCAGTCGTGTCCGACTCTTTGCGACCCCATGAATCACAGCACGCCAGGCCTCCCTGTCCATCACCAACTCCCGGAGTTCACTCAAACTCATGTCCATAGAGTCGGTGATGCCATCCAGCCATCTCACTCTCTGTCATCCCCTTCTCCTCCCGCCCCCAATCCTTCCCAGCATCAGAGTCTTTTCCAGTGAGTCAACTCTTTGCATGAGGTGGCCAAAGTATTGGAGTTTCAGCTTTAGCATCAGTCCCTCCAATGAACACCCAGGATTGATCTCCTTTAGAATGGACTGGTTGGATCTCCTTTCAGTGCAAGGGACTCTCAAGAGTCTTCTCCAACACAACAGTTCAAAAGCATCAATTCCTCGGCGATCAGCTTTCTTCACAGTCAACTCTCACATCCATACATGACCACTGGAAAAACCATAGCCTTGATTAGATGGACCTTTGTTGGCAAAGTAATGTCTCTGCTTTTTAATATACTATCTAGGTTGGTCATAACTTTTCTTCCAAGGACTTTATCCCAGCTTCTCACTTAAGCATATTTAGAGGAAGCTTTTTCTCTGGCTCTTCAGAATACTAAGCAACCCATTTGCCGAGAGGAAGTTCTACCATTTGCCTCTTAACTGGTGCTACCAAGATTCTCCCTAACTAGCCATTCAAACTGTGCTTTTAATTGCACACATGATGATAATAATGATGAGGAGGACTTTGTATTATGTGTCCTGTACACAGTTAGGTTGGGAAAAGGTAGCATCATTGTATCTGCTGTTCATGGAGAACAAACTTGTCATGCAAGTCACTCTACACCATTATGAGCATCTAGTGAAAACCCATCACTATGCTGATTCCACATGTACTTGTAAGTCAGTAGAAATCATGTGGCTTTTTTGCAGAGCCACAATCCAAAGTGGAAACAAACCAGTTAACAAGTGTAAGGCTTTACCATTTCAATCACTCTCTCTCACTATGTTAAAATTATTACTTCCAGTAAGACATAAAGTATATTTTATTTCACTCTATTGATTGAAATTACAATTTAAATGGAGAAAACCCACTCCTGTGGCTTTTCTGGAAATGCTTCTTGAAACCACATGGTATTAAAAGAGATTTAGAGGAAGTGACTGGTTACTGAACTGCTTCCAGGCCGGTCTAGAATGTTTCCAATTATATATCATGAAAGTAAACTCACGTGAAATATTCATGCCAAATTAAGAAATATGGCCCCAAATTTTAAAACAAACCGTTAAAAGTGCCCTCTTTGCAGAATGATTAATAAACTACTGTGTTTATACTCTAAAGTGGAAAATTTTTATCAAGTTCACTGTTAAAATTGCTGTTGGTTCTAGAAGAAAATATGTGAAATGAGGGAGCACTAAATAACAAGCATGAATCAACATAGTTACAGGTATTCCAAGAAGTAGCTTAGGTACCACTGAACATTTATTTTTAGAGTCAGTGATTTGAAGAATTGAGACGTGTTATAGCAGGTATTTCTGGTTCTTTCAAGTTATTGTGTCTGATTCATACAAAAATATATACATTCATACAAATTACTTTAGAACAGAGAAGGTTGGTTTTTTTTCCCCTTAATTAACAATGATGGAATTTGAAGAGGTTTCTGTTATAGCACTAAAATTCTATAGTCAGTGAGACAATTGAAACTGTCACCAATCAGTGTCAGTAATGGGAAAGCTGTTGTGTGGTTGTAATTCTTAATTTGGGGGGAAGATTTAGCACAATAACAAATCACTTTGTTTTTTAAAATTTAATTTGCAACATGAAAAACAAATTTTAGAAGCAGGAAAATAATTAAAATATTTTTACATTGTGTTTGTACTATCTCCAAACTATATATACTTAATTATTTTTCAGGATTTCATTGCTGCCTTTTTCTAGTGCCACATTTTTTTAAAATAATTCAGCCTCACTATACAATTTGTAATTCAGATTTTATTTCTGTGGTAAAGAACATATGGTTACTAAATATTGCTAAATACATAGTTCATTAATTGAACATACTCAGTTTTTATAATTCTCCTTATAATTGATTATAAATTTGCTCTTTAGATTTCATGGGAAAAATACTCTCTCATCCATTTGTATTTCAGTGTGCCAGCAAAGTGAATGGAGGGAGGTATGAAACTACCAAAGACTATCCCGATGATGCCATCCGATTTGCTAGAAGTCATCCACTTATGTACCAGTCCATAAAACCTACCCATAAAAAACCAATTCTAGTGAAAACAGATGGAAAGTATAACCTGAAACAAATAGCAGTGGATCGAGTAGAAGCTGAGGATGGCCAATATGATGTCTTGTTCATTGGAACAGGTAATGAAATTAGAAAGTACTCAGACATTTAAATTGAACCTTAAAATCAATAACATTACATTAAAAATCCCTGCCTGTCAACAAAACCTCTGTTGACCCATTTGGCTTTCTTACATACTGCCTGTCCTCTGCAATGGAAGAGAAGAATTTGGGGCAGTTACAGCCTGTAATTCCTGATACCTGGTCAATATTTAATACATTTGAACAAAATGAATACATTAAGGAATGAATAATTGATGTTAATAAACAATGTTGGTTCCAGAAAAGAACTCAGAGCAGAAGTAGGGTGCCATAGCAAGGATGATTCTCTTTTGTTAGTGCCTCAGGGCCACTGCTTTCCTTGGCTTCTCAGTAAGGGCTGAAGATTTTTCAATCTTGTAATCTCAACTGTGCTTATCAGGCCCCATCAGAAATCATCCATGTGAAATGAAGCACACTAAATGTTATACATTAAAGTGAAAGAAAGTGAAAGTCGCTCAGTCGTGTCTGACTCTGCGACCCATGGACCATAGAGTCCATGGGATTCTCCAGTCCAGAATACTGGAGTGGGTAGCCTTTCCCTTCTCCAGGGACTTCTCCCAACCCAAGGATCGAACCCAGGTCTCCTGCATTGCAGGCAGATTCTTTACCAGCTGAGCCACAAGGGAAGCCCACTGTTATAATGGAGATAAAATTTTAGACTAAAGCTATAATATCCTGCGTTATTAAAATAAAGTACAATAAATATGCTAAAAGTCAAAGTGTAAAATAAATCTGTAATTTCAATTAGTGCCATTCATTAGATCTAGCTTACAGAGGAGAACTTGGAATCGTTTAGTACGCAGGGTAATATCTATCAAATTCTGTCAAGTACTTTGAAATTATACAGTCATTTCAGTTCAGTTCAGTCGCTCAGTTGTAAAATGATCATTTTTTTTATATGCATCATAGTAATTGCTATAGCAGATCCTATTTAGAAGAGTAAGCGTTCTACTATATATAACTTTAATCACTGACATATTCTAAAGAGATGTTACATATGCCTAGATCAGGAATTTGTATATAGTATTAATATTGGTGCTTGAACTTTCCCACTCATGCTTTTTGAAAAAGCAAAAGTACAAGTAAGGAGGTAATTGTCTGATTTCCAAAAATTGATGTCTCTTGCAGGCTATATTTTATTCATTTAAGAGGTTAGTAATATGTTCTGCTGGAAAAGGAAATGGCAAGTCACTCCAGTATTCTTGCCTGGAGAATCCGATGGACAGAGGAACCTGGCAGGCTACAGTCCATGGGGTCACAAAGAGTCGAACATGACTGAAATTACTAGGCAATATGTTCTGCATTGTGGGTTCAACATTAACAAAGCATCACATTTCTTTAACAAAGTTAAAATTACCTGGCCATTAATTCACTTATAGTGGTATCCAACAAAGTTTAAAAAAAAAAAAAAGAAAAAGAATTTCATGAGCAAGAGTAACATTTGATAAAATTAATCACAGAAAAAAGCATGTTATTTTTAACCACCTTGGAAAGTTGAAGTCATGTATATAAATCCAAGAATGTTTTCAGAAATACTTTTTGTTAGATTGACCAAAGCTATTTGAGAGAATTCCAGAAATATATAAGGTATATATTTAGGCTCTCATGTAACCTATGTTGAGCTTAAAGATATCATTATATCGAACCACAACTTTTCAGCACTAAAGAACATATTTGATGAATGTGTGATGAGTACAACTTTGAATAATCCCACAAAGTAGTTATTTTTCCCCAAATTTACCAGAAACATGCTTTAGTGCTATATATAGTAGTCCTTATTGAAAAATCAGTAGTTGAAAACTGATAATTTGAGTTCCTATTTGCTTTTTTACTTGATATGATAATTGTGGTATATTTATAATGTGTGCTTGATATGATAATTTTGTTCCTTTTGGTAATTTTTATTAGTTTTAATTACATTATATTAAGCCAACCACACAATTTCATAAGTTTTAAAGAAATTGCATAAGTACCATAGAAACTCCAGGATCAGAACCTCCAAAGTGCTTTTTTCCCCTAGTTATTTCTAGCACTATACTAAATTGTTCTTACAGTCAAATTCTTGTTTTATTAAATTTTCATTGGAAGAACAAGTTCAGAATATCAGGAATAATAAAAACAAGGTAGGATTTTTAAATGTAGGTATAACTTTATAAAATTATTTATAATTATATAAACTAAATGATTAGTACAGGAGGACTCATTACACTACTCTCTCTATAGTGTATACTTGAAATTTTTATTGAAAGTGTATATAACAAGACTTGTGGTTATTGGAGGTGAGCGGTGGAAGAACTGGATGAACGTTGTCAAAGATACATCTTTCTAATTATGAGATAAATAAGTACTAAGGATATAATATACACCATGGCTAATATACTTAACAGTGCTGTATGTTATAATGAAACTTTTTAAGAGAATAAACCCTAAGAATTCTCATCACAAGGGAAAAAAGCAACTATTTTGTATGATGGAGGTTCACTAAACTTATTGTGGTATTATTTCATGATGTATGCACTCAGTCGTGTCTGACTCTTTGTGACCCCATGGATTGTATAGGCCATGGAATTCTCTAGGCCAGAATACTGGAGTGGGTAGCCTTTCCCTTCTCCAGGAGATTGAACCTTCCCAACCCAAGGATTGAACCCAGGTCTCCCGCGTTGCAGGTGGATTCTTTACCAGCTCAGCCACAAGAGAAGCCCATGATGTATGTAGGTCAAATAATTATGCTGTTTACCTTAAAATTATACAATGTTGTATGTCAATTATATCTCATTAAAATTGGAAGGAAAAATGTATATATATAGATATAAATATATTCTATTTACATATCAACATGTCAAGATTTCCATTGTGTGTTGCTTGGAAGGTTCCCTAAGATTAAAGGTATAGTTTCTTACCAGGAGGTAGCTTTAGGTAAAAAATATTCTTTCATCATACATCACAGAAAAAGCTAGAATAATTTTATATCTGTCTTCTATTTCATTAATTCCAAAAGACATCTTGATTTCTGAACCTTTAATTGGGTTTTTGAATCAAATTGTTGAAAAATAATTATATAATATTTGGTCTTATTCTTTGACCAGGTACACAAAATTGATTTTTTTGCTAATTTAAAATATGAATATATAAATAGGCATATTGTTTTAACTGGCAATGATTAAATATTTTATACATCTAGATTTCAAATCTTATTTAAATTTATAATCTCTCCATGGTTTTTAATTGTTTGAAAACCAGATTGTGACAAAGCTTCTGGATTATCTCTTCTTTTGTTTTCTTATAGATAATGGAATTGTGCTGAAAGTAATCACAATTTACAACCAAGAAACAGAATCAATGGAAGAAGTAATTCTAGAAGAACTTCAGATATTCAAGGTACTTTTTGTGAAACATATAGCCAACATTTATGTATTGCAGACAATTGCAAGTGAACTATAAATAGGAAAAACATTACATAAGTTTTTTTTCCTAATCATTATGTTGTAAATTCAGAGTACTCTGAAGTAAAGAATAATTTAAAATTCTAGTACATCTATTTGATTATCATAGACTATTCACTATTCAGATAAAGAGGCCAGTATTTACCAAGCATGAAAAGAATTTGATTGTATGAACTGGGACATAAATGACACTTATGTCACAGATGAATTCTAGAATCATTATTACAATCATCTTAAGCAAATGTACAATCAATAAAAGCAATTAAAAAAATAGCAGCAGGTTTCATATTGTGGGCATTGTCGTGTGATAGATTGCCTTTTTATTGCATGCAGTTTACACAGAGAATTTGCTAAAAGAAAAATGCAAAATGATAACGGAAATATTAAGCGTGACAAAACAGTTGTATATATTGTCTCTCTTTTTTCACACACACATACACACCCATATACACACAATAGTCTTGACATCTATAGTAGTTATGGTCTTTGAACACTGAGTTAATTAGTAATCCTTGCTCCTAGGGGACATGCACACTGCAGTCCATAGGGTCACAAAGAATCCAACACAAGCGAGCAACTGAAACACAAAAAGGAGATACAACATTAGGTTCCTGAGGGTCTCTAGTCACAGCATTTTTGTCAACTGATTGATATGTAAACTTGTTTTGTGTTTCTTTTTAGAGACACCTTATTTAGTATATGTTGTTGTTGTTTAGTTGCTCAGTTGTGTCCAACTCTTTTGCTAACCCATGGTCTGTAGCCTGCTAGACTCCTCTGTCTATGAAATTTCCCTGGCAAGAATACTGGAGTGGGTTGACATTTCCTTGTCCAGAGGATCTTTCTGACCCAGGGATCAACCCATATCTCCTGCCCTGCAGGTGGATTCTTTAGCACTGAGCCACCAGGGCTATCCTATTGATTAATTAAAATTGAACTTACAGCTAATAGCACTAATAACTCCTGCCTGAACAAGGCTTATTTAAAACACATATTTATTTCATAAATTACATTTCAGCCTTTTGGAACTTAGGGACACAATACTTGAACACTATGCTTCAGTTCAGTTCAGTTCATTTCAGTCGCTCAGTCGTGTCCGACTCTCCGCGACCCCATGAATCACAGCACTCCAGGCCTCCCTGTCCATCACCAACTCCCGGAGTTCACTCAAACTCATGTCCATAGAGTCGGTGATGCCATCCAGCTATCTCATTCTCTGTCGACCCCGTCTCCTCCCACCCCCAATCCCTCCCAGCATCAGAGTCTTTTCCAGTGAGTCAACTCGTCGCATGAGGTGGCCAAAGTATTGCAGTTTCAGCTTTAGCATCAGTCCTTCCAATGAACACCCAGGATTGATCTCCTTTAGAATGGACTGGTTGGATCTCCTTGCAGTCCAAGGGACTCTCAAGAGTCTTCTCCAGCACCACAGTTCAAAAGCATCAATTCTTAGGTGATCAGCTTTCTTCACAGCTTATGGGCCTTTTAAACAGCAAATCGTTAACAAAAAGGACAAAAATTAAAATGTGGTACTAAATGGAACATGAAGATACTTGTTTACAGTATGAGAGTTGAAACAAGAAGGCAGGATATACCTTGCTCAACCTCAGCTGGGAATATACATTTTGGGAAGCTCAGTTCTTTGTTTTTTTTTTTCCATTCTGAGCATGTTCATGGCTGTGAATGGCAGCAAAATACCAAAAGTATTGATACTGGGTTTGCAAATAAATTTTGGCAAGTAAGCAAATGTGCAAGATCACAATGTGCAATAATGAAGATTATGTATGTATGGAATGAATGTGTACAAAAATATTTTTGATGAAAACAGTTTATTTCACCTTAGCTGTTCAGATTAGATTCCTCATAGCTTCACACAAAGTTAACCATGTTCTTATCTCAACCAGAGCAGCTGTTGTTGTTTAGTCACTCAGCTGTGTCTGACTCTTGTGTGACCCCATGGACTGTAGCCCTCCAGGCTTCTCTGTCCATGGGAGTTTCCGGGCAAGAATACTGGAGTGGATTGCCATTTCCTTCTCCAGGTTATCTTCCTGACCCCATGTCTTGGCGTCTCCTGCCTTGCAGGTGGATTCTTTTACTGCTGAGCCACTGGAGAATCCCCAGAGCAGCAATATTTTTGTTTATTTTGCATATTGGGTCTCTATAAGATTTCATTTCATGTTAGGAATCACAGATTTCATATTAAGGGCATTCATCATAACAATGTCTTGTTCACATAAATCCTTAAAAAACATTGTTTTTTGAATGAATAAATACATGCATATGCTTCCCTTGTGACTCAGCAGTAGAGAATCTGCCTACCAATGCAGGAGACGTGACTTCAATCCCTGAGAAGATTCCCTGGAGAAGGAAATGACAACCCACTGCAGTACTCTTGCCTGAGAAATCCCATGGACAGAGGAGCCTGATGGACTACAGTCTATGGGGTCGCAAAGAGTCGGCACAACTTAGTGACTAAAAAATGACATGTGAATAAAGCGTTCTGTAGCTTTAATTATTTAAAATTTTAATATAGATGATCAAATTTTTCTCTTTCAAAAATAACTATTTGAAGGATAATTAACCATTAATTATCCAGGAGTGTATCCCATGTGCCTATGACTTCTCCACTTATAGAAATGGCTGAGTTTGTGATGTCCTTAGAAATATTCTTGTCTTAATCACCACCTCTAGAATTGCAGAGGTGCTCCAAACTCTCCTGTAGATTGTCCTTCCTCTGGTGCAGTTCCAAGACAGTGATGAAGACAATGCACGTTTTTCAGAGCATTCTGGATTAATGGAGATTAACAGAAAAATATTTTGTTTTGTTGTTGTACAGTTGCTAAGTCACGTCCAACTCTTTGCCACCCCATGGACTACAGCACGGCCAGCTTCCCTGTCCTTCACTATCTCCCAGAGTTTGCTCAGACTCATGTCCTTTGAGTCGGTGATGCCATCCAACCTTCTTATCCTCTGTTGCCCCTTCTCCTCTTGCCCTCGATCTTTCCCAGCATCAGAGTCTTTTCCATTGAGTCAGCTCTTTGCATCAGGTGGCCAAAGTATTGGGCCTTCAGCTTCAGCATCAGTCCTTCCAATGAATACGCAGTGTTGATTTATTTTAGGATTGATTGATTTGATCTCCTTGCAGTCCAAGGGACTCTCAAGAGTCCTCTAGCACCATAATTTGAAAGCATCAATTCTTTGGCACTCAGCTTTCTTTATGGTAGAACTCTCACATCTGTGAGAAAAAGTTATGGTTATAGCTTTGACTGTATGGACCTTTGTTGGCAAAGTAACCTTTCTGCTTTTTAATATGCTGTCTAGGTTTGTCATAGCTTTATCATCCAAGGAGCAAGCGTCTTAATGGCAGAAAGAGAAGAGGAACTAAAAAGCCTCTTGATAAGGGTGAAAGAGAAGAGTAAAAAAGTTGGCTTAAAACAACATTCAAAAAGCTAAGAAAGATCATAGTATTTTGTTTAGGCCTGAGTTAAAACAATTAAAGATCACATGGTTTATTGGTAATAAGACCTATTCAAAGATATAACTGTTTTCCTTTAATGGTTCAACTTTCTTTATAAGAAATGCTACTCTGACTTTATTATTTAAAGATAACTGATTTCCAAAACATGAGTGATACTCAAATGCAAACACAAAAATTATAATGCAGAGACAAACTGAAAGATAATTAGATTATTCACTACTTTTCTCATCTATATTTTGTCCTACTCTATTAGAAAATATTTTTTGAAAGAAATTGTATTTTATTTAATTGTATTTTCCTTTTGATTTACTAAAATGAAAGCTCTATACTGCTTGACAGAGAACCACTCACATACCTAATATTATTTCAGTTAATTTATAACCATACTAAGGTATGTTTCTATATTTTTATTCCTAAATGTGAAAGTTTTTTCTTTTAATTTTTCAGGATCCAGTTCCTATTATTTCTATGGAGATTTCATCAAAGCGAGTAAGTTGTATAGGTGTCTCTGTGTGTGCATTCTATGTATTCAGTTCAGTTCAGTTCAGTCGCTCAGTCGTGTCCGACTCTCTGCGACCCCATGAATCACAGCACGCCAGGCCTCCCTGTCCATCACCAACTCCCAGAGTTCACTCAAACTCATGTCCATAGAGTCAGTGATGCCATCCAGCCATCTCATTCTCTGTCGTCCCCGTCTCCTCCCGCCCCCAACCTTTCCCAGCATCAGTGTCTTTTCCAGTGAGTCAACTCTTCGCATGAGGTGGCCAAAGTATTGGAGTTTCAGCTTTAGCATCAGTCCTTCCAATGAACACCCAGGATCGATCTCATTTAGAATGGACTGGTTGGATCTCCTTGCAGTCCAAGGGACTCTCAAGAGTCTTGTCCAGCACCACAGTTCAAAAGCATCAATTCTTCGGCGATCAGCCTTCTTCATGGTACAACTCTCACATCCATACATGACCACTGGAAAAACCATAGCCTTGACTAGACGGACCTTGATTGGCAAAGTAATGTCTCTGCTTTTTAATATGCTATCTAGGTTGGTCATAACTTTCCTTCCAAGGAGTAAGCATCTTTTAATTTCCTGGCTGCAATCAGCATCCGCAGTGATTTTGGAGCCCCAAAAAATAAGGTTAAAAGATAGAAAGCTTAGGTAGGTGTTCTTATATGTTAACAAGTTACAGCTTTATTCTGACAGAAATACATAGTGATTTACAGGCAGGTAATAGATTTCTTCATATTCTGTTTCTAGAAAAAGAGACAGTAGATTTACCTGTCCAATCATAATAGGACATTATTCCATGGTTTTTTTTGCTAATATTTTTCCAAAAAATCATGGTAATGATAATACAAGGGAGTGTACAATGAAAAATAAACCTCCTTTCCACTTTACTGGAACAAGTTTCTGGTGTAACTTTGAGAGTAGCTGTTACATATATTGCCTTATTTATTTATAAGTAACCTTTTATGTTAAGGCAGATAGGGACATATGAGGTTATTGTTCTGCTACTTATACTTTTTACTTACTAACATATCTTACAGTTTATTCCACATCATTCTATGTATACATCTGTGTCGCTTTTTTAAATGTTATATGTCAATATGTACTGTTGGTGGGAATGTAACTTGGTGCAGCCACTGTGAAAAACAGTATGGAGTTTTTTTGAAAAGCAAAAAAACATTTAAAATAGAACTGCCATATGATCTAGCAGTTCTACTTCTGGGTATCTATCCAAAGGAAACAAAAACACTAATTCAGAAAGATACATACACCCCCATGTTCATTTAAGGTTTATTTATAATAGCCAAGACATGGAGATGAACTAAGCATCCATCTATGAATGCCTGGATAAATAAATTGTACACATACACATGTACTTACACACACACACACACAATGGAGTGTTAGTCAGCCATAAAAAAGAAGGAAATTCTGCCATTTGCAATAACATGAAAGGATTTTGCGGGCATTATGCCAAGAGAAATATGTCCAAGAAAGACAAATACCATATAATGTCATTTATATGTGAACTATTCAAAAACAACAACAAAACAGGCTCATAGATGCAGAGAACAGATCTGTGGTTGCCAGAGGCAGGGGCTAGGTAAAATGAGTGTAGGTTATTAAAATGTACAAGCTTTTAGTTATAAAATAGGTAAGTCCTGGTGATGTACAGCATGATGATTATAGTTAACAATACTGTATTATGTATTTGAAACCTGCTAAGAGAGTAGATCTTGAAAGTTTTCATCACAAAAAAATATTTATAGATGTGTAGTGTGAGAAGAGGGAGGTTAACTAGAGCGATTGTGACCATTTCACAATATATACAAGTATCAAATAATTATGTTGTACAGCTAAGACTAATATAATGTTATATATCAATTGTATCCATTAAAAATTCAAAAAAAGACCATTTATTTTTTCACTCTCCTATTGGACAGTCCTGTAGACTTTTTCAAAAGATCTACAATGTTAGATGACAAAAGGGTCTTTCTACTTTGATAATGAATGAAAGTATAGTCAACTTAAGATTTTTGTCAGCCTCACTCTAGCACTTTTGTCTTTCAGGCATACAAGTCTGTAAAAGTATTTCAAATCTTGGAGAAAACCAAAGTGTTAGTGTTCCATCATCAGTCCTGAGTAACTGTAGTTATTTAAATGAATATTCACAGAAATGGTTATATAGGAATGTGAAAATGTAAGTGTAAGAACTCAGTGAGAATTCTGTCCATTTCTGCTAGTGGTCTCTCTCTTCCTTGATGTCTATAGCAACAGCTCTATATTGGATCTGCTTCTGCTGTGGCCCAAGTCCGATTCCACCAGTGTGACATGTACGGAAGTGCTTGTGCAGACTGCTGCCTGGCTCGAGACCCTTACTGCGCCTGGGATGGCATCTCCTGCTCTCGGTATTACCCAACAGGCACGCATGCGAAACGGTGAGACAGTTCTTCCATAGAACCTTTCCTTATTTAGAAAAAAAACTAATACTGTTCTTTTTTGTCACTTTCTTTCTGTACCCATTCCATAAAATAACCTGATTTTTTTAAGTGATTTTCCATTTATTCTAAAGTAACTTGGTTTTTTGTTTTTATATTGCAGTATAGGTGATTTAACAATGTTGTGTTTGTTTTAGGTGTACAGCAACTTGATTCAGGTATCCATAGATATATCCCTTCTTTTTCAGATTCTTTTCCCATAGAGGTTATTAGAGAGTATTGAATAGAATTCTCTGTGCTATAGAGTAGGTCTTTGTTGATTATTTTATATATAGTGGTGTGTATATGTTAATCCCAAACTCCTAATCATCATAATCTTAATTTGTTCTTAATATAAACTTTGAAAACTTCACTTTTTCTGAAAATAACTTCCATTGACTATTGTGTAGAGACAGGCTGAGCTTGCTTTCTGTGGTTTTATTTTTCCTCCATGTTTGAATCAACTCTTTTCCCTCCTGAAACTTTTGCTGCAAGACATGAAACCAGTTTAGATAAACTTAAAACGTGGAAATAGCAAGTAAACCCACACATGAGGAATTCAAAGACTTAGAAGGAAAATAAATAAATTCTGAAATACATCCTGCATTTGCCCCATGTTCTCCTGACCAGCTGGTTTTCATTTATTTCATTTTGAAAGTGAATATTTTAACTCCTAGGCAAATACATGACCTGTGTAATTAATGAAATGTGCGATTTAATTCAACACAAATGAAAAGTACTTAAAGACCTCCAAACTCTAATATCTACAATTCAGTGGGGTCATTGCCACTAGTTAGAGAATGTAAATCCTAGAATTCTTTGAACAGATCTTACACTACAGAAAGTATTTTGAAGAAAAAGAATCTTTTTTAACTCAAGTCATAAGAAATTATGCATTCTTTGGGGAAAAAATAAAGGAAAATATTTTTATTATAGAATAAGCAATTATCTTCTTCTCTTGATAAAGTGGCTAAAGATAATATAAAGCAAAGATATAGAACCATATACAGTTTCCCTGCTGAAAGCAACTTTTATTAATTTCATTTACTGTTGCTCTTTTACTTTGGGCTACCTTTACACCTTTTTTAAAAAATCTAATTTAATCCAATTTAATATAATTGTTATTTTTATAAATTCACATGAATAGTAGAATCTCATTTTAAAAAATTAGTCACTAACTCAAATTTTATTAATTTGACCTTACCTAAATTAACATTCTAATGAGTAAATAAAGGATATATTAAGGAGATAGTAAAAAGATGCTTTGAGAGGACATTTATGAACTAAATAATGTATCAACCATATTGAAGAATTGAGTGAGTCAGTTGATTTTCTACCCATGTTTATTGATATTGAAAATCAATTCTTGAAGAATACAGCTGTGTTACTAATTGAAAATATTATTTTATGCTTTATTCACTCATTCAGTCTATTTTTGTACTATGTTTGAGGGGTCGAGGAAGTAATCCCAGTCCCCTGTCCATAGGAAAATAAAACTGGAAGTGAAGAATAGAATTGTAGATAAGGATGATAGCTCACCATTGAGCACTTACTATGTATAAGGTACCAGACTAACTGCAACACACATAACCCATTATTTGATTCTCAGAATAATTCAACATTTGAGTTCAATCTTGAAGGCAAGGATATAAGGAGATTCCAGGTAAAGAGAATTAATTGTTTCTACAGAGGCACAGAAAAATGCTCTAAGAAAACCATGTAGTTCCACAGGTTAGATCTGAAGTAGAATCTAAGGGCAGAAAAGTAATTATACCAAAAATAATAACATTAATTATCCTAATGCTTTTAGCAGCAGCAAAAATATTTATAAGCCTTGCATCAAATACTTAATGAATAACAAGCATTTTATTAAGCATGCAGCATTTATGATGAATTTAACTGAGAAGTTTCCATTGCTAAATATTTCCTGGTATATGGTACCTCTTGTAAAAGTGTATATTCATAGGTTTGTTTTATGGTGTTTTATAGAGTGGACAAAAGAGTTCTTTAGGGAAGTTAAATGAATGGGCAAAATCATAGACAGGAAGTAGTGAGATGGTGGAATCAGGAGCCATGCTTATGAATGAATTAGTTCAGTTTAGTGACGTGAAATGCAGATCTTTCAGTGGTGTCAGATTCTTTGAAACCATCACCTACCCCTGGAGGAGAACATTTTGGATAAGTTCCAGCACATAAAGTTTGCTTTTATAGCAGATTGTTTTTGCTTCAGACCTGACTAGCAATAGAAATTGAAAACTGGTCATTAAAATAAGTACTCTTCTGTTCACAGAGTGAAAATGAGTCAACAGAGGAAAAGCATCAATTCACACTGCAAACCACTTGTTTAAAGTAGTCTTCCAAAGTACACTGTAATTTATAGAGCTAGGTCTTTTTCTTCCCCCTTGCTCTTGTATTTTGTCTTATTTCCAGCATTCTCTTGAAAAGTTTCCAAGAGGTAAGAGATAAAAGAAAAATATGCGACTTTGAGAGCTAAGCCTTTCTAATATTCCTGATCCTAATACTTTCTTTTTTAAATGCTGAAATAAAGGACAGTTATACTAGGATAGTATAAAATGAACTGAAGTGTGATATCTATATTTTTAAATGCATATTTCCAATTATTTTAAACAAAATTTCTGCATACTTACCCACAATGCTTACCTAGAATTAGATGGTTGTAATTCCTTTTTTCCTCACATTACTTGCATAGTAAATGTGATACAGTATCCTTTCTGCAACATGTAAACTACTTTCCATTCCATTAATTTATTCCTGTTTCATTACACACTATTGCTCAGTAGACCTGATATTCCCAATAACAAAGCAACACTCAGTGAAGTGAGGAATTAACAACAGCCGTCCAGAGCGTCTATCAGTTACATAATAGAATTACACCCTAGCATAAAACAGTTCAGTTCAGTTCAGTTCAGTCGTGTCCGACTCTCTGCGACCCCATGAATCACAGCACGCCAGGCCTCCCTGTCTATCACCAACTCCCAGAGTTCACTCAAACTCATGTCCATAGAGTCGGTGATGCCATCCAGCCATCTCATTCTCTGTCGTCCCCTTCTCCTCCCGCCCCCAATCCTTCCCAGCATCAGAGTCTTTTCCAGACCATAAAACAGTAGAGAAGCATAAAACCTTTAAATTTTGCTCCTCTTTTGTCAATTTCTATTCGGTTTGCGTCTACAGAATGATTCATATGGCAGTTTTAATCTTAACTTCATAAAATCTCAGGTCTTTGAGTAAGGTTTTCTGATCAACAGTCTGATTCTTTTAAATAGACTTTAAAAATTGCTTTTGCACACAGACCATAACCCTAAAAATTGACTGGAAATATTCATCTGTCCTAGCATTCAATATAAGGAAACACTCAAAAGGTTAAGTATTGAGTTCTTAACTAAGATCTGAACTCATTTATGAGAAAGCACTCCATTTCTTGATAACATTCCAATATCACTATTTGGTGGCCATGAGGAAAACCTAGAATGGAAAAAAAAAAAAAATGAGACTGGAAATAAGTGTCAGTTAGCCCAGCTTCCTTTACAAAAGAGGACACACCGAACCAGGAAAGACCAGGGATGTGTATAAGATCGTGCAGTCAATTTGAGTGGTGATAGTGGGATTTGAACCTGGTCCCCTTTTCCAAATTTGACTATTGCATATGGTAAAAGCATCTCTTTGTCACTTGGGAAGTTTCACCATCTCCCTCTGGGACAGAAGTTCTGTTCTGCCTTCTGGTTTCCCTTCAGTGTTGAAAAAATGCCATGATTAGAGAAGCAAGTGGTATTTTCTACCTTTATGTAATATTCCTGTTTCCATCTCAAACTTGAGTTAATATGCTGAAGATCTTAATTTTAGCATTCCAGTACTAATAAGGATAAATCCCATTATTTAATTCCTGAGAAAGATGCCTGCTGCTGCTGCTGCTGCTAAGTCACTTCAGTCGTGTCCGACTCTGTGTGACCCCATAGACGGCAGCCCACCAGGCTCCCCCGTCCCTGGGATTCTCCAGGCAAGAACACTGGAGTGGGTTGCCATTTCCTTCTCCAATGTGTGAAAGTGAAAAGTGAAAGTGAAGTCGCTCAGTCATGTCTGACTCATAGCGACCCCAGGGACTGCAGCCTACCAGGCTCCTCCATCCATGGGATTTTCCAGGCAAGAGTTCTGGAGTGGCTTGCCATTGCCTTCTCCGGAGAAAGATGCCTACAAATTGGAAATATGGTATATATTTTAGAGGACTTCCTTGGTGGTTCATTGGTAAAGAATCTGCCTGACAACGTGTAGGAGACATCTTCCCTGGGTTGGGAAGATCCCTTGAAGAAGGAAATAAATACTTCAATATTCTTGCCTGGGAAATCCCAGACAGAGGAGTCGGGGAAACAGTGGAAACAGTATCAGACTTTATTTTTGGGGGCTCCAAAATCACTGCGAATGCTGATTGCAGCCATAAAATTAAAAGATGCTTACTCCTTGGAAGGAAAGTTATGACCAATCTAGATAGCATATTAAAAAGCAGAGACATTACTTTGCCAACAAAGGTCCGTCTAGTCAAGGCTATGATTTTTCCAGTGGTCATGTATGGATGTGAGAGTTGGACTGTTAAGAAAGCTGATCGCCGAAGAATTGATGCTTTTGAACTGTGGTGCTGGAGAAGACTCTTGAGAGTCCCTTGGACTGCAAAGAGATCCAACCAGTCCATTCTAGAGGAGATCAATCCTGGGTGTTCACTGGAAGGAGTGATGCTAAAGTTGAAACTGCAATACTTTGGCCACCTCATGCGAAGAGTTGACTCACTGGAAAAGACTCTAATGCTGGGAGGGATTGGGAGCAGAAGGAGAAGGGGACGACAGAGAATGAGATGGCTGGTTGGCATCACCAACTCGATGGACATGAGTTTGAGTGAACTCCGGGAGTTGGTGATGGACAGGGAGGCCTGGCGTGCTGTGATTCATGGGGTCACAAAGAGTCGGACACGACTGAGCAACTGAAGTGAACTGAACTGAACTGATGTAATATTCCTGTTTCTATCTCAAACTTGAGTTAATATGCTGAAGATCTTAATTTTAGCATTCCAGTACTAATAAGGATAAATCCCATTGTTTAACTCCTGAGAAAGATGCCTACAAATTGGAAACATGGTATATATTCTAGAGGACTTCTTGGTGGTTCATTGGTAAAGAATCTGCCTGACAATGTGTAGGAGACATCTTCCCTGGGTTGGGAAGATCCCTTGAAGAAGGAAATGAATACTTCAGTATTCTTGCCTGGGAAATCCCAGACAGAGGAGTCTGTATTGCTATAGTTCATGGGGTTGCAAAGAGCTGGACACGACTTAGCAACTAAATAGCAACAAGAACAACATATATTCTGGAATTCTTTCTCCATGGATAAAGACTATTATTATTTGTCAATCATATGTCTAATCAACCAGAAAATATGAAAATATACTGAAAGAATATTTACCTGTTAGAGGCAAATTAAGGAAAAATACGGTATTTCGTGAGGCCCACTATTATGTAAGACATTCTGTTAAATATGTAATGCACCATCACATTTAATAGAGGCATATAGTTTTTAAATATTGTAACTGAATAAAAGAGTAACTTGAGTATATTATCAGTTTATTTTTATTAATTATCACATTGATAATGATTGCTGTAGAACAAAGTATTTGGATCCAAATAGCTTTACATAATGCACTTAAATATACATGGAAATTTTATGCATTTTTTACTCAAAAAGGTAATCTGCTTCAAGTCTCACTGTCTTTATCTGCACATAGCCTTTACCATCCAAGATACTCATTTAAAACCAGAAGACTTCCCTGTTGAACTAAATTCCTAATGAAATGTAAAGAGAAGATTTTTAGATTATTGTTTCAGGATCCATAATTCAAACTCATGTGACCATTTAAAAAACAGTTTTATATAGGCCTTATCCATTGAATAACGTTCAGTGGAAACATGGAAAACTATGAAACTTGGATTTTATCCTTGTTTTGTATGACTGATCAATTTTTTCAGTAGCACAACACTACTTGAAACTTTAATGAGGTTGGCAATATTTTAAAGTCTGGAAAATTGAAATCTGAACATCTCCTAAATGCATTTACTTTCTTTCAGGCGGTTCCGCAGACAAGATGTTCGGCATGGGAATGCAGCTCAGCAGTGCTTTGGACAGCAGTTTGTTGGTAATCCATAGAAAATCAATTGCCGTGGGTATTTAGAATGGGCATTGAAGATAAAATGCAAACTTCTTTCAAAGGGTCCTTGTTTTATTTGTGATTGATATATACTAGAACAACGTTCCTGAGAGTATTCTGTGTAGTTAAAATTTTATCAATTATAAATTTTCTTGGTTTGGAAAAATTTTTATATCGCCGCAAGCATTATTGTTAGACCTCAAAAAGAGGACACTTAGAACAGAAGTATTGTATACTTTAGGTGGCAGATGCCATAGTAATTTGCAGGATTTATCTCACCAGCTCAACCCTGGGAATATCTTCACTGTGTTTTTATAACTTAATTTTATCAAGAGTGACCTAACTTGAATCAGGTTACATAGTGAGCTTTGGATAGAAGAAAGTGAAGTATTTGACTCTTTCACTAGAATAGAGTAAGCCCAGAACTGGGGTTGGTGGTCCAGACATGCATTTCTGACAAAAGGTAGTGGGTGGCCCAATGTGTGAAGAAAGAGAAAATGTCAGCTTTAGGCAAATTTAAGGAAATAAAACAAGACATAAAACCGCTGACCTGTCTCTTCACACTGTGATGGTAGTTGGTGAGCAGACTGTGCTCCCAATGATTGAGAGACCAGAGCTGCTTATACACAAGTCCAGAGATTGTGGTCCAGGATCAGTTTGCTAATCCCCAGACTGACTGGGGATTTGGTGCAAAATGTAAGCCTCTGTGAATATTGGCTAGAGAAAGGTGGGATTCTAATTTTAGAGAAACTCAGGGATCTGTTTTGAAAGCGTGAAGGACTCAGACGTAGGAAAAAAGCCTGGAATCTAGTATTGAATGTGATCTTGGTTAAAACAACTAAAAATAAATCCACTTGCTTTGATTCTCCACTGCAGTTAGGGATATTTGTCTATGCATTTTGGGTTTCAGGTTCAAAGAGAGCCTTTCTGGGCCAAAATGCAGATTATAATCAAGTAGCTCTGAAGTCTTTGGTTCAGTTTCATGTGTTTTTCTTCCCACAGTTTCTGAATAAATGCAATCCATTGTCAAGATATCACTCACACTTGTGTTTATATAGAGCCATATCTCCTAGATTTCCGTTTTCTGTTTCTGTGTGTAGCCTTGAGTTTGAGTCATATGGTGCTCACCTTCTCTTGCCTACTTTATCAATGGATGTTGTCACTGATTTCCTATTAATTTAACACTGACATACCTTCTAACTGTTCTGACCCATCTTTTGTAATCAAACTCCTAGTTACTTCTTTCTCACTCCATAGTCTGCTGTGCCTTTTTATTGTCTAGATTTTAGTATGCCACTCTTTCTAAATAACTCATGTATATGACCTTCTATAAATATTAGCAGTAAGCAATAAAACCTATTAACTTTGCTACAGGAATCTGAATAAGGAATCATTTAAAAATATTATTTACCAGTAAAATGAAATTCTCAAGGCTGATGTTAAAATTTATGTTACAGGGGATGCTTTGGATAAAACTGAAGAGAGATTGGCCTATGGCATAGAGAATAACAGTACTTTGCTGGAATGTACCCCACGATCTTTACAAGCAAAAGTTATCTGGTTTGTACAGAAAGGACGTGATGCAAGAAAAGAGGAGGTAATTCATAGCTGCACATTCACACAATAGTGACTTGCATATAGTGTATGATTAGTAAATAGATTATGATATATTTGAGTGCTTAAAATTAAAGTCTATTGTACTGTGCCTGCTTTTTTATTATGTATGATTTAGATTCATATAAATATATATGTGTATCATTATGGTGTATATATATGTGTGTGTATGTGCATGTGTGCTAAGTTGCTTCAATCATGTCTGACTCTTTGCGACCTTATGGACTGTAGCCTGCCAGGCTACTCTGTCCATGGGGATTCTCCAAGCAAGAATACTGGAGTGGGTTGCTGTTTCCTCCTCCAGGGGATCTTCCCGACCCAGGGATCGAACCCATTTCCCTTATGTCTACCTGCATTGGCAGGTGGGTTCTTTACCACTAGCGCCACCTGGGAAGCCCATATGTATGTATATAAAGGTTCTAAAATACATATACACATAGATTTTTATATACATCTGTATTTATATACATATAAAAATAAATGTTGTATATATGTTTATATAAAATTTGGAACCTAAACTTAGATTTTTTACTGAGGAAGTGCTCATTGTGTCATGGTTTTAGTGTCGTTCTGTCAAAATGATGTTTCAAATTGTATTGCCCAAGGAAGTGTTTTAGAAAAATAGCAAAGTTAAATACTGTTATTAATATATCTTAGTCATATGGATAAGAGAATGAAAACAACAGCAGCAACATTAAAGCAGTTGATATAGTTATTAAGTTACACATGAGACATCAACTATGAGGTTCCAATGTTGTCTACTCGGAACAGCAACAAAAAAGATGTAAGTTCTTTTGTCCTTCTAAGCAGGTTTGGTAGTGGAAATTATATTTATTATAGGTATCTAGATATTGAGAAATGAACAAATTGGACTGCTTTTAAAGATGGAAGAATTGTTGTTCAGTCGCTCAGTCATGTCCAACTCTTTGTGACCCCACGGATTGCAGCACGGCAGGCCTCACTGTCCCTCACCATATCATGGAGCTTGCTCAAACTCATGTCCATTGAGTCAATGATGCCATCCAACCATCTCATCCTCTGTTGTCCTGTTCTCCTTCTGCCTTCAATCTTTCCCAGCAACAGGGTCTTTTCTAATGAGACAGATCTTGGCATCAGGTGGCCAAGGTATTGGCGTTTCAGCTTCAGCATCGTCCTTTCAATGAATATTCAGGACTGATTTCCATTAGGATTGACTGATCTCCTTACTGTCCAAGGGACTCTCAAGAGTCTTCTCCAACACTACACTTCAAAAGTATCAGTTCTTCAGTACTCAGCCTTCTTTATGGTCCAACTCTCACATCCATACATTACTAATGGGAAAACCATAGCTTTGACTAGTTGGACCTTTGTTGGCAAAATAATGTTTCTGCTTTTTAATATTCTGTCTAGGTTTGTCAAAGCTTTTCTTCTAAGGAGCAAGCGTCTTTTAATTTCATGTCACCATCTGCAGTGATTTTGGAGCCCAAGAAAATAAAATCTGTCAGTTTCCATTGTTTCCAAATCTATTTGTCATGAAGTGATTGGACTGGATGCCATGATCTTAGTTTCTGAATGTTGAGTTTAAACCAGCTTTTTCACTCTCCTCTTTCACATTCATCAAGAGGCTCTTTAGTTCCTCTTTGTTTTCTGCCATAAGGGTGATGTCATCTGCATATTTGAGGTTATTGGTATTTCTCCCAGCAATCTTGATTCTAGCTTGTGGCTCATCCAGCCCACCATTTTGCATGATGTACTGTGCATTTAGTTAAATAAACAGGGTGACAATATACAGCCTTGATGTACTCCTTTCCCAAATTTGAACCATTCCTTGTTCCATGTCCGGTTCTAACTGTTGCTTTTTGACCTGCATACAGATTTTTCAGGAGTCAGGTCAGGTGGTCTGTTATTTCCATCTCTTGAAGAATTTTCCAGAGTTTGTTGTGATCCACACAGTCAAAGGCTTTAGTGTAGTCAATGAAACAAAAATAGATGTATTTCTGGAATTCTTTTGCTTTTTCAGTGGATGTCAGCTATGCCTTTTCTAAATCCAGCTTGAACATCTAGAAGTTCTCAGTTCGTGTACTGTTAAAGCCTGGCTTGGAGAATTTTAATCATTACGTTGCTAGCATGTGAGATGACTGCAATTGTGAAAATTATTTGGCATTGCCTTTCTTTGGGATTGGAATGAAAACTGACCTTTTCCAGTCCTTCGACCACTGCTGAGTTTTCCAAATTTGCTGGCATATTGAGTGGAGCACTTTCACAGCATCATCTTTTAGGATTTTAAATAGCTCAGCTATTTCAGAAATAGCTCAGCTGTTTCAGAATTCCATCACCTCCACTAGCTTCTCTCATGGTGATGCTTCCTAAGACCCACTTGACTTCACACTCCAGGATATCTGGCTCTGGGTGACTGATCTCACCCTCATGGTTATCTGGGTCAGTAAGATCTTTTTTGTGTAGTTCCTCTGTGTATTCATGCCACCTCTTCTTAATATCTTCTGTTAGGTCCATACCATTTCTGTCCTTTATTGTGCCCATCTTTGCATGAAATGTTCCCTTGGTATCTCTAATTTTTTTAAAGAGATTTCTAGTCTTTCCCATTCTATTGTTTTCCTCTATTTCTGGTCATTGATAACTTAGGAAGGCTTTCTTATCTCTCTGCTATTCTTTGGAACTCTGCATTCAGATGGATATAGCTTTCCTTTTCTTCTTTGCCTTTCACTTTTCTTCTTTTCTCAACTGTTGGTAATGGAAGAATAGGTAGCATTTAAAACACATACAAAACAGTCTGGAGGCAGTCACTGGACAGATGAATGTAGGTCTAGGTGGCTGGTTGTATGTAGGAAAAGGTCTAGCTAGGGTTGAAGCAGATAAATCTTAGGAAAGACAGATAAACATTGTTGATGTTGATGTGGGCTTTGAACTCAATTTTAACCAAAAAATAAAATGGTACAAAGCAGAAAATAGAAGAAACTTTGTTTATATTAAAGGGAAATAGATCTTGGTGAATATTGAAGAAATGGTCCTTAGTAAAGAGATTACAAGTAAAATTGGATTAAGAAATTTTAGAGACCTGTTTTAGGACACAGAGGACAGCTGATAGGTACTCATCAGATAGTGAATCCAGGAAGTCTCCACCTCATTTGATAGTGAAAATCAAACATTTGTCATTGGAAGTCTAAATGACTGATTCTATCAAGGGAACATTTCATGCAAAGATGGGCTTGATAAAGGACAGAAATGGTGTGAACCTAACAGAAGCAGAAGATATTAAGAAGAGGTGGCAAGAATACACAGAAGAACTGTACAAAAAAGATCTTCATGAGCAAGATAATCAAGATGGCGTGATCACTCACCTGGAGCCAGACATCTTGGAATGTGAAGTCAAGTGGGCCTTAGAGACCATCACTATGAACAAAGCTAGTGGAGGTGATGGAATTCCAATTGAGCTATTTCAAATCTTGAAAGATGATGCTGTGAAAGTGCTGCACTCAATATGCCAGCAAATTTGGAAAACTCAGCAGTGGCCACAGGACTGGAAAAGGTCAGTCTTCATCCCAATCCCAAAGAAAGGCAATGCCAAAGAATGCTCAAACCACCGCACAATTGCACTCATCTCACATGCTAGTAAAGTCATGCTCAAAATTCTCAAGCCAGGCTTCAGCAATATGTGAACCATGAACTTCCAGATGTTCAAGCAGGTTTTAGAAAAGGCAGAGGAACCAAAGATCAAATTGACAACATCCGCTGGATCATGGAGAAAGCAAGAGAGTTCCAGTAAAACATCTATTTCTGCTTCATTGACTATGCCAAAGCCTTTGACTGTGTGGATCACAATAAACTGTGGAAAATTCTGAAAGATGGGAATACCAGACCACCTGACCTGCCTCTTGAGAAACCTGCATGCAGGTCAGGAAGCAACAGTTAGAAGTGGACATGGAACAACAGACTGGTTCCAAATAGGAAAAGGAGTACATCAAGGTTGTATATTGTCACCCTGCTTATTTAACTTATATGCAGAGTACATCATGAGGAACGCTGGGCTAGAAGAAGCACAAGCTGGAATCAAGATTGCTGGGAGAAATATCAATAACCTCGGATATGCAGATGACACCACCCTTATGGCAGAAAGTGAAGAGGAACTCAAATCCTCTTGATGAATGTGAAAGAGGAGAGTGAAAAGTTTGGCTTGAAGCTCAACATTCAGAAAACAAAGATCATGGCATCTGGTCACATCGCTTCATGGGAAATAGGTGGGGAAACAGTGGAAGCAGTGTCAGACTTTATTTTGGGGGGCTCCAAAATCACTGACGATGCTGATGGCAGCCATGAAATTAAAAGACGCTTACTCCTTGGAAGGAAAGTTATGACCAAACTAGATAGCATATTAAAAAGCAGAGACATTACTTTGCCAACCAAGGTCCCTCTAGTCAAGGCTATGGTTTTTCCCGTGGTCATGTATGGATGTGAGAGTTGGACTGTGAAGAAAGCTGATCGCCGAAGAATCGATGCCTTTGAACTGTGGTGCTGGAGAAGACTCTTGAGAGTCCCTTGTACTGCAAGGAGATCCAACCAGTCCATTCTAGTGGAGATCAGTCCTGGGTATTCATTGGAAGCTGAAACTCCAATACCTTGGCCACCTCATGAGAAGAGTTGACTCACTGGAAAAGACTCTGATGCTGGGAGGGATTTGGGGCAGGAGGAGACGGGGATGACAGAGAATGAGATGGCAGGATGGCATTACTGACTCGATGGACATGAGTGTGAGTGAACTCCGGGAGTTGGTGATGGACAGGGAGGCCTGGTGTGCTGTGATTCATGGGGTTGCAAAGAGTCGGACACGACTGAGCAACTGAACTGAACTTATGTGTAGAGTACAAAGACAATTTTTTTGCCTCTTTCTCCACTAGCCTGTTGTGAAACTTAAAAACATTTTTTTTGTTGAGAATCAGACAGTATATTCTGGGAGCTGACTGAATATATAAATCCCAGGTTCCTATCCTAGCTATTAGAGAAGAAGGAGCCTCAACTTAACATAGGCTACTTAGAGATAACACAGAAAGGCAATCAGGAGAGGAGAATTCTCCTAAATTTTTCATGACATCATAAGAATAAACACGTATCCAAAAATGATACAGTGTATTGTACTGGAATAAATTATTAATGTAGCGCTAAAGTGTTTTCCATTCCATATATTTGTGATAAAACTGGATTTTGAGTTTTGTCATAACTCACTTGACAGGAGAGGGCCTGGGAATATTCTATTTTTCCTCCAGTTGAATGACTTCAGAAGACAGGAAAGTAATTCTTTCATCAGTATTTTTCTTCACTCAGTATGTTCTGTTTCTAATTTCGAACTCACTGTAATCTACCTCATTTGGAAATCTTTACCAAGTCATTTTGACATGCTGTATCCAGCAGTGTTCAATTTTAAGTTTCTTTCTCAGACTGTTAATATAATGTACTTCTTTCCCCAAAATTTTGGTCACGATTTTCAACTAAATTCAAATTTCCCTAATATATTTACTGATATTTGATATTTTGAGTTTACTCTATGCATTATGGGCTTCCCTGGTGGTTCAGACAATAAAGAATCTGCCTGCAATGTGGGAGAATTTAAGTTTAATCCCTGGGTCAGGAATATCCCCTGGAGAAGGGAATGGCTACCCACTCTACTATTCTTGCCTGGTGAACCCCGTGGACAGAGGAGCCTGGTGGCCTCTGGTCCACGGGGTTGCAAAGAGTTGGACATGACTGAGTAACTAACACTTTCACTTTCACAGTTCATTAAAGGTGTATTATAATCAGATAGTGCTTGGTTTCTATAGATACAGTGATATATATTGATTTATTCATAATCTGAAACAAAACACACAGTTGCTAACTTCATCAAAAGCTAAGTATGCATGTTGTGTACACAAAGCAAACTGACTCTATGTGTGTATTCTTTCAGAGTTTTTTAGAGTCTGTTTATAGTTGTTTTAGAGTTTAGAGTTTGAACATTTTTTCATTTATTGTAGTTACTATAAAACATATAAGGTAAATTTATCATTAAATCTTGACCATTGTAAAGGATGTTTTAAGTTCACCTTGTCCAGTTCTTACCTCATGTGGGAATACTTTTTAGAGTATCTTTGACAATGACCAACAAGGCTCAACCTTTTAATGCAAGCCACAGTCAGACCATAGCCTTTGTAAAATTTTTGATTGTCATGTCCTTCTATTGAACTGAAATTTTTGAGTCTGGAATCTGCTTATAAGTCCACTCTCAACCCTCTTAAGTGGTCCAGAAACCACATATTCAGGGGATAACACTTTTGATCGAATGAATCTGTAGAAATAACTCCATAACCAGATGTCTAGAAAGAATCTAGAAGTTCAGTTATCTAGTTTACAAACTGGATTACTTCATTTCTTTCAAATATGCACTTTATAGTTTCCTGCTTCCTTAAATAACATATATAACAGGTAAACTACACATTTTATGATTCCAGAAATGTTTATGGAAAGCCTAATTTGTAAGTCTTTCATAAGGAAGCATTTTCCCTTGGCTTGATGACCTGGTTAATTATGGTGTGTGTGTCCATTATAATGACATTTTGGGGGAGAAAACTTCATAGAAGGGACTTGAGAGATGAGGCTTTTTTTCATGTTTATCTACTACATATAGGAACTGGGGTCGGCACCTTGCCTTATTATTCCCATATCTCACAGCTGCATCTTAGGCATACTAATCCTCATCTTACAAATGCAGAAACTAAAACTCAAAGAGGTAGATCTCATAAGCAGAATCGATAGGCCCAAAGTTTGAGCTCAAGTGTTCCTGACTCGTAAGCTGAGCTGCTTCACATTTCTTCATCAACCAACTAACTAGGAATTTGCTATATGCATTTTATAAAATATACCAACTTATTCTAAAAGATGTGTTTATGGATGAGATCATTGAGATACAGAATGATTAATCACTTTCCTGGTTACTCACAGCTAGTGAAGTAGATTCACATCCAAGTCTGTTAGTTTTTTCTTCTTTTTTTTTTAACGTTTGCATGGCATTTTATTATTTATTTATTTATTTTATTGGCGGCTAATTACTTTACAATATTATATTGGTTGGTTTTGCCATACATTGACATGAATTCGCCCCGGGTGTACATGTGTTCCCCTTCTTGAACCCTGCTCCCACCTCCCTCCTCCCCTTATTCTAAATGCAGTTTCACATGCTCTGGGATAAACATGGGGCAAATGGGAAAAAAAATGCATATATTTTCCAACAGTGTATAATGGAATATGTCACTGTAGCTTTGGTGGCAGAGATATTATTCCCATGTTTAGATGTCTGAGAACCTGCCAATAATTTAAACGGTTCCCACTGATACCAGAAATCATTATTATACAGTTCATGAAATTGAAAGTGTTACTCCCTTAGTAGTGTCTGACTCTTTGTGACGCTATGGTCTGTCCATGGAATTCTCCAGGCACAAATACCGGAATGGGTTGCCATTCCCTTCTCTAGGGGTTCTTCCTGACCCAGGGATTGAACCTGCATCTCAGGCATTGCAGGCAGATTCTTTATTATGTGAGATACCAGGGACACCCTATAAATGCACCTCTTTTATTGTGACTTTGTGGACTGTAGCCTGCCAGGCTCTTCTGTCTATGGAATTCTCTAAGAAAGAATACTGGAGTGAGTCATCATTCCCTTCTCCAGGGGATCTTCCCAGCCTATGGTTCAAACCTGTGTCTCCTGCATTGCAAGCAAATTCTTTACTGTCTGAGATACAATGCATACATCAGTACATTTCCAGTGTCAAACTGCCTTTTCAGGATTTTACTGTATGCCAGTTGGTAGAAGAAAGATTCTCTATCAAAATAAGTGTGCTGTATCATTTGAGCTTGTGTAGATATAAAACTCAGAACTTTCTGCCTCATTTCCTTGTTTCTAACTAAAATAATGCTCTATTCATGTATTTGAAATTTATTTAATGAGCAACTATTATGTCCTTCTTCCATGGAACTTATACTCTGAAGCACAGAGAAAGATAGTAATAATAATTATATGGCTAAATAAGAACACTATTTAATCTGTCAGATGATGGTAAGGAGAAAAATACAAGAGAGGTTACTTGCAGGGAAGGTTGAGAAGGCCATAGTAAGAAGCTCACCAACAAGGTGACACTTGGAAATGACTTGAAAGAGGTGAGGTTGTAGGCCATATGACAGTGTTGGATAACAGCTTTCTTGACACTGGGAAAGCCCTGCTTTATCAGGAGGGCCCCTGATATATCCAGAGAACCTAAGAGCGGAGGGCAGCATGGCTGGAGGGGAAACAGCAGTAAGGAAACTAATAAACTGAGTCAAAAAGTAAGGTGAAGGGTCAGTTCATGAGGGATTTGTAGATCCTTATAAAGGGCTTTGGTTTTTGATCTGAATTCAAAAGAAAGCCATGAGGTCATTTTCAACAGAGCTGTGATATGATCAAAATTTGATTTTAAACAGATCTCTTTGTATTAAGACTATAGTATGTGGGGGTAGGGTGAAGGTGAAAGGAGGTTATCATTGAGGTAGGAACATGCATCTTGATGTTCAGTGACACAACTGTCCATGTGCCCTTAACCTGCAGTGTCAAAGGGTGGGCAAGGGCCTCCTCATACACATGCTAGCAAAGGCTTCACATACACTCTTTGCTGTTATTGAAAACCAGAAAGGCTATTTAACATCTCACATGGAATACTTTTTCAACCTTCTGTTCTCCTCCCTGTTTATGTGTCTAAATTTAGTGTTTTGGTTCAACAAATACTCACTCAGAGCCTACTTTACTAGGTGATGAACATATCATAGTTTTAGCCCTTTTGAAGCTTATAGTCTTATAATGAATATAATAATGTGAACAGATAATTGTATTTGTTACAGTATATTATACAATATAATATCTTTTCCCCTGTTTGTAAATCCAGAGGAAAAGAAAAGTGTCTCAACTAATAGGTCAGGAGTGGAAGTGTCATGATGGACAGTTAGGGAAGAATTCAAGGCAGAGGTGACATTTGAGCCCTGTGTTAATGGATAAGTAGAAACCAACTAGCAGAGAGACTGGCATAAGCATATGTGATGGAGGGGAGACACAAAACAGATGATGTAGATCTGTGGTGGACATGAGAATGCAAAAGCGAGTAGATCTATCAAGGGGCCATTTTACTTAACCTATAAGCCAGTGAGAATGCCTTAGACAAACTGTTTAGATACATTACTCTAGAAACTAGCTTACTGGGTTGAAGGATAAGCAGGGTGTCAAGAAGAACATTTAAGAAGGTGTTTCAGTAGGCAGATTTTGAAAGATTTTTGACCAAACTAAAAGACTCTGATTCTGAGAGGGATTGGGGGCAGGAGGAGAAGGGGACGACAGAGAATGAAGTGGCTGGATGGCATCACCGACTCTGTGGACATGAATTTGAGTGAACTCCGGGAGTTGGTGATGGACAGGGAGGCCTGGCGTGCTGTGATTCATGTAATCGCAGAGTCGGATACGACTGAGCGACTGAACTGAACTGAACTGAAAACAGTGGTAGTAAGAAGGAAGAAGACACATACTAATTTTTATGAGATAACATTGAGTGTATTTGATATTTGAGGGAAAAAATAATTCACCTATTCCAGCTTTGGGTGTGTCTGTGGTTGATTGTGCAAAGACATGATTCCAAGAATATAGGGAGGAAAGGTAGAGTTCAGTTTTGGCCGTATCGAATTGGGGGCCCCTGTAAAGATGCAGACAGAGCATCCTTCTGGTATAGTCATGATTGGGAATATAAAGCCCAAAGAAGAGATTTGGAATGGCAGGAGATGAGTGAGAGGCCTCAGCAAAGAGGCAATGAATTCATAGAGATAATAAAACTAAGAATAATATAGCAAGCATCAGCATTTTAAAATGGCTTACTGTGCACCAGGTACTGTTCTAAGAATTTTACATATAGGTGTACTTTTAATCCTTGCGACAGTCTTATGAAGTAGTTAGTATCATTGTGCCCACTTTAAATTGAAGGAAACTGAAGCACAGAGAGATTGAGTTACTTGCCTGTGAAATCAGTCTGAATTTGAACCAGACCTTTTGGTTTCAGCTCTAGACCCTTAGTTACAGTGCAACAGGCCCTCCAACTGCTGTAGCCTACCTTGGAGAAGGAGTGAATGAGAAGCATGTGAGCTAAGGCCAGAAGCAAGGGGGAAACCCACATGGAAGGGAAAATTAGAAGAAAAAATTCTAAAAGATGAAGAGTAAAATTGTTAAGAAAAGCAAGTAATGATTTTAGTTAACATTCATTTAGTGCTTATGTACCCTGTTCTATTAAGTGCTTTATGTGTGTATTTAAAACTTATAATATTTTTCTGTGGCAGTTAGTGTTATTCTGTGCATTACAGAGATGAGATTAAGTAACTGATGGAAAGTACACAGATGGTAAGTACCACTGGAGTGGTGTACCTTGAGGAGGTATAGACAGTGGAGTTGGGAATGTGGTATAATAGAACTCAGAGAAAAGAACTTGGATAAGGATGAAGTAATAAACAGCACCCTTGGAAAAAGTCAGAAAAATAAGCACCAGGCTCTAGTGAGAATGTTCATTGGAATGGTTAAACTAGGAGTCATCTAGCAACAGGTTAAGTGATGGGGCTAAATGGTTTAAGCATGGGGCTGTGTGGGATTAGAAACAGCTAGTATAATGTTCTCCACCTAAAGGTTTGGGTGAGAAATTCGAGAGATCAGCTATAGGAGATGTTGCCTTTTTTGGCTTGGTCTTGTTTAGAGGTTGAAGGGAAGTATCCATAGAGAAGAAAAGGTATAGCTAAGTGATAAAGCAAGATGAAGACTGTGGAAGAGAAAATATCATTACAAACAAAAGTGACAGGATGGATGCTAAGAAGGAAGTGGAAAAAACCCCATTCTCTGAACTGGGGAGAAAAGAAAATATTTTATGTGTGTGGATAATTTCATTCACAAAATCCAAGTTTAGCTGTTTGATAGTCCATCTATAGTTATTTGAATTAGGTACTCATATATATATGTTTCTGCATATGTTTTAATTTGGAACATATCACAAATCTTCCTTATAGGAAGAAGGTATAAAGTATGTTTGTGTGATTGCAAAAGAAACAACAACAAAAAAAACCTGTTAGAAAACACCACTAAATCACCTGAAATGATATACCCAAGTTTATGAAATCTCAGTTTCTGTAGTTCCATGTATTTGTATTTACAAGCTTCCAAAATGATTGAAAAAAGTTGATTCTTAGTTAACATCCCGAAGGAAAGCATCCATACTTGCTGAAGCATGTGGTTGTACAATTAAATTTTTTCACCATGTATTTCTCTTTCTCTAAAATACATGAGCATTATATTTTAAAACTAATAATTGAGGAAAAATTTAAGTATACATTTATTTGCTTCAGTTCAGTTCAGTTCAGTCGCTCAGTCGTGTCCGACTCTTTGCGACCCCATGAATCACAGCACGCCAGGCCTCCCTGTCCATCACCAACTCCCGGAGTTCACTCAAACTCACGTCCATCGAGTCGGAGATGCCATCCAGCCATCTCATTCTCTGTCGTCCCCGTCTCCTCCTGCCCCCAATCCCTCCCAGCTTAAATTTAAATATTTATTAGTCCACTGTATAATTTTCACCTATCATGACAAAGTAATCCATAGTTTCTTTAAGATATTCAGAAGATTAGTAAAACTGCTCACATTATTATGATCCTTATTTTGAATGTTGTAAGTTTGGACTATGTTATTTCTAACCTGAAAATAGAATAGTCTTTTAAACTTTGCCAATGATTTAAAGCAGAAGTTGGCAAAGTACGACCTGGGGGCCAAATCTCAGCCTCTTTTATGAATAAAATTTTATTTGAAAACTGCATTGTTGATTTGTTTACCTAGTGTCTATGACTGTTTTCATGCTGTAGCTACAAGGTTGAGTACTTTAACAGAGACCACCTGACATATAAACACCACAATCTTTACTTTATAGCTCTTTATAGAAAATTTGTTGACCTCTGATTAAAGAGGACAAAGGAAAGCATGTATAAGTCTCATTATGTGTCTCTGTATTTTGGACAAAAATATATTTTCATGAAAAACCAAGCCCTCATTTTGTGCTGAGCACTATAACTTTATTGGAATGGGTTTCAGCAAACCCAAACAAAATGAATATTTTCTTGGAATGTGTTCTTTTGGATTTTATTCTTTACTGACAAAACCAGTGTGCTTCCCAAAGACACTGTAAACAAGATAGAGTTATAGGAAGCAGGTCATAAATCCTCAGTGAGGAAATTAGGAGCAATCCCAAGATACATAAAATATTCTTCACATCCTTGCCAACGAGGTATAGTGCAGGCCAGTAAACTGCTGGTACATATGACCACCATCATAATTTATCCATTGGTGAGCATGGAAGGCTTATTTTCTCCTTAATCCTTTTTGATCTTTCCATTGGAGTTTCTCTACTTAAAAGAAACCATTTTTGTGTGTTTGTGTTTCTTGAAAATAAAATATCAATTGTATGCACTGTGTAGACTGCCTAAATAATGCTCAAATGTACATGTTTTTTATAGAAAATTTAAGAGAGGTTGTAAATTGACATCAAAATTCAAAAACATCAACTTTACTTCACTCTCAATCCTTTTTTTTTCTGTGCCAGAAATTGTCACTTCTCAACTTTGTCTTCAGACCACCTACTGAGTAGGATAAATTCCTCAAAGTCATTTTAAATTTTGTTGAGAAATCTGAGGCATGATTAATCTACCAATCAGTAGTTCTTTCCAGGTAACTTAGAATTCATTGCATCTATACTAAATTTGTACACTCTCCATGGAAACATATTTTTATTGACGAGCCATACCTTATGGAGATAGCTTCTCTTGAGAAAACAAAAGAAAGAAAAATACACAAATTACATCTTTTAAATGTTTCAATTGCATTATGTCATCAAAACTAGGAGACTTGAAGTAAAATCCTATCTTCATTTGACTATCTTGTTTGCTAGATGACTCATTTTCTTGACTTTCACCAGTGCTAGCTAATCCATGACAGGGATCAATGACAGCCATAAGTTTACATTTCTGTCTTTATTTACATGTTTTGAAAGCATTGGATTTGTTCCACATGAATATTATTTCTTCGTTTTTCTAGTTGTCATGACGTTTTAAAATGCATGAACTCTTTGCCTCATTTGAAACATCTGTTTAGCAGTTTTTATGTTTATACTTCAGTCTATTAAAAAATGTGTTCATCTTTTCTAAACTAACATCTCTTTACAGGTAAATATTCAAAACTTATGTTTTTTAGCCTTGACAAGCATGTTTTTATAACATCATATGCCCCATATTTTAGTTCTGGAGTAATTAGCAGTATAGCTTATTAATTTTACTTTTTCCTTTGCAATGGCAAAGACACACTTTCTTTTGTATGGTGTGAAAATATAAAGCAACTTTGTGATTTTAAGAATAGATCTAGAATAACTCTCTTCTGTTAATTTTCCAAGATAATGCTAAACATCTATGAAATGAGATCCTGATCTGTTTTATCCTACTGAGACCAGTCAGACTCTGGACATCTGATTAAACAAAGTAGCATGACAATGCAGAAAGTAATTTTAATAGTATATTTTAGAGACATTTTTGTCTCTGAATTTACCTTACTTTCCTCTTTCCTTTGATCACTAGGAAATTTAGTTTTGAATTGATACTCCAGTTAAAGTAGCTGTTGAGTGCCTTATGCTGTGCATTTTTGTTTTCAAAATTATATTTACTTTCATCCCCTGTCTTCTTGTTCCCTTCACCCTGATCATCCTGCTATTCTTATCTATATAATTTTTCAATAAAATATTACTCTTAAACTGCCATTTATTTTCAAGCAGTATTTGTAAAAGTGTATGATTACAGTATTCTAGAGCATGAACAGATCTTATAGACAGACCAGGATAATCATTACAAAAAAACTGGAGTTTTTGTTTGTTTTGGTTTTTGGTTCTTATTTTTTTACTTCAGTTGCATAATTTAATCATACTCCTTATTTTAGGGCACATTGTCATCATCAGTCCACACAAATCTCCTCTCTTGTTTGGCTTTTTCTCCACTTTCACCCTTGCTTCTCCATATGCATCCACTGCAAGGACTGGAATAAGTCCAATATTGCATTTGTATATTGAACAGGTATATAACATTTTTAGTATGAGTGAGCTGTGAAAATAAATGTATTTTGTTATAGCTCTTATTCTGCTTCTACTTTGTAAAGTCAGCACTATGTTTGTATGATTTATCACTGTTCTGTGTATGTCTCTGTTTCATTGTTTCTGACAACTGCTCATGCCACAGCGTGCATTCATTGCTCCTAATTGATGCATTCCCCTACAAGTAGACCAAGTGTCATTAATTACCAGTACCACATCTTCAATGGTCATCTCTTCAAGTAACTCCTTATAAATCTGAGTGCAAATTTTTAAATTATTATCTGTCAACATCCTTCATTTCGGTAACTATTGTCAGTGTGCTTTCCAAAATTAACGCACCATCTGCACTCTCAAAACAGTTCCTGTGGGTTCCCATTTGCCCATATCCTCACCTATATTTGGTATTTCCTAATTTTTGCCTTTCTTCTGGGTACAATGTAGTATTTTGTATAAATTTGCATTTCTAAAATTACTAGTAAGGTTGAACATTGATATTGCATACTTATGAAATACTTGAGTTTCTCTTTTTCTGAATTACTTATTCATAGACTTTTTCCATTCCACTTTTTACTTCCTTTTGTTGACTTTCAAGAGTTCTTTGCCTCTTCTGTTTACATTATTTCATTATTGAATATAAATATTCAAGCTTCTTTGAATTAGCTGATATCTTAAATACAACATTTTTTCACAGAATGGCATTCTTATTTATAATAACTTTCTTCTCAGCATCTTCTTGTATTAGATGCAAGGTTTCTCCATTTGGGTCTTTAATTAATCTGAAATATAAATACAAGTTTATTTGTTCTTTGTACAGTGTAATAGGTTTCTCCAAAGAGTTTCTAAGTAATTCATCCTATCTCTATTGGGGAATCATCTCTATCATAGAGCAAGTTCACACTGGAAAGTGTTTTTAATAAAAGGAAAATTTTTTTGTTTATGTTATTGCATATCATATATTTTCTGTAAGTCAAAATTTTTTTTGCATTGAAGGCAGGCCAGAATAACAAATAAATATATAAACTGTTGGTCTTTATCACTCAACTAAAGCTGATTTCATTGTTAAATATATTCTGAACTAAACCATTTCAAGGCCTTTGTCTCTCCATTTCCTATAAAAAGTATGGAACCATATGGTTGATACACATGGAAAGCACTGCTTCTTCCTGACCAGCTACCAGATGTGCAGGGTTCTTTGTTCAATTACTTCTTTTATTCGACATTATGAAACATATTGAATCAATTTTTATAGCTAACAATATTAAAACCATTTTTAGGAAGAAATTTTGTGTTTTTATAGATTTTCTATAAGAATATTTGATAAAATGATGTATTATGTACCATCTTCTTGACCAAGAAAATCTGGTCTGCAGACAGGGCAGTTGAATGAAAACAATTCTGTAATCAAGATATGATTGTTGAAGGTACCCATGTTAACAAAAGTGAAAAGATTAAGTAGTGGAAAGACTTCAAATACAAATTTCTAAGCCATTTTTTTTTTTTTAGGTAGTTGTAGGCCATGGAAGATATATTTAACTTTCAGAGCAATTTAACCTACATAGTGTACAGTTGTCCAAACTCAAGAGTTCAAACATATTTTATTCCTGAATTTATGATTCACTTAACCAGGAGTGGAGACCACAATTGTGAGACAGGCACCATCTATAACAAACAAATAAATGGTGTAGGACCTTCCCATTGTCATCGTTGTGCTTCTATATTTTTGAACCAGTCTGGACTTTATGGCTACATAATGAACTGTTTCTCAAACTTGGGTTTCTGATTATGAAAGAAACATTGGATTTTTATATCAGAATTGGAAAAAAAGCCCATGAAAATACTTCATATTCAGTAATGAAATATTTGTATTTATTTATATTTTTGCTTTTTTGTTTTATTTTAAAACACTTTCATAGACTGCTTGCTATATGCCAGAAACTAAACTATATGACTTTCATGTTTACTCAGATGTTATTCATTTTCATAAGAAGTGTGGTACGGAGGGGACAAAGGATCATATCTGTGATAATGTTTGTATCCAGATTCTTTTCAGGAAAAGACTGTGTCCTGGAACTGTTTTCCCTATTGTATCTGTGGACCATAGCTTTCTTCATTAGTTGCTAGCTGTTCCTGAAATCATGTTTGCTTCCTCTCTATCCAAATCCTTGTTGAACTTACCTAAAAAAGTGAATAACTTTTGGATTTATATTTACTGGTAACCCCTATTGCCTTGTACATTTGTACACTATGAACTAATTAGTATGTTCTCATTTTTCATATGTTCTGAGCACTCAAAACTGTTCAGAATGATTAAGATATAGGCCTTTGCCCTTTTGAAATTAAAAATATCGTTAAAGAGATAAAAATTGTATGGAAAAATAATTTGAAGAAGAATAAAAAATACCAGCTTGTATGCTACAAATGTGAATGTTATTGAGTTACAAAGAGACAACTCTACATGGGCTGTGAAGAAAGTATTCATTTAAGAAGGGAAAACTTAAGTCTCAGTTCAGTTCAGTCACTCAGTCGTGTCCGACTCTTTGCAACCCCATGAATCACGCATGCCAGGCCTCCCTGTCCATCACCAACTCCCAAAGTTCACTCAAACTCATGTCCATCGAGTCGATGATGCCATCCAGCCATCTCACTCTCTGTCGTCCCCTTCTCCTCCCACCCCCAATCCCTCCTAGCATCAGAGTCTTTTCCAGTGAGTCAACTCTTCGCATGAGGTGGCCAAAGTATTGGAGTTTCAGCTTCAGCATCAGTCCTTCCAATGAACACCCAGGACTGATCTCCTTTAGAATGGACTGGTTGGATCTCCTTGCAGGCCAAGGGACTCTCAAGAGTCTTATCCAACACTATGGAAAAGAAATGCAAAAGAGCGAAATGGCTGTCTGAGGAGGCCTTACAAATAGCTGTAAAAAGAAGAGAGGCGAAAAGCAAAGGAGAAAAGGAAAGATATAAGCATCTGAATGCAGAGTTCCAAAGAATAGCAAGGAGAGATGAGAAAGCCTTCCTCAGTGATCAATGCAAAGAAATAGAGGAAAACAACAGAATAGGAAAAACAAGAGACCTCTTCAAGAAAATTAGAGATTCCAAGGGAACTTTTCATGCAAAGATGGGCTCGATAAAGGACAGAAATGGTATGGACCTAACAGAAGCAGAAGATATTAAGAAGAGGTGGCAGGAATACACAGAAGAACTGTACAAAAAAGATCTTCACGACCAAGATAGTCACGATAATGTGATCACTGACCTAGACCCAGACATCTTGGAATGTGAAGTCAAGTGGGCCTTAGAAAGCATCACTACGAACAAAGCTAGTGGTGGTGATGGAATTCCAGTTGAGCTATTTCAAGTCTTGAAAGATGATGCTGTGAAAGTGCTGCACTCAATATGCCAGCAGATTTGGAAAACTCAGCAGTGGCCACAGGACTGGAAAAGGGCAGTCTTCATTCCAATCCCAAAGAAAGGCAATGCCAAAGAATGCTCAAACTACCGCACAATTGCACTCATCTCACACGCTAGTAAAGTCATGCTCAAAATTCTCCAAGCCAGGCTTCAGCAGTATGTAAACCGTGAACTCCCAGATGTTCAAGCAGGTTTTAGAAAAGGCAGAGGCACCAGAGATCAAATTGCCAACATCCGCTGGATCATGGAGAAAGCAAGAGAGTTTCAGAAAAACATCTATTTCTGCTTCATTGACTATGCCAAAGCCTTTGACTGTGTGGATCACAATAAACTGTGGAACATTCTGAAAGAGATGGGAATCCCAGACCACCTGACCTGCCTCTTGAGAAACCTGTATGCAGGTCAGGAAGCAACAGTTAGAACCGGTCATGGAACAACAGACTGGTTCCAAATAGGAAAAGGAGTGCGTCAAGGTTGTATATTGTCACCTTGCTTATTTAACTTATATGCAGAGTACATCATGAGGAACGCTGGGCTGGAAGAAGCACAAGCTGGAATCAAGATTGCTGGGAGAAATATCAATAACCTCAGATATGCAGATGACACTACCCTTATGGCAGAAAGTGAAGAGGAACTCAAAAGCCTCTTGATGAAAGTGAAAGAGGAGAGTGAAAAGGTTGGCTTGAAGCTCAACATTCAGAAAACAAAGATCATGGCATCTGGTCCCATCACTTCATGGGAAATAGATGGAAAAACAGTGGAAACAGTGTCAGACTTTGTTTTTTTGGGCTCCAAAATCACTGCAGATGCTGATTGCAGCCATGAAATTAAAAGACGCTTGCTCCTTGGAAGGAAAGTTATGACCAACCTTGATAGTATATTAAAAAGCAGAGACATTACTTTGCCGACCAAGGTCCGTCTAGTCAAGGCAATGGTTTTTCCCGTGGTCATGTATGGATGTGAGAGTTGGACTGTGAAGAAAGCTGATCGCCGAAGAATCGATGCTTTTGAACTGTGGTGTTGGAGAAGACTCTTGAGAGTCCCTTATACTGCAAGGAGATCCAACCAGTCCATTCTAAAGGAGATCAATCCTGGATGTTCATTGGAGGGACTGATGCTAAAGCTGAAACTCCAATACTTTGGCCACCTCATGAGACGAGTTGACTCACTGGAAAAGACTCTGATGCTGGGAAAGGTTGGGGGCGGGAGGAGAAGGGGACGACGGAGAATGAGATGGCTGGATGGCATCACCGACTCTGTGGACATGAGTTTGAGTGAACTCCGGGAGTTGGTGATGGACAGGGAGGCCTGGCGTGCTGTGATTCATGGGGTCGCGGAGAGTCGGACACGACTGAGCGACTGAACTGAACTGATAGTTCTAAAGCATCAATTCTTTGGTGATCAGCCCTCTTCACAGTCCAACTTTTACATCCATAAAAACTTAAGCCTAGAGAGAAGTCTTTTTAATTGGATGGGTGAACAACAGAAAGGAGTTCAACTAATGGAAAGAATAAAACACTAAGACCAGAATAAGACAGAGGCCAAGTACAGAGGCCAAGAGCAGCAGGATTTGGGAGGCGTGGAAGATTCGTTTCTAGTATTGTATAGGTTGCCCCCACCACCACCTGCCCTTAACAGTACAACATTTTCTTGGGCTGCTACCATGACTTATAATGTTTATTAAATATTTACAAGACTGAAATAGGAAATGCATTCTTTAAGCTCATAGCTTTCATTCAAATATAGAATGAAGGTAAATTTACAAATTAAATATAAACAAACGTAGGCATCATTTAAATGTTTAGTTGATGTAATGATTTTTTTTCCACTGAAATAAGGTATCTCCATGAACATATTATGTGATATAGGCTACCACATTGTGCATGTGTAAAACATCTATCCATAGCACCTTGTGCCTTATGATGACTCAGTCCCCCCACACTTTTCTCAAGTGACTTCAAAATTTTTTATGTGCATTAGTACATAGGGGTGTTGTTTGGTTTTCATTTGGCTGGAATGTATCATTAACATATTAAATCCATCTTTGTTCTTAGCAGCTGGAAACTGTTTAAGCACTGAAAATGGCTCAGAATCAATGATAAACACAAACATTCACCAGGAGGTGATCTTCCACATGATCCCATATAATTTATTAATTTATATTTATTATCATAAAAATAAATACATTGAGAAATCCTTCTAGAAAATTCACTCATCTCCCCAAATGTACCTCTTCTACCAACCCTAGTGAGAAACACCACATGAAGCTGTTTTGGTATAGAGAATTAGAAAGGTAACGTCTAGTTAACTGAGCAGTTCTTACCTGCTCAGACAATGTGTTTAGCTGCTCAGTCGTTTCCAACTCTTCATGGCCCCATGGACTATAGTAGCCCACCGGACTTCTCTGTCCATGGAATTCTCCAGGCAAGAATACTGAATTGGGTTGCCATTCCCTTCTCCAGGGGATCTTCCCGACCCAGGATCGAACCCAGGTCTTCTTCATTGCAGGCAGATTCTTTACCGTATGATCTGCCAGACACACAATAAAGTCTGAATAAGTTCTAAGTCAGGAATGTTACAAAAGGGAATAGACTTTGAAGAGTTAAATGGTACTCATGGACAGAGGAACCTGATGGGCTATAGTCCATGGGGTCTCAAGATTCGGGCACAACTTAGTAACTAAACCACCACCCACCCATATGTTCAAATAAAGGGGAAAGATACCAGTCAAAAGAAAACTCATTACAGGACTATTTTGTATTTGCAGGTAATGTTGCAGGCTCAGATATATAAATGGTAATAGGTGAAATGATGATATTAAGGGAGAAAGGATACTTTTACCTGGGGGTATTGAAGAGCCCTGAAGAGGTTACATTTAGTTCATTCTTTGGGATGAGAAGGAGCCAGTTGTATGGGAGTCCCTTCAGGACCTGAAACAGAATCAAGTTGGGCATGAAAGCAGGAACAGAAAGAAGGATTTGGGGGGTGACTGCCATGAGATAAGGTCAAAAAAAAAAAATAGTCATGAAATAGGAGAGTCTAACATGTAGCAAAAATAGTGAAGTGGAAGGGATGTTTATGTTGGTCAGCACTGAAGAAATGTTGGTGAGATTTTGATGTATTTGATATAGATAGAACAATGATAGTGAAATACAAATGATCAGCAGCTGAGGGTAGGTTCAAAAATAATGATATGGTCAGAAAGAGAGAATTTAATAAATGGGAGGGGAGTGCAGTTTGAGTGGAAAGACACTGAACTATAGTTAGTGAATTGTCATATGCTTAGTCCTGGTCAGTCTTTTATCATTAATAAGAAACACAAAATAATGGACTATTTATGTGTAAGATGTACCATCTTAGGGAAATTGATCAAAATGAGAAAATAGAAGAATTATCAACTGATGCAAATAAAAAGTGGGATAAAGGAAGGACAGAGGCTTATGCCTCTGAAGGAAAGAAAAATCAACAGAAAGACCAAGGAGAGAACCAGTATAATGGCGTGTACTACACAGAACAAAAGACATTTAAGGAGTCAAGTCCATCTGTGTCCAAGGAAGCCACTAATTTAAAAGCAGTGGAGGATGTGTTTCAGAGACAGTTTTTATTGTCAGAGGCATGGTGTGGTCACAGCTAGGTTCCGTAGGTCATGAATTTGTGGAAAAAGATAGTGGTAAAGAAGACTGTCAAGAGGACTGGGGAAGATGAGCAGAGTGGCACAGAGTCCTTTGAGTTATTTTCTGTGGCAGATGAAAAAGATACATTCTCAAGGATAATAAAAAGTTTCTATATAGTGAAAATGTTTTGGTTTGAGGGGTCTTCCTGGCTTATCACTGGAGAACTTCCTGAGTTAATGGCTGTCATGTTCTGTCCATCAGGACATGTCCTGACATGTCAAGGAAGCCGCTGTGAAGGATTCCAGGAGCCCCTTTTATCACCTGTGTCACTATGAAGCTGCTGAATAATTGAGCTTTCATGGCTGAAAAGAATAACATCTGGGAGCCTTGTAATTTATCATTAACATCCCTATTTGGCTTGCAATCTCTTTTGTTGTTGCTTACTTGCTAAATCATGTGTGACTCTTTGTGACCCCATGAACTGTAGCCTGCCAGGCTCCTCTGTCCATGGGATTCTCCCAGGCAAGAATACTGGAGGGGATTGCCGTTTCCTTCTCCAGGGGATCTTCCTGACCCAGGGATTGAACCTGTGTCTCCTGCATTGGCAGGCAGGTTCTTCACCACTGAGCCACCAGGCAAGGCCTATAGTCTCTCACTATACAACTAATCCCATCTGTTACATTATTCACAGATTATATAAATGGCCACACAGGAGTAATCACTCGTGAGGAGTACCACTGCAACTTAGCTGTGCCCGAACTGATTAAGCCTTGAGAGAGCTTAGCCTGGCAGCTCTTGCCCTGACCTAACACTGGGACAAAAACTGTGCTTGTGGTAATGGCCTTTCCTGCTGAAGCGGTAGGGGGACTTTGCACGCCCCTCTTAAATTGGCAGAGGTTAATGTGTTTCTTTTGTCTATTCTCAAAGGGGAAGTGAGCCAGTGTATTGCAAATCACCTTTCTCACATCGTAATAGGATCTTAGGCCATGTGAAAACACATACTAGTTTGTTTTTAACTAAAGGAATGGACAGGCATCCATTTTATTGGACTTTGCTTGGTACTATTATGTAGATATTGTGTTGTTTACAGTTTGAAGGTTTGTGGCAGTCCCGTGTGCAGCAAGTCTGTTGGCACCATTTTTCCAACAGCCTTTGCTCATTTTGTGTCACCTTTTGATAATTCTCACCATATTTCCAACTTTTCATTGTTATTGTATTTGTTATTGTTGGGGCAGTGTGTAATTTCCTTGGTTCTGTCTTGTCACAACAAAAATTTGAAGTGATGGACCAGTGTTAAAGCCCTCGGACAGACCATGTCTCAGCTCTCAGACAGATCAGTGTTACAGCTCCTTGTTACAGCTCAGTTTTATTTAGAAAATAAAGGAAAATATATCCTCAAGGCATGAGGGCATGCTGACCCAAGAGATGCAAAGAGGGGAGAGAGGGAGAGAGAGAGAGAAAGAGCGAGAGGGTGAGAGAGAGACAGACCCACAGCCCTTTGACTCCTCTTTTTATGTTTTTTCTCCTCCCCCTGGCCTGCCCTATGAAAATTGGGCTAGCCAGGAGTGCTGTTTGTTCTACCTGAGGTCCTCACTCCTGTCCTTTGTTCTGTTTTTGTGGGGTTTTCCCTTCCTTGTCTTTTAGCCACTGCCATTCTGGCCTCCTTTTTCCTATTCTAACTACCTAACATGATGATCTGTGATCAGTGATATTTGATGTTGCTATTACAAAAAGATTAATAGTTCTTTGAAAACTCAGATGACAGTTGATTTTTTAACAGTGTTTTTAATTAAGGTATATCCATTATTTTTTAGACATAACACTATTTCACGCTTAATAGACAATAGTATAGTAGAAACATAAATTGTATATTCACTGGGAAACCAAAAATTTGTGTGACTCATTTATTGTGATATACTCTTTAATTGTGGTCATCTGGAGTGAAACCCGTGCTCCAAGGCCAAATTTGCCTGTTACTCCAGGTGTTTCTTGACTTCCTACTTTTGCATTCCAGTCCCTTATAATGAAAAGGACAACTTTTTTGGGTGTTCGTTCTAAAAGGTCTTGTAAGTCTTCATAGAACCATTCAACTTCGGCTTCTTCAGCATTACTGGTTAGGGCATAGGCCTGGATTACTTTAATATTGAATGGTTTGCCTTGGAAACAAACAGAAATCATTCTGTCGTTTTTAAGATTTCATCCAAGTACTGCATTTCGGAATGAAACAGGGCAAAGGCTAATAGAATTTTGTCAAGAGAATGCACTGGTCATAGCAAACACCCTCTTCCAACAACACAAGAGAAGACTCTACACAGGGACATCACCAGATGGTCAACACCGAAATCAGATTGATTATATTCTTTGCAGCCAAAGATGGAGAAGCTGTATACAGTTAGCAAAAACAAGACCAGGAGCTGACTGTGGCTCAGATCATGAACTTCCTATTGCCAAATTCAGACTGAAATTGAAGAAAGTAGGGAAAACCACTAGACCATTCAGATATGACCTAAATCAAATCCCTTATGATTATACAGTGGAAGTGAGAAATAGATTTAAGGGACTAGATCTGATAGATAGAGTGCCTGATGAACTCTGGACGGAGGTTTGTGACATTGTACAGGAGACAGGGACCAAGACCATCCCCATGTAAAAGAAATGCAAAAAAGCGAAATGGCTGTCTGAGGAGGCCTTACAAATCGCTGTGAAAAGAAGAGAAGCGAAAAGCAAAGAAGAAAAGGAAAGATATAAGCATCTGAATGCAGAGTTCCAAAGAATAGCAAGGAGAGATAAGAAAGCCTTCCTCAGTGATCAATGCAAAGAAATAGAGGAAAACAACAGAATAGGAAAAACAAGAGATCTCTTCAAGAAAATTAGAGATTCCAAGGGAACATTTCATGCAAAGATGGGCTCGATAAAGGACAGAAATGGTATGGACCTAACAGAAGTAGAAGATATTAAAAAGAGGTGGCAAGAATACACAGAATAACTGTACAAAAAAGATCTTCACGACCAAGATAGTCACGATAACGTGATCATTGACCTAGAGCCAGACATCTTGGAATGTGAAGTCAAGTGGGCCTTAGAAAGCATCACTACAAACAAAGCTAGTGGAGGTGATGGAATTCCAGTTGAGCTATTTCAAATCTTGAAAGATGATGCTGTGAAAGTGCTGCACTCAATATGCCAGCAAATTGGGAAAACTCAGCAGTGGCCACAGGACTGGAAAAGGGCAGTCTTCATTCCAATCCCAAAGAAAGGCAATGCTAAAGAATGCTCAAACTGCCTCACAATTGCACTCATCTCACACGCTAGTAAAGTCATGCTCAAAATTCTCCCAGTCAGGCTTCAGCAATATGTGAACCGTGAACTCCCAGATGTTCAAGCAGGTTTTAGAAAAGGCAGAGGCACCAGAGTTCAAATTGCCAACATCCGCTGGATCATGGAGAAAACAAGAGAGTTCCAGAAAAACATCTATTTCTGCTTCATTGATTATGCCAAAGCCTTTGACTGTGTGGATCACAAGAAACTGTGGAACATTCTGAAAGAGATGGGAATACCAGATCATCTGACCTGCCTCTTGAGAAACCTGTATGCAGGTCAGGAAGCAACAGTCAGAACTGTACATGGAACAACAGACTCGTTCCAAATAGGAAAAGGAGTGCGTCAAGGCTGTATATTGTCACCTTGCTTATTTAACTTATATGCAGAGTACATCATGAGGAATGCTGGGCTGGAAGAAGCACAAGCTGGAATCAAGATTGCTGGGAGAAATATCAATAATCTCAGATATGCAGATGACACTACCCTTATGGCAGAAAGTGAAGAGGAACTCAAAAGCCTCTTGATGAAAGTGAAAGAGGAGAGTGAAAAGGTTGGCTTGAAGCTCAACATTCAGAAAACAAAGATCATGGCATCTGGTCCCATCACTTCATGGGAAATAGATTGAAAAACAGTGGAAACAGTGTCAGACTTTGTTTTTTGGGGCTCCAAAATCACTGCAGATGCTGATTGCAGCCATGAAATTAAAAGACGCTTACTCCTTGGAAGGAAAGTTATGACCAACCTTGATAATATATTAAAAAGCAGAGACATTACTTTGCCAACAAAGGTCCGTCTAGTCAAGGCTATGGTTTTTCCCGTGGTCACATATGGATGTGAGAGTTGGACTGTGAAGAAAGCTGATCGCCAAAGAATTGATGCTTTTGAACTGTGGTGCTGGAGAAGACTCTTGAGAGTCCCTTGTACCGCAAGGAAATCCAACCAGTCCATTCTGAGGGAGATCGATCCAGGTGTTCATTGGAAGGACTGATGCTAAAGCTGAAACTCCAATACTTTGGCCACCTCATGCGACGAGTTGACTCACTGGAAAAAAGACTCTGATGCTGGGAAAGGTTGGGGGTGGGAGGAGAAGGGGACAACCAAGAATGAGATGGCTGGATGGCATCACCGACTCTGTGGACATGAGTTTGAGTGAACTCCGGGAGTTGGTGATGGACAGGGAGGCCTGGCGTGGTGTGATTCATGGGGTTGCAGAGATCGGACACGACTGAGCGACTGAACTGAACTGAACTGGAGAGAAACCCACAATAAAGAATGTCAGTATATAGGAAAGGTAAAGGTAAGTATTCATAGCTCTGTACACAGTATTCTCACCTGTGTTATTTAAGCTTCACAGCAATCCTTCAAGTTACATTAGAATTAATACTTCCTTTACAGAGAAAATGAACACAGAAAATACGCAAAATTGCCCCTGGCCAGACAGTTAGTAGACAGTGGTGCCAGTGTTTGAATCTAGCTTTGTCTAAAGTCAAATCATTCACTCACTAGTACAGTTATTCAGTTCAGTTCAGTCGCTCAGTCGTGTCCGACTCGTTGCGACCCCATGAGTCACAGCACGCTAGGCCTCCCTGTCCATCACCAACCCCCGGAGTTCACCCAAATTCATGTCCATCGAGTCGGTGATGCCATCCAGCCATCTCATCCTCTGTCGTTCCCTTTTCCTCCTGCCCCCAATCCCTCCCAGCATCAGAGTCCTTACCAGTGAGTCAACTCTTCGCATGAGGTGGCCAAAGTATTGAAGTTTCAGCTTCAGCATCAGTCCTTCCAATGAACACCCAGGACAGATTGCCTTTAGAATCGACTGGTTGGATCTCCTTGCAGTCCAAGGGACTCTCAAGAGTCTTCTCCAACACCACAGTTCAAAAGCATCAATTCTTCAGCACTCAGCTTTCTTCACAGTCCAATTCTCACATGCATACATGACCACTGGAAAAACCATAGCCTTGACTAGACGGACCTTTGTTGGCAAAGTAATAGGTTGGTCATAACTTTCCTTCCTAGGAGTAAGCGTCTTTTAATTTAATGGCTGCAATCACCATCTGCAGTGATCTTGGAGCCCCCAAAAATAAAGTCTGACACTGTTTCCACTGTTTGCCCATCTATCTCCCATGAAGTGATGGGACCAGATGCCATGATCTTAGTTTTCTGAATGTTGAGCTTCAAGCCAACTTTTTCACTCTCCTCTTTCACTTTCATCAAGAGGCTTTTGAGTTCCTCTTTACTTTCTGACATAAGGGTGGTGTCATCTGCATATCTGAGGTTATTGATGTTTCTTCTGGCAATCTTAACTCCAGCTTGTGCTTTTTCCAGCCCAGGGTTTCGCATGATGTACTCTGCATATAAGTTAAATAAGCAGGGTGACAATATACAGCCTTGATGTACTCCTTTTCCTGTTTGGAATCAGTCTGTTGTTCCATGTCCAGTTCTAACTGTTGCTTCCTGACCTGCATATAGGTTTCTCAAGAGGCAAGTCAGGTGGTCTGGTATTCCCATCTCTTTCAGAATTTTCCACAGTTTCTTGTGATCCACACAGTCAAAGGCTTTGGCATAGTCAATGAAGTAGAAATAGATGTTTTTCTGGAACTCTCTTGCTTTTTCGATGATCCAGAGGATGTTTGCAATTTGATCTCTGGTTTCTCTGCCTTTTCTAAAACCAGCTTGAACATAATAGTACAGCTATTAGTGGTAAAATATTAGCTATTTACTGAAAGCCTTACTGTGCTCTTCTTACCCTGAATTATAATTATTTACCGATAGAAACAATGTGTGTAATTTATTATGCCACAAACATGAAAAGAAAACAGTTGAGTACCGAACGTATATGCAGACTTAATATTTACTAGACCTGTGAGGTTCTTCAGAGCAGAGTCTGGACTTCTGTTGTTTATTTTTTAGTCTGTTAAATGGACAGCCTGGTAGAATTGTAGGACGCTGTCACTGAATTAATGAATAGGTGGATTCTTTTTGATAAGGAGAGAGAGTGTGGATATCACAGCCTCCCAACACAGGGCCTCATAGATTGATCAATGTGATATGGGAAATATAAGAACCTCTGAGCTAAAAATGTGAGTAATTGTATTTATTTTGCCATTAAAAAATTATATTTGACAGATATTCATTACACTCAAAGCTTGACTGCTATACTGAACTGGATGTTTTTTCTAATGGGTAATGGAAATCATTAGGGAAAAAGCCCTCTCAGTTTGCTCTTAACAATACTGATGTAAAATTACCTCTAAGTCTTTGACATGAAGTGATCTCAATATAAATAAGTTTAGGACAAACACATGTGTGCACAGATATACATGTTCACACATGCACACACACCTAATGTAATTACTCAGCCTCTTTCTCCTATATGTTTATATTATATATAGTATAACGATATAAATATATAAATAAACATGTATGTATTAAAATATGAATATGTAAATAAAATATTAACATAAGTTATATACATTTATATAGTATTTTATGGGCTTCCCAGATGGTGCTAGTAGTAAAGAGCCCACCTGCCAATGCAAGAGACAAAAGAGGGGCAGATTTGATCCCTGGGTCAGGAAGATCCCCTGGAGGAGTATGGCAACCCACTCCAGTATTCTTGCCTGGAGAATCCCATGGATAGAGGAGTCTGGTGAGCTACATTCCATAGCATCTCAAAGAAGTCAGACATGATTGAAGTGACCCAGCGTGTATATAATATATTATATAGTTAATATATTTTATAGTTAATATATTTATTATACATATATTATAATATATAATTATGCATATATGACTTATAGGATTTCATCATATGATTGAAAAAATTTTAAAAAATGTCTAGATAGTGGAAAGGTGTAAACTGGTATTCTATTTCCTGGATAACATTTCAGTGCTTTGATTTTCTTGTTCTTGTACAGGTGAAGACAGATGATAGAGTGGTTAAGATGGACCTCGGTTTACTCTTCCTAAGAGTACGCAGAATGGATGCTGGGACCTATTTTTGCCAGACAGTAGAGCATAGTTTTGTTCATACAATCCGTAAAATCACTCTGGAGGTAGTGGAAGAGGAGAGAGTGGAGGAGATGTTTAACAAAGACTTTGAAGAGGACAGGCTTCATAAGATGCCTTGTCCTGCTCAGAGCATCATCCCACGTGGGACAAAACCATGGTACAAGGAATTCTTGCAGTTGATTGGTTATAGCAACTTCCAGAGAGTGGAAGAATACTGTGAAAAGGTATGGTGCACAGATAAGAAGAGAAAAAAGCTTAAAATGTCCCCATCCAAGTGGAAGTATGCCAACCCACAGGAAAAGAAGCTCCGTCCCAAAATTGAGCACTATCGCCTGCCGAGGCACGCGCTGGACTCCTGATGGGGTGGAACCTTCTACTGGCTTCTGAAAAATTTATATTTAGGAACTAAAAAAAAAAAAAACACAGAGAGAAACCATATACTTTCTTTGCATTGCTTAAAAAGAGTTCTCTGTAATATAGAAAGGATTATAGAGGTGATATCATAAATTGTTCTACATACTCATTTGACTGGTTAACCTCACATAAAATTAACTATTCTTTTTTTAAACCATGGATTTCTCAATGATTTCACATTCTGTTTATCAGAAGATGACCATAGCTGTAGCTTTGAGTAGTTGGCTGCTTTTCCATGGCAGTTATTATTTTACTCTTAAGATTAATGCAATATTGCTGAAAAATTAGATATTTTCATAATCATGGCAAAAATAAATGTTTGAATCTTTATGAATTTTGCCTTTCCGTCACAATGTAAAATATATAGATTATCACATACTTTCACATTCTCATGTGAACCATCTGTACTCTTTTAAGAATTAATGTAGTAGTGTTGTCTAAGCCATGAGCTTTATGAAGCAGGTCTGTTGTAATTATTGTAAACTATGAAAGAAAAATTGTGGTCACTTTGAGGCTTGTGTCCTTCCTAAAACGTTCAATAATAAACCACATTCACAATAGTTATGTTTCAGAATGAAAACACGTTCTTTGAATTTCACTCCAGGGCAGAAAGAAAAATGTTAACATAACATCTCAAAGACAGCAAAGAATGTCAAGACAGAGTGACAGAAAACATTTTTGCTGCCCTCTTGTGGTATAAAAGATATATTCTCTCATCTTTTTCTAATTCTATGGATTGTCCAGTAAAGATTTAGAACCAGTTTTTCAATAAACACATCTAGGTCATTTGAAGAAAAAAAAAAAAACTAACAAGTAAAAATGTGATTCTTATAAGATAATGTTTATGAAAAATTTATTACCTCACAAACCAAAAATGAAGGTACTAAAGCACTGAAGCCCTATTAAAACTTAAATTGTAAAGATTATTTAAAAAAATGATCTTCCCAGAAATCTTAAAGTTATTCCAGAAACATGTTTTATTTTTTAAAAAGTAAAATATTCTGCACTCAGATATCAATATTTCCTTTTAATTTTATATTAAATAGGAAAGTTGTTTCATGAAGTTCAGTTTACTACCAAGATGTTTAGAGAATATTTGCTTGTTTCTTATAAATATTATCAGATATTTTTATATTTGAAGATGATTGTTTCCTGAAGATTTTTCTCTTATTTAGCTGTTAATTTTCTAAAGTATGAAATTTCGAGAGTTTTCATTTAACTAAAACTAAATTCAAGTGAATTACACATAAATAATCATGAATATTTATTTAAGTTCGAATGACATTATTCTCAGTTTTCAAAATTAGCTTATAGGCTATAGTTGATAATGTGATGGTTTGCAATTTCGTTCAAGAATTAATAAATTTAAGAAAGTTTGGAAAGTTCATTAAATAAGTTGCCAAGCTCCCTATATTAGAAATTTAACATTCTCTGAAATGCACAGTTGCTATTTGCCTAAAAATCCACTGGAGGTCATTACTGTCCATTTCAGTATTAACGGAAAGCTGTCCGTGTTTCAGTAAAGGCCTACCCAGTGTGGAGAAAGAGAACCGTGACCCCAGATCAGAGGGTCCTTAGCAAAGTTTGTATCTGCAGTACTCACAGTGAACAGATAAGGCAAAGCACCATTGAACATATTGTTCTGTTAACACAAGAGAAAGGAAAGTAGGATTTTCTCCTGTATTCATTTTTTTTTTTAAAGTAAGGCAGATACAGTATAAGTGGCTATCACTTTCATCTCAATAACACACCCAAAAGCAGTTAATGAGAGCAGTGATGTTAATTGTAAAGTAAAATATTTTGTAGCTGAAGAAATAAAACTGAGGAAAATAACTTTTCTGTTATGTAAATCTTAAGAATTAAATGATTCTAGAAGCTATTTTGACTAAAATGATTATTTTAATAAGCCCCCCAAAAAAAGCCTTTTTAAAATGCTAACTGATAGAAGCCTGATAAGAAAATTTTGAGGACACAAGTTCACAATTTAGGGAGAGGACTAAACTTCATATATACTGATTTTCCCATCTTCTTACATTCTGTCTCTCTCCCACCCTTTTTTCCCTCCTGTATTCTCCCCCATATGTGAGGGCAGGTATACTGCCTCACACACACACACACACACTCACACTTTTAAGATACTGCCTTTTCAAAAGACAAACCAACAACCTATGCTGTCCTGTCCTTCTTGAGAATCTGAAACATACCACAAAACATATTCAGCCTTTTGCTCTGTTTGGCATTAGAAATCAAATGTAGAATCTCCTTTGAGAAATATGCAAACTTGGAAAATCACAAGTGATTTATGCCCCTTTTCTTGAACTCAGGAAGGACACATACTTAGTCACCTACCTTGACCCCAGCACATTTTCCCCAGACATCATGCCCTCTGGGAACACACAGGTGAGAAAGAATCATAGCCACTCATCCTAAGGGACATCTCCATGTAAGTCAGTCTCCTGCTTCTTCAGATGTCCTCTGTGATATTCTCTGGGAAGGGAGAGGACCTGTGAATAGAATGAGCTTTGGCATAAAATCATGTGCACTTCAGTTTTCAGTCCTGAGTCACCTGTTAAGCTAAAGATGGAGAATTGTTAGCTAGAAGGACTATAACTTGAATGGAATTTACTTTATGGTTTGTGGGGTCTCTTACACATCCAGCCTTTTATATTGTTCATGTTTTCTTTTGTGTTTATTACTGAATATTTCAGTGCAAATTTATCAACTTGGAGAAACAGAGATTAAAAATAGAAGTAAACACTAATACGAGCTCTAGAAAAAAAAGGGAACAGAAAGTCTTTGCCTAATAAGTAAGTGGCAATTCTATATACATGTATATGTATATATATATATATATATATATTAGAGTCTTTTTTCCTTCCTAAAGTTAGTTAAATACTTAGGAGATTTTTATCGAGTGTTTAATATTTACTATAAGGTATAGGGTTTTGTAAATCCTCATAGTGATTATGAACATTTGTAAAATTTGTAAAATACAGTAAATCATTTTGAGTGCTTGTATTAAGCATGAATCAAACACAGCAAATGTTGTCCTTGAAATGCATTGTCTTCAGCTTGACAGATACATTAAAATATTTAAAATATTACCTAGCCTTGAATAGGTATTTGAGATCCCAGGAAAAAATGCCACAGTCATAATGACAGTAAGGAGTTGATGTTCTTTTTCTTATTGCAGAGAATCACATTGAATTACTTCTTCAAAAACAGTGCTCATTTTTCAGGCCAACAACTGTTGCATTTGAATCAGATATAAATAATCGATTTCCAATGAACACTTTTGATTGTAGTATGTTATTTAAGCTGGTACGTTTATTTTTCTTGGGAAGATAGCATTATCTTTTGGATTTCATTCTAAACTGAGTGTGTTCTGTGTTAAAATGGCTTATTTATAAGCTGGAGGACTGTACTGGGGTATTTTTGTTTATATGACTTCCTTTTATTTGCTTGCCTGCATCCATAACAGCATGTGCCATATTGTTTCTTCTCACTGATGATAAGTTATGAGACTTATTACCACATGGTGATAAGCTGCAAAGACCATTGACAATGGGTCTCTTTGACTGTCACGTGGATCTGCCAATGTACACTGCATAATTTGTACCATTATGTATAATTTCTATTTAGTTCAACTTAGAGGATAAAGAAATAAATATTTGTGAAGCCCTTAAGTGTCATCTGAGATGTGTTTTCTAAGTTTTTGTCTGTTGAACCCAAGTTTCATAATAATGTCAAGCCTGAATGTAAACATACAATACTGGACGAGCATTCATTTTTAAGAATTTAGAATAGAAGTTAGTTCACTTTCATTTCAAATGTATAAGTCAGCTTTCTAAGAAGGAGAGTGTTCATCTCATTGCCTTGCAGCAGTTGGATTTGTGCATTCCACACCGTGTTTCTAGGACCAGTATCCAAAAATTCCTTTCAAAGCTGCATCATCCAGGTAAGAGATTTGGAAAATGAATGCTTTTAAGATGATAACTGGTCGGATGTTTATGATTTTTGCAAGCCTCAACTTGTATCTAAATTGCTGTCTTCCCTAGTTCTGGGAGTTGGTAATGACAGGGAAGCCTGGCGTGCTGCAGTCCATGGGGTCACAAAGAGTTGTACATGACTGAGTGACTGGACTGAACTGCTAATTTTAATAAGAACTTGGGCTTCCCTTGTAGCTCAGTCGGTAAAGAATCTACCTGCAGTACAGGAGACCCGGGTTTGATCCCTGGGTTCGGAAGATCCCCTGGAGAAGAAAATGGCAACCCACTCCAGTATCCTTGCCTGGAAAATCTCATGGACACAGGAGCCTGGTGGGCTGCAGTCCATACAGTCACAAAGAGTCGGGCATGACTGATTGACTAACACTTACTTTCTTACATACTTACTTACTTGGGGAGGTCATTTAATAAAGCTGATCGCCAAAGAATTGATGCTTTTGAACTGTGGTGTTGGAGAAGACTCTTGAGAGTCCCTTGTACTGAAAGGAGATCCAACCAGCCCATTCTGAAAGAGATCAATCCTGGGTGTTCATTGGAAGGACTGATGCTAAAGCTGAAACTGCAATACTTTGGCCACCTCATGCAACGAGTTGACTCACTGGAAAAGACTCTGATGCTAGGAAAGGTTGGGGGCGGGAGGAGAAGGGGATGACAGAGAATGAGATGGCTGGATGGCATCACCGACTCTGTGGACATGAGTTTGAGTGAACTCCGGGTGTTGGTGATGGACAGGGAGGCCTGGCGTGCTGTGATTCATGGGGTCGCGGAGAGTCGGACATGACTAAGCGACTGAACTGAACTGAACTGAATGTTAAATGACTCCTCCTTTTGGGAGTTTTGTTCTCAAGGCCAAACTTATTGTATCAGTAATTATTTCCAATGTATTAAAGGAAGAATTTGGCAGCAATCTAGAACACTGTTTCTGGCAGCTTTGTGATAAGAGAGTGCTGTTAATGGTAACTGTGTATACATGTTTCACACTTGCATGTATGTATAATACAGGACCTACTTTTAATGTAGTATGTGATGAACCCATTGAAACGGATTTTTAGATACATATTCAGTCATTAGTTGAGGAAAATCAGGGAAACAATTGTGAAGATTAGAAATCTCATACTTGTTATTCAAAGGGAACAAAAGTATGCACCCATCTTTTTATTCAAAAACCATATGCCTGGCAGTGGATAGTTGCTTAATAATGCCATTATGTAATGTAAATGAATAAAATTTAATTACATTTGTTCTGAGAGTATGTTTTCATGGGAAATAGTGCAAATCTTCTTTTACTCTGTGTACTAAGACCCTCAACAAGTGTGTAGCTTTAAAATTTTTTTTTCTAGTGTTTGGAATGTTGTGAAAAGTACTTCTAAATATGAATCTTGGGACTTCTGGTCAGGATGACATTAAAAAAGCCACACTTTGATTCAGAAGAGCTACAATGATGTAGCAATGATAGCTGGTACATAAAAATAAAGAAAATAGTAATTTAACCAAAATAGAAATAGAAACATGCAAAAGGAGCCTATGAACCAATATTCCAAGACATTTAAAAATATCTGAAGCTAAGTGAAAAGTGAAATCTGGAAAAAGTGATGAGAAGTGGCCTCTCAACTGGAACTGTTGGCTTGGAGCAATCTGGTTAGGGCATTCTTTGTGCCATAAAATAGGTTTTGGGGAAAGGGGAAGACAAAATTATAAGTTCAATATTCAAGTAAAAAAGCAAAAGAGCTAGTGACAAACAGGATGATCCCTTAGAGAGTATTCAATAAATTTAACCTATTTTTAAAGAATTTTTAGTTTCTTTATTTTACATGTTTTTTTTAAAGCAGCTTAAAATAATTCAGATTTATCATGTGATTTCCATAAATCAGAAGTCCAGGCACAAAGTATTTCAGCTGGATTCTCTGCTTAGGATCTAAAAACTTCAAAATCAGTCATCAGCTGCCTGGGCTCTGGTGAAGAATCCACTTTCAAGTTCGTTCAGGCAAATAGGAGAATTCCGTTCCTTGTGGTTCCAGGACTGCCCTGCCCTGCCCCATGTTAATAGCAGTGGGCTATTGAGTCCTTGTCAGACTCAGACCCTCTCTGTCTTTCTCTTATGCTGCATTTTTCTGCCTCCAGTTAGAGGAATATCTCTGTTTTAAGGGTTTGTGTGATTAGACTGGGTCCACCCAGGTAAAGTTTGTAATTTTAGTTACATTGCTAATGTTCTTTTTGCCATGTACAACATATTTTCAGATTCTGAGGATTAGGGTGTGGGCTTATTTCAAGGACCATGTGAGCCCTCTTACCTCCAAAGATTCGTATTCTTCTCAAATGCAATATACATTCATCCCATCTCAAGGTCTTCTAATGCCTTATTCTGTTATAGCTTCAGCTCAGAAGTCCTCAGTCTTCTCATCTGCTTCTAAATCAGGTATGAGTAAGGCTCTTAGTGTATCATCATATTTACCCTTTGGGACACAATTCCTATCCATCTGTGGTCCTGTGAAACTAAAGGAACAAATTTTATGCTTCGAACATATAATGATGGGTCAGCATAAGGTAATGCTCTACAGATATTCTGGGTTAAACAAGGAGAAAATGGCAGACAAAAACGGAGTCAGCAGTCCAAAGCAGTTTGAATATTCATCTGGGAAACGTCCATTAGGTTTCAAGGCCTGAGAATATTCTTCTGTGGCTCTTGGCTTTGCCCTCTGAATCTCCATCTTACCGTGTGTGCTCTCTATTCCATTCTCTGGACTCTTTTTTTTTTTAATACCAAAATAAAAGACATAACTTTTCCTAGAAAACACTAATACGAAGTACACAGATAATAACCTCAACCTCGAATTTTAGAAAAAAAAAAATTTTTTTTCTATTAGTACCAAGATGATGTATAATCGATAGATGACATAGAATGAGTTAAGGCTGTATATAATATCCTACCAGTTTAGTAAGAATGCTAAACTGACAATTATATTTCCTAAAAGGCTTATGGAAAAGTCAAGCGAAGACAGAATTTTAGGGAAAATAATAGTAACAAATATTTTATATTCATAAATTGTTATGTTAAGTAATAAATATTTTCCAAGCATAATCTCATTTAACAGTGAAAAATAAAACCTCTTTGAACCAGGTATCTTTAATTACAGATGAGGAAGCAGAAGTAATCTGTAGATCTTATAAACAAAAAAATAAACAATATTCACATGACAGCCAAAGATGTGGAACTCCGGGACCACCTGATGATGTGTGAGGGCTTCTTTCTATAAAGATTATATAAATATCTCTTCACCTTTTTAATACCTTTTAGTTCATGCCTCCACTTTTTTCTCCTGAATTTTTTTCACCATCCTACCTTCTGGTCTCCCTCCTTGTTGCCACCTTCTCATGCATTCTTTACCCAGCAGCCAAAGTCATCTTTCTAAAACACGAATTGAATCCTGTCCCACTCTTCTTCAGTGACTTCTGTGTTGCTGATATAAAGCTCCAATCCGTTAACTTGACTTTGCATACTTTTTGAGTTAACTTTTGTCCAGTTTTCATGCCCTCCTATTCTCTTTATCTACTTGCTATATTTATTTCTATTTACCCTAGTTCACCTATTATCTTAGTTCACCAACTATTTACCTGGGGTCTTACCTCTTCTAGAATTTACTGGAATGCCTTCTGCACAGTCACTTTCCTAATCCCCCAAAGGCAACATAACTTAGGCAATACAACTATGTAACTGCATAGTTCTCCGTAGTCTGTTTTCTGTAGAAAACTCAAATTCTTGAGTATAAGGCCAAACTCCTTTCTCTTTAAACTTTTTATTTTCTGAGCTTTATTGATTTATAGTTTTGTAAAATAAGTGGTACATGTTTAAAATGTATAGTTTGGTGACCTTCTATACATGTATACATCTGTGAAACCACCACCATCAAAATAATGAATATATCCATTCCACCCCAATGTTTCCTGATGTGCCTTTTTAATTTAATTCTCTCCCTTTCTTGACCCCTGCCAAGGCAACCACTCACTCATCTGTGTTCTACTGCGGTAGAAGAATTTGCATTTTCTAGTACTGTATCTAAATGGAAACATATTGTATGTCCTTTATCTTGCTTCTTTTACTTAGCATATTTTTAGATTATTCCAGTTTGGTAAGTGTATCAGTAATTTGTTTTTCTTTATTCAGCTCAGTTCAGTTCAGTTCAGTCACTCAGTCGTGTCCGACTCTTTGCGACCCCATGAATCACAGCATGCCAGGCCTCCCTGTCCATCACCAACTCCTGGAGTTCACTCAAACTCATGTCCATCAAGTCGGTGATGCCATCCAGCCATCTCATTCTCTGTCGTCCCTTTCTCCTCCTGCCCCCAATCCCTCCCAGCATCAGAGTCTTTTCCAGTGAGTCAACTCTTCGCATGAGGGGGCCAAAGTATTGGAGTTTCAGCTTTAGCATCAGTCCTTCCAATGATTACTGAGTAATATTCCACTATAATGGTTATACAAAAATTTGATGGACATTTTGGTTGTTTCAGTTTTTGTCTCTTACAAATAAAAGTCTTTTGAACATTCATGTACAACTCTTTGGACATAAACTTTTATTTCTGTTGGTACTTAGGTGTGGAAATTCTATATAATGTAGTTGGTATATGTTTAGCTTTTAAAGAAACCACCAAATTACTTTCCAAAGTAATTTTGCAATTTTATATTCAAAATATAAGAAGTATTTGAGAGTTACAATTAATTTGGAAAGCAGCACTTGAAATGATCAGTCTTCTGAATTGTAGTCATTCTGTCAGCTATGCAATTGTATCTCATTGTGGTTTTTATTAAGTTTTTTCAGTGACTAATGATGTTGAAGCACCTTTTAATGTGCTTATATTTTATTCCTATATCTTCTTTGAGGACATGACTATTCAAATAATTTGCCCATTTTTATTGAGTTATTTGACTTCTCATTTTTAAGTTGTAAGAATTCTTTATATTTTTAAGATATAAGATCTTTGTCAGGTATAAATTTTGTATATATTTCTCTCAGTTTGGGGGCATTTTCATTCATTGTCTTATGAGCAGAAGATGGTTTTTATTAAGTTTAGTTTATTGATATTCCAAGTTTTTTGCATTAAATTTAGGAAATTTTTGCCAAGCACAAGGTCACTGAGATTTTTTTCAACTATTTTCATTCAGAAATTTTATAGCTTTAGCACTTACGTTTAGGATTTGTGATCCATTTGAAGTTAGTTTGTATGTGCTATAGAATATATGTCAAGATTTATTTCTTTCTGTGTGGCAGCTCTTCCAGTACCATTTGTTGAAAGAATGGCTCCCCAATTGAACTGTCTCTGCACCTTTAAAAAAAAAATTGAAATGTAGTTGATTTACAATATTGTGTTAGTTTCAGGTGTACAGAGTAGTAATTAAATATTTTTCCAAATTATATTCCATTATAGGTTGCTACAAGGTAATGGGCATAATTCCCTGTGTTTTACGGTAAAACTTTATTGCATTTGTATTTTGTTTTGGGGGATTTTTTAAAAAGTATTTATTTATTTTGCCTTGTTAGGTCTCAGTTGCAGCTCGTGGGATCTTCCTTACAGCACCTGGGCTCTTTGTTGCCACACACAAAATCTTCCTTGCATCACAGGAGATCTTCCTTGCATCAAGTGGGATATTCCTTGTGTCACATGTGATCTTCCTTACGTCACACGGGATCTTCCTTGCATCAAGCGGGATCTCATTTGCATTGTGCAAGATCTTTGTTGTGTCTTGCTGACTGTTTCCTTGTGGCACATGTGGGCTTAGTAATTGGGTCGACTGGGCTTAGTAGCCCCACTTCATGTTGGATCTTAGCTCCCTGACTAGGGATGAAACACACATCCCATGCACTGGAAGGCAAATCCTTAACCACTAGACTACCAGGGAAGTCCCTCTAGTTTGTATATAGCAGTTTGTACCTGTTAAACACATGCCTCTAATTTGTTCCTCCCCCCTCTTCCTCTCCCTTTGGTAACTGCAGGTTTGTTTTCTATGTCTGTGAGACTGTTTCTGCTTTGCATATACATTTATTTAGAATCCACATATGTGATATCACAGTATTGTCATTCTCTGTCTGACTTATATCACTAAGCATAATGTTCTATAGGCCCAACCACATTGCTGCAAATAGCAGTATTTCATTTATTTATAACTGAGTAACATTCTATTGTATAAATGCCAAATCTTGATCCAGTTGTCTGTTGGTGGGCACTTGGGTTGCTTACATGTCTTGGCTATTATAAATAGTACTACTATGAACATTGGGGTGCATGTATCTTTTCAAATTAGTGTTTTCATTTTTTCCATATATATGCCCAGGAGTGGAATTGCTGGATAATATGGTAGCTCTATTTCTAGTTTTGAAAGGTACCTCCATACTCTGATGCTGGGAGGGATTGGGGGCGGGAGGAGAAGGGGACGACAGAGAATGAGATGGCTGGATGGCATCACCGACGCTGTGGACATGAGTTTGAGTGAACTCCGGGAGTTGGTGATGGACAGGGAGGCCTGGCGTGCTGTGATTCATGGGGTCGCGGAGAGTCGGACACGACTGAGCGACTGAACTGAACTGAACTGAGCTGATACTCTTTTCCCTAGTGACTGCACCAGTTCACATTCCCAACAGCATATGCAGTTTCCCTTTTCTCCACAACTTCTCTGATATTTGTTGTTTGTAGGCATTTTGTTGACAAACCATTCTGACTTGTGTGAGGTAATGCTTCACTGTGGTTTTGATTTGCATTTCTCCAATAAATTAGTGATGTTGAGCATCTTTTCATGGTCTTTGCACCTTTTGATGAAGTCAGTCAGCTATAAAATCTCTAGTTTGACTGAATCAGGTTAACCTACCAGACTTAATGGTATATTCCTGTCCCCAAATGTATAACATTCCATATATACGAAAGTTCTTTAAATCTTAAAAATGCTGTCAAATAAAGAGTGATTTATCAAGCCACCTTCATTACAAATGCCAGTAACTCTTGTAGAACTGAGTAGACTAAGTAGAATTAACATCAGCGATATCAGGTAAATCAGTCAGCCATCTAGAGTGATCTGAAATATTAAAATGACATTTTTGGTGGAGTCGGGGTGGTAGCAGGAAGTGAAGGGAGAAAAAGAACGAGCTATTTGGCTTTTTAGAATGGAACGCTCCAAAGAAAAGTTCAGGCCTTGATTGAAAAATTTAGAGTAACAAAGGAGAAATGTGCACCCTAAGAAGTAAGAAAGATGGAAATAGGAGATAAAATGACTTTTCATATAATTCTCCCTATATTTGTTTTGTTCTTTATTCAGGAAAAGGTATAAACTTTAACGCTTTCTACAATCCCCTTCAAGTTTATTGTCCATGGTTGTGCACAGTTCCTGAGCTTTCAAAAACCAGTGATTCTTCCTCCTCTTTTCTGCTTTATGTGGCCTTAAATCTCAGAAAGCAGAGTTGAGGCTAGTTAGTAACTCAGGTGAAGTCTTTCATAGACATATTGATTGAAAAGATTCTTGTGATTTTCAAAGTAATTCAATAATTGTTTTCAACAGTATTTCCTTACGGATGGTACATTTTTTGAGTAACCAAACACATTGTAAATTTCAGTTTTCTAATAAAAAATAAATTTTAAAAAAAATGTTCAAAAAAATATAATTTATACCTTTGGGCAGAGCTTTCTGTGTTACATCATCATAAAAAGTCATTTAATTCCTCAAAGATATAATTGTATGCAAAATAATCTTAATACTAGTATATTCTATTGAAAAATAATTAAAATTTTCAATGTATATTTGGTTGTCATGTTTGTTATTAATCAGATCATTATAATACGTAGAATAATATGTCAAATATAAACTAGTTCCTAAAATTTGTCCATAAATGAGCATTTACTGTAACACTTTTACTCTATCAGGAGTGATATGGCAGATATATTCTTGGTAACAAACTGAAAATTAGCTTGGAATTTATTTTTAAATGTGAGAATGTCTCATTTCTGCAACTAATTAATTCTGTTTAGTAAGTACACACATTAAAACACTGTGAATTTATTTATTCCGGTTTGTCATATCTATATGTAGCCTAGCAGTCAGAACATTTCTAAACAGGAGATCTTAAAACTGTATTCATTTTATGATACAGAAAAAAAAATACTACAGAATGTTCAGAGGATTCATAAATGAAAGACTGAGGCACTTTCCTGAGGAGATCACTGTTTCATCTGCTACGTTGATCTGTCCATCATCTACTTTGTTTGAAGCATGTGGTTGATATTGTATTTGGTAGAGTGCAAAGCTGACTCTGCATTATGTTAAAAATTATCTTTGCACCAAGGGACTGCCCCCAATTCAGATGTTATTATCAATCTACTTCCTTTGTCATTCCATTTTCAGTCCTAGATAGATTTATAGATACATTTTACACTTGAAGGAAACTTTCCAAACAGCCTCAGTTCAGTCAGTCAGTTCAGTTGCTCAGTCGTGTCCGACCCTTTGTGACCCCATGAATCACAGCACGCCAGGCCTCCCTGTCCATCACCAACTCCTGGAGTTCACTCAAACTCATGTCCATCAAGTCGGTGATGCCATCCAGCCATCTCATTCTCTGTTGTCCCCTTCTCCTCCCGCCCCCAATCCCTCCCAGCATCAGAGTCTTTTCCAGTGAGTCAACTTGTCACATGCGGTGGCCAAAGTGTTGGAGTTTCAGCTTTAGCATCAGTCCTTCCAATGAACACCCAGGACTGATCTCCTTTAGAATGGACTGGTTGGATCTCCTTGCAGTCCAAGGGACTCTCAAGAGTCTTCTCCAGCACCACAGTTCAAAAGCATCAATTCTTCAGCGATCAGCTTTCTTCACAGTCCAAATCTCACATCCATACATGCTACTAAATCTTTTATTGAAGTGAAGTGAAAGTCACTCAGTCATGTCCAACTCTTTGTGACCCCATGGACTATAGCCTGCCAGGCTCCTCTGCCCATGACATTCTCCAGGCCAGAATACTGGAATGAGTAGCCATTCATTCCCTTCAGCAGGGGATGTTCCCAACCCAGGGATCAAACTGAGGTCTCCTGCATTTCAGGTAGATTCTTTACCAGGGATTCTGAGCCACCAGGGAAGCCCAATAATACTGGAGTGGGTAGCCTATTCCTTCTCCAGGGGATGTTCCCAACCCAGGAGTTGAACCGAGGTCGCCTGCATTGCAGGTGGATTCTTTACCAGCTGAGCTACCAGGGAAGCTTGCTGCTGCTGCTGCTAAGTCACCTCAATCGTGTCTGACTCTGTGTGACCCCACAGACGGAAGCCCACCAGGCTCCCCCGTCCCTGGGATTCTCCAGGCAAGAACACTGGAGTGGGCTACCATTTCCTTCTCCAATGTGTGAAAGTGAAAAGCGAAAGTGAAGTCGCTCAGTCGTGTCCGACCCTTAGTGACCCCGAGGACTGCAGCCTACCAGGCTCCTCCATACATGGGATTTTCTAGGCAAGAGTACTGGAGTGGCTTGCCATTGCCTTCTCCGCCAGGGAAGCTTATTACCCTCCTAAAAATCCCTCCAAGGACTCTATTCTTTGTACAGAATGAAGCCAGAACTCCTTAGCCTGACATCCAAGGCTAAGTCTTGAGTTTTATGCTATATAACAATTGAGAAAACTTACCAAATATATGTAGCCAATATTTTTACCTTGCTACACTCAACTCCTGGTACTTTATAAAATAGATCTGTACTCCAGTTACAACTTGGATATGCAGAAAACACTGGTTTCTTTACTGTCTTTATCAAACTCATGTGCTTTTCACAAGCTCTGAGAATCCAAGTATCAGGAAAAAAAATAAAGACACACTTGAGCACTTTTTATTACCATTTGGTCTGATGAAATGACTGTGACAGACCTATAGGTAGGCCAGAGTCCTTCTTGGACACTAATTCTCAGTCTCTCAGGTGGCTATCTCCCACTCAAGGTCTCTCAGGCAGAAGTGGTGCAAGGCTATGTGGAAAGTAAGACATGTGATCTTGTGTCACTGTGAATGTACATGTCTTCATATCCAAGCTGTGCCTAAGAATGTTCTTGGGCTCCTAGAGTCTTCAGTCAAATTATCATGCTATTAAAAAACTCATTTTTTCTCAAAACCTTGATGATTCAACCTCACCTCCCAAATCCCTGAAGCTGAGTTACCCTGGAATCTGGTTCTTCCCCTCAAAAAATGCTTAGCCCACATGGTCCACCTCTAGTACCACTTTACCTTTGCTAGGAAGTTAGCTGGATGACGCTCTTGACTCCCTTTCACTTCTTTCCTCAAGGAGCACAAGAAATTTTGGTAATTTTATTCAACTCCATGTGTTCAGTGGAGACTCCTGTGTAGTTTGTGAGCTGATGTCTAGGCTTTGTTTACCTAATCTCTCACTGTGTCACCAGGTTTCTTGGTGAGACTTAGTCCCAGGTTAGTCTATGGAACATTTGTATTGTAGGGTCCCCTAACTCTTCCAGGTGGGATGTGGGTTATTTTACCCACAGCAACCTCTTCTTGTTATCCACTTTTGTATGCTCTGGCATTTTAAAGGATTGAAAGGGAAAAGGTGTCAAGGCCTGACATTTTACATATTGAGGTACTCTGTTATTGTTTCATAGATGCTGTCACAAGACACAAGATCCCTAGATAAGGGAAAAAGGACTTACTACTCATAACATGGAGCTTCCCTGGTGGCTCAGATGGTAAAGTGTCTGCCTGCAATATGGGAGACGTGGGTTCGATCCCTGGGTTGGGAAGAACTCCTGGAGAAGGAAATGGCAACCCACTCCAGTATTCCTGCCTGGAGAACCCCAGGGATGGAGGAGCCTGGTAGGCTACAGTCCATGTGGTCATAAAGAGTCAGACATGACTGAGTGACTTCACTTCACTCATAACACAGAGTAGCATAAGTATGGTGTCAGCACTGTTTTCTCCTGTCCCCCAAGTTCCAGGGAGGTGACACAGTGGCCTTCAGGTAAATACTGAATCCACTGTGGGTCTGATTCACTGCTGAAATGACTGATTTGGGGAAATCTGTTGCTTTTTATATTAAGTTTTGTCTTTGTTCTGCAGGGATATGTTACATCCTCCCTATGGTTGCCTGCTGCCAATCCAACCTTGAGAAATGATCTAGCTAAGACAAGTCAAGGCTTTGGATTCTTGCCACACTCAGCAGGAACGTGCGGGAGGTCTTATGTCCCTTGGCAGAGTGCCTTTCCCAACAGGTTCATACATCTTATTCACGCCTAGTCTTTCCGACCTCTCACTCCCTTCCACACTCCTCTCTCTACAGGATGGATGAGTTTTGTTTTTTGCCCTGCATAGCATCCTCCTTCTTTCTCATCAGCGCCTGATGCTAGGCCATTGTAGTGCATGGAAGTAGCTCTCCTACACTATGGAAGAAGTGTGGGATGTCCTACAGATGTCCCTTCCCATCTAGCACTTCAGTAGGAGCTGAGTCAGTTAAGGTCCTCTGGGAAACACACCAGGATGGAATTAGAATTGCAAGGGAATCTTTGAAGGCAATGCTTTTGAACAATGAAAGAGAGAAAGGAGAAGGAGCCAGGTAAATACTTTAAGAGTATGACACAGGCCTGCCACTTATGGGAAGAGATGGGGAAAGAAGGAATATTTGGAATGAAGAATCTCTGAATGTGAGGTACCTATGAGGAAGTTGTAGGCAACCCAATGGGGAGTTCTCTTTCAGGAAGGGATGACCAGTTCTGAGTTTCCCTGCTACACTCTGTTATCAAATTGCCCTGGGACCGGACATTAGCTAGAGGCCGTCAACTGACTATACCCTTTACATCTGGTTTTTGCTCATAGGATTCTGAGCGGTGTACTTTCTTGGCTGCCACAGGGACCAAAGGAATTACCCATCTTATTTCTTGATAATGTTTGTTGTTTTAAAGCCTGTCATCAAGCTAAAGAGCACAAGTACCCTCCTTGTCTGCTTGGAGCCATAATTGGCTTGTACTGGGAGATGGAAGTTTGAAATAGCGGAAAGTAAAACATATCTTTTAATTAAAAAAAATTCTGATTGCAGCTATTCTTTTATTTCTTAAGATGTTTAAACTTGCCTTTTTCAAAGCTGTTTTCAGTACTTGTATTCTCCATAAAACTCTCTCAGAATTAGTCTAAATAGTAAGTGTACATTCATATTTAGGGTATGAATTATCAAAATAAATGCTTAATGACATGCCTAAAGCCCACTCATTTTTATTTCATGTTGAGGACTTCCCTACCTTAATGAAGGAAGCTCTAAGGAAGTCAACATCCTGCAGGTTCAGATCTGCCTCAGTTTATGAAGAGATTCTCACAGAAGTAGGAATTTTGTTAGCACTCTCTGTCCCAGTTTCTTAAAATCAGGTCAGTTCCCCCATATGGGATCATCCCCAGATGCAGCCTATACACCATGTTGTATGTGTGTGTGTGTAAATATATATGTGTGTATATATAAATATATATTCATTTAATTCATGTGTAGAGTCCGAAAAATTATAAAATTCATATTTAATAGCTCTTACATACATACACATCTTATTATTAGCAAAACAGTGGGGATACTGCACCAAAAACTCATGTGTGTTTTTCTTAAAGGAACCAAAGCAAAATTGCTTTCTAAGCATATGTATAAACATATATATGCATGTAATATACAAAGTCAAAATTTTAATATGATTCGAAACTTCTGTCTGTATGCACACATTGCTGAGAGGTTTTATCATAAATAAATGTTGAATTTTGTCAGGTGCTTTTTCTGCATCTATTGAGCTGATCATAAGACTGTTAGTCTTCATTTTGTTAGTGTGGTGTATCGCATTGGCTGGTTTGCAAGTGTTAGACCTTCCTTGTATTCCCAAAATAAATTCCATTTGATCATGATGTATGATCCTTTTAAAATGATGATAGAATTCAGTTTTCTCATATTTTGTTGGAAGATTCTTGAATCTACGTTTATCAGAAATTTTTTTTTCTTATGATGTTCTTGTCTAATTTTGTTGTCACAGTAACACAGGCCTCATAAATTGAGTTTGAAAGAGTTCCTGCTAATTTCTGGAATAATTTGAGAAAGATTGCTATTAATTCTGTTTGGTAGAATCCAGTAGTGAAGTCTTCTGGTCTTGAATTCTGTTGGATTTTTTTTAAAGTATTGTTGATTTTCAGTATTGTGTTGATTTCAGGTATATAGCAGAGTGATTTGGATATATGCATATATATATATATATATATATATTCTTCCTTTTGATACTCTTCCATTATAGGTTATTTCAAGATATTGAATATGTCAGTGTTTCCCTGTGCTATTCAGTAAATCCTTGTTGTTTATGTATTGTAGATATGGTAGTGTGTATGTCTTAATCTCATATTCCTAAAATATCCCTCCTTCCTTCCCTCTGTTTTCTATGTCTGTGAGTCTGTTTCTGTTTTGTTAATATGTTCATTTTACTATTTTTTTGAATTCCAAATATAAATGTTATCATATAATTTTTATCTTTCTCTGTCTGACTTCACTTAGTATGATCTCTTGGTCCATCCATGTTACTGTAAATGGCATTATTTCATTCTTTTATATGACTAAGTAATAGTCCATCATGGGCTTTCCTGGAGGCTCAGTGGTAAAGAATCCATCTGCATTGCAGGAGATGCAAGAGATATGGGTTTAATCCCCGGTTTGGAAAGATCCCCTGGAGTAGGAAAGGCCAACCCACTCTAGTATTCTTGCCTATAAGATTCCATGGACAAAGGAGCCTTGCAGGCTACAATCCATTGAATTGCAGAGTCAGACATGACTGAGCATGCACACACACACTCACACAAATATTGTGTGTGTGTATATACACAGATCACATCTTATTTATCAATCCACTTTTTGATTACTGATTGAGACTCCTACTAGTAATCAGCCTGTTCATATTTTCTATTTCAACATGATTCAGACTTTGTAGGTTATATGTTTCTCGAAATTTATGCATTTTTTCTAGGTTGTCCAATTTGTTGGTGTATATTTATTCATAATAGTGTCTTAATGACCCTTTGTATCAGTAATAATATCATGTGTTTAATTTCTGATTTTGTTTATTTGAATCATCTCTTTTTCTTGGTGAGTCCAGATTAAGATTTGTCAATTTTCTGTATTTTTTTCACAGAACTAACTTTATTGATCTTTTCCATAGTCTTTTTAGTTTCTGTTTCATCTATTTCTGTTCCAGTTGTTATTCCCTTTCTTCTACTTTGTGCATTGTTCTTTTTCTAGTTCCTTGAGATGTAAAATTTGTTGGAG